>NC_136057.1:229747907-230347907 GCF_964261635.1 Lissotriton helveticus | reverse complement strand
CTGGAAGCTTCTTTCTTGATGAGGCAACTGCGAATTGGTTGATTGCGTTTCCTGACTGCCTGCTTTACACGCGAGTCCTCATGTCTCCGTGTTTGCTTTTCCGTATCTGCTCTCTGTGAGTGCCTCTCTGAGGATTATTTCATTGTGTTCGATTTTTGCTGTTCGGTGGTTTCTGCACGTCTTTCCGCGCGATCTTGCACGCGCCAGCTCACACCGTTTCCTAGCTCTACGCTGCATCAGCGTGTGTCAACGTCACGTCAGTGTGCGTTCCAGCTTGCGTTTCAACTCTCATTCTGATGGTTACCATGGTGCCATTCTAAACTCCTTCTGAAACGCATTACTTCATTATTTTCTGCTACATTCATCTTGCGTGTGTTGTTGTTCTAATTTTACACGCATTATGTGGTCTTTGTGACAATTTTCAGACCTGAAACCTATATTTTCTTGTATTACAGCAGATTCGTGATTTAAATTTTGCTAGTAAACCTTGCATTTTTGTTTAATCTTCACTTTGTTGGCTGGGGCAGCAACTCGCCCACGCAAATGGAGAAAGTGGCCATTACACCTCCCTTTTTACAGTCTCCTGGTCCGCCTACTATGATTTGGAAACAGTGGAAAGCAACTTTTGAAACCTACATTGATGCTATTGATGGTGGTACCTTCACCTCTAAAAAAAAGAGAGCGTTGCTTGTTTATAATTTAGGAGCTGAAGGCAGATCTATTCTAGAGACTCTACAACTAGAGGAAGTGAGAGTATCCAATGGTTCACGTGAAGAGGGTGACACATTGGTGATTGACGAATATGCTTCTCTCATAAAAACGTTGGATAAAAGGTTCAATCCAAAGCGCAATATTGTTCTGCAATGTCACAAATTTTTGCAACGTGTACAGATGCCTGGAGAGTCGATCGACGATTTTGTTGCTGCCTTAAGGATCTTGGCTGTGAATTGCAACTATACGGAATTTAGGGATGAAATTATTCGAGACCAATTAATTGAACGCACATTTGACAAGAAAGTGCGTGAGAAACTTTTGTCCTCAGATGACCCTGATTTGGAGACTGCGTTGACTCTTGCCAAATCTGTTGAACATTCCCAGTTTTGCATGAAGGAACTAAGTACACCTACCACTTCTACACCTCTGTCATCGGAGGTTAATTTAGTAACGTCCAAGGTTCCTCCAAAAACCAATAAAACTACTGTTCCGGTATCTTCCAGAACTGCCAAAACTACCTTACCGGGAGCGTTTGTTGACAAACCCAGGAATGATGCTCAAGCCTTGTCATGTCATCGCTGTGGTAGCAGGTTGCATCTGGGAAATTTCAAGTTTTGCTTTGCTATTAATCAGTCTCGTTTTAAATGTGGAAGGAAGGGTCATCTTGCACGCATGTGTAAAATTACTTTTTCCCAAAGGTCACTGTCACAAAGTGTGAAGAATATAGTGTGTGAGAATACCGATGTTGATGATGATGATAATTACTATGAATTATTAATGTTATCGGCTTCCCCCATGGAAGTGGAAGGTATTATAGAGATTGCATCTCTTAATGAATCTCAGAGGAGGAAATCCCCTACTGGTGTTGGAAACTTGAACGACCAATTCGGTCAAATTCCTTGCGGATTCTGGTTCCCCATTCACCTTGGTCAATGTTAGGGATTTTGAAGGTTTGGGTGAGATCTTTTTGGCGTCATCATCAATTAAGATGTTTGCATATGGTGGGAAAAGGGTTGACGTCTTGGAAAAGTTTAAAAACAAACTAGAATTTAAGGGCGAGTGCACGTCATGTGTAATTTACGTTGTCAAAGATGGTGCTAATTTGTTGGGATGGCATGAACACGGTGAGCTAAATATCATCCTTGACCCCAATCATCACAACATGGTTTTGTCTAGGAATGAAGCCAAACAATATTACGCTTCAATTGCACAACCTGAGTCAGTACATGTTGTGACCACATTGAGTGAAATGAGTGGGTTTGTGCTTATCCGGAGGTGTTTAGCGATAATCTTGGTAAGCGGACGGAAGAGCGACCGCAGCCCTGGAGTAAGCGTAAAATGCCTTTTCCGTGTCCGCCTGCCGCGGACACTCCGTCCGCCATATCAGGATAGGAAAGAGTGTCAAAATTCCGTCTGCGACGGAAGAGCACGCACCGCCGCCCAACTACACCCGACCACGCGGCGGACGTAACCAATCCAGAGACTCCTCCGTACGTACTGACGTCTACGACCGTCCCCCAAATCAAGATGGCGGAAAATACACATAAAACCGCTGCGGAAAAACAACCTGTCTGAACACGGCGGATTCCCCACAGCGAAGATAACATACATAGCAGAGATACCCACCGCAAGCTGCTCGCCACCATGGACCCAGCGCTACACGCTTTCCCGATGCTCTCCGCGATCCACCACGTCCAAGTCTTGGCCCACTATCGACGACGACGCAGGTAAGGCACAAACCATTCGCTGTCTGTAGGGGAATACCTGCAAGGGTCGTGACTTTGGGATAGGGGGTGTCATGTTACCGAAACCACTGATTAGAAGCAAATACAAATACATAATTGTAGTACGCAAGCAGGAATGACTACGACAAACCACGACACATGATTGACTACCTTTATTACACATAATAGGGGTATAATCACAGTGTATGCGTGAGCATGGGCAAAGTGGGCACCAGAGCATGAACATCAGAACCAGCACATCAGAGGGCAGAATGCAGTATCAGAGCATCAACAGGGCATTGTTCGTAACAGAGCAGGTACAGCAGGGTCAGCACATCAGAGGGCAGAATGCAGTATCAGAGCATCAACAGGGCATTGTGGACAACAGAGCAGGTACATCAGAGGCAGTAAGCGAGAGGGCAGAATGCAGTATCAGAGCATCAACAGGGCATTGTGGACAACAGAGCAGGTACATCAGAGGCAGTAAACGAGAGGGCAGAATGCAGTATCAGAGCATCAACAGGGCATTGTTGACAACAGAGCAGGTACATCAGAGGCAGTAAACGAGAGGGCAGAATGCAGTATCAGAGCATCAACAGGGCATTGTGGACAACAGAGCAGGTACATCAGAGGCAGTAAACGAGAGGGCAGAATGCAGTATCAGAGCATCAACAGGGCATTGTGGACAACAGAGCAGGTACATCATTGGCAGCACCTGAGAGTGGCTAAGTGCATCAACAGTCCATTGCACTGAACATGTCCATCAGAGGCAGCACGTGAGAGGGCAGAATGCAGTATCAGAACAGCAACAGGGCATTGTGGACAACAGAGCAGGTACATCATTGGCAGCACGTGAGAGTGGCTAAGTGCATCAACAGTCCATTGCACTGAACATGTCCATCAGAGGCAGCACGTGAGAGGGCAAAATGCAGTATCAGAACAGCAACAGGGCATTGTTCGTAACAGAGCAGGTACATCAGAGTCAGCACATCAGAGGGCAGAATGCAGTATCAGAGCATCAACAGGGCATTGTGGACAACAGAGCAGGTACATCAGAGGCAGTAAACGAGAGGGCAGAATGCAGTATCAGAGCATCAACAGGGCATTGTGGACAACAGAGCAGGTACATCAGAGGCAGTAAACGAGAGGGCAGAATGCAGTATCAGAGCATCAACAGGGCATTGTGGACAACAGAGCAGGTACATCATTGGCAGCACGTGAGAGTGACTAAGTGCATCAACAGTCCATTGCACTGAACATGTCCATCAGAGGCAGCACGTGAGAGGGCAGAATGCAGTATCAGAACAGCAACAGGGCATTGTGGACAACCGAGCAGGTACATCATTGGCAGCACGTGAGAGTGGCTAAGTGCATCAACAGTCCATTGCACTGAACATGTCCATCAGAGGCAGCACGTGAGAGGGGCAAAGTGCATCAACAGTCCATTGCACTGAACATGTCCATCAGAGGCAGCACGTGAGAGGGCAGAATGCAGTATCAGAACAGCAACAGGGCATTTTTCGTAACAGAGCAGGTACATCAGAGGCAGCACAAGTACGTGTTCTAAGCAACCCGTCCCAAGCACCACAACAGTGCAAGGCTGTTCTCAATGGACAATGTACACACCATGTGCAATAACATGTGAGTGAAGTGAACAGCACCTCACATCACAGAATCAGGTGGACTGCGTGAGCTACCTGCCTCGGACACACTGCCAGCACCAGAAACAGGAGTGTGAGACACAGCCACAGCCCGAGTGACAGACACATGGGCCACAGACCCAGACACACTGCCAGCACCAGAAACAGGAGTGTGAGACACCGCCACAGCTCGAGTGACTGACACATGAGCCATAGACCCAGATACACTGCCAGCACCTGAAACAGTAATGTGAGACACAGCCACAGATGTAGTGACTGACACGTGAGCCACAGACCCAGACACACTGCCAGCACCAGAAACAGGAGTGTGAGACACAGCCACAGATCTACTGACTGACACATGAGCCATAGACCCAGATACACTGCCAGCACCTGAAACAGGAGAGGGCACAACTGAGACTGTGCTACTACATGATGCATGACAGCAAACAACAGACACAGTGCCACTATCTGATACATGAGAGTCAACTGCACCTGCGCCACTGGGACCACTGAAATGATGAGCCACAGGGCTGTATGGGCCAGGAGGCAGGGTGGCCCTGGGAGCTGGGGATAGCTGTACTTGAGCGACATTGGGGTGGGCAGGTGTCAATGGTGTGTGTCTGCGTTTCTTAGGGATATGTGAGTGCACCCTGGACAGGACAGGACTGGCAAGTGGTGGGGACTCAAAAGAATTATCACCCACCATAGGTGGAGCATCTGCTGCCGGGGGGTCGGCTTTCTGGGGACGTGCTGGAGCCTGCTTGTCGTTTGCTGTGTGCCTGCCGCCTGGACTCAGAATCATGTGTAATGGGGGATGCAACAACAGGGGACTCCCTGCTCTGCTTCTGACTGGCCTGGATGGGAGTGGAGGTATGGGGGGACTCCGCCGCGGAGACATCTGTTTTCCGTTCCTTCGACAACATCAGCCTCAGTGCAGCCAGGGGTGATGTATGCCTGTCCTTGATTGCGCCAGTGTCCATGGGAGAAGCCTTGTCCCTAGGATGTGCCTTATCCGTAGGAGGAGTGTTGTCTCTGGACTTTCCCTGTGCCCTGGACGGTGCCCTGTTCCTGGCAGCAGACTTATCGTCTGTGGTGTACCTGTCTCCAGAAGACACCTTCTCCCTGTGTGTGGCCCTTGCTCTGTTGTGTGCCTGCCCTTGGGAGTCTCCCTGCTCTTTTGAGGTGCCTTTGTCTTTTGACTGTCCTTGTCCCTGCCCTTGGGAGATGGCCCTTGCTCTGTTGTGTGCCTGCCCTTAGGACTCTCCATGCTCTTTTGAGGTGCCTTTGTCTTTTGACTGTCCTTGTCCCTGTCCTTGGGAGTGGCCCCTTCCTTAGTATTGTCCTTGTCCTTGGGAGTGTCCCTGCTCCTTTGAGGTGCCTTTGTCCTCTGACTGTCCTTGTCCAAGGGAGAGTCCATGGACTTGGGAGTATCCCTTGCCTTGGGAGTACCTTTTGTGTGGAATGCCTGTATAGCATGTGAAGGCATGTCCCCCAACACCACTTGTGGATCCTGTGTGTGTACTCCAGTGTATCTGACGTTGTCTTTGTGAACAGATTTTGCTGACCTAGGGGATGTCTGTGCCCTCCGTGCCATGACGTGCTGTCTGACGCTGCTTCTAGTGCAATAACCTGTATTAGAGTCCTGGTCAGAATATTCACTCCCCCCTGAGACATCCAGTGGTGTAGATGGGGAAACAGAAGTAGCACCCTGTCCATGCGACTGTACAATGGCAGACGACACACTGCTTGCCAATGACTGAACTGTCCTGTGTAGACCAGCAAGATCGCCATGCATCGCTTCCATGAATGCCACCACCTGCCCCAACTTCCTATCATGGTCTTGGAATGCATTTGTCATATTGGTCTGCCCGACACACAGCTGTCGCAGCAGATCAACAGCCTCAGCACAAAGTGCACTTTGGGTCACCGTGGCAGGGGCAGCGGTGCCTGCACCGAACGCCACTCTGCTCCCCCTACTCCTGCGTGCACGAACAGTACATGGTGCAGTTGGCGGCAGTGTGGGCCCTGTGTACTGTGTCCCGACCGAAGGTGTTGATTGCCCACTCCCAGTCTGTGACAACAGTGGTGGCTCACCAACACTGTCGGAAGATGAGGACGATGGTGTCTCCACATGCGAGTCCTCAGGGACGGTCCTGTCCCCCTCTCCGGCGCTGCACTCCTCTGTGTCAGTCTGCGTGTGCGTGAAGTCTGATCCGGATGCATTGCCTCCACTCATCTCCGCCGTCTGTGTGCCCTCTGCCAAAGCTGAAATGCACAGAAAAGAGGTGTAAGTCATGGGCACACTCACGTACAGAAGGATAAGGAATCCCTAATTCCATTGCTGACAAAGTTCTTCTAGCCTCCATCCTGCACACGGCCCACCTCTACCAGTCATCCTCACATGACATAAGCGTTGGTGGCCGTGACACATGTACAGCATGCGGACAGGGCAGGAGCATGTACATCTGCACACATGTCTTGCCATGGGGCCACGGACCACTACGGCATGTGCTTCAACACTCAACTACTAAGCAAGTGGCGTGTCAACATAGCGGACCTGGATGTCAAATTACACTCACCCAATGGCACCAACATGGCATCGCAGCGATACATACGCACCACGGAAGTCACTACTGTGTCTGAGCACCAATACATGCATTGCACTCCAAAGTAACATACACAGACAGTCTGCTCACCGCTAGTTTGCTGTTGATCCACACTCAGCCGTTCGGACAGGTCAGGATGCGTCACAGCAATAATACGGTGCATGAGAGGGGTCATGGAGCGTCGGGCCAGACGTGGCGTCCTTGGAATCATCCCCAGTGTCACTTCCGCTACATTCTTGCTCAGCCTGGAAATGTCGTCCCAGCGTTTGTGGCAGTGTGTATGTCGTCTATTGCACACCCCCAATGCCCGTACATCACGTGCTATGCTCCTCCACACGTCCTTGCGAAGGTGCAGCTTGACCTACCATGATGGGAGACAAAAGGGTGCAAGTCAGTGGACAGTTGGCCTGTCACAAAGATAGGGGCAACACGTATCTGTCAGCAGCCATGCACATTCCGACAAATATGTCGGGCCCACAGTACACAGCTAAGATTGCAGAAGCCAGGAGTCATTGACCACCTCATGCACACCAACATGTCCCACACTGTCCGGGTGCACCGTAGAGCCGTCCAAAGTTGCGGAGCAAACCGTCCACGAGGACATCAAGCTCCGCGGCGGTGAAGGGATGAGACCGGATCTCTTTGACTCTCGACATGGCAAGATCACGGAGTATGGCACTAGAGCAGCAGTCGGTGGTCAGCTCAGCAGCAGCAGGTCGAGGTGATGGTCACAGGCAGCAGTCGGTGGTCAGCTTAGCAGCAGCAGGTCGAGGTGATGTCCACAGGCAGCAGTCGGTGGTCAGCTCAGCAGCAGCAGGTCGAGGTGAACAGGCAGCACTGGTTCCCTGGGTAGGATGTGTGCTTTTTGACATCACACATATATAGGGCCCTGAGCACATGTCAGTGGCATACGTCGCCAGCAATTGGTCAGCCCTGGATGCGTGTTTGTAAAAGGGCCAATGACTGGCCCTGGTGTTGCGGTGCACTGCTTCCGCTACTTTCGATTGGCCATACGCGGCCAGCGTTCCCTCTTCCCATTGGCTGCATGTGCACGGACCGTCACGGTCACACATCGGCAACCGCAAGTGCAAGGTTCCGGGACGGATGCTTCTTTTGCACCAATGTTCTATCACTGGCGCCACCATGGCGGTGCACGTATTCGGCGGGGGAGGTGCAGGCCAACACACCCTTTAGATGTAGTCAATGGACATGGTAGTTCGAAAATAGCGGAAGCAGTGCACCGCCATGGCGGCGCCAATGATTGTATATTTTCAGACGCTGCACCGTGGTGTATTGTCTGCAGTTGCGTCATGAGGGTTGTGAGCGTGATAGGGAAACTTCATATGTCATGCACTATTCCATATGTGTCCATACTATGCCCATCGGTGTGCACACAATGTGCAACACATGTGCATGTCGACGTGTTGACGTCGGGTGTGACCCTACAGACGTTTTAACTTCTTCACATCTACACAGTACATCACGGCTGTATCGCCACATTCTGAATCTGTTGTCAGTGTGTGGTTCATGTGAGGTCACTACAATGGTGGGGGTACACATGCATTCAGTGTATGTGTGTTGCCTGTTGTGTCACCATGCATGTAATGTCCGTATGCTCACCATTATTGGTTTTGGCATTGGTGCATGATGACATGGTGTGTGTGTATCATTATTGTTTGTGTGCATGCACTTGCATGTGTGTCTGTGATGTGGCTTCTACACATTAGGGTCATGACACACGTCTTGTCAGTAATGTTGGCATGTGACAAAGTTGCGTTGTACGTGTTGACACACTTTCTGTTGCTAGTGGCTGCACATTGTTAACGGGGCACTCCGTATTGTAGTTACTATCAGAGATGTCACACATATGACCATTGTCCACAACATTTATCTTCTTGCTAATGTTGGCTTACATGTGATGGAGTTGCACACCTATGCGTCGTTTGTAAGTTGACTCAAGTTACATCTCTCTCCCACACAGGAGGGCTCCAAATGTGCATGGCCATACACTGCTGGAGGATATGGTTGACGAGGAGGTGATCAGGAAATTCCGGCTAGATCGACGTAGATTGATGGAGCTTGTTGCCCAATTGTCTCCTCATCTGCCTCCACGAAGGACGTATCCTGGTTCCGTTACACCCACAGCAAAGGTGATGGCGGCACTACATTTTTTTGCTACTGGCACCTTTCAGTACACAGTTGGACATGCCGGGGGGATGTCACAGTCCATGTTCAGCATGGTACTTCGGGATGTTATAAAAGCTATGATGCTGTACAAGGATGACTACATCCATTTCCCACAGCCGGCAGAGTTGGCAGCAGTCAAAGCAGACTTCTATGCACTGGGCCAGATACCACACGTAGTGGGTTCCATTGATGGCACACATATCGCTCTCATTCCACCACGGGCACGTGAGCAGGTTTATAGGAATCGGAAGCACTTCCATTAGCTGAACGTGCAGGTGGTGTGCCTGGCCGACAACATCATCTCCCATGTGTGTGCAAGATTTCCAGGCTCCGCACATGACGCCCACATCATGCGGAGCAGCATTGTCCCCCAACTGATGGCAAATCTGCGTCCCGGTCATGCGTGGCTTGTTGGTGAGTATGCTGTGGGGATATTTGTGATTTCTGTGTGGCATGGGGTACCCACCAATTCTGGTTGTGATATTTGTGTCTGTCATCCCCCTACATAGGCGACTCGGCGTACCCAAACCGGCCCTGGCTCCTGAGTCCCATACGTAATCCTACTACAGCGGGTGAAATGCGCTACAATGATGCACATGGAAGGACACGTAGAGTGGTGGATCGTACTTTTGGACTGCTAAAGTCTAGGTTTCGGTGCCTGGATAAGACCGGAGGGGCCCTGCCTTACTCACCAGCCAAAGCATGCAGGATCGTGATTGCCTGCTGCATGCTCCACAACCTGGCCGTGCGCAATGACATTGAACTGCTCTTGGACCCTGAAGACCAAGAAGTTCATCGGCCTCCCATCCCACCCATGTCGACTGATGAGGATAGTGGTGAGGAGGAAGGTGTGGACCAGAGGCGCCAGCTCATTGATCGCTACTTCCCTTGAATGTGAGTAACTACCTCTTGTGCCGGTTGCCAATGCCTTATGTATGTTTGCTGGTGTTGTGTGGATGTGGTGTGCATCAGCTGGGTGTTCTGCTATGTGATGGTTGCATATGTGTGTGTTCATTTATTTGGACATGCTAGTCTCCATGATGTGTGTCCTCTCATCCAATGACTTTGTAATGAGTGTGGTTTGTGGAATGTGGCTGTGCAGTGTGTTGTGATGGGTGTGAATCTGTTTCCTGACGTGTGTTTGCTGTCTCTGAAGTTCCCTAGGTCACTCCCGCAGCGGCATGATTATGTACGACTTGGATCCCTGCACCTGGTTACGTCTGTTTCTGAGGCAATCATGTGATTAAACATGAAGGCAATACATCATTGAGTGTGTAAGTGGCATTTATTTACAGGTTGTGCATTGGTGCTGGTGAATATTTACAAGTAAGTGTGGGGTGGGGAAGTGTGAGTTGAAGGTAATGGCAGATGAAATGTCCATGCTGACACCACATTGGGTGATGTCAGGCTAGTCCAGCAGACCTGTGCCAATGATTGGCTATGTGGGACAGGATAGTTGGCAGGGTGAATGGCTGGCTCAGGCAGTGTCAGAGTCATTGTCGGCCCCTCTTGGTGCGTGTGGATGGAGCACCCCCACTGCTCTCACCCACTTCCAGCCTCGGACGGCCCCTCCGTCTTTGAGGTGGAATGGAGTCAGCTGGGGGAGCAGGTTGCTGAGGGGCCACATCCATCGCCAGGAGCACAGGTGGCGGTGGCGGTGGCGGTGGTGTTGCTGGCCGTGGCGTCTGGACACTTGGCTGAGGGGACGTGGGGTTGTTGCGGGCTATCCATTCCCTCCACATTGTTGTCTGCTGGCCCATAATGTCCACTATCTGGCCAAGGCGGCCCGAAATTTCCCGCAACATGTTAGTGTTGTCCACCGAGTCCTGGTGGGCACGATCTGCCTGTTCCTGGCCACGATCGTAGGAAGCCTGGCACCTGGCTAGGGCTTCAAGTGACTCTGCCACAGGATGGGGTGGGTGTCCTTCCTCAGCGCGACGGAGTGTGGATCTCCTGATTGGCTGATGTGGCCTCGCCTCTCTCCTTTCTGGCCCACTCTCCCTGCTTGGGTGGGAGGCCGATGGCCCTGCGTCGTGCGGTGGGTTAGGCAGGGTGGCACAGGCAGGAGTGGTGGTACTGGTGGTGGTGGTGGTGGTGAGTCTGCAGGTCACTGTGGCCGGTGTTGCAGGAGTTACACAGGCGACGGTTGTCGGGGCCGGGATTTCCTGTGAGCCAGATGGCCCTGGCTGTCTGCTTTGGCCCACACCATCCTCCGCACCGGAGCTGCCTGTGGCATCGTCCCCAGAGAGTCCGGTATGGGTGTGAGGCGAGTCTTGCGGCCGGTTGCTGGTTTCACCAGTCAGATTACGATCACCTGAGGGACAAGATTGTGCAGATCAGTACTGTGGACATTACATGTTCATATCAATTTGATTACAATTCAGTGTCCTGTCGCACACACCCCACCCACCACCACCGCCCTCAATGTGGACATGGGGGCCTGTTGGGAGTTGTAGTGGTGACCTCTCACACACCCCACCCACCACCACCGCCCTCCCTGTGGACATGGGGGCCTGTTGGGAGTTGTAGTGGTGACCTCTCACACACCCCACACACCACCACCGCCCTCCCTGTGGACATGGGGGCCTGTTGGGAGTTGTAGTGGTGACCTCTCACACACCCCACACACCACCACCGCCCTCCCTGTGGTCATGGGGGCCTGTTGGGAGTTGTAGTGGTGACCTCTCACACACCCCACCCACCACCACCGCCCTCCCTGTGAACATAGGGGCCTGTTGGGAGTTGTAGTGGTGACCTCTCACACACCCCACACACCCCCACCGCCCTCCCTGTGGACACGGGGGCCTGTTGGGAGTTGTAGTGGTGACCTCTCACACACCCCACACACCACCACCGCCCTCCCTGTGGACATGGGGGCCTGTTGGGAGTTGTAGTGGTGACCTCTCACACACCCCACACACCACCACCGCCCTCCCTGTGGACATGGGGGCCTGTTGGTAGCCATTTACACTTTGGTGAGTATGTGGCCCACGTGCATGGGTTGGGGCCTGGGAGATGTGTCTTCTCAGTTGTGTGAGGCTGACCATGTCGTTCTGATCGTGGTGCTTGGTTTGTACTTACCAGCCTCTTCTCCTTCCTCAAGTCCTTCCAGGCTCTCTGGGTGCAGTATGCCCAGCACCTTTTCCTCCCAATCAGTGTAGGGTATGGGCTCCGGGGGTGTGCCGCCGCCAGTGTGATTTGCTCTCACATGGTTTTTGGCACGGATGCCTTTCACCCTGGTTTTCAGGTCATGCCACCGCCTCTGTATCTCGTGCTTTGTCCTTGGCACGGTCCCTGGCGCATTCACCCGACTGACGATCCTGTCCCACATGTGATTTTTTTGCGCCACAGTGGTCTGCTGGACTTGGGCCCCGAATATATGGGGCTCAACACGGATAATTTCATCCACCATTACCTTCAACTCGGTCTCCATGAATTTAGGTTTTTTTTTTGGGTGCCATGGTGTGTGGTGCTCAGTGTGTGGGTTGAGTGAGTTGGGAGGTGCAGGTGTGTGTTGTGTGGTGTGTAGGAATGGTGTGGTGGGTGTTTGTGTGGTGGGTGTGGTAGGGTGGTGGTTGTGTGTCTTCAATTGGTGTATGCTGTCGGTCGTATTGGGCCTCTTGCTAGCAGCTATGCTGTGATGCAAAGGATTGTGGTAGTGGGTGTGTGTCATTTTATAGTCGTGTCTCAATGGTTGTTGGCAGTCAGGTGGTAGGTGGGTGTGTAGACTAGTGTGCATTATTGGGTACTTGGAGGGGTGTCATTGTGGCTTGTGATTGCTGTTGGTGTTTCAGGTGGGGGGTTGTCCTTTTTCGTGTGTTTGCAATTTACTTCCGTCACAATTTTTGACATTGGTTTGACGGTAGGGATGTTGTTCGTGTTGGGCTTCCGCAGTGATGCACTGTTTCTCGTTGCATTTTTTCCGCCGCGTACCTGGATGGCGGTGCGTACCGGGGTACAGGCGGCGTTATCTTAATCGCGGACACGGAGCCTTCGCAGGTATGGCGGTGGATGTGGCTGTTCCCGCGGTCATGTGCGTCAGCGGCGGACGGGGTTTCGTCGGTTCCGTCCGCTTGCAGCGGGCTCTGGTGTACTCCGTCCGCCGCGGACGGACTGTGGTGTTCTCCGTCCGCCGCGGTCTGGGGTTCGTTCCATTATTTTCCTAATCGCTACGGCGGTTTATCCGCGGAGCGGTCTGGAGTATCTTGCCCGCTTCCTTGGCGGACGGGACACGTTTCCATCCGCGATCCTAATCGGCCTCAAAGTTCGCAAAGTACCTTTGAGTATGCGTTGTGAGTTGAAAAGTGAACTAGAAAGGTTGTGTTCCTTGGGTGTCATCGAACCAATTGAAGGGTCAGAGTGGTTAAGCCCCATTGTTTTGGCGAGGAAGGCTGATAAATCTCTTAGGATGTGTGTTGATTTATGCGATTTAAATTCATGTATTTGGATAGATCATCAACCACTTCCTAACATTAATGAGATGTTGTCTACCGTGGAAGGTGCCAAATATGTTACCACTCTGAACATATTCTCTGCTTGCCATCAGATTGAATTAAGCAAGGATTACAGACATCTCACTTCATTCGTGACTCCCGAAGGGGCGTTCCATTATCTCAGGATGCCATTCGGTTTGGCGTCGGCTTCTGCAGTGTTCCAACGCCTTATGAGTAATCTCTTCAAGGACACTGCAGGGGTCGTCTTCTTTCAGGATGATACCCTCATACATGGTAAGACCATGCAAGAACACAACGATGGAGTGAGGAAAGTTTTAGATATTGTAAAGTTGTATGGGTTGACTTTAAGAAAGGACAAATGTATGTTTTTCAGAGATGGTGTGGATTATCTAGGTCACCATATTTCAGCCAAAGGTGTAGAACCTAAAATGAAACTTTTAGATGCTATCTGCAATGCACCTGAACCGCAAAATAAAGATCAACTGCGTTAATTTCTAGGACTAGTTGAATACTATGCGAAATTTGTCCCAAATTTTGCTGACAAGCCCGTTTGTTTACGCAATTGCTTAAAGAAAAATGCTAGGTATGACTGGTCTGAACAGTGCGCAAATGATTTTAACCTGTTGAAAACTGTGATTGTGCAGGCACGCCCTCTCAAATTGTTTGATTTGAATGATCAGTGCATTGTAGTTACTGATGCCAGTAATGTTGGACTGGGAGCTGTCCTTATGCAAAAGAGAGCTGACAATAGAGAAGAAGGTTTTGCTTTTGCCTCCAGAACCCTGAGAGGTGCTGAGGGTACTTATTCCACAATCGAGAAAGAGGCGTTGGCTTTATGGTAGGGTGTACAATATTTTAGGAACTTTTTGTGGGGCAATCATGTAACTCTTAAAACTGACCATAAGCCATTAGTGGACCTTTTCACAACCAAGGGTGGTGGTAGGGCTACACTCCGCATTGCCAAGTGGCAGTACAGCCTTGCTGAATTGAATTATCACTTAGAATATATACCTGGTATAAAAAACAATCTAGCTGACTATTTATCAAGGTTACCTCTTGCTCACACCGATCACGAGGAGGAACCTGATCAATTTGAGATGGTGTGTGCTGTCAGTTCTGTATCTGACACTGGTGCTGCCTTATCAGAAACTGATTGGAAGCGTGCTATTTCTGAGGATGGGAATTTGTTTAAAGTAATAGATTTTTTGACTCAGGGATGGCCGAATGACAAATCGTTATCTCCTGAGTTAGTTCCGTTTAGAAGAATTTGTGATGAACTGTCCTTGGTTGATGGAATTTTACGCAGAGGTAGTCTTCTAGTTGTGCCAACTTCACTTTGCAAATCTGGCACATGTGGGGCATTTAGGTACTCGAGCCATGAAACGCAGAGTACATGAAGATTTTTGGTGGCCTGGTGTGGATCGGGCCATCAAGCACTGTGTTTGGGATTGTGGGGCATGTGTTCTTAGCGACAAAACTCAAGTAACTTGTCCCTCTGCTATTAATCCCATTTCGGTAAAGGAAATACCTTGGAACAAGTTAGCATTTGATGTGGCTGGTCCGTTTAATGATTTGGGAAATACCCCTAAATATGCATTAGTCTTGATTGACTACATGTTGAAATGGCATGAAGTTAAGTTTGTGGAAGGTATCAGTTCTTCTACTATTATCAATTTTTTAACTGAAGTTTTCCTGCGGGTGGGTTTCCCAGAAGAGTTGGTATCTGATAATGGTACTCAATTGGTTTCTGGTGAGATGGAGAGTTATTTTAAAAGGTGTGGGATTAAACATGTGCTCACTTCCTTATATCATCCATGTAGCAATGGTTTGGTTGAACGTCTGAATCGTGTTATTAAAGATCAATTACAACTGGCTACCATAAATGGTCTTCATTGGAGACATGTGATTTCTGACATGTTGTGGGCTATGAGGGTCACTCCTCATGTCAGCACGGGCATTTCACCTTTCACCTTGCTCAGAGGAAGAGTAGCTGGTTCCAAACTCAATAAAGATTGGATGTTGAGAAAAGACATTGATGTTACCAAGATTGGGACGGTAGCAGATATTAGGAGTGCTGCTCAGGCAAAATATGCACAGAAAAGCATTAGAACATCTCCAGTATGTCAGGGTGATTGGGTTAGAATTAAAAAACCTGTGCTTATACGCAAAGGGCAAGCTAAGTTCTCCCCTCCTGTACAGGTCAAGGAGGTGAAAGATCAGGTTGTAGTGCTTGACAATGGTAACATTTGGAATAAGTCTTGTATTTCAATTGTTCCCAAATCTAAGATTGAGTTTGTGAGGAACAAATTCGGTTTGGATTCCTTTGATTCCTCTAGTATCAGGAATTCAATTACTTCTACAGCCTCCACTAGTTGCAGCTCTGACTTTCGGCGGAGGTCGTCAAAAATTAAATCTGTGCCTACTAAGTATCGTGATTTTATTGTATCTTGAATTGTCATCTAATTTGTACATTCCGCTTTGGGGTTATGTTTTGTTTTGGTTTGTTTTGTTTATTATTTTAATTATGGGTGGGGGAAAGGGAATGTTTTAGGGAATTTTGTATTTTCTTTACGGAATGTTGAATCTCTTTGTTTGCAATGTAGGAAGGGGGATGTGTAAAGATGTTATCTTTAGTTAATGTCCCGCGTGCCAGCACTCAAGGGACATCTCTTTGGATTCATGTCGGCATGAGTCCCGGTGCATAGGTCTCCCAGCAGCAACTGCCGACATGTGCAGATCCACCCTCATTACATGTTTCTTACCTCTGGATACCGCCCAGTGGATTTAGCACCCTACCAAGATGTGGCAAGACATTTCAAGTATCACTACCAATCAGGCAACAACTAAAGCATATTCCAATGATGAAGCGGACACCATTTATGCTTTGGTAAAAGGAATCAGAGAGTTCGGTTCGACCACCGGGTCTACAGCAAACCAACTGCGACAATTGGAATATCCCATGAAAAAGGAGATTAACCAACGTTTACACGCCACTACACTAATTGAATATCAAGAGGATTCCCCGAGGACTACGTATCGCCCTTCGCCCAATGCTATTTAAGTTTGATAAATCCTTCATGTCGCGTTGGTACGCGATTCTCAACAAATGTTTGTTGGATCTAATATTACTGTTGATACAGGAAATATCAAGTGTTCTGAGGGAATTAACCTTGGACATTGACAAACTTAAGGATGAATTATCCAACAAGACTGAACAGGAGGAGTGGACTAGGATTCTAGAGGACATTAACAGGTCTTTAGATATATATGCAAGAGAAGTACATGAACGCAAAACACGCAAATTTAAGAGGGACGCGATAGATTATAAACTGGATGAAGTTTATACGTGGGCGGAGAATTACGCCCAGGAAAGAGCCTTCAAGAAGCCAGGAACTGCCTCATCTGAGGAAAGTGTTGCCACGGATCAAGACTTACTGATTTACGACCCAGCGCGGCATCAATGTCACAGACTGGAGGAAGGACAAGAGAAGATAAACCAGCGAGTTCAACTGTAGGACAGCCTTTTTTAGAGGTAGGCCAGGGAGACAAACAACCACCCGACAAATCTACAACAGGCGACGGAGGACCCGCAGGGGACAAATCAAAAAAACCTGTACCAGTAGAGACGGGCAGACCGAGGAGGGAGGTGAAGAACAAATAGATTCTGAAGAATCTTTGATTATCAACATCTCAAAGAAAATCATAAATCAATCAGAGCTTAACATACTCAACAAAGGGTCATCTTTCGTACCTACATATGTTTTGAATGAGTTGGAGACAGAAGTGTCCCTGTTCAAATTCATGAGAAAGTTAAGATTACAATGTTTTTTTTCTAATGAGGAGATTACAGACAAGGATTCTACATCTACTGAAAAACAATTTAAACCGAAGAGCAAATTTGTCTCGCCCATATCCCACAAAACATTGGATAATTTTGAGACACTCGTCAAAAAAGATTTGGAACAATTGACCTACAAATGAATAAACTCAAACAGGACCCTTCCATTACTTTTCTCCCAGCAGACAAAGGAGGTGCATTAGTAATTCTTGACACTGAATTCTACCATCGCAGTGTAAACTTACATGTCCAGAATGAAGACACATACATACATCTGACAAAGGATCCAACCCCAGAATTCCAACAAATTTTTATTGAAATTCTAGATAAGGGTGTGGAAACAGGAATCATTGACATCAAGAGACGGCAGTTTTTGTTTAATCAATACCCTAAGATTCCCTCGATATACATGTTGCCGAAAGTGCACAAAGACCGAGATAATCCACCTTGTCGCCCCATTGTAGCGGGTTGCGGATCCATTCACGAGAACTTAGGTTACTACCTTGATCACCATCTTCAGCCACTTGTACAAGCATGGTCAACCTATGTAAGGGATTCAACAGACTGTTTAGAAAAACTTGAAAACATCAGAGACAAATTTCAAGAGGACATTATTCTATGTACGATTGATGTTGTGGCGTTATATACGTCCATAGCTCACGGCGAAGGGCTAGAAGCTATCGAATGGAGACTGTTACAATCCAACTTTGAAGAACAAAAAAGTGTGTTTCTATTAGAGCTTTTACATTTTGCTCTCTACCACAGTTATTTTTGTTGGCAAAATGACTTCTACATTCAAAGAACCTCAATGGGTTTCCCGGGGGCACCCGCATACGCGGACACATATATGGCGTATTTTGGGAATCAGCATATATTACATCATCCGGACTGGTAAAAACATGCAAAGATTTTTTTGCGATACATTGATGATATTCTTGTCGTCTGGCAGGTTCCCAGGCAGACGTTGGAAAAATGTATCCTTTAATTGAACACATTTAACAGCAAGATACAGTTCACATCAGAGATTGACGCTAAAAGAATACACTTCCTCGATATTGAAATTCTAATAACAACGGAAGGATTGGAAACCAAGGTTTATCACAAGCCGACTGATGTGAACAGTGCATTACATTTCTCCAGTGGTCACCCTTGGTCACTGAAACAACATTTACCCTTGTCACAATTGATGCGTATAAAGAGAATAACTTCTGATGAGAACACATGTGAATCACAGATGGAAGAACAGATGAATAAATACAGGAGGAGAGTTTATCCTGAACACACATTAAAAGAAGCCAAAAACATTGTGGATATGAAACACAGAAAGGATCTTCTTAAAAAACAGTTGAAATGTCCAGACAAAAGAGAGGTTTTTGTGTTGAAACACTCAGCCCAGGCTCCTAAAATTAAAGCCATCATATGGAAACGATGGGAACTAATTGTGAATGAACCGGATTTCAACAAGATCTTTACCCAACCTCCACTATTCGCACACACAAGAGCACAGAATTTGCGAGAGTTATTGAAGAAACCCAAGAACACTCCGACTACTCCACAATACAAAGGGATGCGTAAGTGCTATAATTGCGGTCAATGTGGGAATGTCATTGTCAGCAAAGAATTTCAACATCCAAAAACTGGCAAATCTTTACCTTTGAAACACACATCTGATTGCACTACAGAGAACGTTATCTATGCAATAAAATGCCCATGTGGACTGGTTTACGTGGGGAGGACAAGTAGGAAAATTAAAACAAGAATAGTTGAACACAAGAGTCGAATCAGGAACAAGAACATGAATTCATCTTTGGCAGCACACTGGGTTAACAGTGTGCACACCATTCCGCAATTAAGATTCACTATTTTAGAACACATCACACCACTTGCAGGAACAGACACACACACCATACTAGCCCGAAAAGAGACAGAATGGATCAAAAAGCTAGGTACGATAATCCCGGGGGGTCTCAATGACCATTATGAACTACTGTGTTTTCTGTAACCAATTATGAAACATAGAATGGAAGGGGTTCATTGCATTCTTGATAATATGTGAGCAGAGTTCTAGCACGAGGACACCACATTTAGCTATTTTAGTTTCATTCACATTTTGTTATTTATTTATTTTTTCACATTTTTTATTTTTCACATTACTAATTTTCACATAGATGTCTGAAACAACAACATTCCTAACATTGAACACCAGAATCGGCAAGTTAGGTGGGCGCCATCTTGAAACAGGAATATCGGCCCGTGCAGTCCACTTTCTATTATCATGGGGCACGCCTCAGACGTTATTTCTAGATTGTTTGCTCGCCGTTTGACAGGCATTGGAAGCACACTTGTGGAGGAGTTCGGGTTTCGTTAGGAAGTTTTCCGTGTAAGTACAACTTTGTTATATCTAGAGATATTGCACAGCGTAGTGATGTAGCTTATCATTTCGGCACCATGAATGACTTAGACTCGGGTTTTTATTTTCAGGTAGAAGCCTTGGTACGGCGGTTGGGTATTTTTCTCATCTTACTTTCAAGTTACACAGTAGTTACCGTAAGGAGGTAAGAGAGAGACGTACGTCCCCTTGTTGAAACATGAATCTTATGGTGTCACGGAGGGCTAAATTTTGAGGATTCCATTTAGTTTTTTTTTATTCCCACACAGCTTGTAGGAATTACGACATTCAAGTTGTTGCTCTGGAGTATCCGTGGAAGTGAAACCTGATTTTTTGAAAGGGTATGTTCATTTATGTACTTACTTGGTAAATCCTTTGAGACAGATAAGATTAGAGAGGAGTGACGCTGTTTTCATTGTATTTACTTTGGCAGAAACAAAAGTACTGTTAAGATTCTGGCATAGAACAGACGTGACAGACTGTTTGGAATCCTAGAGGTACTTACAACCAGCCACTGCTTTCGACTTATTCACATTACCGTTTACACACAGAGTTTAGTCTCACTCGATTTCACGTGGGGTTTGTTTTTGGTGCTTTTGGTTTTGTAACACTAGTTGGACGTCAGATGATTATATAGAAAAACACTGGATACACTGTCATTTACCGTGGGCACCCACTTTTTGGTATTATGGAGAATGCAAACCTTGAGTCTGATTTATGTGAGTAATTGCTAATCAATGCTATGAATTGCGCTAATTTTTTGAACCCATGAATTTTGTTGTAGACACGAGGACCGCACTCCCTTGAAGAATTGCAACAGCATCATATGTTATCACTACCCCTGAAGAAGGGCTCAGTGTGAACCCGAAATGCATTGTTTTTTTTTGTTTTCTATGTTGATGACTTGTTATGCAATATTACTTTAATGATATGCTATGACACATGTTCAATTGTGTACATGATGACATATGAGAGAAATACATTTTTCATTCATTTTTTTCAATGTATTTAAAATCACGAAGCATCCTGAACGAATGATCAATGAATGTTTTACAGGCTTATTGCCAGATAGTTGTGCAGGACACAGTCCCTGGTTTTCGAGGGTCTCCTTCAACACATTATAACTAGGGGGGGTGGTACCCTTCCCCAGTGTTCGTGCACGCTTACACGCGGATTAACTGCATTACAGTTTTTATTACTTGAGTAACTTTTGATTTACATAGGTGTGCAGATCCACCCTCATTAAATATATACTTTTGACATAGCGCATGAAACACCGTAGATGGAAAAACACTACTTGCCTCTTGGCCCTCGTGGAATGACCATATATGGCACACATAGTTAGTACAAAGCTCTGCTTTAGTTATTATTGTAGAGGTCAGGAGGGGTGACTCCCATTCGTCTCAATGCCCAGGAGTGCAGGCACGGTGCCTTCAGGAATGCGCTTATCGCACCCAAAGCCAGATGCGACCTTGAGTCCCAGGACAGGGAAAGAATAGCGTGTATTCAGCTGTCTCCAGCAAATCAACTAAGCTAGGGCCTGACAGCCATTGGAAAATAGCACGTGATCACTGAATGTGCCTAACGCAAACAAGAAAAGATGGCGTCTGTATAGTTTCCGGCCTACTCGATGAAAACAGAACATACACAGCATATACTCTTACTAACTCAGCTAAAGAAGTTATAGATTACACTCTATGCGTACCTGTATACTAGGGATATATAGATACATCATGCTAACACAATATACATATACGACCCATATCACTAACATAGGGGAAATCGGAGCTTTATCCCTCAGTGGGGAAGTGCCACCGAGAAGATGGCCCCCTGTTAAGGCGACATGTCCCCCGCATTGAAGCCCCCTACCTGCTATCTAATGGGGTATCCCACCAAACGACCCCTGGAAGAAGTCTAGCACACCAGACCATGAAGGCAACACCCAAGGAGATATCCTCACCTACCACAAGGGAAATACTCCATGGCCCAAAGCAAGCAGGCTACAAATGCCACTCCCCAAGCAGCGGTCCCCTTGAGGTAACCAAGTAGCAGGTGAGACAGTCCTCCAAAAGACTCAGACGACCACAACTTTTCAAATGGTGCCTGGCTGGAAGGGGACTCAGCCATGGAACAAAGGGGGGATCAGACAGAATGCCAGCAACAGA
This sequence comes from Lissotriton helveticus, assembly GCF_964261635.1. NCBI lineage: Eukaryota > Metazoa > Chordata > Amphibia > Caudata > Salamandridae > Lissotriton > Lissotriton helveticus. Next base: position 230,326,187 of record NC_136057.1, on the reverse strand, counting down.
GGGCAACATGTCCATCAGCTCCCTGGTCCAAGAGAATGTCACTATTGCTCCCGGAAATTCTGCAGGGCTGACTATTGTCACCTGAATTAGATAAGAACATATGGTATCCCAACTGGTACTATTCAAAGGCAATTAGTAAGGATATGAATACAACATTATCCAGAGGGAAACAAGGAGACTCCATTTGATTATAGCATGTGCTCATGGCATCATTTATGTATACAATTTAGGAGAGAGGAAAAGGCAAATAGCAGTTGTGACAGCACTGCGATATACAAATAAAACAATTGAAAACAACCTAAATTGTACTTGGTGCTCAAGGTGTGTGAGTGAAAAACACGGTAGCGACGCAGGTGATAATGTGATCAGCGTGGACGGCGCATGGTGACTAGTGCATAGATATATACAATGAGTAAAAACAATGTGGTTCCAGGTAGTTTGGGGAATTCGATTTTGATTTGAAGTTTTATTAGTGAACCACTTTGTATGGAGCACATATGATTGTGCTAAATGGTCAACGGCGTTTCGATTCACATTAATCGGGATCTTCATCAGGACTGGGTAGGGTCGGATGCAGTGCTGGTAGGGGTGAAGCGGACGATGGAATCCAGGGTCCAGATCGTCGATATTAATCGTCAAAGGTTGTCCGCATGGATCGGGCCAGCATGTAATTCGTCGTAGGCAGAAGACTTGAATCCAACCAATGAGGGTGGAGGGTTATCGAGGGCTAGTAGAAACAAGGCACCTCGTGGGGGGTCCGGTAGGGCAATTTCCAGGAACCGATCCAGCAGTGATCGGTGAGGAGAGAATGAATCTCTGTGGCGTGGGGAGCTGTGTGGAGCTCGCGCAGGGCTGGCGTGTCCACATTCAGCACCTTTGAACTAAACAAAAAAGCTACCAAAATACAAAAAGATATCAAATTCTACAAAGTGGAACAAATATATCCATACCTTAACGAGGAGTTTTACAATACCCCATGCATTCCACCCAGATCCAATAATTGGGGCAGATTCAGAAACAACCAGCGTATCACATTCCCATATTCTTCTAAAACCTCGGCTGAAGAGTCAGACCCCGGAGAAGGGTCCAGTTCCACACGATTGACCACCAGACCACCACCCTTACTCCCGCAAGGTTTTTTAGGACAGGGCCGAGGACACGGCCAACCAGCATCACGCCCGACCAAAGTCCGGCAAAACCAACCCCAATTGGCGGGCGAGAGACAGACAAGCAGCTGTATTGTCACCTGAAAGCATACCATGAACAAAAAGGCATATGCCCAGGATGGCCCACACAGAATATCCAGCCACAAAATCATGTATGTGTTCATGACTAGTGCAAAATGGTAGAACAATACTATTTCTTTCAATTCACTGTACTGATGGGTCTATATCACTGCTACTGCATTACAGTTATAGCAGCACACATATTTTACATGAGAAGAACAACGGTACAATACATTCTTATTGTAAACATGCTCAACAGTTTCTTCTGTGTATCTCTCTGAGAGCAAAACAAGCAAGGGTGAAACGTAGTATATTGTTTCCACAGGTCTGAGGCTATTATGTTCTGAAGTTGCACAAACTAATCTCTCTGATAACAGGAGATTCTAGTAGCACTGCGAGCTAGCTAATGCGAAAACATAGGCTGACATTTTCGGTGGGGGTGGACAGGTTCAGTTTGCCACCAAGCCCCCAGTATATGTTATCCGTAAACAGCATAGGACCTGCGTGAAAGGGTACTCTCGGAACTATACTACATGGTACCCTACGTGGTCCAATGGTACCCGTGTCAAACATGATTTGCTCAACACGGTAAATACATAGCACACTTACTGAACAGAAGAAACTGAGTAGCTCAGTAGTGTCTATTCTCAGAGACCCTACTTATAAAACCCGGAGATGTCTGGAGTAGGTGGGAAAAAGCTCTGCCACAGCTGAGTAGACGAGATATCCTATGTATTGGTTGTTGGTTAATCAAGCTTGAAGGAATATTCCCAAAATTGTGCATACAACCTTTGCATAAAACCTTTTCTTAACTTCCTTGACAGGTATTCTGTGTCTTAAACATGATGTCTGTCGAGAACAGAGGACAAAATCCACTAAAGGAACCATTTCCCAATGATGAGGAACATAGAGATGCAACACAGATTGCACCCAAAGTAAGACAAACTCTTACAGTTAAACTGCTCAAATATGGGTTACCACCCAGAGGAGGTGTAGTAATATTCGTGATGGAGGCACACGAAAATTTCAAAACAAAGGTATTCTACACATGGATTACATTCCCGGAAGCAGATGCTGTAAAAAAAACATTTCATTATTAGAAACATGAAGAAGTACCAGCGGCTTACACTCTGTTTGAGGAGACTGAGATTCCGCTTATTTTCCAGGAACATATTTTTTGGTTTAATGGCGCCCTACCCCACATAAGAACAAGAGTAAGGCTTGGTCCTTTAGGAAGACCAGGAGCAACATGGCGAATATTAGCGACCTATGCACCACATCCAGAAAATGACACAATGCCAGGTAATGAACTACTTGTTCAACTCAAAGAGTTGAAAAAACTCTACAGAAACATGACACACTTCGTCTTAAGGACACTAGCGGTCCAACCTACAGTAATTACACCTACTACAGCTCTTACACAGAGCACTAGTACTAAAATTACTCTACAAACATTACACGCAGTAATGGGCAGAGTGCTCACAAAACGTGAACACATTCCTTTCTGGGTAGCTCAGTTAGATCCAGTAAAGAAAGAGAGGCCCCGTAGACCCACGCAGGAGCACTCAGCAATCTATCAAAGTTCAAACCTAAGTATTAAAGGGACGATAAACAGTGCGACCTTCAATTTATTTGAGAAGACTGTTGAAGCCAGCTGGGAGAAAGCGTGATAACTAGTTTCAAACTAGCAGTGCTTCCTTCTAAGGGGAGATTGCACTGCGATATTCTTCTGTGACGGGACTAAACATTTTAATCTGAATGTTTTGGATTTTCAAAAACAATTTAACCAGACATTTGGCATTTATGATGAATCAGAATATGGAAGGTGTTTTTCCCCTTTGATAAAAAGGTGACTCTACAAACCTTTTTAATAAACACAGAGAGTATATAACGTTGTCTTGAAAAAGATGGAAATATAATTTCACACATTAATACGCGTCAACGCCTTAATACCAATACACAATTTGTCAACAAAAGGCATGGTTTAGAGTACCAACCATAAAACTACTGAATTCCTTGCTCCACATATTGTTATATGACGGATATGTAACATTCAAAGACATATTGTACCTGTCTATATTTTTTACTCTCTTTTTTATGATGTGTTATTGAACAACTTTCAAACAAATTTTGCTTTAGTATTAATGTGGTATAATGTACATGGATTGTGTTTTTTTTACTGAGAACTAAAATGGTTTTTAAGATTAATAAATGAATGTATAACTTTTTAATTTTAGTGTTTATTGATATTCCTTGTTTTATATGGTTCAATCTTCTGTATGGTTGACAGTAATCCCAGATGTATGAAGACAAGTACAAAATGACTATGAAGAAGAACCTGCCCTAAACTTAGGAATGAAGGTATTAAATAACTACAACCAGGTATCAGCCATAATACTAGCTAATATTAAAGGGGAAGCAGCATCAGTGGCAATCCACCAACGCCTGAGGGAGGTCGTCCCATTATTACAGGAGGCTGAACTACCCAAAATAATTGTAACTGCATATGCAGAATTGGGCACAGATAGTTTGGGGGGAAAAGCTTTAAAACCTCAACTACAAGGCAGTCCTGGAAAGGACACTTCTAAGCAGACATCTCCTTCTTCTAATAAGAAGTGGGATAATGAAAAAGAAAACTCTAAAGACAAGAGTGCTCAATCCCGAGGTGGGTCTCCTCAACAGGAGCTCTCTGTAAAGTGGTATAACCTTAGCAATAGGGATAACATTAGGAAACCTGACAGATATCAGGATACTAATACACGTTCCTCTTGTTTCTTTCAGGGCTTGAAGAAAGCCTCTGAAACAGGAGGAGAGTCAGAAAATAGAGAGGAGCTCACACTTCCAGTGACAAGCAGTGCACTCAAGACTTTACTTCTAAAAAGAAGATAAGCAAAATCAAAAACCTCAATATAGGAAAAAAGTTGCTGGTCTGAAAATCAGATATGCCCAGAATTCTGAGGACCCAACTTCTGATCAGGGAATGGGCTATTATGATGCTAGACAGTGCAGCAGAAGTAACAATAGCTCGACTAAACCTGAAGAAATTTCTCGTGACAGCGGAGGTGAATGATTACATCACGGTGGAAACACCAGACACCAAGGTGAGCGTCCCGCATAGGTTATGTGAAATAACACTCCAGTTGGAGGGGAACAAGCCCAGGAAAGTATTTTTTATTTTTTTATTTATTTTATTTTCAAGGTTTTATATAGCGCTATCTCCACCCGGGGGTATCAGAGCGCTTTACATCAGCAATGGACGTACACAATAAAAACAATTACGGCAGTTGAACAAAACAGGTGTACAAACAAATAAATATTACAGGGAGTAAATTTGGGAACATAGTAATCAATCATACCTTAGATCTACTTCCTCTTGAAGCCAGACGCACCTTGACACAGGCACTCGTGACGTCCCGTATGGATTACGGGAACGTCCTGTTTTTAGGTGCCACAGAAAAAAGCTTGGGACGCTTACAAGTCCTTCAAAACTCGGCGGCTCCTCTAGTTCTGAGACTACCTAAAAGAGCAGCGTCTAAACCTGCCCTTGCGGCACTTCACTGGTTGCCAGTCAAAAAGAGAGTGATGTACAAAGCTCTCCTTATATGTCATCGGATATTATGGCAGAACGCCCCCACCTATCTCCATGACCTGAGACAAAGATACGAGCCAAGAAGAGCTTTACGCTCTGTAGGCACGGGCCAGCTGACGGTTCCCTGGGTAAATAGAGCCAAACTTGGGGTTAAATCCTTTAGAGTCTCAGCAGCACAAAATTGGAACAAACTTCCGATATGCCTCAGACTGGAAAGATCTGAGATCAAGTTCAGAAGTCTCTTAAAAACTCACCTATTCAATTTATAAAGCTTTATGACGAGTGTGCTGGGTGCGTTTTTGCTGCCTGCCTTTCTCTCTCCATAGCGCGGGGACACGCCGAGATGGCGCCACCAGGCGCTTTATTTTTATTTATTTATTTATTTCAAAGGTTTTATATAGCGCTGCTGGATCCTGGAGTATCAGAGCGCTTTACAACAGAGTTAGACACAATAAGATAAAATAGCAATATATGCAGAATTAGCAACAAGATACAGTATTGCAATAAGTATATGATAAGGGGGGAGTGAGAGACAGATAAAAATTAAAAATAGGCGAGACAATTAACAGGGGAGATAATGTTGGATTCAGACAAGGTGGGGGTACAAGAGTAGAAAGAGTGGATGCTAGGTACCCCAATATTTGTTGTGGAGAAGTAGTTTGAGTTCTTTTTTGAAAAGTGAGAAAGAGGGGTTGCAGCGAAGGTCTTTGGGGAGTGAGTTCCAAATGGTAGGAGCATTACCAGAGAATGCACGGGATTGAGTTTTTTGACATTTAAGTCTGGGTGGGATCAGGAGAAGGGAGTCAGTGCTTCTCAGGGACCTGGTGCAGCCTGCTTTATCTAGTTTTGTTGCAAGGTAGACGGGGGTGTTTTGGTGAAGAGCTTTGTGGGTGATACAGGCAATCTTGTAAGAGGATCTTCCTTCAATTGGGAGCCAATTAAGATTTTTGAGGACGGGCGATATGTGGTCAAATCTTTTACAGTCAGAGATAAGTCGGGCAGCTAGATTGAGGACAGATTTAATCGGTGCAAGATGGGTATTAGGGGTGCCGGCAAGGGTGGAGTTACCATAGTCAATCCTGGAGAGGACTAGCGATTGGACAACGATTTTGAAATCATCAGCTTGAATGAAAGGTTTGATTTTCTTGAGGTGGAGAAGGGTGAAAAGAGCACTTTTGGCGGCATTTTTAATGTGGGGGATGAGGTGGAGATTCTGGTCGATGCTAATGCCAAGGGATTTAACAGAGTTAGAGGTGGAGAGGGAGCAATTGAGAGCTTTGATATCATCGATCCAGTTTTGGATGGGAAGGGTATTGTTTTTGGGGGTGAAAAGAATGGTTTCTGTTTTTTTGGGGTTCAGTTTGAGATGGTTGAGATGGAACCAGGCTTGTACTTTAGACAGGGTGTCGTTTAGGTGAAGGATGTCTTTGTGGGATTTGATCTTGTAGTATAATTGGGTATTGTCGGCGTAGAGGTGGTAACTTATTTTAGCTTGTTTGAGAATGAGGGTGAGTGGTTCCATGAAAAGGTTGAAAAGGGTTGGGGAAAGGATGGATCCTTGAGGGACCCCGAGTGAGACAGGTTGAGGATTAGAAAGGAAGTGGCTAAGCTTGATTTGCTGTGATCTGTTTTGAAGGAATGAGCAGAACCATTTGTGAACAGTGCCTTCCAAGCCGAATCGAACTTTGAGGGTGTTTAGAAGGGTGGGATGATGGACAGTATCAAATGCCGCTGATAGGTCAAGGAGGATCAGTAGTGAGGATTCACCTTTGTCAAGGGAGCAATGAATGTCATCTGTGATATTTAACATTGCAGTTTCTGTACTACAACCTTTTCTGAATCCTGATTGAAAAACATCAAGGAGATTGAAGTCAAGGATATGGTTCTCAAGTTGTGATAGGACACATTTTTCTAGGGCTTTAGAGAGGAAAGGAAGGTTAGAGATAGGGCGTAAGTTGTTAAGGTCGTTTGGGTCTGCATAAACTGCATAAATGTTTTGGGTCTTTATAAACTACTTTATTATTATTATTATTAATTAGGGGTTGCATATAGATAGAGACAGGGAAGCAAGTAGTAGGCACCAGCATGTTATTATAAATAGTGAAATTAGCAGAGTGGCAAGGAGGGTTCAAAGGACATAATAGATTGTATGTGGTAGTGAGAGAATAAGGGGGGAGAGTGAGGCGACAGGAGAGAGAAAACGGGGGGGCGAATGTGGGAAGGGGGAGAAGTCGGAGGAGGGAGAATGGGAGGTAGTCAGAAAAGAGTTCCGGCAATTAGTTTCCCCTAAAATTTGGTGAGCAAATGAATTTTAAGGTCTTTTTTTAATCTGGAGTAGGAGGGGTTGCACCGTAGACCTTTGGGTAGGGCATTCCAAATGGTTGGGGCCATACCTGAGAAGAAGTGGGATTTCGCAGCAGCTTTCTTGAGTAGGGGGGGTAAGAGAAGAAGAGTGTTGGTGCTTCTCAGAGTTCGGGCACAGCCAGCTTTTTTTAAGTTTAGTTGAGAGGTAGGATGGGGTCTTCTGGTAAAGGGCTTTATGGGTAATACAGGCAATTTTATAGGAGGATCTGCCTTTGGGAAGAAGGGCATTACCATAGTTAGTTTTGGATAGAACAATTTATTTATTTATTTATTTATTTATTTAGATAGAACAAGAGACTGGATAATTAATTTAAACTCTTCAGCTGGGATACAGGTTTGATTTGTTTGAGATGTTGGAGAGTGAAGAGTGCACTTTTAGCTGAGTTCTTGACATGGGAATTTAGTGTGAGTTTATTATTGTTGGTGATGCTGAGTGATTTAGGTTAATTTAGGGTCTGTTGAGGTTTACCCTGCCAAGAGCTGTAGCTGCTGCTTGGGTAAGGTCTAATGCCCCTCAGCCAATAACCCAATTTTCTACTGTAGTTAATGGTTGCCTCTTAGAACATACGTATGTTGTTCAACAAACATTAACAAAGCTATCAAAATTGTTCAAAGCGTTTGACTTTGTCTATACTTGTAATATCTTCCAAACCCTCTTCGTGGTCAGACTTTACAGAATGCTGATGTGTTCAGACTCACATTAATTGGTAGAGATTGGAACCTTGCACCCAACCTTATTGTAGACTGTAGAGGTCCGAAGGATACACATGTTAAGTTACAATCACTGTATTAATTGAGTATTAATGCAGGACACAAACAGTAAAAAAATAAAAAAGTGACAACACAACTGAAGTAAAAGCCCAAACCAATTTAGAACAATAGAGTAAATTATAATAAATACAATTACACCAAAGGAAACAAAATCCAATCACTAGAATTGGTGATATTAGCTTTTAAAATTTACAGGTAAAAAATAGCACCAAGGAGCAGAAAGCACCACTGTTGGTTAGTTGGTGGCACTAGACCAGGGGAAAGTTACCGGTTCAGGCAGACCGTGATGGAGTGTGGGTCACAATGCAGGACCCAGGTTAATCCTACTGAAGAGTTAACTTCTCAAGTCCAGTGTGAAGAGTTCCTCTTGTGTTGGAGAGGGCCACGAGATGGAGGCTTTCAGTGCGATGAGCAGGCCAAGCACCACGGATGGCTATTGCTTTCGCGAGTAGATCCTGTAATTGCTGGAGCATTGCATTGATTAATCGTTGAGGACGGTCACTGTCAGCACAAAGTGCAGGTCTTGCAGTGCCGATCATTATGGACGGTCACACAGAAAGCAGGTTCTTGCTGGATCTTTACATTGACAGTCCTATTGGGTGGCTGATTCTCAGTGCAAAGAGATCACATAACAGTTGTGAGTAGCCCAAACTTCAGGACTTTGGGCCAGATGTGCAACCGTTTTTGCAGTCGCAAAGGGGATTTCGGCTCGTTTGAGACCGCAAAAAATGTCAGGCCAATGTACTAACCCTATTTTGCTAGTCGCTAATCAATTAGCCACTGGCAAAATAGAGTTAGCGACTCGCTATTAGGAAGGGGTGTGCTAGAGGTATCTCTTCCTAATAGCAAGTCCAAAATCTATGTATGAATATTTTGTGACTGCAATTGCGGTCTCAAAACAATAACAGTTTACCAAACTTCTCAGAAGGGTGGTAAAGGGCTCGTAAGCTGGAAGGGATCCCCATGGTGCCCCTGCACTTTTGGGAATGGATGTACAAATAGTTTTTTAAGAGCAGTCAGTGGACCACTGTCTGCCCTTAAAAAATGAAACTGAAATGTTTCATTTTTATTTTCTAAATGCAAACGGGCTACATTTACAAAAAACTGCTTTATTTTACAGTCTGGGACATGGTGGTCTGCTGAGCCCTGAAGGCCACCATCCCTGGGAGTGCCAGACATTCCGAATGGGGGTCGCAAATTGTGACAGCCTCATTAATGTTTTTGATGCATCCAATTTGTGATGCTATTGGGAATCGCAAACAGTGTCTGAGACACTGTTGTACATTGGATTTTGTGACTTGCACATTGCTACTCGCACTTTGTTGCTATTTGCGAGTTGCTAATTCCAATCGTCGAATATCTGGCCCTTAATATTTTCTTTGAGTAAAAGTTGCCACTGATTCAACCAAGGGTCCAGGACCTTGGGAGGCACACATGGAGATCAGGACTCACTCCAGCAGAGGCCAGAAGCAGGACTCAAGCAGATCCAGGGCGGTGCATTTGGTACTGGTCAGGTGGTCAGGTTCAAGGTGGGTTCTGGAAGCTTGTTGTGTGGCTGGAGCTCACAAAGGAAGTCAGCCAACAGACCCTTGGAGTCACTCTGAGTAGCCTATGTTCAATCTTCCTCGTCAGTCAGCAGGGCAGTCCCTTTTCCTCGAACAGCACAGCAGCCCCTCTTCTAATTCTTCCACAATACCAAGACTGTGATTGTGTGATACTTTGAAGGTCATATTTTTTTACCTGTGCGGTGGAATTCTCGGAACTACCCCTAAAACTGGTTCTGGACAGTTCTTGCCCTGGTCTGACTACATTATTCAATGCAATAAAGTAACCCAAAGAGAGTCTATGAGAGGGATAGCATTATAACAGCAAAAAACGGCTTTAGGAGCTTTTTCCCTAATAGAACATGTAAAACTTAAATACACATGTCCTCATTTTTAAACTCCATGCACCATGCCCTATGATCCTTAAGACTCTACCTTAAGGGTGACTAATAAGTAATGACAAGCATTTGCAATGCAATTGGTCTCGCCTTTGGGACCTCAAATGTATATAGCTATGCAGCACATTAGCCTGGCCGCTGAAACACCTACTGTTCTTTAACATGGAGGGAAAGTAAGCACCAAACTGCGTGACATGCCAGGTATGGGTACACACGGAGATAAATATTGCCTTTCATTGGGAAATGGTATAGTCCAAAGCAATTTTTTTAAATATTAAATTAAGCCTGGGTGTAGTTTGCATAGCAGCACTATACGTAGCTTTACATAGTATACTTTAAACTTTGCATAGTACATGTAGTCTGTGTAGCGTAGCAGAAGACACTGCGTACTTGTATATACTGTGCAAAAATTGCAAAAAGCTTCCTGTTCGTGACCAGACATGATAAAATAAGTATTTCTATCTTTATATGCTAAAGTGCATATAGTACTTTCACAATGGTGAAACTGAAAAATAGCAAGCAGTGGGAGATGTGATGATTTTGGGATCCTCCCTAACCTAGGGAGAGTACCAAACAGATGCCTTGAAAACAAAAAAGCACATCTTATTGAACAATTTAGTTGTGGTGCCATCCTCTTAGGACAAACTCAAACACAGTTATTGGCAAAAAAACATTCCCAACCAAAGGTCCTGCAAAGCATTATGGGATGAGATTAGCAGTGGGCAGTGAATATTATATAGTATATGTGAGACTTGGCCCTTTCCCCAACATTTTTCGCCTTTTTATTTCCCTTTTAAATCAGAATGCCCTCATGGTAACAACAATGTATAGGCCTTGTGTAGTGAGGAAAGCCCTGTGTACTGTGAAACTGATGTTAAGATGCAGGTGTCTTATACCCCTAACATGGCTGCCACTGACCACTGCTGCTGCAGCGGGGTTTAGTGGGCGCATTCTAGTGGCTAGGGCCTGGCTGGAACCCTCCAAACAATGTATCAACTTAGCCTGCCAGCCTGCCCACAGGTAGAATGGTGGAACCTCCTAGAACCCCCTGGAACCTTCTGGAACAGGTGAGGTGACACCAACTGCCACTGCCAACTGTCAACTGGCACTGTATAAGGAAAGGAAGGTAAACTTTCCTGTCAGAGGGACTAAGGGGAGACCTGGGGAAGTACCTACGCAGGAGGATAGGCAGTGGGGGTCAGGGCAGGGTCTTATGATGCTGGAATGACAGGGCCTAGTGTGCTGCTTTACAAGTATTGAGGCATCCTGTACCCCCCCCACTGACCTAACCCCGCGGCAGGGAACCCCCAGGGACCACTTGAAGGGATTGGCTGAGAAGAACTTGGAACACCAGCCACCAAACTATTCCCCCCTTCAAGGAACAAGAAACCAAGCAACAAAACTAAGGGCGTAAGGAACATCACGCCAACAAGAAACTAAGCTTCTATTTACAAGGGCGCAAGAAACATCACGCCAACAAGAAACTAAGCCTCTCTTTACAAGGGCGCAAGAAACCTAAAGCGCTAAGAAGAAATTAAATCATCACAGGACTTTTGAAGAAGCAAACAGGTATTGGCGCGGTACTGACCCTGCGTTTCCTGATGTCACCTGGGGTCTCCCTTGCTAACCTGCTACTGGGGTGTCACCTGTCCTGTATATCTAGCGCTGCCCTTGCTGACCCTGTGAAGAGCGCTGAAGTAATGGAGGGGGTTGCTGCCTTCTGAAGCGCTATATTTGCCTGAACTGCAGCACCCTGAACTGAATGTTATTAGACCTGCTGGTCTTGCCCCCACCTCGTGTGGGCCAAAGCGCTATAGCCCTGCACCCTGCTGTCTGTGAAGCGCTAGAATCCTGGGCGTGATTCCTGCCTGAAGCGCTATATCCTGTGGTGCCCTTCAGCAGCGCTACCTGGAATGAACTGTCTGCCGAGCGCTACCTCTGCTGTGAATTGCCTGCTATATCGTAGCGCTGTGAATCCTGAAAAGCGCTATCCCCTTGAAGCGCTGTGTCACCAAGAACTTCTGTGGCTCTAGAAGTTGCTGCCTTCTGAAGCGCTGACTCCCTGCTCCCCCAACGCTCCTTTGCTGTCCCTGTGAAGAGTGCTGAGGTACTGAAGGGGGTTGCTGCCTTGTGAAGTGCTGTACCTGCAGGGTGCTATTATCTAAACCTGATTGCCTGCTGAAGCGCTGTCCCCAGCATTAACTGTGGCCAAGCGCTGTCATGTGAGGAACTGAGGTAGTGCCCAGGGAAGCGCTGTAATTTCACTCCAAGCGCTTTCTTGAATGTCCCATAGAAGCGCTGTAATTGTGCCTCCAAGCGCTCTCTTGTAGGCCCCAAAGAAACGCTGTATTTTTGACCTTAAGTGCCCACCTGTTGGCCCCTATGTGCCTCTAGTGACGTGGAGGCCATTAAGTTACTGTTTATGCCTGAGGACAGGCTTGCCATTCATGAACTGTTTGGGCCCTGGTTCCGGCGTAGGCCTAAAGACATACTGAGTTCATCTGCGATGGCTTAGCCCTGCATAGGGGAGTCCAAGGCATAGTAAAATGCTCATTGAGAATGCTTTACTGAATTGCTTATTGAAATGTTCACTTTAATTAACAGAAATGTTTTACTAATCTAAAGCAAGGCCTGTGCTTGCTTAATGAGATGTTGCTCTCTAGCAATGAGCAATGTTCTATTTATAAGTTACTTAATGAAATGCCTATGCCTGATTCCTTCCCTGTAATGTTTACTCCTGATTAGGGGGATGTTACCTATGATTGAGGAAGAGTTTTGAAGTGGTTATTCCTGCTTGGAACCAGGATTATTCTGAACTATAGAAGTTTTATTACACCCCTGCCCCAGTGTTATAACCTCTACTTATTTACAGGACTACTCTTGGGTGCTGAGAGGTTTATGCCTGCTTAATGTAGGAATTAGAATGTTGATCCTGGCCTGGGGGTGGGAACGCCAACAGCTGCATAATGAACTGTGTCTGCTGACTAATGAAACATTTATTCATGTTGGTTGAAAGGTGGAGCACATGCCCACAGTTATGGAGTGAGGTGCTCCTTGCTTTAAAAGAAATGTTTACATTTACTAAAAGGCTTTACATGCATAAACCAAGTCTTCTAAGCTCAGGCTTGCCTGTTAAAAATGGTTCTCTGCCTTGAAGAGTTGTTAACTGTTGATTGCTGAGTAGGGGAACGTTAATGCTCTAAGGATCTAGTTACACCTAATGAGATGTTTTATCCGCAGTGGTGTGTTTTTATTCCTGCCATAGGAGTTTCATTCCTGCCTAAGGAAATGGTTAATGAAATGTTTTACCCTCAGTGAAGTGTTTTACTTCTGCTAAACTGATTATCTCTATTGCAGGAAATGTTTTACCTGTCAGCTCCTGATTAATAGGGGGAAGGCCCTGCCTGTTCAGGCATCAGGTAATAGGATGGTGTGTGATGCCTAAAGAAATACTTTATGCCTAATGAAAGGTGTTGACCTCATTTGAGGCAATGTTTACTCCTGCCCAGGGAAGGGTCTCATACCCCTGCTATAACAGAGATCTACTTACACCTGCTCAATGTAGGGATTTCTACTTCCCTGATGGAATGTTGGTGTAGCCCTGATACAGTTAAACCTGCACAAGGGGATGGTTACCTAGATTGCAATGTTTTCTCCTAGTTAGTGCTGGCTAATGCAATGGTTAGCTGGGCCCAATGAGAAGTTCTCCCAAAGGGATGCCCAACCTTGTTATATGGAATAATTATTCTTAATGAAATGTTTAATTCCTATTACAGGAGGAGAGTTACGTCCACATACTTTTGTGGCAAATGAAATGTTTCATATTTAAGGAAATGTTTGAACTACACTTAACGAATTGTTTATTCCTACAGCGGGGAGATGTTTCTGTTATGGAACTGTCCCTTTGTTTACCTGAGGAAATGGATATTGATGCTTAATGCACTGTTGTTCTTATGACTTTGAGATGTATTCCTTTCAGGTACTGACCAAGAAGCAAGGCGTAGGTCGGGCCTGTGTCCCACTAAAAATGTATTTAACTATTTATTGATCCAATATTTAATATTTATTGCAGAACGGATATTTATTCATCCAATATTGATTGCAAGTCTTGAGACACATGTATTTTAAATGAATTTATGATTTCCCTGATCCTGCTCTATCTATCTGATTATTTATCTTAATACAAATCACTTGTTTTTATACAAGCTCTGGAGTCGAGTCATTTACTGCGTGCCCAGGTTTCTGTCTCAGTGTGAGTGTGTGCTGCATGATCGCTTAACACATGTGCTTTCGGATGCCTACACGCTCGTGCCATGCTACCCTAGGGGACTGGTGACCCCAGTTCCAACAGTATACAATATCAAAAGAATTCTACAAAGAGCTGCAGTTCAACTGGTGGTTACTAGATGTCCCTCACGAGTCAAATGTTATGTTATGTTATGTTAGGTTGTTTTCTATAGCGCATGGCTACCCCAGCAACGGGGCGTCCCAGCGCTCACAGACATGCATGACTGAGTGGCTGCGAGGCTGGGTGTGGAGAGGGAATGTAATACCAGCCTCCACAGCACTGCAGGTTAGATTGATGAAAATAGCCAAGTTTTAATTAGCTTGCGGAAACACTGATGATGCGTAGTGGATCGTGCTTGTATAGGGATAGAATTCCAGAGTAGAGGAGCCTTGTAAATGTAAAATGTAAATGTCAAGGTACTTATAGAGCGCACTGTCACCAGACAGTCACCTTGCGGTGTCGCCTATTCGGCTTCCTGGTGCTGATACTCATACCGCTGTGGAACCCCTCCTGGCTTTCCCTGTGAAGTGTCCACTCCTGGGCACCCCCAGGGTGAAGCCAGGCATCCTTAGCGCTGTTGGGGCTAAGCAAGCTATTGCCCAGAATTGCAGCATGGGGCCCATGATTAGAATAGGCACCGAGGCGCGAATTAACAGGTCTGAGGAAATAGAGTCCGAGACCCCGCTGAGGTGGGAATCAAACCCTGGGGCCTTATTTATGAAGGACTTGCGCCACCGGTGCGTCACTTTTTCCCGTGTTAAAAGTGACGCACCAGCCGCGCAAGGCCTTCATAAATAAGGCCCCTGGTCTCTGGCCAGAACTCTGCATCAGGGTCTGCCGCTCTACCCATTGAGCCACACTCCTCCACTTGTGGTTAAATGAACGTCCTTCCGCTCTACTCCTTCGTACCCTCGTAGTACAGGCCAGATAGCGATCTGCAGAACAAAGATCACGCGTCGGGGTATAAAAGGTGCAAAGTCCCTTTAGGATATGAGGGCCCTGTCTGGGTATAAAAGGTGCAAAATTTTGTGAGCTACACATAAGGTCTTAAATAGAATTCTCTGTTTTACAGGGAGCCAGTGCAACCGAACGAGAGCCTGTGATGCGGAGCAGTGTTTTGGCAGGGTGAGCAGAGTGTGGGCTGAAGCATTCTGAGCCCTCTGAAGTCTTTTGATGACAGTCAGATTGGAGCCCAGAAAGAGAACGTTACAATAGTCCAGATGTGAGAGGACCATGGACTGGACTATTATCTGCCGGGTAGGAGGATCAGAAAATCCCAGGATGGGTCTGAGGGCGCGAAGGCGCCCATAGCAAGTGCCTGCCACTTTTTTTGCTTGGGAGTCCTAGGCCAGGTCATTGTCCAGCATGACTCCTAGATTTTTTATTACTTGCTTCGGGGTCGGAGAGTGGCCCAGTGTGGAGGGCCACCAGTGCTCGGCCCACTTCTGTGGGTTTCGACCAACTATAAGCACCTCTGATTTGGAAGCATTCAGTTGTAGGCAGTTATCAGACAGCCAGTTGGCGATGGCCATGAGATCTTCAACAAATTTAGCTTGGTCAGACTCAGCGTTGTTAGAGAAAGTAAAAATAAGCTGAGTGTCGTCAGCATAAGAGGTTAATTTGATGTCCCGTTCTCTTGCTAGTATGGCCAAAGGTCTGACGTACACATTGAACAAGGTGGGGCGGCTGAACCTTGAGGGACCCCACAGCTGAGAGGATGTCTGCTGGACGAGTACAGAGCGGCATGCACCTGGAAGGATCGGTCAGATAGAAATGACACAAACCAGTCCAGACCGCCGCCCCCTGGTCAAGGCAGTATTCACGTAAGATTCCATGACCTTGGCCAGATACGGCAGCAAGGAGATAGGCCTGTAGCTATCCGGCTTTAAGGGGTCCAGAGTAGATTTTTTTAACAAAGGGACCACCTTAGCATGCTTCCAGGAGCTGGGAACCGAGGCTGATTGGAGAGATTGATTGATCAGCCCGCGGCCCTCCAACAAAATGGGGTCGCGATGAAGTCGAAACGTCTCGGGTTTGACCGGGTCATCCGGAGAGCAAGACTTCACTTTAGCGGCAAGAAGCTCCAGCTCAGCCAGGGATAGGGGGGAAGGTAAGAAGGGAGTAAGATAAGGCGGTTGAGGCTGTGTCTTCAGGGAAGGGCGTAGTCGGGGCATTAGAGTTTAAGGTGTTGTAGATGCCTTTAACCTTTCCTTCGAAAAAGCAAGCTAGCTCTTCACATTGAGTATTGGATCCTATTGCGCTTTCAGTGGCCTCAGGGGCTTTAGACAAATCCTTTATCAAGGAAAAGATGGTTTTCGAACGATTGGTGCTCAAGTTAATCAAATTGGTGCAGTAGATGGCTTTAGCCTTTTTTATCTGCTTGTGATACAGTTTGGTAGCAGATCTGTAGCTGGCTTTTGCTATAGGGTCATATGAGCGTCTCCATTTACGCTCAAGAATTTTACATTGTTTTTTCCCACTAGCCAGTTCTTCCGAATACCACGGGTGAGCCTGGTCACGATAGGGCCTTGACAGTTTCTTGGGAATAAAATGATCCAATGCATCAGTGATCCATTTCCTAGAGTCTTTATCAGCCTCCTCCAAATTGCTAGACCAATTAGGCTGTGAAAGTTTAAGTCTGGATTCAAATAGGGTACCGTCAAGTTTGTGCCAGGGACGTCTCAAGAGGGAGGGGAGAGGCTTGGGCCTGGGGCCAGCTGGTATCCCTATGGAGATATGAATAAGGTGGTGATCCGACCAGGTGAGTGGGAGGGGAGGGTGTGCAATGATGTCCTGGATGTTCGAAAAGATGTCCTGCAGAGTGCGAGGGTCCCCTAACCAGCTGAATCAGTTGACAGGCCTCCAGGTCGTCCACAAAATTCAATTTGGCAGGGGAGTCAAGACACTCAAGATGAAGATTTAAATCGCCCAGGACACTAAAGTTGGCTGATTGCAATGTTAGAGTGGAAATGGTCGCAGCCAGGAATCTTGAAAAGTGCCCGCTGGGCCAGGGGGGCGATATATTAGGAGACCTGTAAGGGTAAAGATGTCCGAAACCCTAATCTTAAATAGGACACTTTCACAGTCCGCTATATTAGCCGGGGACAGGGTGCAGGCCAGACTTGATTTAAAAATATTATCCAGTCCTCCACCCCTCCCCTTCATCCTGTTCTGGGCCCGAACAGAGTAACCTGGGGGTAGGGCTAGGGCTAAAGTGGCGCCAGACTCGTCAGTCAACCACGTCTCAGTAAGATATAATATGTCAGGATTAAGATCCAGGAGGAGTTCGGCGATATCTTCATGGTGTTTGACCATAGACCTGCAGTTTAAACTAAAAATCTTAAGATTTTCAGTTGTCTGTACTGCGCAGCTGGGAGTCAGTGAGGGCGTAGAGGCCTCAGTGGCTTTATGACCGCAGTGCTTGCACCATAGGCTGATAGTACCCGGATGCCATAAATGGGGCCTGCAGGCACTCATCCTGCGAAGGGCTAATAGCTCCCCTCGCGTGTATGGGGCCATTATTGTGCTATCAGGCAGAGCTCCTAGCACCTAGTGACGGGCCAGCGCGGACGGGCGCAGACGGGCTCGCCTTTGGCGACCCGCCGGCTACCCGCTGCGCGGGAAAATGCCGAGATACCTAAATAGGCACCGTCCCCGCCTCTGGCGATGTGAACACCCTCAGGGGGCGGGCCCAGGTCGTGAACGCCTTCCACTGCAAATGCTTGATGAAAGGGTTTCAATGCTTTGCATTTGACTTGTGAGGGACATCTAGTAACAACTAGGTGAACTGCAGCTCTTTGTAGAATTATTTTGATATTGGATACTATAATATTCACTGCCCACTGCTAATCTTGCCCCATAATGCTTTCCAGGGCCTTTGGTTGGGATTGTTTTTTTGCCAATAACTGTGCTAGGGGTGGTCCTAGAATGATGGGATCACCACTGAAGTTCAACAAAATGTACTTTTTGTTTATGCTCTTTGTGTTCAAGGCATCTGCTTGGTGCTCCCCCTAGGTTAGGGGGGACCCCAAAATCCTCAGCTCTCTCATTACCCAATGTTTTAGTGGTAAAAATTCATTTTTGTGAATTGGTTATATGCTGTTAAGCATGTAAAATTGCTTTTTCAAAGCATCTGAAAACATTGTTTATTTAGATGCTATGCTATGTGATTAATCACTGTTTTGGTACTGTGCTACTTGCAAAGTGCGAATTAGTACAAACTTTGCATGCTCTTTCGATGTCTACGGGTGCTTTTGGAAGACAATTTCTATGAACTGGAATCTAGAGAATGCTAAAGTATTTTACTAACCTGTGCTGGTCGTTTTCTATTAAGAAAGTTAAATAGAGACAGTTGCCTGAAAAATAAAAGTAATAAAATCCCCCAGTAGAAAGCAATTTTGTTATTTTATCTACCTCTACTGGTCGTTTTCTATCAAGATCATTACATAGAGGCATTTGAACACAAAAAAAGTCCCTAAGTGGAAGCAGACAAGTCTAAGGGCTGATCTCCAGAGCCCACAAAGTACATATACATATAAGTATATAGTAACGAATATACAAGAGATCTTGAATGCTCGACCTAAAAAGAACAATCAAGGGACAGAATGCCGAGCAATGTCATATATTCACCCCAGTACAGAGATCTGGGCCTAAATCCATAGTTTTTTGCTCACCATGCCATATCAGTTGGAACCCAGCCATATACAAATCAGTCTTGACGCCGCACCCAATGGGAACATTCCAGCTCAAAGTGCCGGGCCAGGTCCTCCCTGGAAAGGAAACAAGCATCCTAGGACCGGTTTCAGGGCTTCAGCCCTCTTCATCCAAGATAGCTTGACTCCAGTGGCATGGAGAGCACGGGACCCACGTCTGGGCATACTCGTCCCACTCGGGTGACAAATGCACAAAGAACAATTGATGGACGGAATGCAGAACAATGTCCTACATTCACCCCAGTACAGAGATCTGGGCCTCAATCCAACGTTTTTTTGGTATAAGTTGCCTATTCACTCTACTTTGAATAAATAATTCAATATTTTTTTTATATTGTTTTTGAACTACAAGGGACTGCTTTCGGCTCCCACCACCTTACAGGCCTCTTTCTCATTGCTCCTGTATGCAGCAGATCTGCTGGTATCTTGACCCACTTAGGTGTATTCAGCTGACATGTTGATATATCATTGGTGTACAGCAACCTTGAGCTTGTTAGCAGATGGCACTATGGGAGGACAGTATGAACCACTCATGTGCTTTGTTGAAGGTTTAACAGAGCAACTGTAATGAAAAAGGGGGGCGGGACATATTGTACATATGAGAAAGATGAATGCCTTCATGGCGCTATCACGGTTCTCATACCTACATTCAGTAAGGTAAGGGGGAATACAAGGGTGTATGATGGAAGCTGCTGCCTGAGGTAAGCAGAACTTTCCCTGTGTTTCCAGGCCCATCACCGGTGTCTGTGATCTGCTTCTGGAGCTGTTATGTAGCTGATCAGTTCCACCTAACGTGTCTCTTGATTTCAGCCGTTGTAACACTCCGACTAGAAGCTGCTCTCTACGGGGCAAATTATCAAGAAACAGCGTTAACAGCGGAAACTGCCGCTAAAGCGGCGATAATGGGCTTGAAAATATGCCTTTGTGAATTCCCATAGAAACCCATGTTCGGACTTCTATTGGAATTCTCAAGAGCGTATTATCAAGCCCATTATCGCCGCTTTAGCGGCAGTTTCCTGACACTAAAGCGGTGATAATTTTAACGCCGTGCTTGATAATATGCCCCCTCATTTTTATGCGCTTTAGATGCTTCAGACTGTCATACTCGGGCGGTTCATCATCACTGTCTGTTTCTTTTTAGACTTTCACGTCGATCAGGCTGCTGTTGCTTTGAATGCAAGATCAAAAGAAGATGAATTCCGGTAGAAAAAAAAATGCCCTTGTATGAAGAAAAGAGTGGGGCCTATGTAAACATCCCTGTGATAGGTCCCAACCAGGGCCGGACTGGCATTTGCGGGCACCGGGCATTTCCCCGGTGGGCTGGAGGGGTGGGGGCCGGTTTTGTGGCCGCAGGGGGCCGCTTTTCCTACAGAGTGCCGGTGTTGTGTAATATGTGGTATCCCCACGGTATCCTGTATCCCCTGCTCTTCGGCACTTTCCGGAAACGAAACTCAGCCCGGGCAGGTTCAGACAGAAGCAGCTGATCACTGCTCGGGCTGAGTTAGGGGATACACGATTCAACAGGATGCCAAAGTCGGCCCTGGCAATAAATTAACTGAAACTTTTGCACGAAGAGAGAGACAGACAGAAATATATAGAAAGAATCGTAATGGAAATAGCAATTAAGCTAATAAACATTGTGAAAGCAAATAAACTATTACCGAAGAATATCGAATCGTAACGAAATAACACGAGGGGAAGAGAATAGAAACAACGGCAGGGGTTCAAATAAGGGGAAACATGATATCAAAACGAGCGAAACATTAAAGGGTAAAAGTAAAAAAAAAAGGCAATGAAGAAAGCAAAGTATTAACATGGGGAAAGCAAGTGTTCTGATTTTCATATAATGAATATGTTACAAGGTGTTAATGACAAACATATAACATGCACAATAAGTTGAATAACAGTGTGTGTTTAGTTTGACTCATACAACATACTTGGGGGCAGATTTATGTTAACTGGCGCATCCCCAGGGATGTGCCAGTTAACATGCGCCACAGTGCGCCACTGCTCCGCCACCCATGGTGCGCCGCATTTATGATGCGGCGCACCATGGTGCAAGGAAGTGAAGATGCGTGACGCATCTCTCGGCGCACGGGCGGCGCATTGCAGGAGTCATGTCGCAAGTGCGACATGACTCCTGCAATGCACAGGGGCCACCTATTCAATGTATGGTGCGTCACCCTTACGCCTGCTTCAAGCAGGCGTAAGGAATTGACGTAGAAAGTGACTGAGTGAAATCTCATAGATTTCACTCAGCCACTTTTAGGAGGCGTTCCTGCGCAGGAAGGCCCCCCCTGCGCAGGAACGCCTCCTTATGGCGCAGGGGTTTCCAACGTGACGCATCTCCTAGATGCGTCACGTTGTAAATAGGGCGCATTGTTTGCGCCACCGTTGCGTCACATTACGTGACGCAATTGCGGCGCAAGGAGGCGCAAGAGCCTCATAAATCTGCCCCGTAGTATTTTACCAGCTGCCCTATCTTTTTGTGTCCAGGCTAATTCAACAAGCATTGGCAGCGCAATCGGTGTCATACATTTGTGAAAGTTAGAGCTATTGGTGTTGTAAATAACAATGTTCTTTACTTATTTTTTAGGTCTAGCCTGGGCAGCGCATGTGCTACTCTGTGGCACGATGTATTGGAGCATGAAATAGAAGCCCCGCCCACTCTCCTACCATATTTGCCATTGGCATGTGTCATTGTCCTTCGTATTGGCTTAAGTCATTGTCCTTCATAAATGCAGGCTTCTGATTCGTTAATAATCGTGTAAGTCCCTCCTTAGTACCGCCTTGTCTTCATTTGTATCCTCCCATGAGGACTGGCCCTTTTACTTCAGTTGTTACAGAATACATATTTTTTAGTCTGTAAGCTCTTTTTTCTTAAATGAGTTTCTCCTACTGAAGGTACAGCACGCTTTCCTGCAACATTCAGTACGCCATGCATGCTTTCTCTTTCTGAGCAGCCAGGGATAATGGTGGCCGCTTCTTCGAATAGGTCTCACATTTACAAGAGTTTCAACTATTAGCATTGTAAATGACGATGCCTTTTATTTATGTGTTAATTAGCAAAACAGAGAAATAAAAGTAATTGTCATTTACAATGCCAATAGCTTAAACTTTGGCAAATGCGACACCTATTGCACTGCGAATGCTTGTCATACATGGTTCCTGGTGCACCGTGGTGGCACACATTCTGATGTTCGTTTCTCACATTGCTGGTTTGCAAACGCAGATACTGGGGCACGCTCTTGTCTCAGGCTACGCACCACACATTCTGGGATTAGTTGCCCTACTGCCTTTGTTCGTACACGGATCCTGGTGCAAGCTGGTGGCTCCCGGCATACATTCTGGTTCCAGCTCCCTACGTTGCAGGTTGTTTGTACAGGAATTCTGGTTCATGCTCATGTCATTCACTGTACAGCACATTCTAATGCTGGTTTTCTACATAGCATGGCAGGTTTTCCAACACAAATCCTGGTATGATTGTGTTGCATGCTGCACAGCACACTCTAATGCTACTTTTCCACATGTCTAATTTGTATTCACAGATTCTGGTGCACGCTCATGTCTCATGCTGCACAGTACACACTAATGCTGGTTTTCCACAGTGGTATTTCTCATGCAATTATCCTGGTGTACGCTTGTGTCTCGTGCTGCAGAGCACACACTAATGCTGTTTTTTCACAGGACTGGTCTTAATGCACGGGTCCTGGTGAACGCTCATGTCTCGTGCTGCACAGCAAACTCTAACACTAGTTTCCCACATGGCTGGTTTTCGCACATGGATACTGGTGCAAGCTCATGCCTCACGCTGCACAGCAAACTCTAATGCTGGTTTTCCACTCAGCTGGTTTTCGTGCACGGATCCTGGTGCACGCTCATGCCTCATTCTGCACAGCACACTCTAATGCTGGTTTCCCACATTGCTGGTTTTCGCACACGGATCCTGGTGCACTTTCATGCTACAAAGCAGACACTAGTGATAGTTTTCATACATGGATCCTGGTGCACGCTCGTGTCTCATGCAGCACAGCACACTGTAATGCTGGTTTTCCACAATGCTATTTTTAAAGCACAGGTCCTTGTGCACACTTGTGTTTCCCGCTGCACAGCACACTTTAATGCTGGTCTCCCACATGGCTGGTTTTCACGCACAAAACCTGGTGCACGCTTATGCGTCATGCTGCACAGCACAATCTAATGCTGGTTTTCAAATGTTTCTCCAACTGCAGGCAGAACAGGCTTTCCTGCAACATTCAGCGTGCTATGGGTGCTTTCCCTTTCCAAGCAGCCCGGGACAATGGCTGCTGTTTCTTTGCAAGGAAATAGGTCTCGTATTTACAAAAGTTTGAGCTATTAGTATTGTAAATGACAATGTTTTTTATTTATGTGTTAATTACAAAACAGATAAATAAAAGCAGTCATTTACAATGCCGATAGCTTAAACTCTTGCAAATGCGAGACCTATTGCATTGCAAATGCTTGTTTTTGTTTGCTGTGGAGTGATCAGTTAGAAAACGAGAGTTAGAGCTATTGGCGTTGTAAATGTTAATATTTATGTGTTATAGAGTAGAGTTGGTGTATGTGGTGTGTAGTAGAATTATGTGGCTACCATCCAGGTAATGTGAGCATAGGTGCAGTTAGGATGGATGGGTTGGTGGAATAATAGCTATTTGTATGAATGCTTGGATGGAAGGATAGCTGTATGAGTACATCCATGGATTTCTGGGTGATCAGGTGAATGAAAAAATGGTAGGTGATGCATGGGTGGGAAAGTTACAGATGGTTGGTATGGAAAGAAAAAGATGGATACATAGGGAAAATATTTATAAAAAGGAAAGTTTTGTACTTTATTGGACCTTTGGTCAAGGCTGGATGATATATCAGGCTACACGGTGGTCTCAATAACCATAAAATCCCATTTATAATTCAGAAGTTGGTGGTGGTTTTGTGCCCTTACCCCGAAACTATGATTAGTTGTCAGCTTCTTGGATGCCAGCATAATCTGCAGTCTTCCAACACAATATTACATTTGGGCGCTGTTTAACCCATTCAAATCTTAAATGCTGTGTCCCATCAAACCTTACAAGAGACAGTTACTAATTATGACTGATGAAGGAAAAGTCTGAAGACTTGTCCCATGTATAGCACTTGCAAGTGGTGTGCTGCATGTTGCAAGGGCACATTGACAATGCCCTGTTGATTAACTCAATTATGCCACTCTGTGACATTGAGACTGCCAAATATAGGCCTATTTGTAAACTCTTTGGTGCATGTGATGCACACAAAAGGCATGCTACATGTTTCCGGAGCCTTGCAACTTGTACATGTGTGAGGGCAAGGAAGGGATGGCATGACTGGCACAGCAGAGGCAGTATTACGGTCTTTTTGTTCTGAGGACTGCAACATTTCAGAGTGACATTTCACAGCAGCAGCTTCCCTGTATCTCTGTTGCTTACTCAATTGGAAGACCAAACAAAAGATATCATATAACGGGGCTGTATAACAAATGACTTTGCCAGCACTAATTGTCACTGTGCACCAGATTAAGTGCCCCGCGGCATTACAGAGGATCAGTCTGTGGGGGCCGTGGCTGGACGCCGATGGAGCAGGGAGCCTGAACCGGAGCTCCTGCGGGTGATCCCACATTACAGCCCATCCTGCCCAATATAGAGGGGCTCTTCACCTAACAAACTCACCCCCGGACAGGTGGATATCGGGGGAGCAGGAAGGATTCGAAGATCGAGGCGCAACAGCTCACCTTCACCGTGAAGCGAGCTGAAAGGAGGCAACACAGAGGCAGCCAAGATGGCACCCGTGCTATGAGCTATGATTCTGAGGGAGCAACTGGCGACCGTCTCTCGCATAAGGAGGCTCCGAGGGGCGATCTGAGCTGGTGGAGCGCTGGATGAGCGGGACCGCGCGGCCTCCGGAATGAAGAGTCGGGACTAGCCGGTGACCGGGCTGAGGTGGAGTGGGAGATGTGGCTGGAGAAAATGGTGCAGAGGACCTGGGGGCGACCTCCGCTGCGAAGCCAGGTACCGGGCGGATAACCGGCCCCAGTTTGGAGCGGGGGGCCTCTGGGACTAATGCCCGTGCTGTGGGCTCTGCACAGTGAAGGAGCAAGGAGGGGAGGCAGCCCGTGAGGGTCCGTGTGCGTAGTACTGCGGGCCGCCGACTGAGAGCGGGGGCCTGCCTACCAGAAGTGCGGCGCCCGGCCTACGTGGCTCCAGGTGGAACTAGCTGCATATCTGGGAGGTTCCGGGAGGAGCCGGTAGTGTCGCTAGCGGAGGTGGCCCACCTCCTAAGCCTGGGACTGAGAGGCGGGTCGGACCTCCCAAGCTTCGATCGCAACCCCCACCATTCAGGCGACTTGAGAGATGGAGAGCAGGGGGCTGCTGCCCATGGAGCAGTGAGGAGAGGTGGCAGCGGGAGGTCGGGAGGATATTGGAGTGGTGAGGAGGGCTGGGACACTGTGACTTTGAACTTCGGGCGGGGGGTCTCTCCGGAGAGGGCAGGTGACAAGCTGACACCCACACCGGTGCGGGCTGAGTAAGGGGAGTAGGCTCGAGAGAGACAAGGACCGGGGTTGGGGGTTTTGCTGCCTGTACCGACGTACTGAGCGGCCACGTGACCTCCGGCCACATTGATCGAATCGAGGAGAGTGGGGAACATGAGCCGGGTGAGATTGCTCCCTTGTCGGCAATCCTTGAGGTGTCGCTGCTGCTCTGCCCCCTCACGTGCTTGGACTCGACAGCCCTTGCCACAGGAGAGGACTACATCAAGCCAGGGTAGGTACCCTCTGGTGCCTTTACTGATCGGCCTGCGCCCACACCATTCCAGGTATGGGGAGAGTCAACAAAAGACAGGAGGCGGAGCAGCGGGAATTGGTGGGCGAAGAAAATTAGGAGTCACGCACATGTACCGGGGCCCGCAGGTACAAGATCGTGCCCCAAGATGACATATCGCTCCAGGATATACTACAGGCCATAGAAACCTTGCGGACTGCTGTAGAAACCCAAATAGACATGCTCTGAGAAGATCTGGGTCTCTTCAGCGCAGACCACAGGAAATGAGTGGACCGAGTAACAACAGTGGAGGGAGATGTTGTCGGCCTGAAGCCTCAAGTATCCACATCCACACGCAATATTGCGGACATTGAAAAAAGGGTCCAGGTGTTGGAGTAGCGGGCTGGCGACGCAGAAAACAGGGCAAGACAAAATAACATAAGAGTCCTTGGACTGCCCAAAAAAGTCGAGAGGAACGATATGGTGGCTTATCTTGAGAACTGGCTATGCACTGAGGTGGCAGAGGAGGCCTATCACCCATCTTTGCATTGTAGTGGGCTCACAGGGTTCCTGCCCGAGCGCTTCTGCCTGGGAGACTGCGGAGGCCTGTTGTGGCCCGCCTGTTGTTTTACAAAGACAGGGACCACGTGCTGAGTCGGGCACGCCTCAAGGGCCAACTTAAAATAGAGAACAGCATTGTTCGGATCTTCCATGAGGCCCAGAGGCAGCGAGCTTTCATAGTCACGGCAAAAAGGAAACTGCGACAAATGGAGGTGTTGTACTCCATGGTGTTCCCCGCTAGGTTACGGATAGTACATACAGGGAAGACCACATTCTTCACTACCCCTCAAGATGTGTGGGACTGGGTAGAGTAGTGGGGATCATGAGATCGGCGACGCAGCGGCGGAGAACAGCCTGAGAAGGACCATGCATAATCCCCGGGGAGAGGGGAAAACTCAAGGGACACCCGACGATGGAGGAAGCCCGCTGAGACAGGGAGAGCATGGTGGCAGTAATAGCCTCCTTGAGTGCGATGAGCCCAAGGAGCAACCCCTCTCTCTCAGGAGAAGATCAGAGGGACTTGGACTCTGACAGCAGCTCGAACACCGTGGGGGAGGCCAGTCAGGTGCTGCCAGATGTAACTCCTTTATCCGCGGCGACTTAATATGAATCTCCCACAGAACGCAAGCCTGCGATGGACACTTCAGCTAGGGGCTGGGGTGTCATAGCTTGAGACTGCTTTGAGGGCATGGGGGCCATGGGATGGGTGGCACAAGAGCGTACTGTGGGATGGGGGTATCCGGAGGGCGGAGGAGATGGTTTACCTCCAGCCGTGCATTTTTCTAGCCACCACCTGAAAGTTGGGTACTTGACTGTTACCTTGCATGCCAAATGGCAGTTTGGATGGGGTAGATGTTCTCACTTGTCCTGGGGTGGGGGAGTTGGGGAAGTTTAGTTGTTTGATGTTGAGGCACAGCTGTCTATAAGTTCCCGGGGGCACGAGTTAAAGAGCATAGGTTCCCCCACATATCATATAGAACCGAGCACCAGGCTGAGGCGCGGGAGCCAGACAGAGATAGAGAGGCTACTCTGAGATGTCGACACAGAAGATATATACCCTCCTCTCCTGGAATGTCCGAGGGATGCATTCTGTGCACAAACGCTACTATATTTTTTCCCACTTGAACAGGCAAGGGATTCATATCGCGATGCTGCTTGAAACAAACATACTAGCTTCGGAGAGAGCGGCCTTACATCGAAGATGGAGAGGGCAATCGTACTATACTTCGTATTCAGCATTTGCCAGAGGGGTCTTCATTTGGATCATGGAAGGGGTCCCCTTTCAGCATACTGGCCATAAGATAGACCCAGAGGGGAGGTACGTGGTGGTCACAGGATGCCTGGATGGGAAGGATATTGCGCTCATAAATATCTACTGCCCGAATGTGGACCAGGGACTCTTTCTGGAGCAACTATCTGGGACTCTGGCACCGTATTTGACAGGGTTGATTATCATAAGGGGGATTTCAATTGTATAGCTGACCCGGCCCTTGACCGATCTCACCCACCACTCGGAGACACCCCGGCACACAGGGTAGCTACGGCGTTTAAGGCCTGGCAATCACACTGGGGGTTGGTGGACACGTGGAGACGTACACACCCAGTGGACAGAGAATGCTCCCACCTCTCACATGTACATTGCTTACATGTCCGACTGGACACCTTCCTATGCTCCAGGGACGTACATGCCTGACTACACGGGACGAAATTCCTCACTCGCATGGTGTCGTACCACAACCCGATATTCAGCAGATTACCCTGGGGGTTCCAGCAGCAACCGATCCCCACTTGGCGCCTCAAACCTGAGGCACTGGACGACCAGGTGTTCCTACTGGAGATCAGGGCTAGTATCATCACATATTTTGCTGACAATGCCCAGACCACGGAATCTAGAGTGACAGAATGGGAGGCCTTCAATGCTGTAATCAGGGTCGATACATGGCGCTATCCAATGGGGTGAGGTGCATGCTACTCACAGACCTACGTCAGGCTGACCGAGCACTGCGAGAGGTGGAACTTTGCCACCCGAACCACCCAGAACTTCACCAAGAGTTGCTTGAGAAGAAGGAAGAAGTGGCCGTGCAAGAAGAAAGGTTGAGGTGCTTCGATTATAAGACTTACATGGATAGGACACGCACGGAGCGGGATAGTGCCGGAAGACTACTGGCTCGGCTGGGTAGCCCAACCCGCAGGGGGGAAAACCATCATAGAGCTCACAGAAAATGAGGGGCACTCCCTATATCAGCAAGATGCCATTAACAATAGGTTCTGCAGCTATTATGACCAGCTTTACAACAGCTCGGGGCCTCGGGAAGAAGGGGAAATAGAGGACTACTTGGCAGAACTTTCTCTGCCTACCCTGGCGGAGGAGGATGCAGACCATTTGGAAGCGGCAATCACTGATTGCGTGGTAAGGGTGGCTATTAAGGCACTGGCCAAGGGGAAGACCCCGGGCACAGATGGGCTCCCCAAAGAATTCTATACAGCATACATGGATGAACTAACCCTCAAACTGGTGGAGATGAATACGGAGGCAGGAGAGAGGGGGCACTTGCCGGACACCACTAGAGAGGCGGTGGTGATCCCGCTACTGAAGCCCCACAGGTCCCCCCTGGAGTGCGCAGTGTATCGGCCCTTGTCAATGTTGAATCTGGATTTTAAGATTTGAAGTAAGACACTGGCAATGCGGTTACTACCGCATATGACCTCCCTCGTGCATCTGGATCAGGCAGAATTTATCCTCCGCAGGAATACGACCCTGAACATACGCCGCCTGCCATCAGTACTTGAGCTTGGGGTACTGGGCGATCAGTGTTTACGATCGACATAGAAAAGGCCTTCGATAGCCTTGAGTGGGGTTTCCTTTACGCAGTTTTGATTAAGATGGGTCTTGGGCCAGGCTTTCTGCGCTGGATGCAATTGCTGTATGCTAATCCAGTGTCGAGTGTACGCACAGGACGCACGATATCAGAGCAATACCGGGTGGAGAGGGGCACACGTCAGGGGTGTCCTCTCTCCCCCTTGCTGTTCGCCCTGGCTATGGAGCATTGGCATGTGTGGCGTGATCTAACAGGGCTAACTGTGGACAACAGCTGTGGGGCAGAAGCATAATATAGCATTGTACGCAGACAACCTCCTATTGTTCCTACAGCACGCAGGGGAGGACCTGCCGGGGGCACGGAGGATGATGGACAAGTTCAGTTCCCTCTCAGGCCTCCGAATAAATTGGCAGGTCTAGTTTGTTCCCCCTTGTAGCAGATATGCCGCCACCTGAGGACCTTGGTGATCTGCGATGGGAGCCCCGATGCTTCCGCAATCTGGGAGTACGCATATTCCACGACATGGCAGATGTGAAAGAGGGGAATATAGAGCAGGAACTGTGCTCGCTTAAAGATAACATGGCCTTCTGGCGAAAGCTTCCTCTCTCCGTGATGGACCATGTCTCCCTCCTCAATATGGTGGCACTCCCACGGCTGCTGTACTTCTTCACCACACTACCAGTGTGCATCTCAGCGGCCTGGTTCCAGGAGCTGGACTTCTGCCCCGCAGCAGTCATATGGGGGGCGCTCCGGAGGCGAGTAACCCTAAGCACTCTAAAATGACTCCGGTCAGCGGGAGGCCTAGTATTGCCAGATATGGAGGAGTACTACATGGCAGGTCAACTGCAGAGATTCACACAGTGGGTGGCAGGAAGCATTGACCCGTACAGAGGAGTACCACCCTTCACCACGGACAAAATGGAGGTGTTCCGTACAATATTAGGGACTGCTCGATCACAACAGGCTAGTAGTAACAAGCACAGAGTGATCAGACAGTGCTGGAGTCGATGCTGACAGAGAACCAGGACAAAACGCCCATACTCGCCAGAAATAGCAATGACGCTACTGGGAGGGGTCCCCATGGGGGACACTGGTGAGGTATTGATGATTGGGTGCAGGCGGGGGTCACAAAGAAAGGAAATGGGAGATGGGGAGCTGCTATCCTTTGAGGACTTTAGTACTGACTGAGGTATTCCACAAGGGCTCTTCCTACTCTATAGAGCAGTAACGGGGGCCATGAGGCGCCACTGGGGAACAGGCACGACTGAACCGAATCGACAGGCCACCGGTGAATATATAAGCCTTGCTGGGGAAACTATCAAGGGAGTCACATGTCTTTATAGGGCTGTATGATGAGATACCACACAGCTGCAAGACCGGTTAAAAAACCAATGGGAGGGGGACATCGCTAGTCCACTGGCAAACAGGGATTGGGAGAAATTACTTGAACGGGCAGCCAAAGGCTCCAGAAATTCCCACTTTAACCTGATTAGCTTTTATAAATTCCACTGGGCTTATCTAACCCCAGAACATAGTAACAGACAGTTTGCAAGGGAGGAAACCCGATGCCCGAGATGTACTAGAGTGGGAGTGACCTACATCCACATGATGTGGAGCTGTACTTCTTTAACACATTATTGGCAGGAAGTGATGCAGAAGACGGCTAGGATCATGGAGAGGGTAATCCCATGCACACCGACACATGTACTGTTGAGTTTGTTTCCACACACTGCCAAAACTAGGACCACAGACGGGTTCCAAGACATCGCCTTTGTCCTGGCGAAGCGGGAAATCACTCGTAACTGAAAAGACCTAAGAGGCCCCAGTGTGCAAGTTGGAAACGGGAACTAGTTACATGGGTAGGATGCAAGAGAAGGGTCCTCTTGAGGAATGCAAAGCGAGGGATAGGCAAGGAGGAGAGAGCCAGGGCTTGGGAGGCGATGATGGGCGACATGCAACAAGACGGACAGGAGTCAGACGCTTCTACCCCAGAGAGGCCACCACAACAGGAGCATCTCTAAAGACCAAGGCAGGAGGAGAGGGCACAGGGGGATCCCGGACAGGGAGGGATATATAATTTTCCATCACAGGGGAGGGTAGATACAGAACAGGGAGCACCCGCGAAGGGCTTCCACACACTGTCGGACACGAGAGAGGTAACCTTCAGAGCTCTATGGGTATAATGGGGGGACAGCAGTGCGGGTGGATCTAGTTAACTGTTTTTGATTGGTTGGGTGCAGGGGGGGAACACATGGCCACCGCAACATTATTCCCTCAGAAAATAAGAGTAGACAAGGACATATCCATTACAAACTGCAGAGATGGGTGGGGGATATATTACCAACAACTAAGGCCAGAATATTTTTGTATCAGGATATGTGGATGAACAGACTGATAATAAATGCCAATAAAGTGTTTTAAAAAAAAAAACAGAGGATCAATCTGTAATGCGCCGTGATGTTGGTGAAGACTTTGAACTATGGGTTTATAAGCGTTTGCGTCTGTGCGCATATTTGTATAAGCGCACATGCACATAACCACAGACATACTCTGGTGCACAGCAACAATTAGCGCTGGCACACTCATCTGTAGTACGGCCCCAGAATGTTTATTGTACTGCTTTAGTTGATGGGCTAGGTGAAAGTCCTTATTCTCTCACCAAACACCTGACCCATACATTCACTGAAGCACTACGAAGAAGAAATAAGGCTGCACAGCACTCTGAAAAAACAATAGTCTAGCCTCACAAATCAGAAGTATAACTATACCCAAAGCACTCTCCAGAAACATTTTGTATGCCTTGCAAAGATGCAGATAACAGTTTCAGGTGTTCATCATGTATTGTATTAAAAAGCACTCCTGCCAAACTTGTGATGCTGTACCTGCCCGGACAGCCCACCACCCCTGCCCTACCTGAACAAATGGAGCTCCAAGGCCATGCGTGTTGCCTGCTCCAGCTTCGTCGGGCCCAGTTTCATCTGCTGCTGCTGCAGCAGCATGGACCCCATAGGCTCGTTGCTGCCTTCCAGGGCCTCCAAAAGCTCAGCCAGCACCGGAGGCAGAAGGAAGGCAAAAACTGGATTATTTTGACCTGCGCAGCACCCGTACATTGTCACCCTAAGGGCGCCATATTCGTTAAGGTACTATCAACGCTGAAGGTAATCAGCTTAGGATGCACCATTTTGGTTAAGGGATCGCAAACTGAGTAATCATGGTTGAGGGCTCGCGACTCTAATACAGCGGCAGCAACACAAAACAAGTACTAGCGAAAGAAGCGTGACGGCTCTAGGCAGAGGCACTGTCACACGGAGGGCAGACTTCATGCATTAAATAGAAAGCATCCAGATGAGCCTCCACTATTTTATTCTCACCACTGACTGATGAGAGAAATGGGGGGTTGTGGGCTGGGAATGGGAGAAATGCAGGGATGGGCGGCTGTACAAACGAGCTGGGCTTTACATTTGTTGCACAGTGATAAAGCATGGCGTGCCGCGCTGCAACAATAAGAAAAAATAGTTCCCCCCAACAACAGATGAATAATGCAAGCAGAAAGAAACTGTATTTAGGAGGTGCTCCTCTGCGAAAAACTGAAGTGAGGTATCGCTGCATGAACCACTTAGGAGGCAACAAAGAAGAGCGACACTGGACTGAACCAATGGTAAGCAGCAGGCAGGAGCAAACTTCTTTATCAATATTACAGGTCTTCCAGACAGCACATGTGCGTTCCCTGGGCTCAACCTAAAAAGCAATACAACTATGTATTTTTTTTTCCTTTTGACATTTACACCTACAACAACAAGCACACAAAGGAGTCCTTTAAAAAATATGCATTTCTTCTAAGATTGCAAGAAATTGGATTCATATTTGGGGTGGGCAACTATACATCTCAAGAAATAATCACAACTCGAGACAGCGTGGGCCTTCAAAGTCACTAATTAACCTAAGCTCCACCTGCTCATAGGCATGGTGAAGATAAGACAGGCTTAATTTAGGGCAATGTGTGACTTATTTATCCACTGTCAGAACAGTAATAACGTAAAAAACATCAAGCAATAAAATTACCAAACCGGATTATAAAAATAGAGTAAAATTTAATACGCAAAATGACACCAAAACAAGACCAATCCATTAAGGGATACAACAGATATGATTTTTAAAGATTAAGTGATGATAGCACTGAAAAGGATTACACACCATTAATAGTCAATGGCCACAGTAGAGTTTTTCCTTGGGACTCAGGGCCCGATGTAGGTAGGACTTATTTACCGATTCTTAATTACCGAATTTTACCGATTCGGTAATTAAGAATCGGTAAATAGGAAGGGGGACATGTAGGAGCATCCAGATGTTCCTATTACCGAATCGGTAAAAATCTGTATTTACCGAATCGGTAAATACCGACCGGTAATGCCCATTCATTCCTATGGGCTTTATAGGAATGAATGGGCATTACCGATTCGGTATTTACCGAATCGGTAAATACCGATTTACACAAGGGTGCAGGGGGTGTCACTTTGACACCCTCTGGCACCCCCAAAAGAGGCTCGTGTGCCATGTGGCAGGCATACCTGCCCTAAGGGCAGGTCTGCCTGTCATATGGCATAGGTGTGCATGCACACATGTGCATGCACACCGGAATCGGTATTTTAACATCAAATTGAATTTGATGCTAAAATACCGAATCGGTAAGGCTTGTGGGACTCAGAAGAGTCCCACCTACATATCAAATTTACCTAATCGGTAGAAATACCGATTCGGTATTTTACAGAATCGGTAAATTTACCGATTCTGTAAAATATGTGGCCCTACATACCATTTCTAAAATACCGGTCGGTAACGGCCGAAAATACCGATTTTCGGCCGTTACCGACCGACCTACATCGGGCCCTCAGTCTCTGAAATTGAAGTCAAAATCCATCAGTGGGTCAAGCCACCAGCCTGTATTCGACCATGAGTTTCATGAGGCCAGGTACCTTATCGATCAGGGCCCACTGATTTGCTGTTGCGTCGAAGCTCAAAGTGGGAGAAACCACCTTCTTCAAACCGGCGTGGCTATGCCTTGGGTGGATAGAATGGAGTTGTGTGTTCTAGTCCTCCTGAGAACTGGAAATCTAAAACCTTGTAGTTCCAAACTTTTCAGAGGTGGTATGACAAGTGCAGTTAGACACAGCTCAGGTTTCCAGGACCTGAGAAACAACAGTTGGGAGTCAAGACTCACTCCAGGAGAGGCCATCCGCAGGTTGCAAGTCAGGTCCAGTTGTTATTGGTCAGCGGGGCACTTCATGGATAAGTCCTCTTGCAGCTTGTTGTGGCCCTATAGCTATACAGGTCAATAGGTGTCTACCTTTTTGTCCCGGTACAAGGGGAATCAAGTCCAATCCTTCAAGGCTCTGCTCTAATTACAGAAATCAGGTCCGTTCCTCTTCTCTTCTTCCACAGGTCCATGAAGTGTGATTAAAAAGGGTGTCTTGAGGTTCCTTATAAATGCTTGGTACCAACTAGTGTATTGCTCCTAATGGCGCCCAAAGCGAATGGGTAAAAGTTCCTAGTGGTAAACCTACCTGCTTTTGAAACTGGTCCTGTTTGCCCTTCTGTAAACAAGCCCACAGTGCCCCCTCACGCTCAAAATCCAAGATGGAGAAATCCTTTTCTCTTTATGCAGAGCTTCTGTGCACTGCCCTCCCAGATGTATGACCAGGGAAATCAACACTCTCCTTCTCTGCGGTTACCCTACACCAGTTCTAGAGGTAGAATTTTGTACCAGCCTAATAAGAAGGACATAAGCCCGGTCCTCTCCAGGTGTTACCAAACACTTGCCTGTTACAGGGGGCACCCCTTCAAAGAAAATAAAGTTCCTGGGCCAACCCCACTGGTCTTTCTGCCAGGGCAAGAGAAAAATAACTCCTTATTATGAAGTCATTGTACCTGCCCTATGATAATTTTTCATACCATTCATCACAGCTTATTCCTGGCTGTGCCACTGCTTATGAGAGAATGCAAATTAGCCTGAGCAGCTTCAAGCAGGGAACATTTTACTTTCTAAAATATACCTTTCCCTAATATTCATTAAAAATACGACTTCACACCATTGAGTTGGGATTTTAATAACTAATAGAACATAGGGGCATATTATCAAGGGGCTTTATCTCCGCTTTTTTGGCTTTAAAAGCCAAGAAAGCGGAGATAAAATTATCTCCCTATTACCAAGCTGTCGCTAACACCAGTTAGCGACAGCTAATAGGAGATAGTGACCATCTTGGGCCCCGCTTTGCATGTCAGTGATATTTATCACTAATGACATGCAAAGTGGGGGTGCCAAGATGTTAGCGACTGAAAACAGTCGCTAACATCGCTATCTCCTATTACCAACTTTTGGAGATATTCGCGCTAAGCGCGAATATCTCCAAAAGCTAACCCTTGCCCAGGAGCAGTTCTTAGCCATGTTATCCAATGGGAGGTGGATAACATGGCTAAGAGCATTTGCTCGATAATGCATGAATATCGCTGACTTTTCAGTGATATTCATGCATTGCGGCCGTTTTTTTATCGCATTTGCGATAAACCTTGCTAATAGCAAGGTTTATCTGCGATAAAACTCGCCGATTTGCGGCGATAATTTTTGTCTCTAAATAAGTTAGAGACAAAAATTATCTCTATTGGTTGGTAATATGCCCCATAGTTCTTTCATCATTTCTGTAGCTGGACCCTAACTGGAGATACCAACATTTATTTTTACAATCGCTTCCCAGTGTTTCCCTTTGGGATAGCAAGAGTCTTCTCACAGTAAAAATTGCTTTTGCGTGCCAGTCACTATAAGGGCATGTTAACTGTATATTTCTACTGTAAACTGTATATTTCTACTGTTCTACTTTCATAGACCATGCACACTGCCTTGTGGGCTATACGGCCTACACAGGAGTGACTTTTTGATATGTAAAAGAAATAATTTTACCTAACAAAAAACATTTTGTTGAATGAATGCACAGTAGATTTTTACAGTGAAGCAGTCAGGAATACACAGGGTAGGCCTGAAGCCATGTTTACCTTGCCACTGTAGTTGATGGCACTACGGGCACTGCAGTCCTCTAGTGCCATTACATTTCCGGATCCTGTGTTCACTTTCTACATCATATAGTAAGGACAGCCTAGCAAGTTAAATATTCAAATGAGGAATAAGCCAAATTAACCATATCTAAGAGGGCGCACAGCACTCTACTAGCAGGGGTAAATTGCACAGACTTGTAATGCAAGCAAAGCAGATATGGGAAAAATCTGGAGGGACGCCCCACAAATATAGTCATTTTCTGCAATGAATATTAAATGGAAGCATAATTGTTACAAATGAATATAGGGCATTTTACACAAATACCTTTTCATGTGCCAACACTGTTTCGGAATAGTAAACATAACCAAATGATATTAGTTTCTGGTGCAACCCCAGTGTCAAGTCTCTGTTTATTATGAGAGATATACATCTTCACTTTTTAGTCTACATCAGCATTCTGGGACTTTTAGTTTCTCTTTTAAGATTGATAGTGTGGCTGCAAAATTGCAGCGTGCAAAGCGTTCTTGTAGTTTAAAAAAGAAGACTGACTGGCTTGGGAACAGTAAAAATGCTGTGTGGCAATGAACAGTGTTTTAGTCAACAACCCAAAGAGAATCCAGACATTCAAATACCTGCAGAGCAAGCTTCACTTTAACACATAAAAGTTATGGTCAGAGCGTATAGGTGTACTAGGTGGTTGCTTCAAGTGTAAAGTGAAGGGCATGCCAAATTCAAGGGAAAACATTGCAAATAAAAAAAATACTGAAAGCTAAAAAATATTCTTAGCCTTAATATGTTATTCGGTTTTAAGTGGTGGATACTCCCTCTTCTTGGTCTGGTTAGTGACTAGCAGCCAATCTTGGGTGCTACTGGTTACATCACATTCTCCCTTTGCTCTATAGCATTCTGTATTTTACATTTAGAAAACATTTGAAATGGGTAAGTAATAAGGCATTTCCATATTGGTTAAGTGAACACAATATTTTTTTCTAACAATGTGTACCAATCTGTGTTTTCCAATATCTTTTTGCATGGGGGTAGCAAACAAAATTGCTCATGCATTAATATATCTTTGTCCCCACTTTTTAAAGGTTTCCTTTTAGCCACT
This sequence comes from Lissotriton helveticus, assembly GCF_964261635.1. Taxonomy (NCBI): domain Eukaryota; kingdom Metazoa; phylum Chordata; class Amphibia; order Caudata; family Salamandridae; genus Lissotriton; species Lissotriton helveticus. The sequence goes on along the minus strand of NC_136057.1, from coordinate 230,288,974 downwards.
GACCAGTTTAAATGGCCTTTTATTTGTTAGACGCCTACAGTCTTCTTTTGCATTTTTGCTATCATTTAACAGCTTTCACATCTAGTTCCTTTGGAGTATATCAAATATAATGGCCTGTAGAGCCTATATACTTTGTAATTTGAAGATTGAACTTGCCAGGATACAATTTGACTTGGCCTTATGTTGGCTCCACGAACACATTACTTTTTCTACCAGATAGAATCCTTGCTTAAGTTTTCTAACATCTTTTCCTAAAGTGATAGATACCACATATTACAGCTCATCCATTTCTGTAAAATCTGATTTCCCCTACTTTTCAACTCAAGTTGCCTTTTTATTTGATAGCACCTGCAGTATCTTTTCATATTTGTTATTTCATTCCGCAAGCTTTCACATCAGGGTCCTTCTGGGAATATTAAGTATAATGTTTTACATGGGCTGTAATATTTGGTGTTCCCTATGTTTCTCGGTTAGAACTTACCAGGATTCAATTTGACATGGCATACTTTGGGCTAGATGAACACAGTATATTCCTGCCAAATACCACCCTTTACTGTGTCCTCCAACATCGTTTACTGTGTGGATATCACATATTACTGCTCCTGTATTGCTGTAATTTCTGATATTCCCTACTTTTCAACGGTTGGCTTTTAGCCACTGACCAATTCAAGTTACCCTTTATATGATAGTAGATTACACTAATTCTTTGGATTTTTCATTTGATTCCACAAGCTTTCACATCTGGTTCCTTTCGGGGATACCAAGTATAACGCCTTGTTTGGGCTATAATATTTAGTATCCCATCTATTTCTTCTGTATTGCTGTAATATCTGGTACCATATATAATGGACTCTACCGCCTATAAAATTTGGTATCCCTTGTGTTTCTCGGTTAAGAACTTACAAAGATTTCATTTGACGTGGTCTAATGTTGGATGGCTTAGCACAATATTTGTTTGCTAATAAGCACCATTCCTTTTGCTTTACAACATCATTTACTATGGGGATACCAAATATTTGGGCTCACGCCATGCTGTAATATCTCGTATCCCCTACGTTCCATGGGTTACCCTTCAGCCATTGACCACTTGAAGTCGCCTTTTATTTGATAGCAGATTACAGTATCTTTTCACATTTTGTACACCATTCCTTAGGAATTTACATTCAGTACGCTTAGGGGATACCAAATATAATAGCCTATACTACCTATAATATTTGGTATTCCCAGTGTTTCTCGGGTTAGAAGTTACCAGGATTCAGTTTGACATCGCCTTATGTTGGCTGGGAGAGCAAGGAATTTCTATACCAATTCACATCCTTCCTTTTCATTGCCAACATCATTTATTAAGGGGATACCAAATATTATGGCTCACACATTACCATAATATCTTGTATCCCCTTAGGTTTCATGGTTTACCCTTTAGCCATTGACCAATTGATTTTGCCTTTTATTTAATAGAAGACTACAGTATATTTTCACATTCTGTTCATCATTCCACAAGATTTTGCCGTTGGTACACTTAGGGGATACCACTCATAATAGCCTATACAGCCTATAATATTTGGTATCCCCAGCGTTTCTCGGATTAAAAGCTACCAGGATTCAATTTGACATTGCCTTATGTTGGATGGAGGAGCGCAGACTTTCTATACCAAATAGCACCCATTCTTTTGCTTTCCAACATCATACACTATGGGGATACCAAATATTATGGCTCACGCATTTCTGTAATATCTCTTATCCACTATGTTTCCTGGGTTACCCTTGAGCCATTGAAAAGTTGAAATTAGTGTTTGTTTGATAGCAGACTACAGTATCTTTTTAGATTGTTTACATCATTCCACAAGATTTTGCATCCGTACCCTTAGGGGATACCACTAAAATAGCCTATATGGCCTATGATATTTGGTATCCCCAGTGTTTCTTGGTTTAGAAGTTAAAGTTATTCAATTTCAGTTCGCCTTATGTTGGATGCGGGAGCACAGTATTTCTATAGAAATAGCACACTTCTTTCTGCTTTCCAACATCATTTACTAACGGGATACCAAATATTATGGCTCACACATTGCCATAATATCTCGTATCCCCTGTGTTTCATGGGTTACCCTTTAGTCATTGAATAGTTGAAATTACCTTTTGTTTGATAGCAGACTACATTATCTTTTCACATTTTGTACATATTTCCATAAGATTTTGCATCCGGTACCCTTGGGGGATACAAAATATATTAGCCTATACGGCTTATAATATTTGGTATCCCCTGTGTTTCTCGGGTTAGAAGTTACCAGAATTGAATTTGACATCGCATTATGTCGGATGGAGGAGCACAGTATTTGTACACCAAATAGCACCCTTCCTTTTGCTTTCCAACATCATTTGCCATGGGGATGCCAAATATTATGGCTCACACATTGCTATAATATCTTGTATCGCCTATGTTTCATGGGACCCCTTTAGTTATTGACTAGCAGAAATTGCCTTTTCTTTGATAGCAGAATACAGTATCTTTTCACATTTTTTTACATCATTCCACAAGATTTTTCATCCGTAGCCTTGGGGGATACAAACTATAGAAGCCTATACGGCCTATAATATTTAGTATCCCCAGTGTTTCTTGGGTTAGGAGTTACCAGGATTCAATTTGACATCGCATTATGTTGGATGGAGGAGCACAGTATTGGTATTCCTAATAGAACCCTTCCTTTTGCTTTCCCACATCTTTACCATCCCTAATACCAAATATTGTGGCTCACGCATTGCTGTAATATCTTGTATCCCCTATGTTTCATGGGTTACCCTTTAGTTATTGACTAGCTGAAATTGCATTTTGTTTGATAGCAGACTACAGTATCTTTTCACATTTTTGTACATCATTCCACAAGATTTTGCATCCGTACCCTTAGGGGATACCACCTATAATAGCCTATACAACCTATAATATTTGGTATCCCCAGCTTTCTCGGGTTAGAAGTTACCAGGATTCAATGTGACCTTGCCTTATGTCGGATGGAGGAGCACAGTATTTGTATACCAAATAGCACCCTTCCTTTTGCTTTCTAACATCATTTGCCATGGGGATACCAAATATTATGGCTCACGCATTGCTATAATATCTTGTATCCCCTATGTTTCATGGGTCCCCCTTTAGTTATTGACTAGCAGATATTGCCCTTTGTTTGAAAGCAGAAAACAGTATCTTTTCATATTTTTGTACATCATTCCACAAGATTTTGCATCCGTAGCCTTGGGGGATACAAACTATAGAAGCCTATACGGCCTATAATATTTAGTATCCCCAGTGTTTCTTGGGTTAGGAGTTACCAGGATTCAATTTGACATCGCATTATGTTGGATGGAGGAGCACAGTATTGGTATTCCTAATAGAACCGTTCCTTTTGCTTTCCCACATCATTAACATCCCTGATACCAAATATTATGGCTCACGCATTGCTGTAATACCTTGTATCCCCTATGTTTCATGGGTTACCCTTTAGTTATTGACTAGCTGAAATTGCCTTTTGTTTGATTGCAGACTACAGTATCTTTTCACATTTGTGTACATCATTCCACAAGATTTTGCATTCGTACCCTTAGGGGATACCACCTTTAATAGCCTATATGACCTATAATATTTGGTATCCCCAGCGTTTCTCGGGGTAGAAGTTACCAGGATTCAATGTGACCTTGCCTTATGTTGGATGGAGGAGCACAGTATTTCCATACTAAACAGCACCCTTCCTTTTGTTTTCCAACATCATTTTCTATGGGGATACCAAATATTATGGCTCACCCATTGCTGTAATATATTGTATCCCCTATGTTTCATAGGTTACCCTTTAGCCATTGACCAATTGAATTAGCCCTTATTTTGATACCAGACTACAATATCTTTTCAAATTTGTACATCATTCCTCAAGATTTTGCATCCATACCCTTAGGGGATACCATATTTAATAGCTTATATGGCCTATAATATTTGGTATCCCCAGTCTTTCTCGTGTTGGAAGTTATCAGGATTAAATTTGATTTCGCCTTTTGTTGGATGGGGGAGCACAGTGTACTGATACCAAGGAACACCCTTCCTTTTGCTTTCCAACACCATTTACTATGGGGATACCAAATATTATGGCTCAAGCATTGTGTAATATCTCGTATCCCCGATGTTTCATGGGTTACCCTTCAGCCATTGAATAGTTGAAATTGCCTTTTGTTTGATAGCAGACTACAGTATCTTTTCACATTTTGTACTTAATTCCACAAGATTTTGCATCCGATATCCGTAGAGGATACCAAATATAATAGCCTATACGGCTTATAATATTTGGTATCCCCTGTGTTTCTCGGGTTAGAAGTTAAAAGGATTCAATTTGACATCCCATTATGTTGGATGGAGAAGCACAGTATTTGTATACCAAATAGCAGCCTTCCTTTTGCTTTCCAACATCATTTGCCTTGGGGATACCAAATATTATGGCTCACGCATTGCTATAAAATCTTGTATCCCCTATGTTTTATGGGTTACCCTTTAGTTATTGACCAACAGAAATTGCCTTTTGTTGGAAAGCAGACTACAGTATCCTTTCACTTTTTTTGTACATCATTCCACACGATTTTGCCACCGTAGCCTTAGGGGATACCCACTATAATAGCCTATACCGCCTATAATATTTAGTATCCCCAGTGTTTCTCGGGTTAAAAGTTATCAGGATTCAATTTGACATCGCATTATGTTGGATGGAGAAGCACAGTATTTGTATACCAAATAGCACCCTTCCTTTTGATTTCTAACATCATTTGCCATGGGGATACCAAATATTATGGCTCACGCATTGCTATAATAACTTGTATCCCCTATGTTTCATGGGTCCCCCTTTAGTTATTGACTAGCAGATATTGCCTTTTGTTTGAAAGCAGAATACAGTATCTTTTCACATTTTTGTACATCATTCCACAAGATTTTGCATCTGTAGCCTTGGGGGATACCAACTATAGAAGCCTATACGGCCTATAATATTTAGTATCCCCAGTGTTTCTTGGGTTAGGAGTTACCAGGATTGAATTTGACATCGCATTATGTTGGATGGAGGAGCACAGTATTGGTATTCCTAATCGAACCCTTCCTTTTGCTTTCCCACATCATTACCATCCCTGATAGCAAATATTATGGCTCACTCATTGCTGTAATACCTTGTATCCCCTATGTTTCATGGGTTACCCCTTAGTTATTGATTAGCTGAAATTGCCTTTTGTTTGATTGCAGACTACAGTATCTTTTCACATTTGTTTACATCATTCCACAATATTTTGCATCCATACCCTTAGGGGATACCACCTTTAATAGCCTATATGACCTATAATATTTGGTAGCCCCAGCGTTTCTCGGGGTAGAAGTTACCATGATTCAATGTGACCTTGCCTTATGTTGGATGGAAGAGCACAGTATTTCCATACTAAACAGCACCCTTCCTTTTGCTTTCCAACATCATTTTCTATGGGGATACCAAATATTATGGCTCACCCATTGCTGTAATATATTGTATCCCCTATGTTTCATAGGTTACCCTTTAGCCATTGACCAATTGAATTAGCCCTTATTTTGATAGCAGACTACAATATCTTTTCAAATTTGTACATCATTCCTCAAGATTTTGCATCCATACCCTTAGGGGATACCATATTTAATAGCTTATATGGCCTATAATATTTGGTATCCCCAGTCTTTCTCGTGTTGGAAGTTACCAGGATTAAATTTGATTTCGCCTTTTGTTAGATGGGGAGGACAGTGTACTGATACCAAGAAACACCCTTCCTTTTGCTTTCCAACACCATTTACTATGGGGATACCAAATATTATGGCTCAAGCATTGTGTAATATCTCGTATCCCCGATGTTTCATGGGTTACCCTTCAGCCATTGAATAGTTGAAATTGCCTTTTGTTTGATAGCAGACTACAGTATCTTTTCACATTTTGTACTTAATTCCACAAGATTTTGCATCCGATATCCGTAGAGGATACCAAATATAATAGCCTATACGGCTTATAATATTTGGTATCCCCTGTGTTTGTCGGGTTAGAAGTTAAAAGGATTCAATTTGACATCCCATTATGTTGGATGGAGAAGCACAGTATTTGTATACCAAATAGCAGCCTTCCTTTTGCTTTCCAACATCATTTGCCATGGGGATACCCAATATTATGGCTCATGCATTGCTATAAAATCTTGTATCCCCTATGTTTCATGGGTTACCCTTTAGTTATTGACTAACAAATTGCCTTTTGTTGGAAAGCAGACTACAGTATCCTTTCACTTTTTTTGTACATCATTCCACACGATTTTGCATCCGTAGCCTTAGGGGATACCAACTATAGAAGCCTATACGGCCTATAATATTTAGTATCCCCAGTGTTTCTCGGGTTAGGAGTTACCAGGATTCAATTTGACATCGCATTATGTTGGATGGAGGAGCACAGTATTGGTATTCCTAATCGAACCCTTCCTTTTGCTTTCCCACATCATTACCATCCCTGATACCAAATATTATGGCTCACGCATTGCTGTAATACCTTGTATCCCCTATGTTTCATGGGTTAACCTTTAGTTATTGACTAGCTGAAATTGCCTTTTGTTTGATTGCAGACTACAGTATCTTTTCACATTTGTGTACATCATTCCACAAGATTTTGCATCCGTACCCTTAGGGGATACCACCTTTAATAGCCTATACGACCTATAATATTTGGTATCCCCAGCGTTTCCCGGGGTAGAAGTTACCAGGATTCAATGTGACCTTGCCTTATGTTGGATGGAGGAGCACAGTATTTCCATACTAAACAGCACCCTTCCTTTTGCTTTCCAACATCATTTTCTATGGGGATACCAAATATTATGGCTCACCCATTGCTGTAATATATTGTATCCCCTATGTTTCACAGGTTACCCTTTAGCCATTGACCAATTGAATTAGCCCTTATTTTGTTAGCAGACTACAATATCTTTTCAAATGTGTACATCATTCCTCAAGATTTTGCATCCATACCCTTAGGGGATACTATATTTAATAGCCTATATGGCCTATAATATTTGGTATCCCCAGTGTTTCTCGTGTTGGAAGTTATCAGGATTAAATTTGATTTCGCCTTTTGTTGGATGGGGGAACACAGTGTACTGATACCAAGGAACACCCTTCCTTTTGCTTTCCAACACCATTTACTATGGGGATACCAAATATTATGGCTGAAGCATTGTGTAATATCTTGTATCCCCGATGTTTCATGGGTTACCCTTCAGCCATTGAATAGTTGAAATTGCCTTTTGTTTGATAGCAGACTACAGTATCTTTTCACATTTTGTACTTAATTCCACAAGATTTTGCATCCGATACCCGTAGAGGATACCAAGTATAATAGCCTATACGACTTATTAGATTTGGTATCCCCTGTGTTTTTTGCGTTAGAAGTTAAAAGGATTCAATTTGACATCCCATTATGTTGGATGGAGAAGCACAGTATTTGTATACCAAATAGCAGCCTTCCTTTTGCTTTCCAACATCATTTACTATGGGTATACCAAATATTATGACTCACGCTTTGATGTAATTTCTCGTATCCCCGATGTTTCGTGGGTTACCCTTGAGCCTTTGAATAGTTGAAATTGCCGTTCGTTTGATAGCAGACTACAGTATCTTTTCACATTTTGCACATCATTCCACAAGATTTTGCATCCGGTACCCTTAGAGGACACCAAATATAATAGCATATAGCCTATATTATTTGGTATCGCCAGATTTTCTCGAGTTAGAAGTTACAAGGATTCAATTTGACAACGACTTATGTTAGATGGAGGAGCACAGTATTTCTATACCAAATAGCACCCTTGCTTTTGCTTTCCAACATCATTTACTAAAGGGCTACCAAATATTATGGCTCATGCATTGACATAATATCTCGTATACCCTATGTTTCGTGGGTTACCCTTAAGCTATTGACCAATTGAATTTGCCTATTTTTTATAGCAGACTACAGTATCTTTTCACATTTTGTACATCATTCCACAAGATTTTGCATCCGTACCCTTAGGGGATACCAAATTTAATAGCATATACGGCCTATAATATGTGGTATCCCCAGTGTTTCTCGGGTTAGAAGTTGCCAGGATTCAATTTGACATTGCCTTATGTTGGATGGAGGAGCGCACAATTTCTATACCAAATAGCACTCTACCTTTTGCTTTCCAACATCGTTTACAATGGGGATAATACATTTTATGGCTCATGTATTGCTGTAATATCTCGTACCCTCTACGTTTTATGGGTTACCCTTTAGCCATTGACCACTTGAAGTTGCCTTTTACTTGATAGCAGACTACAGTAACCTTTCACATTTTTTCATCATTCCACAAGACTGTACGTCCGGTTCCCTTAGGGGATGCCATATATAATGGCCTATACCGGCTACCATATTTGGTATCCCTAGTGTTTCTTGGGTTTGAACTTACCAGGATTCAATTTAACATAGTCTTATGTTGGATGGATGAGCACAGTACTTGTATGCCAAATAGCGGTCTTCCTTTTGCTTTCCAATTTCGTTTACTATGGGGATACCAAATATTATGGCTCATGCAGTGCTGTAATAGCTTGTATCCCCTAGGTTACATTAGATACCGTTTAGCCATTGGCCTCTTGATTTTGTCTTTTATTTGACAGCAGACTACAGTATATTTTCACATTTTTTACATCATTCCACAAGATTGTACCTCTGTTTCCCATAGGGGATACCATATATAATGGCCTATACCGGCTAAAATATTTGGTATCCCCGGTGTTTCTTTGGTTAGAACGTACAGGTATTCAATTTAACTTAGTCTTATGTTGGATGGATGAGCAAAGTATTCCTAAGGCATATAGTAAGCTTCCTTTTGCTTTCCAACATCGCTTACAATGGGGATACCAAATATTATGGCTCACGCATTGCTATAATAACTTGTATCCCCTATGTTTCATGGGTTACCCTGTAGCCATTGACCACTTTAAGTAGCGTTTTACTTGATAGCAGAATACAGTAACTTTTCAAATTTTTTACATCATTCCTCCAGATTTTACATCTAATTCCCATTGGGAATACCATATATAAGGGCCTGTAAAGGCTTTAATATCTGTTATCCCATGTGTTTCAGGGGTTAGAACTTACCATTATTCATTTTGACATGGTCTTATGTTGGATGGATGAGCAGAGTATTGCTATGGCAAATAGCACCCTTCCTTTTGCTTTCCAACATCATTTACTATGGGGATACCAAATATTATGGCTCACACATTGCTGTAATATCTCGTATCCCTATGTTTCATAGGTTACCCTTTAGCCATTCACCAGTTGAAGTTACCTTTTATTATAGAGCAGATTACAGTATCTTTTCAGATTTTGTACATCAATCCTACAAGGTTTTACAGCCAGTACTCTTAAGATATACCCCCATATAATGGGCTAAACCGGCTATAATATCTGGTATCCCCTGTGTTTCTGGGGTTAGAACTTACCAGTACTCAATTTCACTGTTAGACCTGGCACCTTGGTGTGAGTCTCCCTTCCACTTTTTGCTGATGTGCCTCAGATGTTTTGCTGGTGTTCGCTGCTCAGGGCACTGCGCCACGGCCAATCCGTGCCGCAGTGCAAGTACTCCCAATGTAAAGTGTATCCGTAATTGATTTCCATGATTGGCTTATTTGGTTTACTGTCAGTCCCCAGTAACGTGCACCAGGAGTGCCAGGGTTTGTAAATACAAATGCTGGTAGTGGGCCTGCAGCGCTGGTTGCGCCACCCACAGAAGCGGCCTCGTAAGATGTGTCTAGGGTCTGCCATTGCAGAACCTGCGGACAGTCTGGTACTGTCTCGCTGACTGCGCAAGTGCACACACTTGACAGTCCCTAAACCTTCCCTTACCTTCATATCAGTCACCCCTATGGTAGGCCCATGGGCAGGGTGCATTGTAAGTATAAGGTAGGACAAGCCCTGATGCATGTCCTAATAGTGTATTACCGCCCTTTTTGTTCCTCACTATTGAAGGGCTACCTGTTCTCACAGGCCAGAATGGGCTGCCAGAATTATTACACGCTATAGTCCCGGAAGGCTCAGGGAACACGGTGGCACGTCAAGTTTAGTATGCCTGAACTCAGAATAATGAAATACTTCCTTTAGTAAGGTTTATTTTAATATCCTGTGTTTGCAAATGCTACTTTTAGAAAGTTAGCATTTGCTCACCTGACTATGTCAGCGCGCCTCTGCCAGGATGTGAATCTGCTGTCTGGGTTTGTTTGAGTGACAGGGGTGGGGAATTCCAAGGGACAGTCTGGGCTACCAGGTGGTGAATAGAGTGCTTACACTAGGATGGGTGGGCGGAGTAGCCCTTGACTCTGAATAGGGTTGTGCTCTGCCACCACAATGCTGGCTCCACCTCCTGCGGAGCGTCTGATGTCCCTGCCCTGCTCCCTGAAAGAAGACGGCAGCTTCCAGTCAACAGAGTGCTCCAAAACTGGGTTGAACCAGGCTCAGGCCCCCTGGCCTGCAAAGACAAAAGAAACTGTGTATAAAAGTAGGAGCCCTGCTCCTAGCAAATCAGATCATGTTTGACCACGACGAACCTCTGCCTGACTAGAAGGACCAAGAGAAGCTGAAGGAAGGAAACATGTCTCTGACCTGAGGGACTGGCCTGCAGTGGTGCCTTGCTGAGAACGGAGAGGAAAAGACCAGAGAGGACTTTGAAGACTTGTGCCTGAAACGATCTCCAAGGGCTTGATCTCGAGCTTGCCCCCTGAACTGAACCCCAGGACCAGTGGGTTCAATTCTGCCTGTGCCCATCTGCTGTTGGGCCCTTAAGTTCTCTTCCCTCGCCTGAGTTGTGACTCGGGTGCCTTCGCCCCTCCTAAGGTCGTGACAGCTCGGAGCTTGGTCGCCCCGCCGCAGAGAGCCCCGCTCAAGCTTGAGTCGCTCTCCTCATCCAGTGCCGGGCCGCCCGCTCTCCTGTCACCTCGCCTGCTACGGAGCGCGTTGTGCGCCTCTCATCTTCTCCCGACGGGATCTGCACGGAGCGCATCTGATAGCCCCAGACAGTCCGTACGTCGATACGTACCCGACTGTCTCGCTTTGCCCTCCTGCATACCAAGGCCCGTGCCGTACCTCAAGAAAGCCTTCCGTACGTTGGTCCCAGAGGCCTGGTGCTGCACCTGTCTGCCCGAGAACGCGACGCCCCACACAGATCCACCGGTACGATCCTGTGTACTAAGAAGTAGTATGCCCCGCAGGCATGAACGGCGCCTAACCCCGTGAGCTGCTCCAGACCCCGGATCGCCGCAACCCTCCACACCATCCTGCTCAACCGCCTCGCACCTTTTTGAGGAAGTAGTTGAGGGCTCTGAGGTCTAGGATAGGACGTAGGCCTCCGTCCTTCTTTGGGACCAGAAAATAGCAGGAATAACAACTACAGCCTACTTCTGGCCTGGTAACCCTCTCTATAGCTAACTTGGCCTAGAGAGGTTTTTTTTGTTTCATAATAATAAAGACAATAAGGCCATGGCACATTAGTACAACAACTTGAAAATGAGGAGAGGGATCCTCGTGTTGGGAGGGGTTAATGATCTTTATGGAACAGGTACTGGAGGCAGGTAGTAGTGAGGGTGATAAGTGGACGAGGTCAGACAGCCTCTGGTCTTATTCAGGCGTAGGGGGAGGAACAATGATTGGGTGGTATTTTTGGTAGGAAAGAGAAGAGGGTGGGCACATATTGTTGTGCAGGAGTGGGGATGCAGGGGATAGGCTGAGTCTCGGGTTGGACAGGGTGTTGGTACAAAACCAAGAGGGGGTAGGGTAGTCCGCAGTCCCTCATGTAATGGTGCATGCCAGCATGCTGGGATGGGATAGTGGTAATCAGCTCTAGATGGGATGGGAACAAGTTGTGAAGGGGGTGCCTGCCTACGTGCCCAGATGGTAGCTGAGAGCATAGCAAGAAGTCTGGGTGTAGAGGGGCGATGGAATGAGGAGGGGGAAATGAAGTGTGGAAAACAGAAGTGATAGCAAGAGGAAAGGAAGAGAAGGAGGAGGGCGAGGGAAGAGACATTGTAGAGGACACAGGGAAGTGAGTTACTATAGGACAAGGTGGCATTTATGGTGAGATTGAGTTGGTCTGGGTGGGGCTGCAGATTCTTATTTCCGTGGCCTCTCTGAGAATGGGGGCCCACGTCTGTGTATATACCTCTGACTGGTCTTGAGGCCGTACATAACATATTCGCACGAAGCCGTTTGGATCATTGCCGCCATCCATTCCTCTTGGGAGGGAGGGTCAGGTGATCTCCATTTCCTTAAGATGCAGAGTTTAGCAGTGGACAGTGCTGCATGAAGAAGGCGACGTTGCGGTCGTGTGACATTCAGGATGGTGCTGGTGTCATGCTTGAGGATAACTGTGGGTTAGAGAGGTAGGCAGAGAGGTATCACTGCTCCCAGTGGGGTCCCTATAAAGGACTGAAAGGATTGGACAGAAGCACACTCGCATAGTATTTGGGGAGATCCCTTTGCACACCTGGGAACCTCCAGCATTTGGAATGTGGTAGCAACGGCCCTGTTCAGTTTCACACTGGTCCAGTACCAGTCGTGTAGAGTTTTAAAGAGACAACATTTTAATCTGTCTCCTTGAGTTCCCTTGTCTAGGTCTTCTACTATATCTGTCAATCTTTCGCCGCAACTGTGTGTTGTAGCTGTGCCTGCCATTTGGCGTGGAGACTGTGTTGGAGGGGGTGCGAGAACAAGTGATGAATTAAGATACCATAGAGTCCTGACATGACACGTTTGTGTCTGCCCCAGATTGACAGATATTCCACCACCATGGAGGACGGAAGGGCCCAAGGTCGGTGGCCAAGGCATCTTTATAGGCAGTGTTGCAACTGCAGGTATCTCCAGGCGAAGGGTTTAAGATCACCGTTGAGGATCACCTGATCGAGGGAATGTATGTTCAGGGCTTTCCATACAGGCAAATCGAGTGTCTTTTTGTCAATTCTAATGCTATCATTACCCCAGATCAGTGCCTTGGCGCGTAGATGGTGGCTGGTGCCTAAGAGGTGGTGTGCGCGGTGTCATGCCTTGTGTGTGGCCTGTAGCACTAGGTGTGGAACTGGTTCGTGCATGATGGTATCCCGTATAAGATGCCCAATCCTTTGCCATGATTGAGGAGTGATCTTTCCGTTGTCAACCACTGGAGGGGTCGTGTGTTGCCAGGTGGAGGTAGGCGAGTTTAGAAAGATGTAGGGCCAAACTGTAGTGCTCTACTGATGGAAGTCACAGGCTACCACAAGCACAGTGGGCCATGAGCTTAGGTGCAGCCAGACGGGGCCAGGTAGTACCCCAGACAAAGGCCCGTATTCTTGCATAGATAGTGTGTAAAGTTGACATGGGTCACCATGGGCAGCATAACTCGGACATAAGTAAAGCATGGAAGCGTGACCATGCACACAGCCTGTACCCTGCCCCACATGGAGAATCCTAGAAGGGACCATTTATCAAAGTCTATTTTTATTTGTGCAATTAGGGGTGTTAGGTTATCTAAGACCATTCCCTCCAGGCCTCTGTTAACTAGCACTCCGGGCTATGTAAGCCGAGAAGACTTCCACCGGAAAGGGTATCTCTGTATTGCGGCTTTCATGGTTCCTGAGGAGAGCGGGGGGCCTTGGTTTTATCCCAGTTTCTCTATGATGTCCAATAGTACAGGGAGGGAGTGTGGTAGGTCTCTGAGGGTGAGTAGTATGTCATCTGCGTACAGATATATTTTAGAGAGGCCAGCCGCTTTGGGGATACCAGTTACTCTTGACAAGTGATGTATGACAGAGGCCACGGGTTCCATGGCCAGAAAAAACAGTATGGGAGAGAGTGGGCATCCCTGACGTGTGCCTCTCTGCATCCTTAAAGTAACCAACAGAAACCTTCCGCAGTTGACTTGGGCCTCGGGCAGTCATAGATCAAGTGGATCTTGGAGATGAATTTGTCACCGAGCTCGAAACGTTTCATAGTGGCAAAAAGGTCATTCCAATCTATGCAGCTGAACGCCTTTTCCGCGTCAAGGGCGAGGACTACTGCATCTTCCGTTAGATCTTTTGCTGTCCATAGCGTATGAGCAAGTGTGCAGAGATGGTTTCTAGAAGATCGCCCTGGAACAAAACCAACCTGCTCATAAAGGATGAGAGAAGGGATGACTTTCTTTAGACATGCAGCGAGGACACTGATCAATAGTTTAATGCCTCCATTTAGAAGATAAACAGGGAGGTAACTGCCACAAAGGAGAGGATCTCTCCCTGGTTTAGACAAGACCGCTATAACTGCCCTGTTGGAGATAGGACCCAACAAAGCGGTTCTCTTGGCTACGTGGCGGGCTGCATGTAGGGTATCTAGTGCTTCCTCACTGGTCCACTTGTAATACTCAGCAGGAAGCCATCTTCCCCCGGGGTTTTATGACAGGGCACATTGGCAATGGCTGCCTGTATTTCTTCCCTGCTGATGTCACCCTTCCAAGAGTTCTCTGCCTTTGTCCGATAGGCGGGGAGGACAATCCCCTCGAGGTAAGTTGAGATCCACTCCACTGGGGCTGGTTCCTCTGATGTGTACAGATGCATGTAAAAGGATGTTAACTCATTGACTATGTCTTGGGGCCTGATAAGAATCTCCCCTTGGATTGTATGGCGGGAATGGCCATTGCTGCTTCCCACTGCCATAGCTGCGCCATCAGCCAGCGGCCAGCCTGTTCTCCCTATACATAGGGGGCACATTAGCAAGAACCTCGTTTAAATTATCGCTGTTTTAGCGGCAGGAAACTGCCGCTAAAATGGCGATAATGGGCTTGCTAATATGCGTTATCCTATCGAAGCCCAGGTTAGATGTCCTTCACATCTAACCTGGGCTTCTATTGGAATTCTGTATCCCATATTAGCAAGCCCATTATTGATGCTTTAGCGGCAGCCTCCTGACGCTAAAACAGCAATAATCTTTACGAGGTTCTTGCTAATATGCCCCATAGTGCCTTCTCTTAAGGTGCTTGAGGGTATATTCAGCTTTGGAAGTGAAGGGGGTATTGGGATAGCAGTACTATTATGGGAAGCAACTGCTGCCACAATACCTGTGCAGGGCCTGCACTTTTTACTTGGTATTACCAAGTGCAATGCTGCACAGAAAAAGCTTAGTACATTTCTGGACCTAGCTTTGTCTTTGGCAAAATGGAGTATAGCTATGTCCTGGAAGTCGGTTGCAACTCCCAGCATACACACTTGTCTGTTGGATCTCCACAAGGCGCTGGTAGTGGAACATATGATGCAGGCAATGAAGGCACCCCATTAATCCCATGCAATGGCAAGAATACCTGTCTTTTGTGGAAGGCAGATTAAATGCATCCGGCTCACCCAGGGATGAGACGGTTCTCACTTTGGGCATTTGTAATAACACGCTAACATATTTTCTCAAGCAAGTTGGCCCCTCCTCAGTCATGACCTAACTGGGCAGGAGCTTAGGCTACCACGTGCATGTGTTGGAGCGATGCGTGTAGCATGCCTCCCTTCTCGCTCTTCCCGCTATCTCTAAAATTTGCAAACATAAGCAGTTACCCTAGCTCATACATTGTCTGAGTCGCAAAGTACATGTGGGTTAGAGGAGATCGTACAGTTATGTGTTCATAGCAGTCTGGTTGGTGGGAAAATATAGAAACAGGGGGCCCGATTCACAAAAGTAATCTGAGACAAAATCCTAACTTTGCGACTTTGGGTATTCACAAAAGGCATTTAGGAGTAGTAAAGTTTGGATTTTGTCTTAAGTTTGTCTTAAGTTTTGGTCTAAAGACAAAATCCCAACTTCTTAAGTCAGGATTTAGTCTTAAAACCAAAACTTAAGACAGACTTAAGACAAAATCCTAACTTTACTTCTCCTAAATGCCTTTTGTGAAAACTGAAAGTCGTAAAGTTAGGATTTTGTCTCAGATTACTTGTGTGAATCTGGCCCCAGGACAGTCTGCTGCTTTATTTGTTGATTACAAAGTGGATAGCATATAATGACATATACAAAATGTTAATTATGTTTCCTGTCACCAGCACTCAATACAGCCTGGTTCCCCACCAAGTGTCAAGTTAAATAAATGTCACTGTGATGTTTTGTATAATAAAGCTGGCAAAATTGTACTATGCATAACTTGTGAAAAAACCCTAAAGAAAATTTGGGGGATAAAAGTGAAGTGGATATTGAGAGACATGCGTGCCGTCTCTAGGGCCAGGTGATTAGGTACTGAAGGTTGAGTGGTATAAGTGCGAGTAAGGGAGGCAATTTGGGCTTCTAATTCTATGCGAGAAGCTTGTTTTTTAGCTGCTGCAGCGTTTCTCATGATCTGCTCATCTCATGATGGTTGCTTTTGCTGCTGCCCATAAGGTCCTATGGGAGTCAACCGACTCTGTATTGTCTGCAAGATAAGTAGTTAGACCGATGTTTTTGCAATCGTTACAAGTAGCGATTTGTGGAGGAGGATCGTAACTCTGCATTTCCATGGTCACCACGCAGCTGTGGACAACTCTATCCACCCATTCTCTATGGAGTTTGCAGACTTCAAACTGTGGAGATGCGTTTCCTTTTTAAGGGCGATGTCAGCTTTCTGCTTTTGCAGATAAGAGAGGACTTTTTCCACGAGAGGACGCCTAGCGGCTGTGGGATAGGAACATTGGTTGGTGTCATTAGTACTCTAGGGTGTTTGAGAGTCATCTGGGTGTCCATGCACAAGAGTGTTGCGTGGTGAGTGTGGGATGATCAGAGGATGTTGGCCTGGTGAGGTAGCTTAAAGGATAGGTTATAAACGGGGGTGGGACATACAGACGTTCGATTGAAGACAGCACTGGCACGAATTGTGCAAGTGTCACTTAGGGCACAGAAACTATATGCTGCAAAATCCAGCTATTGTGTTTCAAAATCGTTCATAATAAAACAGTTTTTGGAAATCAAATTTCTTTCACTTTTGTGTCTTCTTTAGTATTTTATTGATACTATTGTTTTATGCGATATGGTATATTCTCCATATACAATTCTTATCCATTTCATCAACAATGGAAAACCACAATTTTTTCTTCCAATGCATTTCGGCCTAAAAGGCCTTCATCTGGGAAATCGGGTTTTTGCTGAGGAAACTTACAGAACCGTCTCACGGGAAACTGTGGGGCATATTATCAAGGGGGTTTATCTCCGCTTTTTTGGCTTTAAAAGCCAAGAAAGCGGAGATAAAATTATCTCCCTATTACCTAGCTGTCGCTAACACCAGTTAGCGACAGCTAGTAGGAGATAGCGACCATCTTGGGCCCCACTTTGCATGTCAGTGATATTTATCACTAATGACATGCAAAGTGGGCGTGCCAAGATGTTAGCGACTGGAAACAGTCGCTAACATCGCTATCTCCTATTACCAACTTTTGGAGATATTCGCGCTAAGCGCGAATATCTCCAAAAACTAACACCTGCCCTGAGCAGTTCTTAGCCATGTTATCCAATGGGAGGTGGATAACATGGCTAAGAGCATTAGCTCGGTAATGCATGAATATCGCTGACTTTTCAGCGATATTCATGCATTGCGGCCGTTTTTTATCGCATTTGCGATAAACCTTGATAATAGCAAGGTTTATCTGCGATAATTTCTGACGATGCTTAGCGTTAAAAAATTCATTGCTAAGCATCGTTAGCGATAAATATCGCTTAACGTTGGTAATATGCCCCTGTGTGTGATCTGGTAACGATAGCGTGTGACGCATAGGGTGTGGTTTACAGACGTTCAGCAGAAGGAGAAGGTGGGAAGAGGGTTAGGGGGCAGGAAAGGAAAGCGGGTTTGGGATGGAACAGAATGGTGAGAAAAATACAAAGAACAAAAGAAAGGGAAAGGGGGAAGGGGTTGGAGGATGGGGAGGTAGGGGGGACATCGATGCTAGGCAAGAGGGGTGTGGCCACCTAGGCAGAGGTGCCACCGACAGCTGCTCAAGGATACCAGGTGCTTCAGGAGTTGTCAGGGGGTTCGTCAATGAGAGGGGTCGGGGTGATGGCAGATAACAACCGAGGTTAAAGGAGCGGGTTAAGGATGGGTGGTGGGTAGGTTGTTGCTCTACTTTTGTCAGAGAGCATGGGTCTGTTAACTGTGGGTCTAGGCTTGCGGTTCGATCAGATCAGGTGGGGAAGGATTCAGGTGGCAGCGACAGCCATGCTGCCTGTGCCAAGGAGGTGCGAGTGATAGGAGGCTTAGAGTGGGGGTTATCTCTTCATGGAGACAACACAGTTAATGGTTATCCATATCAGAGCCTGTCGTTCCGAGGGAGTGAGTGAGGGCAGATGGAGCCTTAAAGTCTTAATGCCTTAGGGGAGAAGAGTTGGCCTAACGGCTAGGATTGTCAACCTTGAATCTGGGAACTGGGTTCGAGTCTCGGAATGACGCTGAACATCCTGTGATTCTGGGAAAATCACTTGATCTCCCCGTGCCTATCAAAAATGAAGGTGTCCTCATATAACACAACTGGTTCTATGTAAATCGCTCTGATACCAGATACCTTTGGGTCAAGTTTGCGCTATACATAACTCCATAAAAAAAATGCCTGCAATGGACCCATGGTTTCAATAGTGTTGGGGAGGAGTGGGTGTTGCGATCATACCCTGGGTTCCCAGACAAGGACAAGCGTTTTGGAGGAGACAGTGGGCACCACCCATGACCCCCAAACCCCAAGGCGCATCCTGAGACAGCATGGAGTGAGGTGGGTTTGTCATTGGGGGCTGAAGAGAAAGGAGTTGGGGAGCAGGGTGCAATGTCCCTGGGATAGATCCTACGGAGTGGGATGCACAGCATGTGATCTGGCCCTGAGCCATTCCCTAAGGCCCTGCACTGCACGAGCTACCCCTCAATAAACAATATACAGCATAAAGCGTGGGGCACTAGCTCAGGGAGTGGAGGGGTAGGGTACTCAGATTCTTGTGAACTGCAATGTGTAGCATGCAAATTCAATGCCAGATGCAATGTATGCGCATATCAATTAAACAGTTAAACAGTAATAAGCGAATACATGAGAATGAGTTACAGAACAGTGTCTGAATAAGTAAGCTGATACTCAGACTTCTGGGTCTTCTGTCCACTTCTGGCGTTCTGTACTCAGTATTGTTAGTCTGCCCCAGGAGCCAGAACGTTGCCTTCAGATTGCCCTCCCCTCATTGGATGTGGACCTCAGAGGGGATCATGATTTGTCTCTGTCCTGCTCTTGGGTCAGCGCTGTCACCGCCTGGATGGCCTGGGTCCAGTCTCCAATGGAGCAAGCAGCTCTATCAGGGTCCCTCTTCCTGTTATGAGAGCCTCCTGAGCTCCGTCGGGGTCTTCTGGAAGGGGCTCCAGGAGCAGAGGTGTGGGCTTCCATGTCCTGAGGGCTGTATCCCTCCAGGAAGTGACAAAGGTTGTCTGGATAGAAAAATTCCTTTGTGACTCCATCTCTTGTGATACAGAAGCGTGCTGGCTCAAAGAGGCCATATTTGATGTCCATTTGCTAATGGATGGGTCTCAGAGAGACAAAGGCTCTGCGTTGGGCATTTTTTCCTTAGAGAAAACCACAGCAATTTGGATCTTGTGCCCTTCAAATATGTACTGTCCATGAGTGCAGGCTTCGGAGAAAGGTTGGAGTGCATGTTCGTGATGTAGGAAGCAGGTTATGAGATGCTGTGGTTGGGTGGAGGCTTCATGCTGAGGGGGACCAATACAGTAAGCCCTTTGCATCTCCAGGGATATAGAAGGTCAGGCCTGTGAGTTTCGGGAGCGTGTCCCTCTGGAAGGATTTGGCGTCTGGGTAATATACGTTTTCTGGGAACCCAAAGAAGTGGACATCTGTCTTCCAAGCCGATGGCCTTCTTATGGAGATAAATGATTTCCTGGTCTCTCTCTGGTATCAGGTTTATGCGCGCTTCAATTGATGAAACACGCTGTGCCACATCCTGCACTTACGCATGGAACCCTGCTATATCCGACCGTATTGATTTAGTCTTCGTGGCCAGTGCTGGGATGGTGCTCTCCATGCCCTCCAGTCTGAATCCCACAGCCAAAGCAGGATGTACTCCAGGGTGTACTCCAGAGAGGCAGCCTTGGCAGGAGAGGGGGTCGGATTCCGAGAGGGCAATATTCTGGGTGCTCAGTGAAGAGGGGTTGGCATGCTGGCTTCCTAGTTGACTTGCCAAAAGGCATCCCCCATTGACCTCGGGGGCCTGAAGCGTGCAGGTGTCTGGAGATACTTAGACCGTCTTCCTGGCAACAGTGAGAGGGCGGGCACAAAGAGAAGCCCAGTGTGTAGTAGAAACAAGGCCCTCGCTTGATGTGTAAGTGAGTTATGGACCAAGGGAGCTGAGCAGGAGGGGCGCGGGACTCATCCTAGGATGATCGGGTCTCCCCCGCACACCAGGCACTGATAGTACTCATCCGAGGTTAGATATGGTACCAGGGTGAAGCACAGGCCATTGGGTAAATTCAGGACATGTAGAGGTGGATGGGGCTTCTGTCGAGGGTCTAGTAGGCACAGCCAGGTGAGAGCGGCTGTGGCCATGCTGCGATAAGTTTGTGCCCCCACAGTGTAAAAGGGGATAAACGGGTCACAGGTTGTAGTGCTATTCTGACCCTCCCCTTCTGATACAGCGTGGTGGTGCTGCCACCACCAGATGAGGCGTCATGGGTCAGCACTCCCGATGAGGATAAGTGTGCCCTGGTGTAGAGTAGGACAGCCCTGCGCCCTAGGCCTCTGTCAGTGGGACCTGGTAATTACCATCTCTAGCAGTGTCCGTTAACCAGGGGAAGGGTTATCTGCAGGTTGGGCCATGAAGTGAGGCTGTAGGTCACCCACGTATCCCAGCACGCTCCCTGGGGTGCTACCTTGACATTAGGCCAAAGATGTGGGAGGAAGAGAGGATGGAGATTATGCCAGAGTTCCTCGTTTGGATCCCTGTAGTTAATCACACCTG
Organism: Lissotriton helveticus; assembly: GCF_964261635.1. Lineage (NCBI taxonomy): Eukaryota > Metazoa > Chordata > Amphibia > Caudata > Salamandridae > Lissotriton > Lissotriton helveticus. Next base: position 230,267,957 of record NC_136057.1, on the reverse strand, counting down.
GGGGTGGGGCACTCACCACTGCGTCGCCTGCCCCACATCTGCTCCAAGTAGAGGATGTGAGTCTTTGGCCATCCCTCCGAAGATGCCTCCTGCATTTGTCTCAGTTAGGCCACAGCTGCATGCTCCTGTGTCCTGCCCGGAGTCAACCAGGCACCGCGGTCACCAGCACCGTGCCAGCGGCTTCTGTCTGGAGGGCTTTTCTGCTCCTGTGGAGGATTGTACAGGAAGGGTGTAGCCGGTGACCCCCAAGTAACAGCTCTACAGAAGTCAAGTAGGGAGGGGGATTGGGAGGCCAGGGCATTGTGCCCCACCTCAGGATGCTGGCTGCAGCAGGCCCCCTGACTCTCCTGGGCATTTGGACAGATGCAGGGCCCGACCTGGAGCCGCGGTCATCAACTTCGGTGTAGGTTACAATCTCAGGCCATACTCTGGGGATGCTTTACACATAATCCCCTTGCTTGGCATGGACGATGTTTGGGTCTGCTGGCAGGTCGTCACATCAGGAGCTCATTTGCGGCACCCCTGCGGCATTAGAGATGTCGCCACCGCTGTTCGTGGTCTGTCCAATCCCGGAGCTCTGAGACGAAGCGGCCATCGCATTTGTGGTCTGACCATGCCCTTGGCCAAGAGAGTCTTAACTTCCTTGCTGAGTAGGGAGAGGTGATCCTCCGCCAGCCAATTGTATACTTGAGGCATGGATGGGGGGATTAGTCTTGAAGGGAAGGGAGTAAGAAGCCCTTCAGACTATTAGCAACACTCCCGTGTCCGACGTGATGTCAGGCCAGTGTTGTAGATGATGGTGTACTCTGCCACCAACCGGCTGTAAACGATCGTGGGGGATAGTAGTAGGAAAGTTTTGCGGTGGAGGAGAGGTTTGTGGCATGGCTCAAATTCTAGCCACCCGACTGGGGTGGGGTGAACAGTGTCCACTGCCCCGCAGAGGCTGCTGAGCTTGCGATGCCTTCTGGCTGGAATAGGGTTGGTGCGGTTGGTAGCTGTTGTAACGTGGTATTTCACTCTCCTTGTTCCCCCTCCCTTTCCCCACCTATTGGTACACTCTGTCATAGAACGTTGGAGTGAAGCTCACCTTAGAATGTTCGTGAGCCCACTCTGGTAGTTGGCACTGAAGGATCTGGATGCTATTAAACTTCTTCTTGCCACATATCTCGTGTATGAAGGATCTTTACAAATTGGTGACGATCACCGTGCTGGGGACGGTCGGATCCTTTCTCCAATTTATTCTGCCTACTACAAGCGGCGGACAGCAGTTGTGGGCATCGGTGCACCAAGTGATTCCTCACGGCAATTCCTTGTCTTACCTTCATTTCTCGAATCAACACTGGTGTGCCTCGTCTTCTCCTTTGCAGTATCATCGTGGGTCCCGCCTCCTGTTCCTCACTCGCCTGATCTCCGGATTTTCAAGGGCTGTCAGAGTGGCGGTTGACAAGAGAAGTGGTTCTGTGTGTCCCGCAGCTCCGACCTATTCCGCCTCCTGCACATCTTGTGGGTGACCTCCTAGCTTTTGAGGCATTTCCGGAGCAGTGGTTGACGCGAATGAGCACCACCTGTCCGACCTATTCGCTGGAGCGACATCATCGAGGTAGGAGTGCCTGATTCATTCTCCGCCCCTCGCAACGTCAGTTCTTTGCCGAGGAAGACTCGTTTCCTCAATGCCGGCGATTAATTCTTGACTGACAACTATTCAAATTTGGATGTGGCGTCTTTTCTATGCCTGTGTCAGTTTCCTGACTGACGGTTAACATTTTACTTCAATTCCCTGACTGACGTTTGCCATTTCAGCCGGTATTTTTCACTCTTGCCCTTTGTTTCCTCACGTGAGTTCTTCAGCCTTAACTCTCGCATCCGTGGGAGTTATCAGCGACAGCGAAGTGTTTGATTTCTCGTTGAAAGCTCTACGTTACTTCAGGTGACATCGTTTGATTTCTACTGACGTGCTCAACATTACTTCAGTACTCTCTGCGACAATCCTTGGAGGGAGTTCTGTTTACGGATCCATGTTTTTCATATGATTTTATCTGCTATCCACTTGGGAAAAGTTAATAATATATGCTGCCGTTACCAACAGTTTTTCTTCACTGATTGGCACAGTTGTGACAATTGAATTTTGTTTTCCCATTTCGTTCAGATACAGTACTATTTGATTCTTTCAAATTTAATTTCGTAAACTATTACATCGACCTGGATTTTGATTCCTATATGGTAATGTTTCTATGGTTGCCAACAAGCACTTTCCTTCACAAATCTACCTAATTCTTCCCTCCTGCTGTGTTTTTCTACTTCAACCATTATTCTACTCTCTCTATTTTTTTTTTATCTTTTCTTGTCCTTATTTCATATTCTCTTTCTTTTTCAAATTTTCAATAATACTTTGTACCCTCTGATTATTCCTCCCTTTCATCATGTCTGCATTTTCCATGTCCCAGCCACCACCATTGCTTGATGATGCGGGTGACCCTCTTATTCCCTTGAAGAAATGGTTGCAATTGTTCGAATCATATTTGATTGCAATTGGCGGTGACAGATTTTCTGCGGTCCGCAAACAGCACATTTTACTTCACAATCTTGGCAAACAAGGGAGAAATGTGTTTGAAGATTTGCCTGAGGTGGTTGAAGGGGTTGTAGGTCCTGATGCGGGTGGTGAGGGAGCTGTTCAACTTGATGTATATGAAAAGACTGTAAAGAAATTGGAAGCACAATTTGGAGAAAGAATTAATATAGTTCTTGAGCGCCATAAGTTTTTTTTACGCACTCAAGGAAAGAATGAAAAAGTAAAAAATTATATTGCTGTGTTAAGAGGGTTAGCGGCTACCTGTGAATTTGCTTTGCTTACTGAGGGGCATATTACCAACAACTAGCGATAATTTTTGTCTCTAACTTTTTTCGAGACAAAAATTATCGCCGCACATCGGCGATTTTTATCGCAGATAAACCTTGCTATTAGCAAGGTTTGTCGCAAATGCGATAAAAAACGGCCGCAATGCATGAATATCGCTGAAAAGTCCGCGATATTCATGCATTATCGAGCAAATGCTCTTAGCCATGTTATCCACCTCCCATTGGATAACATGGTGAAGAACTGCTCAGGGCAGGTGTTAGCTTTTGGAGATATTCGCGCTTAGCGCGAATATCTCCAAAAGTTGGTAATAGGAGATAGCGATGTTAGCGACTGTTTCCAGTCGCTAACATCTTGGCACGCCCACTTTGCATGTCATTAGTGATAAATATCACTGACATGCAAAGCGGGGCCCAAGATGGTCGCTATCTCCTATTAGCTGTCACTAACTGGTGTTAGCGACAGCTTGGTAATAGGGAGATAATTTTATCTCCGCTTTCTTGGCTTTTAAAGATAAACCCCCTTGATAATATGCCCCTGAATCTCTTATCAGGGATCAATTAGTCAGGTGTAGGAGTGAAAAGAAAATTCAAGAGAAGCTTTTAGCTGAAGCTCCTGACTTGCAGAAGGCTATTGATATTGCTATTAGTATAGAGCACACAAACTACTGTATGAATGAAATTAAGGAAGCAACAGATGTTAAGCAAGTTTCTGATTATGGTGTGTACAAAGTAATTAACAAAGACACCAAACCTAAACCATTTCCACTAGACTCAGACAGGCAGGGTGCTCAAAATTGCAAACCAAGATGTTTTAGATGTGGCAACCCAAACCACCTAGCCAACAATGTCAAGTGTCCTGCAAGGTCTGTCATTTGCAGCAATTGTAAAAAAAGGGGTCATTTTTCAAAGGTTTGCCATGAAAAGAGAAACACTACTCACATGGTAATCCAAGATCCTATACCACAACAGAGAGAAGACATTGTTTTCCAAGTTCTGAATGTAGGGGAGGATGACACTAATTCTTATCCTAGTTGTGAAGTTTTTCTGGACAATGTTTTTTATGAAGTTTTTGCCGACTCATGTTCCCCTTACACTCTTATAAATGAGGCCTCTTTTCATGCCAATTCCGGTCACAAAGATTACAACCTTCTACCTCCTGATGTTAAACCAGGTGGCTACAATCGGGATTTAATACCCCTAGTAGGCATGTTATTGATGCAAATCAACTTTAAGGACAGGTCTACTCTGGGGAAAGTATATATTACTAAATCAGGGTCTAACCTGTTAGGGTGGAAACACCAAAAGGACCTTGGTATTAAATTAGACCCCAATGCACCTGAACCTGTGTTATTCATTGACAAACCATGTGTGGGTAAAGGAGTGTGTGATAAATTTCCTGAAGTATTCACAGATAAGTTGGGGCAGCTTAAGGGGTTCCTCCATAAAATCAAACTAATATCCAATTGCAAACCGGCTGTACACAAGGCTAGATCGGTTCCCTTACTGTTAAGAGAACCTCTACAAAAAGAATTGGACCGGCTGGAAAACAATAAAATCATAGAGCACATTGAAAGCTCTGATTGGTTGGCCTCCATTGTTGTAGCTGCAAAAGGGGGGGGGGGGAAGAGGCATCCGTCTCTGTGTTGACCTCAGGGATTTAAACGCTAATATATTGGTGGATAGACACCCACTCCCAAACATCAATGAAATGCTGACGGTCATACAAGGAGACAAATATTTCACGGTTTTAGACCTATCCTCGGCTTACCACCAGGTGGTCCTCCATCCTGATTCAAAGCACCTTACCTCCTTTATAACTCCTTTCGGGGCGTATCAATTCTCAAGACTACCTTTCGGGATTGCTTCTGCAGCCGCTGTGTTTCAGCGTGTAATGCGACACATCCTTCAAGGTCTTGAAAAAGTAATTTGCTTCCAAGACGATATACTTTTGTATGGAGCATCGGAAGATGAACACAACATGATCCTGGAAAAGTTGTTGACTAAACTCAGCAAAGCTGGTTTCACGACCCAAAAAAAGAAGTGTAAAGTTTGTGTGGAGACTGTGGTGTATCTAGGACACATGATATCCAGTGAAGGCATTAGACCCAAAGAAAGCTTAGTGGATGCTGTCAAATTGGTACCACCTCCTGCAAATAGAGATGAATTGAAATCCTTTTTGGGCTTGATGGAGTATATGTCGAAATTTGTTAAGAACTTCGCAGATCAAGTCCAACCCCTCAGGGAGCTACTCAAGTTAGGATCTAAATTTGAATGGAACTCAACACATCAACAGGCATTCCAACATGTCAAAGATGCTATCTGTGATGTCCCGATCTTGCACACTTTTGATCCCAATGCCAAGACGACTCTCTCAACTGATGCCAGTAACAAAGGATTAGGCGCTTCCTTAACCCAAATAGCGAATGGTGAGGAAATGGTGATAGCTTTTGCCTCCAGGACCCTGAAATCTGCGGAGATCAATTATTCCACAATCGAGAAAGAAGCCCTAGCCTGGTATTGGGCTATTCGTCATTTCAAGTATTTCCTATGGGGATTCCTTTTCAATTGATAACGGATCACAAACCTCTACTCCCCTTATTTTCCTCCAAGCTTCTAGAAAATACCACACCACACATTGCTAAATGGATTCTAGGGCTCCAAGGATTCAATTACTCCATGGTGCATATCTCTGGTTCAAATAATTCAGCGCAGATTGCCTGTCGAGATTGCCATTGGAGGATGTTGATCCCAGTGTGGATTCTTTGGAAGAAACCATTCTCTCTATTGAAATTCCTGCTATCAAAAAAGACGAGTGGAAAAAGTCACTGTTGGAAGATAACACACTCACCAAGTTAAAAGAGGTTATATCCAGTGGTTGGCCTAAAACCAGAAATGAGGTACATGAGGACATCCACATTTTTGGGATTGTGAAGGATGAATTATCAGTGGTGGATGACCTGGTTTGCAGAGGCAACAAAATAGTTCCCCCTGTGGGAATGAGAGCTCGTATCATCCAAATCGGCCATGAAGGTCACCCAGGACTAAATCTGACTAAGAGCAAGATCCGGCAAAGTTATTGATTCCCAAATATGGATTCCATGATTGAAAACCAAGTAAAGAATTGTTTGGCGTGTGGAGCTAGTGATAAATCCAAGGTTGTCCGCAAGGCCCCCCTCATTCCTATCTCCATGCCCTCCAAACCTTGGGACAAACTTGGGATGGATATAATAGGGCCATTAAATCACTTACAGTTTTCTCAAAGATTTATGTTTGTTCTCATCGATTACCACTCGCATTGGATAACAACGAAAATGGTTTCCACCATCACCACCACTTCTTTGATCGAATTCCTAAAGAGATTTTTTCTAGAGAAGGTATTCCCAGCGAATTGATTACAGACAATGGGGTACAATTTATTTCTGATGAGATGAGAGAGTTCCTGACTGAATTGTCCATTGTTCACATCAAATCTCCACTTTACTCCCCGAAATCTAATGGGTTAGTTGAAAGAGCAAACAGAATGCTTAAAGAGACTATCCAACTTGCACGGTCGGCTCAAGAGCCGGTTGAAGAGAGCATCAGGAAACAGTTGTGGTCATATCACATTACCCCTAATTCAGTGTCTGGAGTTTCCCCGTTCATTTCACTCAAGGGGAGGAACCTTGGTTCTAAACTTACGCCCAATTGGTTGAATGGAGGATCCCCGGTTTGGGTAGACAGGAAAGCTGTGTCAGAAAAGGTAGATGAACATCAAGCGAAATACAAAGACAGCTATGATGCGAAATGGGGCACTTCTGACAGAGATTGGAGTGTAGGGGATTGGGTGGTAGTCAAAAAAACCACACTGCTCAAGTCCAAAGCTTCATCCTTCTCGAGACCCCTTAGAATTAGGAAGGTTCATAATAACTCTGTGGTGTTGGAAGATGGAAATTTATGGAGCATGGATAACTTGGCTTGCTGCTCTAAGGTTCATGCCTCAAAGCCACCTGACAACGGTGACGTTGAGGACATGCCCAGAGCCCAAAGGGAAGAGAGATGCACACGCCAACGCAGATGCCCTTATGGCAAGCCGATTACAGTATGTAATGTATAAATTGTAACCTCTCTCTTCGTCTTTTTCCAACAGGTTCCGGGACAATTGTATTCACTGTATGCTTTTCACTTGTGTTCCCCTATAAAGGGAGGTGTGTTGTAACGTGGTATTTCCCTCTCCTTGTTCCCCCTCCCTTTCCCCACCTATTGGTACACTTTGTCGTAGAACGTGGGAGTGAAGCTCACCTTAGAATGTTCGTGAGCCCACTCTGGTAGTTGCCACTGAAGGATCTGGATGCTATTAAACTTCTTCTTGCCACAACTCTCGTGTATGAAGCATCTTTACAGTAGCCTCTTCTGTAACCACAAAAGGAGTGAAAAAAAGATGCCAGCCAGGAAGTTGTGGTGTGGGCCAAGGACTTGGCCTTGGCCCAAGAGTCCTTGAAGCGCTCAAGGGCAGCATGTCCTTAGTCTGCAAAGAGACAGGAGCCATCGAAGGGCATGTCCATGAGGTTAGCTTGGACATTCCCCAAAAATACAGAAATTCTTGGGCTGGCATGGGGATAAACGGCCACTGTTGTGGAAATTGCTCTGCCCAGTAAGTCTGTTGGGTCCAAGCCACATATGATGGTGAAATTTGCTGTGTCTCTCCCATCGGAAATTGCTTGGGAGAGCAGAGCTTGGTCCTCCTCCATGGTCCTAGGCAGCACTTGTGCAACTGTGTCCCAAATAAAATGGGAATAATGGCCCAAAAAGCAGGAAAATATTTTCTTTCCAAAAGTCTTCAATCTCTTGAATTCTCTGTCCCGGGGTGTGGAAGGGAACCTGTCACAGGAAGTGGAAGCTTGGACCACCAAGCTTTGTGGGCTGGGGTGAGTGGGACGAAAAGTAGCTCACCCTGTATAGGGTGATGGTGGCGGGCAATCATCCTATTCACAGGATCCTCTGTGGTGGGTTTGGAGCAGGTGCACAGAAAGATGTCCGTTAAGGCCTCATTAAAAGGCAGGAAGGGTTCTGAGCTGGAGACCCCAGGCTGCAGGATCTCTGTCAAGAAGTTAGTCTTGACTGCCACCGTAGGGAGCTGCAGGTCCAGGACCTCTGCAGCCCTATGCACAACCATAGGAAATGATGCCCCCTCCTCCGTAGCCAGGGTTGGAGGAGACAGCATGCCAGAGTTTGGGGAGGTATGTGAACCACTGGCATCACCCAGTACCTCATATTAGTCCATCTCTTGTGGTTTCTGGATTTCTAAGGGATCCTGCTCAACCTCCCAATCTTCTTCATCCATCCCTAACACTTCAAGAATTGGGCAGGTTGAATGACATGGCACAATTTGGCTCTGTCAGTGCTGGTCTTGGTGTCGGAGGACACCCGACTGGCTCTGTGTTGTTGGGTATAAAAATTGGGGAGGTGCTGCCAGTGGGTGCTGGTCACGCCGAGAATCTCGTCGCTGTCGCTGTTGAGGTGCGACCAGCATTGGTCCGGGAATAGGTCCAATAGGAGGCTGTGGCACTCAAGCAGCAGGTGCGGAACCCATGAGACTCCATTATCTGAGCCTGTGTGCCGAAGGTGCGCCGGCATGGTGAGACCACCCGAATATGGCGCACATGGTGTCATAAAACTCTTTAAGCTGGGCAGTGGTGGCACCAGGACTCGGAAAGGCAGGGAAACGCGGAGTCAATTCAGGCATCCACTCTGCGGAGTGGGGCCTTGAACGCCAAGGTTCCTCTGCTGCGTCGTGAGATGGGCGGAGTGACGTCGAAGCACGCTTCAACTTCTTGTGATTTTTGTGGTGCCTCTTACCTGACTTTGAGGAAGAAGACTTCAATTCAGAGCGGTGCTCGGACCTTCCTCTCGACCGATACTTGGACAGGGATTGTACCGACTAGGTGACTTCTCCGGTGCTGGGCGCTGGTCAGCGATCAGCTTTAGGGACTGCTTCCTCGAAGCCGTTGGTGCCATAGCCTGGCAGTCGTAACAAGACTTAGGGTCATGGTCTTGCTCCAGGTCCCAGAGACACACTAAGTGAGGGTCCGTGATTGACATGGTGTGGTAACAGGTACCACACAGCTTGAACCCCAACATCTACTTACTTGACATGATTTCCTACACACTAAAAGAAGTCAACAAAAGTTGAAAAAAGTCGGTCAAGAATGGCAGGGGGTAGCTCTATGCATGGATCAGTGCTGGGTGGTGTGGAAAAAAAAGAACTGGCATCAGTCCGCCGGACTGGTGGTTATATTGGTGATGTGGTCGTCATGACATTGATGAACATTACGCCGTGGAGTCAACCAAAACCACCTACCAGCGCACATGGGCACTGCTGAGAAAAATCTTCCAGATCCAGCCTGACGCCTGGAAGTTCAATCGTAAGGAATCTGCGGCTAGATGTCTCTATCAGATCATCTGGAATTGCTTTGTATTTGATAGCCAATTACAGAATCGTATTGCATTTTTGATTTCATTCCACAAACATTCAAATCTGGTTCCTCTGGGGGATGGCAACTATAATTGCCCACATGGGCTATAATATATTTGTATCCCCTATGTTTCTCAGGTTTGAACTTGCCAGGATTCAATTTGGCATACTCTTATGTTGGCTGGGTGAGCACAATATTTTTCTGCTAACTGGAACCTTCCTTGAGTTATCCACCAACTTTTACTATGGGGATATCCCATATTACGGCTCATGTGTTGCTGTAATATCTTGTATCCCTTACCATTCAAGGGCTACCTATTTGCCATTGACCAATTGGAGTTGCCTTTTCATTGATACCAGATTGCAGTCTCTTTTCCCATTTTTTATTTCATTCCACTAGTTTTCACATTTAGTTCCTATGGGGATACCAAATATAATGGCCCACATGGATTATAACATTTGATATTCCCTATGTTTCTCCGGTTTGAACTTATCAGGATTCAATTTGACATAGTCAAAACATGCCTATGTCAGAGACCTCCTGCCTCCTTTTCATGAAACGTCCCTGAAGAAGTGTTTTGTGGAATGGCCCATTTGTTTTAGCATTCCGTGGCATATTTTTGATGCCAAGGGAGCTAGGCCTGAAGTTTGCTCTTCTCTATCCTTCTAAACTTAAGATGATGGATGAGGAGTGAATCCATTTTTTCTTGACTCCTGGAGATGCATAAACCTGATTACATGCCAAGGGAATTGCGAAGCCAACATGAGATAACTGGAACACTGGTAAATAACTGACATCGCAACTGAGGCATAGGAGGAGTGGGGGTCCCAGAGCCGCCTGTTCATGACACAGGCAGGGGAAGTGATGCTGCAAAATCGTGAGAACTCTTTTGAGGCGTTGCGATTTTACTCTGCCTCTGACAGTCGGATGCTAATGGCTGGATGGAGAGAACAGAGTATTTTTATGACAAATAGCACCATTACTTTTGTTTTACAACATCTTTTGCTATGGATACCAAATATTACGCCTCACACATTCCTATAATATCTCATATCCCTTACATTTCATGAGTTACCCTTTGGCCATTGGTCAACTAAAGTTGCCTTTTATTTGATAGCAGTTTATAGTATTTTACGCATTTTTGATAACATTCCAGAAGCGTTCACATTCGGTTCCTTTGAGGAGGCCAGGCGGACACCACATGCAGCAATAGCACTGCACTGCAGTCACCTGCAACCTGAACCTGGTGGAGAGTTGGGGGCAATGGTGCACTGTCTAGAGAACATGCTGGAACATACACTTGCGGTTGAGACCAATGTGGGCATGATGGTGAAGCCTAAATCTGCTAAGAACCCCACCCCAGGCACTGGGGATGCAGCGGGCCCTTCCGTCCCTCCTGATAATGGAGTTGATACTCTGGGTCACTCTCCACAGTCACACTGTCCGGTTTAAAAAGATATTGCATCCAAGATCGATGCAGTCTTCTTGGATATGAATCTGCTCTGTTCTGACCACAGGAAACTGGTGAACTGTGTGGACAATGCTGAATCCATATTAAACACGATGAGACCCACAATTGCAGGAACTCCAAAACCAACTGAAGCACATGAGGACAGAGGTGACCTCTCTACATCGGAGGACATAGAGGGATGTTCAAGGCATAATAATGTCTAGTTCTTGGGCTTTCTTGAGTGTTTGGAGGGCCTGAGTAGGGAACTCTTTCTCGAACAGTAGTTGATAACCACAGTTCCGAAATGTAATGTATCCAAATTTTACTCTGTAGAGAAAGCACATTGTCTACCTGGGAGGCCTCCGCCAGTGGGGGGGCAAGCCGAGTCCTATAATTGAGGAACTACTTTAATTAAATGTAAATGTAAATGTGTTGTATTTGTAAAGCGCATGGCTGCCCATGCGAAGGGGCATCCCGGTGCTGCACTCATACCGCTGTGGAACCCTTCCTGGCTTTTCCATGTGAAATGTCCACTCCTGGGCACCCCCAAGGTGAAGCCAGGCATCCAAGCGCTGCTGGGGCCGTTGTGGAGATTAAGCAAACTATTGCCCAGAGTCACAGAGTGGGACCCATGATTAGACTAGGCACCGAGGCGAGAATTATCAGGTCCGGGGAGATTGAGTCCAAGAGCCGCCGAGGCGGGAATAGAACCCTGGTCCCAGGCCAGACCTCTGCATCAGGGTCTGCCGCTCTAACCATTGAGCCACGCTTTTATATGGACAGAGACTTGATTCTGCAGAGGTTTTTCTATGAAAGGTCCCTGGCACTTCGAAGGCAGCAGCATCACTGCTTCCCTAGATTTTACTGTAGAGGTGTAGCATTTTCGCAACTCACATACCGCTATATGTATCAACAAACCATTTTGCATTTCCTAAATAGCGAATTTTAAGGAATCGCTATTTAGGAAATGCAAAACGGTATGTATGTACAAAATCGCTTTCCAATAGCGATTCCTTAGCATTCCTAATTTGAGATTAGCAAATTGTCATTCGCAAATTACCCCTTCATTTCCATGGGCCAGGAGGCCCATAGGAATGAAAGTGCAATTTGCAATTAGCAATTTGCTGATCGCAAATTAGGGATTTTTCCAAGGGTGCAGGGGTGTCTTAAGAACACCCTGCTGCACCCCTGAAAAAGACATTTGGGGGCATATGGCGCACATACATGCCCTAAGGGCATGTATGGGCGTCATATGGCACCTTTGGTTTTTTTCAAAAAAGCTTTTTGATAAGAATTCGCAAATTACCACCAACTAGAAGTTGGTGGTAATTTGCTAATCCTTAATGGCATTTTTTCCATAATATTTGTTTGATACATTGCATTTAAGGAATCGCAAAATTTGCAATTCCTTAAGTGCAATCGCAAAATAAGGATTAGCAAATTTTGCTAATCCTTATTTTGCATCAAACTTGTTTGATACATTCCATTTGTCTATTTAGCATTCGCAAAGGCCGAAATTCGCAGAATTTCGGCCTTTGCGAATGCTAAATAGCTTGATACATATAGCGGTTAGTGTGGTCAAGCAATGCCTCCGGGAGCCTGGGTCGGATGGGTAAGTCGGGCACCAGAGCAATAACTGGTATTTGAGTACCAGCTGAGGGGCTGCTGTTTTAGGCAACCTGGGGGCTGATTTGCGCAGTATCTGTGCTGTTCGGATGCCTTCAGCAGCCCAGTGGGTGCCTGAGTGGACGTTCCGAAGGCAGATGTGTCTCTATTACCTCCCTTTTACCAATGGGGCTGATGTGTCACTCCCTTTCTCTTGTTGGGCTGGCCCAATAATGTATGCAGATTGAGTGGGGGTAGGGAGCCTGAGCTGAAGTTGCCTCAATTGTATTCAGGTGTGGTTCACCAGTGTAAACTAATCCAAGCCTTTTTTAATCTAAGTGAACTTATCAAAACATGCCTATGTTAGAGACCTCCCGCCTCCTTTTCATGAAACGTCCCTGAAGAAGTGTTTTGTGGAAGGGCGATCCGCAAATGTGGGCACCATTTGTTTTAGCATTCCGTGGCATATTTTTGACTCCAAGGGAGCTAGGCCTGAAGTTTGCTCTTCTCTTTCCTTCTAAACTTAAGATGATGGATGAGGAGTGAATCCATTTTTTCTTGGCTCGTGGAGATGCATAAACCTGGTTACATGCCAAGGGAATTGCAAAGCCTACTTGAGATAACTGGAACACTGGTAAATAGCTGACATCGCAACTGAGGCATAGGAGGAGTGGGGGGTCCTAGAGTCACCTGTTCATGGCACAGGCAGGGGAAGTGGTGCTGCAATATCGTGAGAACTCTTTTGAGGCATTGCGTTTTTACTCTGCCTCTGACAGTCGGATACTAATGGCTCGATGGCCGCTGCTGGGGAGGACTCCTTGAGGTCGGAGTTGATGCCATGGCTGGCAGACGATCCGCTATGAGGGGTGTGGTTTGTTCTTTGATGTGTGATAAGTGGTGTGGACTGCCCACCAGTGATTATTGAAGACACTTTGGGGCCTCATGAGAGAGGGTTGTTTGCCCAGATCAGTGGAAAGGACCTTTGTTTCTGTGACCACTGACCTCTTCAAACAAGGCATGTATTTTATTACGCATTTCTCTTTGGCTGATGTTCATTCATTGGATGGTTATGGCTCGGCATGAGGGGAAGGTTATAAATCTTGTGTTTTCTTTTGACACACAGATGAAGTTTCCTACATATAATTATGTGACATTATCTTGTACTGCACCGGTCTCTTGAATGCCGATGGGGTATGTGGGGGACCTGCACACTGGAGTTGTGGAAAATGAGAATTGTGAAACATGATGCATCACTACTTATCACCATACCCTATGTGCTCACCTACAGGACCACACTACTCCACACTATAACTTGCTGACGTGGAACATTAAGGGTCTGGCTACTACCACACAAATACTCAGTTCATACATTTCTTAATCGCAGCTGCACACACATAGCTTTTTTGCAAAAGATGCATTTGACACAGGAAGAGCTACAAAAAGTACATGCAAAAAGGAAGGGACAGGTGTGTGGAACTACAACATTGGCAAATTCTCTGGGTCATAATATTGATTGCCAGGTGGGACTCATTTGTGAGAGACATGCACAGAGTTGACACTGAGGGTAGGTAAGTGGTGGTGGGAGGATATAAGGACGATGCTCCCTCACGCTGGTGGTTGTTTATGCCGCAACACTAATCACTCTGATTTCTTTAGGCCTCCTCATTCCAGCTCTTTTCCAGGACCCACACAGTCTCAGCATATCGGGCAATGACTTTAATTCTGTTCTGGATGACGGCTGGGAGTGCTCCACCTCTCCGCTGAACGGCGCTATGTGTGTCAGGGTGCACAATACTTTCAGGACTGAATGGTTAACTAGTGTGTTCGATATGTGGCATGTGCACCATCCAGACACCAGTGACTTTATGTTTTATTGCCTGATCCATGACCTCCACACCATGCTTGATCTTTTTTCCCTGAAATGAATTAATAGGCACGCAGATAACTATGATGGAGTACTTGGCACGTACCCGCTCAGATCACTACCCACTGCTGATGGCATTACGGACCTGGAAGTTCCACACTGAGGCACCACAGAACCCCCTTTCAGAGTAGAGGTATATGATATATTGCGTGAGATATAGACTGAGATGTAGAGTACTGCATTGGAAATGCTGAATTAGAAGCAAAGTAATAAATATAAAGATGCAGAAGTACATGGAGGGTATATATTGTTGTTGAAAGCTTTATTCGATATACAAGATATCTTACAAGCATCACAATCATGTATAAAAACAACGTTTCAAAAGTAGAAATATGTCATACATTTTAAAAAGATAAAACTTTAGGGGAACCCCTAAGTTAAATTAGCTAAAAAAGAATTAAACAGATATGGACAATCTTTTGGAACGGATCAACCAACAACATTTTAGAAATTTGGAGACGCCACAAATTATAAGGGGGGAAGTGTCAGTCTGTAAAATCCGAAAGGCCACCGAATGTGAACGTGTTCCAAGGCGTAAAAAAAGGGATTTCAACCAGAATCTCCTTGGGTATATATAGTCCGGACACTCGAACAGCAGATGAGCCACTGTCTCTAGCCTGGCTGGGCAACACGCACAAAAGGGGGACAGATGAGCGTGGGACCTCCACTTTGATACAGTTGCTCCTATCGGAAGAGTGCCAACTCTGAACTTAAAATAGAGTGTCCTATCCAGTGGCATGGTAATAAAGTCCATATAAGGTTCGTATAGTGCCACATCCTTTATTCTGAGGAACGCCGTTGTAGAATTGCAGTGGTTGGGGTTCGTGCTCTGCTGGCAAAAAACCCAGTCCCAATAAAGTTTTTTAAGGACCTCCTTTGGGGGAGCAGATTTTGTAGACCAACAATGGCCCAGGCGCAATTCCCCCAAAAGATTTTTTGTATCCCTTAGCCACTTAATTTTGTTCCAGCCCCCATGTCCATTACGTCTGATAGGCATTTGGCATAGGATTTTAGTTCCGAAACCCTCCATATGCGGGACCATAAGAGCAACGGGCGAAGACGGGCCTGGTCTTTAATGCTTTTACAGCCCAAGTCCAAAAGCACCGGAACTGTAGGAGTGCTCGTAGGGAGGGCTAAAAGGTCCTTTAGGAATTTATTTTCCGCCTTGGTTATTAAGTCCACATTAGAATACCCCCATAGCTCCGCACCATACAGGGCAGAGGTGACCCCCTTTGCCCTGTAGATCTCAACTGCGGGCGCCACTGAGGATCTGGAAGATGTATAATATTCCTTTAATAGGGCACCCCCCACCCTTTTGTGGCAAAGGACCATCTTGTGGATGTGGGAAGACCAGTTCATCTTGTCGTTCAAACGTAAGCCCAAGTAATCGAATTCGGATACTTTCTCGAGAGGGACCGAGTTCAAAGTTGGTGGGCAACCCAATTTCTTAGGTGGGCGTAGTATCAAATATTTTGTTTTTTCTACATTTATCACCAACCCTCTTGTAACACAAAAGTCCTGAAAACGGGTCAACAGTTTCTGGAGCCCCTGTGGGGTTTTAGAAATGAGGAGGGTGTCGTCCGCGAACAACAATGTTGGGATCCGTTCGCCCCCCAGACAGGGTGCGTCCGCAGGTTCCTGAAGCAGATACTCCACCACACCATTTACATATAGAGAAAAGAGTGTGGGAGCTAGCACGCAACCCTGTCTGACACCCCTACAAACCGGGATTCTGTCTGTTGTGTCCCCATTTCTCCCCCAACGCACCTGGGCAAAATTGTTGGTATGGAGTTTGATAAGGAGGTGGAGGATATACGGGGGCAAGCCCAGACCATGTAGAACCCTCCAAAGTTCCTCCCTAGGAACTAGGTCGAAGGCAGTCTTCAGATCAATAAAGGCCAAATAGAGACTGCCCTTGCCCAATTCCACGATCTTCCAATGCAAAAGTGTTAGCCGAAAGACATGCTCAATAGTCCCTGTGCCTGAGCGAAAGCCTGCTTGAAAGTCCGATAGGACTTGATTCTCATCCACCCAATGTAAAATTCTCCCCAGGATCACTTTTCCTGCTACTTTTTGTGAAGAGTCAATCAGGCTTATTGGCCTATAGTTTCCTGGTATGACTCTACTGCCCTTTTTATAAATGGGAACCACCACTGCCCCCCTCCATGACTCTGGGATCGGGCCACTCTCCAGGATGGCATTCAAGAGGGCCGAGATCATGAGACCCCAGTCAGATGGATAGGCCCGTAGTAAGTCCCCTGGGAGCCCATCCGGGCCTGCAGCTTTCAAAGGGACCACAGTCTTAATGGCCTTCTCAACCTCCCGTGGTGTAAATAGGTTCAGGGCGTTTGGTTCCATACAAAAGGGGAAGACAGCTGGGTCGTTTAGGGGACCTTCAATTGCTGAATATAGAGCCCCAAAATGATGAGTCCAGCTCTGGGGTGGAATAGTACAAGTCCTCAGGGTATCATCAGGTCTTCTACGGGAGCCAATCAATTTCCAAAACTCCCTGGCATCTTTACCTTTACTAGCAGCCAACAAATCTGCCCAGAATTTCTCCTCCCATTCCTTCTTTGCTGTCTGAATTGCCTTAGAGTAGGCCTTCCTCGCCTCCCTTATTCCAACTGGGGATTTTGCTTTTACTGCCTCAACAAAGTTTTTTTTCGCCTCCCTGCAGTTAATGGTGTACCACCCGTCTCTTTTAGTGGGCCTTTCTTTTGGTCCCGAATTTCTTTGGTGCACAGTGAACAGGTTTGTCAAGGCCCCGGTTAGGTCGCAAAATACTTCGCATACCTCCCCCCGGCCCCCTTCAACTATGCCTAAGTTATGTTGGGCTAAGACCAACAATTGGGACACGGCCTCAAGTTTTTCGGAAGACAAAAGAAGTTTCGACCACTTCAGGCGCCTACCGCAAGGGGTTACCTCCGAGTCACCAAGGTCGACTATGGGTCTATATATGAGACCCCCACCACTAACAGACCACCAGGCGGTTAGAGTAAGGGACAGCAGATTGTGGTCACTTTCGACTGTGAGGACTATTTCCATGTCCTTAACTGAATTCCTTAAGCACACATCAAGTAAGATATAATCAATTCTTGATGTGTGGTTAGGTCTGTTATAAGTGTGTGAACCCCCTTTATCCGAGCTAGTCCTTCCGTTAAGAGCCCTCAAACCATATTCCATACAAAGGGCATTTAACTGCAATGCCACCTCAGACCACTTTTTAATCGGGGGAAGTTCTAGGACTGGTATCCCCTCCTACCATCCTCCTCATCCTGTTCCAGAGTAACATCCGAGCCCAAAGGCTCGAAGGTGCAATTAACATTACCTGCAATTAAGGTGTTGGCTTTGTATCGAGTTGCCCCCAACAGATCCTCCAACAATGCAATTGTGGGGGATTGCCTCCCTCCCTTAGTGCCTCTAGCGTAAACATTAAATATGTTCAAAACGACACATCCCCTGGCATCCTTCAGTATGATATTAAGCAGATCTGGGCTATTAGTCTTCAATTCCACTACCGTGCAATTCAGGGTTGAGGCTACCCAGACGAGGAGACCCCCAGAGGGTCGCCCCCTACCTGAATCTGGGGAGACAGCTGGAATGGCGTAGGCAGAGTACCCCACCCTATGCACAGGTTCCCTGCTCCATGTCTCTTGAAAAATGCATATGGAATACTCTTCCACTAATGCATTCCAGTCGGGCAATGCCAGCTTTCTGGCTGTTCCAGCAACGTTCCAGCTGAAGACCTTCAAGAACTGGTCCGTCACAGCTGGAACGCATATGGAACCTATTTCTAGGCCTGGAGACAGGGCGTCCGCACATGACAATGGTCCCCCAACATCAATAGAACCTAAGTCCCCCACAAAGTCAGAAGTGACAAGTGGGGTTGGTTGGATGTCTCCGGGGGAGGAAGAAATAGATAACATTACAGTACCTTGCGGAGACTCGCCCGGTTCCCCCCTATCTTGGTCTCCCATTGATTTGAGTCAATAGTTCATAGGGCCATAATTATGACCCAACCACCCGCTTTGAGGGCAGAAAGGAGGGACAGGCAGGCTACTTATTCCACCACTTTGACTATTGCTCATTTCCCCCATATTGGGCCTGAAAATGATGTGGTTATCGGGCCGTGGGTAGAAATAGGTCAGATCAACTATACTAATTCCGGGGCCTCCCACCATTTGGTCTTGAGTGCAGATTGATCTAACTACTCTGCTGTCCTGGAAATTAATAATGACACAGTCTCCCTCCAAGTTCTTTTTGCCCCGCCCAACCCTAGCCACCCTGCGGACGCCAAGGATTAATCCATCTACGCCCGCAGGAAGTGGTTTGTTAGTTTTAAGCCAATGGAGACATTTGTTTTTAAGGGCTTGGTGGGTTTCTATTTGGTCGTCTTTCAAGGGTGGAACCTTGACCAATACAGTAGCATAAGTATGGCACTCCGGGGGGAGATCAGTATTAGGTCTCCGAGAAGAGTTCTTCAGGGTGGGTGTAGCTAAAACAGATTCAATCACAAGCGTTTTGGCAGGTTTAGCTGGCAAGGCTGCCCTATCTCCTTTAGGTTTTGCACTAATTGGGGGTATTTGTTTAGGTTTGGAATTAGACCCCCCCACAAAGTCCTTAGGTTTAATTGCTATGCTCTGGACTTTATCGACCTTGGAGGGCTTCCCTTGCGTTGTAGTAAAATTTGAAGCAGCACCTGATTTAGAAATGAGCGGGACAGTGATAACAAAGCCTGTTTTGGAGGTAGAAGGAGCAGTAGAGATAGGAGTTGGGGCAGTACTTGATGTTGTTTGGGTGGCCACTATTGGCAAAGCTGGAATCTGTGCCGATACAAGAGCGGCCGCAGCTCCTTTTCCCAATCTGCCACATAAGGGATCCTCACTACTCTTGTTCTGGTGTTTAATCAAGGTCTTAAGTGAGAAGAAGTTGTCCAGAGTCGATTGCTCAAGACTATTTACCCTTGCCTCCACCCTCTTGAATTGCTCTATTAGCGGTGTCAGGGAGCGGTTAAGTGCATCCAAAATTTGCTCCACACAAGCTGGGAGTAAGGTAGCAGATGGCTTGGTATTGGTATCGAGTCCCCTATCTTGAGAAGGAGGCTCTCCCAATCCACCCAGGCTCACTAGACTCTGACCATTGTCTATTGTCACACCCTTGGTCCTAGACCCTTGCTTCCTAGAGCGTTTACAAAATATGGAGTGGCTACCTTTACATACGCTCAAAGCCCTTTTCCTCTTAGCTTGTTTGGGAACACCCTGAAGCACGGAGGGCGCACAAGGCAAAGAGGAAGCCACAGGGGGGGCAGGGTTTGGCGACGGGGACTTTTGAATGTTAACAGGAGAAAACTGAGATGGAACACACACTTCTACACGCTCTGCACTGAGGTCGCCTGGTGTTAACTGCGCTGCTAGGATCTCTAGCCTATCTATACTGTCTCCTATTTCGGATATCCGGGGGGGCTCAGTCATTTCTATACTAAGTGGGGATGGAGCTATAATCGGGATAGGTGACAGCGCTTTGGACACAGAGCCAAGCGAAGATCGTCTGGCTGGTAGGAGGTCCCCAGAAAGGCGACGCTCCGTCATAGCGATCTCTTTTTCTATAACTGCCGCTACTCTGGTTATAAACCTATCCATGGTTCGAGTTTTGCCCTCTAGCAATAGCACAGTACCTTTCTTCGACGGTGTAGGTAATGTTGGGGACCTGGCCCAGCCCAGCCTCTGTCAGCCCCTGACTGCCACGGACTGCCCGTCCTTTGCTCGGGCTTCGCTCGGCGTCCCGCACGCGTCCCGCTGTGCGTCACGTGGTGTGTTAAAAGAGGTAGTTGTGGGCAGGGGGCGTGTCTCCCAGGGGGCGCGGCCGTGCGCACCTGGGCGGATGCAGGGACTCCTGGTCTTTGGAGTCCGTGTGTTGTTGCGCCCTCGTCCTTTCCGCCTCCTGTCTCTGGTGTCAGCCCTTGGACCTGGCCCCTCGCTGCAACCCGCGAAGCTGCACCCGCGAAGTGGGTGCGGCGAGCAGTGACGGGAGCAGCGGTGTCCACGAGGATAAGGGTCTCAGGTCAGTTGCAGATGTCCGTGGGTCCTCTCTCACTCCCGCTTCACAAACAGTTTGGGCGTCCCACAGGCTATGGAGAGCTTCCGCCTTTTGGAGCTTGGTTGGGCGGGGGGCGTGTCTCCCAGGGGGCGCGGCCGTGCGCTCCTGGGCGGATGCAGGGACTCCTGGTCTTTGGAGTCCGTGTGTTGTTGCGCCCTCGTCCTTTCCGCCTCCTGTCTCTGGTGTCAGCCCTTGGACGGCTCCCGAGCCCCTGGCACGGATGGCGTCCAAGGGTATCGAGCTACGCCACCCTATGGGAGGCCTTCAAATTTTATATTAGGGGCGTTTGCATCACTGAGCAAGCTGGGGTATTGCGTGCACTTAGACAAGACCTCAACAAAACTGAGCAAGCATTGTAGGACCTATATGACCGGACCTTGGCTGGGGGGGAATCCCCTCCATTACATCAACGGGCGAGTCTCTTGACAGATTTCCAGGATCTTGCATTGCACGACGTCCCCTATTTGGGAAAGTACACATATGCTCGAGTGTAAGGGGAGGGTGAGAGGCCCGCCTACTTACCCCTCAACAGCATAATACATATATTACCCGACTCCAGTCTGTAGATGACGCCTGGGCCACACATAATGCAGATATCCTCTCCACCTTTAAGTCATGTTATACTCAGTTATATGCCTCATGCTCCAGGTACAGCCCACCCTGACTATAAGAACAAAATAGTGATGGTTTAGCTGGAAAAGGGGCAACAGCCCTTCAAAGCTTCACCTATCAGTGCGGATAAAATTGAGGAGGCCACTGACAAGCTGGACGGCTCCCGAGCCCCTGGCACGGATGGCCTTACAGAGATGTTTTATAAAACCTGTAAAGCATTATTGATGCCACACCTTTTGGAGGTCTATGCGGAGGCACTGCAGTCAAGTAAACTACCTACTGCTATGAGAGAGGCAATAGTCACATTGCTTCTTCAACAGGGCAAACCGCATGATAGGTGTGCGTACTACAGGCGGCTATCTTTATTGAATCAAGGTCCTTGCAACATGCATATCACTCATAGTTGATCAGAAAGGTTCTCCCGCCTAATCTGGCTTTATTCCAGGCTGCTGTACATCTGTAAATCTACGCATGCTGTTTGCCATCATAAACCAGATTAATCTCACTCTTCCCACAGCTAAGGTACTACTTGACGCTTGAGAAAGCGTTTGATTCTCTAGAGTGGGAATTTCTTCAGGCAGCGCTCACCAAACGTGGCTTTCCACAGAATTTCTGCTCCTTAGTCTGTTTATTGTTCATGAACCCGGTTGCACAGTTTCGGGTCAATGGGGTATTATTGGATTAATTTTCCTTATCGCGTGGCACCAGGCAAGGATGCCCGCTATCATCCCTATTGTTCTTAACAGCGATGGACCCATTGGTGCCGCATCTACAAGAGTGTCACCTCCAACTCGGGATTGGGTTCCATCATGGCCTCCTTCTGGCTTCAGTATATGCGGACAACATTATCTTATTTGTTTGTGAACCCACCACAAACCTCTCACCGATGATCCGCGAGGTGGTGCGGTTCGGGGTCTTCTCGGGGCTGGTCATAAACTGGTCCAAGGCTGAAGTCTTTCCACTGATGGAGATCACAGTCCCCTTTGCACTGGACTTCCCCTTGTGCTGGTGCAATGATCCTCCCAGATATCTTGGGGTAGTCTTACACCGCCCAGCTGCGTAGGTCATCTGTCTTAATTATGCCATGGCCATAGTCTGGCTGGCGGGATAAATATGACCACTGGATGGCGCTTCCATTATCTTTCACCGGTCGCCTAGTGATCATTAAAATTATAGTACTGCCCCGTTTTCTGTATTTGTTCCTGAATATCCCAATCCCACTCATGGTTACTTTGTTCAACACCCTCGGTGGCATGTTTACAAGACTGATTTGGATAGGGGGTCAGGCACTGGTGAAATGGCAGACACTCACTCAGCCGTTTGAGCGGGGTGGATTTGGAGTTACCGATTTTTATTTACACTATTTAGTGGCACAAACACACTATGCATATTTTTGGTATTATCCAGATGCGCAATTGCAATTTCTTAAACCGGAGTTTACCCAGGCTCACCCTTCTCCCCTCTCCTCCATTCTCCTGCTTGGGTTCACTAGGACTCCTGCAGAAATCCACACTATGCAAACCACTACCTGGGTTGTGGAAGTCTTTGTGAATATTTAGGGTCTGAACATTTGTACTCTCCGCATTTCCCCTTACTGGACAACCCATGGCTGCCTCCTACTAATGAAACACTGATGCAGAGGGCGATTGCCCGCAACCGCCTTCAGACTATAGGCGATATGTTTGATAACGGTCAAATGTGCTCCATTGCATATTTGAAGGAGGATCAAGATGTGAGTGTATTGCACCACTTCCTGATACACAGAACACGAACCTCGTTGGCTACAGCATTATGTCCCCTGGCAGCAGAACCCCCTGAATTCATGCCCCTCAACAAAATAATTACAACACATGATAATCCGCACCTGGTCTCTAGATTGTACCATCTCGCGCAGACACTCCGACCGATGGTGGGCGGGTGGGCGAGGACGGCCTGGGAGGGAGATTTGCCACACCCTTTGAGACCAACCTTACTCCCTCACCTTTACCGGCGCTGCTGGGATATGCAGAAGGCAAATCCACAGTTTATCTGGTTTATCTGGCAGAGTCCTTGGGGGCTAAGGTGATGGCCTATGCGGATGATACACAGCTTCTGTTCTCCTGGGAACGGGGTGATGACTCGGTCAGCACGGTGCAGCACTGTCTCTCAGCGGTGTTTGGCTGGTTGGCAAATGCACAGTTAAAGTACAATGAAGAAAAATCGGAGGTTCTCCTGTTCGGCTCGTTTCCTGGGGATTTCAGAGCCAGGCTGTGGCAGCCTGACTTCCAGAGCCCTCTGATAGAGAAGGGTCTTGCCAAAAATCTTGGGTTTGGTTTGAGGAAAATTTAAATTTTGCGACACAGGTGAAGAAGCTAACAGGGACTTGCTTTGCCACCCTGAAGATTCTGAGGAAGTTTCTCCCCCTCTTGCCAGTTGGTGCCAAAGAGACGGTCGTCCGGGCTCTGATCCTCTCCCGCCTGGACTATGCTAACGCTCTCCTGGTGGGATGTCCGGGTTATTTGACAAAGAAGCTGCAGGTAGTCCAGAATGCAGCAGCCAGGCTACTCCTGGGGCTTTCTCCAAGACAGAGTGTGCGGATCCATCTACGTCACCTGCACTGGCTCCCAGTTCAGTCCAGTCTCAAATTTAAAATGTTGTCCATTGTCCAACGGGCCCTGTATGGGTTGGGTCCCCTCTATCTTCAGAAGCGCTTTGGGCCAGATGTAGGTAATTCCAATTTACCTACTCTTAAATACCGAATCATACCGATTCGGTATTTAAGAGTAGGTAAATTGGAAGTAGGCAGATGTAGGTAATTTTTCCTTTACAATTACAGAGTCTGTAAGATTTGGTATTTACCGAATCGGTAAATACCGAATCGGTATTTCCCATTGATTCCTATCGGCCTTGAAGCCCTTAGGAATCAATGGGAAATACCGATTCGGTATTTACCGAATCGGTAAATACCGAATCCTGGCAGGGGGAACGGGGTGTCACTTTGACACCCTGTAGCACCCCAATTGCAGGCTTGTGTGCCATGTGGCACACAGACATGCCCTAAGGGCATGTCTGTGTGTCACATGGCATAGGTGTACATGCACAGATGTGCATGTACACTGGAATTCGATATTTTACCACCCAATAGGATTGGGTGGTAAATACCGACTCCTAAAGGGCCTGTGGCACTCTTTGAAGTGCCACCTACATATTGATTTACAGAATCGGTATATTTACCGATTCGGTATTTTACCGATTCTGTTAATTTACCGAATCTGTAAATATACCGATTCTGTAAATAAAATGCCCCCTACATCTCCATTTGCAAATACCGGTCGGTAACGGCCGAAATCGGCCGTTACCGACCGGTATTTGCCTACCTACATCTGGCCCTTTGTCTTTTACAAACCTTCTAGGCAACTGCGTTCCTCTGACCAGTTCTAAATACAGAACCCTCGTTTCAATCGCCACAGGCTGGGCGGGTGTTCTTTCACCCGCAAAGCAGGCCTAGCTTGGAATGCGCTTCCGTTGGCCCTTAGGAGGGAGTCGGATCCGGCAGCTTTTAAGAAGGTATTAAAACCTCTGCTTTTCTGAGGCTTTCTTTTTTCTTTTCTTTTTTCTTATTTAGATGGGAGTGTGGTAGGCTTTCAGGATCTAGCGCCAGGATACTTTGACTAGCTGTGCGCTCTACAAATTTAATATAACATATAACATACTGCAATTGCGCTCCTGTTGGCTAAGAGACCGGTCTCATTGGATTGGGGCGGAATTTGCCCACCATTCGTGAAGGCCTGGCTAAAGGATTTCATGTACTGTGACACTACCAGCGATGTCTACTCATTCTTGCTTCCTCCCACCTCCCGGCCAAAAAATATCTGGTAACAGCTTCGCTCTTACTTGCTGCTCCATTCCGAACTCACTGATTGATGTGTCCTTCCGCTGTCAAACAATCGCGATGATGGCTGGCCAATTGTGATGTAATGTATTCTACAATGCACTGTTATACAAATCTGCACTGTGATGTTTATTGGTTATTTTGCTCTCTGTTATTATTTCTTTGCTTCTTTTTTGTTTATATTCCATATTTGTCGGTGTAATCTGTAATGCTCAGCTAAATGTCGAATTGCAAATCAGTATTATGCGCCTTATTGCTATATATAGAAAAAAGTTATCTGTGGTCGAGGCTATCGGCATAATCGAGTTTGAACAGAACAAGAGATGGTAGCCAGAACCTTGTGTGGAAATCCCAAGGTGGAAAAGATCAATCGCAGAGTTTTGATATTAACAAAACATGATCTGGCTAGTTTGTCCACTTGGGTATTCATTAATAGCTTGACGTCCATGGTCATTCTGAGGTTTCTTACTTCCTTTGATACTTGATAGTTTGGTAGTAAACTTATAAGCACATTAAACCCACACTGGTGCCAGTGTGGGATTGAATGAAAAATGCCCACAGAGAAGATCTTAAAGATGCCTCCTGAAAATCAACCTAAAAAATATCTAACTGTTGAACTGTGTTGTATTAAGAAAAGGAATTCCTGCAAAGTATTTATCATTTGTTATGCTTTTAATGAACAGCGCAGCACAGGCAGCATACTGCGCTGCTTACTAAAAGCATAAAATAATTATTTTTAAAGATTTTGACGAGACGTGCCTTTTAGAGTAGGGCGAGGCGGGGCCTGCAGAATGCCCAATAGAGTTTTTTTAACTGCGCTAAATAAAATAAAGGAACAACATAACAGAGAAGCAATGCCAATACTGATGTTTTGATTCAAAAGACCATATCTCGTCCAGAAGAAGTATATAACTCAACACTGGGAAATGCTATTTAATAGCTATTTATTAGAAACAATTTTAAGAAACACAAAGTGTAAGGTTAATACCTCAATTCATTTGACAAATTAGTGTGAAAGATAAATGAAAAAAGACGCAAAAAGGATGAAATCATAACCATACCATCACTCTCATTAGTACTCAGCCATGTCACAGTCAAACCACTAACATACACACATTTATACTAGAAACTCCGCACCAGCTGGTGGATTCAGTGCACCAGTGTGAGGAGTGGGTCTGCTCAATAATTGGAAAATAGTCAGGATAATAGGTATTCTAAAGCAATACACTCCTATTAATACATGACAATCAATTTTTTAGAACCTAGTGTTCAACAACAGTAGTGTACATAAAATCCAGTGCAACGACAATCAGCACACGGATAACATCAGCAGACCGAAACAACGGCCTACGCGTTTCGAATCCCTGTTGTTCACCAAGGACTCTCCTCAGGGCCAGCGTTATTCCTATTCAATGCGCCAATATAGGAGCAATAACACTGCTCAAGGTTCCTATAGCCAGGGTGGCAAATCACCAGTGACTGGAAGGGAAGCGTCTTGTATCTTGTGCAGGACCAAGGGATGGTACTGCGGAAGCGCCGTTTTAAATCAGCGGGACGAGGCAGTTAAAGTCGTTCGGAAATCCAGCGGGGCTGGTGTACAAGTAGCTAGTGGTAGCGGGCCGCGGGAACTAATCTCTCACGCTTGCGCAAATGAAGTCAAATAAAATAAAGGAGCAGCTCACCCAACTGTTTTTTTTATTAACAACATTTGATGCTTTTCGTAAGCAGTGCAGCATGCCGTCTGTGCAGTGCTGCTTTTTCTTTCCACCTCTCCTTCTCTGTTTCTCCTTCTCCCTTCCTGCTGCTCTTCCCCTCACGCTGGAATGCTGCTTGCATAGCTCGGTCATGCCTGCAAGGTAGCCCACAAACTGCCCAGAGAAGCCTGCAGCTCCTGCTGCTTCCATGCGTTTTGTAGCCTCTGCTGCTTTACCTGGTTTGTTTAAAATCTACATACACACAGAAACATAGACAGACAGACACACATCACACACACACACACACACAGACAGCCTCTCACACACACATGCACGCAGACACACATGTAGACACAAACACACAGTAGATCAAACCGTGCCCACTGTTGCCATAGGGGAGCCGTGTGACGGGGTGGCACTGCTGCCATGATGAGGACAGACAGTGGACACTAGTGAGGTGCTCTGCACCCATGGTGCCTTTGTAGGGACATCTGGTATTACTGCAGAGCCCAGGCAGGAGTGTTAGGGGTTGTTTTTTAAACACTACTGGCCCTGTTTCCAGCAGTCAGTCAGTGCCAAGGAGCATATGATGCAAGTGCGTGGCAAAATGCAGCCACAGATAAACCACCTTCTTCCCCTCCAGGACTGATCACGTATATTGCCCTTCGTTGCTGCTCCTTCACAACCTCTCCCAGTACCCCATTTAGAATTTGTTCTATGGAAAAATTCTCACATGTGGGATAAGGAAACCACAGTTCCGGCTTACTGCACTTTAACACTGTTTATCCATTGTTTCCTACTGCCTATAAACAAGGAAGAACTTTTAATTAATCAACCATGTGTATTACGTGTGGCAAATCACCATTTATGTTTTTAGTTCTTCTCTTCCCCCAATACGTAGCTGTAAGTGCTCCCTTCACACCTCATCTTAGCTTTCTGCCACATACCGCTTTTATTGATCACATGTTCAAACTGTGTGACCCTGGCCAAATGGCCTATCATCTATTTGTCTCCATTATTTGACAAACATTGGACCCTGTGATTGCTTAGATTAATCTCTATACCCGTGTTAAACGGCACAATATGGAACTGGACTGTTACAGTGGCAGTTGCTGCTCGCATCACAAGCTACTGTTATTACTGTTGTAATAGTCAGCATATCAGACAAGTTTACATTAGTGGCCTTTTTATCCCCAACAGTGATCAGTAATGTAAAAAAGGATTTATCAATTTCTTTAACCTCTACATTGCTAATACAAAAGTTATAACTGTTAAAAACATTTCCATTTCAATGCCACTAGCTCTAACTTAAAAACAAAATGAGACCTATTGCATTGCAAATGCTTTTTTTTTAAACATCTGCCTTCTGAAGCACAAGACCACACACACTGAACCTTAACATGGCCTGCACATGAAGCTAACCCACAGGGGTTGGACATTTCATCAGAGCTTGCTTTTAAGTGTAACTTCTCACACCTCACGAATGTAAGATTAGTATAGTAATTTGAAGGAAGAAAATGTCCACAAAACGGAGAAAGCCTGTCCCACCAACCTGATCCCAATTGTTCACAAGGTTATAAATATTAAATGTAAAATGATTTGCCAACCACACTTTCCAAACTTCTGAAACAACTGAGTCCATAAACACTATTGAAAATAAATAGATCATGAACTGTAGTCCTACCAAATAAGAACACGTGGAGGGCGTGGCTGAGCCCCGGACCAAAATGGCTGCGAAGTTTTGAAGCTCTGTTGGCTGGTACGGCAACCGCCATAATTCCCAAGTTGCAGCAAGGCCAATGACCAGTATTACAGTAGCGATGGTCCGGTGAGCTGATCCGGACCATTTCGGATCCAGTAGTGCTAAAATCGGAGTGCTGGGAGCAGAGAAATGCTGGAGTTCGTTGCGGACCCCTGAAATCAACATGGCGGCGGTGGCAGCGTCTACAAGCTGAGGGCCGGTGAAGAGCGACTGGGGGAACATTGAGTGGGGCGGAGACTGACCTGACCGGGGTGCGGAGAGTGGCAGGACGCGGGCCGCGGCGGCAGGCGGCAAAACTCCGGCGACCCCCATTGTGCTGCTAGGAGACGGCTCGATCTACCTCCTGGGTGACCCATTCCACAAGTCTGCCTGCACTATCAGGAACAGGGCCTGCGGGTGCCCGGTGCTAGGGGCAGTTCATCCTTGTAATCACCGCAAGTGACGGGGAACCTAGATGGCCACATTCCCATAGCAGCCTGAACCTTCCCGCTGCCATACGGCCCTGCCCCGTCACCACCGGCTGATCCTGCCCCCCCTCCCCTGCGATCTTAAGCGCACACATCGCTGCACTGAGACAACAACTAAGCCCTGAATTATCGCAGCTGTCCACTACAGCAACATTCCTAGCCCACAGCAAGGTATAAGACCCCACCTGTACTATCTGACTCAAGCCCTTTTGCTCATCTCCAATTCAGCGCCACCAACCCGAAACAGCGGCATGGGCCGCAAAGACCCCAAGCAATAGCTTCTCCCCTTTGAAAAGGTCACTGAGACAGTTTTAGGGGAAAACTCCACTATGGCAGAAGGTGGGCAAAGCACAGTCACTTCAAAGGACAGCTCTAATAACATAGACACACTCCTGCAAGAAATGAGAGCAGGGTTAGAGGCCCTAGATATGCGCTTTGACACGTTGAATAAACATATTGCGGATCTTGGCTCTAAGATACAAGTTCACAACAGGCACCTAGATGCTGTGGAGTAGCGCACCTCTGACTTGGAGGACGGGACTGTGCCAACGCTCAAACAACTTGGACGGGTGGAGCATATTATCAAAGATGTGGGTATAAAGAATGAGGATTTGGAGGCGCGCAGTCGCCGGAACAACATCAGCATTCTTGGGGACCCAGAGTCCACTGCCACCGGGCGCATAGACACTTTTGTAGAATCACTGTTGATCGATCTATTTGGAAGAGACTCCTTCCCATCAAGCTTTGGGGTGGAGCGTGCATATCGATCGCTAGGTCCTAGGCCCAACCCAGGTCTCCCATCACGACTCCTGAACTTCAGAGACCATGACATTCTGCTTCGTATGGCCCATGAACGTGGTAAAACTATCTGTCAAGGCTCCAAGCTGTCCCTGTTCCCAGGCTTCACCATCATGGTCCAGGAGGCCCGGCTCAAATATAATGGTATTAAGGCCACACTTCTTGGACTGAAGTACGGCATGTTGTACCCGGCTAAGTTGCGAGTGGAGGTCAATGGACGTGCCTGTTTCTTTGCTAACCCCACAGAGGTACAGGAGTTCTGCCATTCACACAAGCTCACTACCAAAAGTGATGAAAATAGACTGTCCCCACCTCGCAGCGGATCTGAAGCAAGCATGGAACTTTTCTCCGGATCAGGACCCGGCTGAACTCTTGCCTAGGCCTCATCGCATACACATGACCATGACATTGGGATACAATTCATACGTAATGTTCTTATTGGTTGCCTGAAGGCAGTAGTGGGGACGTCACCCCCTCATTGGTGTACAACTTAATTTTGTTTGGTGAATTAAGAAAGTACCTGAAATGGGACTCACTTCATAGCTTTGCGTTACAATTGGTACTCTGTATATCTAGGTTAAAGTTGGCATTGCCTCTCCGGATGGGTGGAGAGGCTGGGAGGGGGGTGGACGGTTGGGTTTTGTTACTATTTCGATTCACTTTGTTAATTACACTGTACAATGCAGTCCAGCATAGCAAGAATATATGTATATCACACACCCATATTAGCCTCATACTGACAACATGGCCCAGTTAGGACATAACCCTGGCCCATGGATTTAACCCTAATGATGTGGAACATACGCGGCCTAAATGACACACGCAAGAGGAAGCAGGTATTGCATTACCCACGCAGACATAGAGTAGACGTTGCCTTTATGCAGGAGACCCACTAACCAGCATCAGACCAGGCCACATTTGCTACCGCCTGGGGACCCCATAGATGTTTTGCAAACTTCAGCAATTACCCCAGAGGCGTGGCCATTCTTGATCACAAAAGAGTCCCTTTTTGCCCACAATTGATTATCCGGGACAGTGATGGAAGGTACCTAACCACCACCACCTGATCAGACTGGCCAAGAGATCCTCCTTCAAAGACCGATTGGACAACAACGCACCCGACAGCAAAGAGCTCTTCAGCACCGCAAAGGAACTCTCCAACCCCAACGCCAACGACATCCCGCCCTCACAAGAACCGTGCAACGCTCTGGCAACCTACCGCCAAACCCAACCTCCAAGAAGGAATGAAGGCCGTCGCCGACTGGATGCAGAGCAGCCGTCTGAAACTGAACTCGGACAAGACTGAGGTCCTCACCCTCGGTCTCACCCCCTCGGCCTGGGATGATTTGGGGTGACCACGCTGGGAACAGCACCTACACCGACCGACCATGCACGCAACCTAGGATTTGTCCTCGACTCCTCCCTCTCCATGTCAAAGCAGATCAATGCCGTCTCCTCCTCCTGCTACAACACCTTCTGCATGCTCCGCAGGATCTACAAGTGGATCCCGCCCAAAACAAGAAAAACTGTTACACGGGCCCTCGTCAGCAGCAGGCTTCACTACGGCAACACACTCTACGCAGGAATCCCAGCCAAGCACTTACGTCAACTACAACGCATCCAAAACGCCTCTGCATGTCTGATCCTTGACATATCCTGCCGCAGCCACATCACCCCCCACCTGAAAGACCTGCACTGGCTCCCCATTGACAAAAGGATCACCTTCAAGCCCCTCACCCACGCACACAAAGCGCTACACAACGCTGGACCAGCCTACCTGAACTACAGACTCAGCTTCTACACCCCCACCCGCCAGCTCCACTCCGCAAGCATCGCCCTCGCCGCTGTCCCCCGCATCCAACGAAAGACCACCGGCGGCAGATCCTTCTCCTACCTTGCCTCCAAGACCTTGAACACCCTCCCTACCCACCTTCGGCAGACCCAGGACCTGCTCAACTTCAGAAGACTCCTCAAGACCTGGCTCTTCGAGCAGTAGCAGCACCCCCCCCCTTCAGCACCTTGACACCCTCACGGGTAAGTAGTGCGCATTACAAGTTCCTTGATTGATTGATTGATTGATTGAATAACCATAACAGGCACGTTACATGGGCACACAGTAGCATTAGTAAGCATATATGGCCCGAATAATGATTCCCCAGATTTTTATTATTCCATTCTTGCCCAACTGATGCAACTAGGCCAGATGACCTGCTTGATAGGAGGAAATTTCAACATCACGCCGGATCATTTACTGGATAGCACGTCGAGAGCACCTGATCCCAAACCCCGTGCACGCAAGGCCCTGCATTTCTTATGTGACCATCTCTCTTTAACAGACGTGACTACACCAGCTGCCACAACACCTGGACAAGGATTGATTATTGACTGGCCACCCCAGCAATATTTCACTGGTGATATTCTATACACACATTCTCCCGCACATACTCCGATCATTCGCCTGTGTCATTGGTATTGAACGTCCCCCGTCCTGAGTGCTTTGAAAGGCAGTGGAGATTCCCCAGTCGTGCTCTAGATGATGAGATATTCCAACACGAAATTTAGGAAGCCATAGAGGACTACTTCGCCATCAACACAGGCTCAGTTGACTCTTCAGCAATGTTATGGGAGGGGTTTAAAGCATATATAAGGGGAGTCTGCATTTCAAAACACGCTGGAGTCCTGCACGACTTGTGTGGCACAGTAGCCGGGCTGGAGCAAGACCTTAAAGAATTAGACTCTAGGCAGGCGTTCACACATACTCTGAGACTGAAATATGGAGGTTGGCCTTGCTTGCAGATTACTGCTGAGCATGAGATCCTCTACATGGGAAAGTACCATAACGCAAAAATATATGGCGAGGGTGAATGGCCTGGTTGCGTCCTGGCACAAATGATTAGGCCCCATATTATAAGGCATATTTTACCAACCTACACACAGCATCTGGGGAACACATTACAGACCCGCTTGATATTCAGAGGGAATTTATGTCCCACCTTAAGACCCTATATACCTCCAGACTGGGACCTGACCACACAGAACAAGACGCTTACTAATCAGAGATTGCACTGGTCTACCTCGAGACATACATGCAGGACTTCCTGGCGGAGCCCATTTCAGATATAGACGTAACCGAAGCCATTACTGGTCTGAAGTCCTCATCGGCCCCCGACCTTGACAGCTTCACAGGTGACTTTTATAAAGCCTACAGAGAGCTGCTGGTACCACAGCTATTAGAGGTATACGCTGAAGCCTTGGACAGACAAATTGTGCCGCCCACACTGCGCGAGGCGGTCATAATTCTCCTCCCCAAACCTGGCAAAGATCCCCTGCTATGTGGCTCATATCGCCCACTTTCACTCCTGAACTTAGATTACCAAATCTTGGCCAAAGTCCTGGCCATTCGTTTATCCCTCTTAATGGAATACATAGTCTCCCCTGCACAAGTGGTTTTATTCCCCATCGCTCCAATCCCGAGGTACCTGCAGCCGCAATTTTATTGGACACGGAAAAGGCCTTTGACTCTTTGGAGTGGCATTTCTTTCTGTCCATTATGCATAGAATGGGTATTCCGGCTGGTTTCGTGGCCAACACAGCTCTATTATCCAGCCATCCCACGGCCCGATTCAGACTAAACGGCAACCTAACCGCCCCCTTTTCTTTATCCAGAGGCACAAGGCAGGGCTGCCCACTATCGCTTTTATTGTTTATTGTAGCTATGGACCCCCTGATTCGACATTTTCAAGAAAAACACCTATACGGAGGCATACAATTTAATACGGGCCCATTATTAGTATTATTATATGCGGATGACACAATTCTATACATTCGTAACTCCCGCTTAAATTTAGAACCACTAATCCGCAAAATTCTCCGATTTGGCGCATATTCTGGTCTAGGCAATAATTGGCATAAATCCGGGCGCATATTCTGGTCTAGGCAATAAATGGCATAAATCCGTTATATTTCCCCAAACCACCAACACCGAAAAATGGGACCTGGAGTTCCCACTACATTGGTGCTCTGATTCGGTAAAATATCGGGGCATACACATACATCTTGACACTGATTAGATTACTTGACTAAACTATCGTCCGGTGATACTATCATTAGAGACACAGATAGACAAATGGCTTAAACTCCCACTCTCCCTGACAGGAAGGGTTTCCCTGATAAAAATGATTGTGCTCCCCAAATTCCTCTATTTGTTTCATAACATCCCGATTCCCCTTTCAAACAGGTTCTTTCTGACTATTCAATACCACCTGATGAGACTGTTATGGGGTGGTACGAGAGCACGGGTCCGCAGGCGAGTCATGATATTACCCAGCGACAGAGGGGGATATGGGGTTCCAGACCTCCAGTTACATTACCTGGTCGCCCAGTGCAGCTATGCTCAGACATGGTACCACCCAGATGCTAGAATTCCCTATCTCAGACCAGAGTCTGATCCTGTTCTATCGAATACATTAGAGACTGTATTACCCAAAGGCTTGCTCAGGGACCCCAAAGACATTCAAACTGTATCTACTACCAGTTGGGCCTGGGAGAAGTTGAAACGTATCACCAACACACCCACCCTATATGCGTCCTCTCTCCCACTTCCCAATGCCAGATGGCTGTCTATCAGAGGTGAAAAAATCATTCAACGAACATCCACAAAATTCAGCTTGGCCAAGATGGATGACCTATTTCCACTGGGACATGTGTTTGAAACTGATGACATAACCCAATTCCCAGAAGCCTCGTTTATGGACAGGTTCAACTTGCTCCGTGTTCGCTCAGTATTGTGCACCACTTTCCCTGACTTTCCTCTCGAACCCCAACCTTCTCCCCACTCACTATAGTGATAGACAGCGCTTAGAGTTTACACT
This sequence comes from Lissotriton helveticus, assembly GCF_964261635.1. Classification (NCBI taxonomy): domain Eukaryota; kingdom Metazoa; phylum Chordata; class Amphibia; order Caudata; family Salamandridae; genus Lissotriton; species Lissotriton helveticus. The sequence continues at coordinate 230,233,499 of NC_136057.1, read as the reverse complement.
TGATTTCCAAACTTTATAAGGTCTGTGCTGACCTAATTCCCCTCAATGACTCCAGAATTCGTATTGAGTGGAAGCGGACTTAGGGAACCCAATTACAGACGAGCAATGGTCGGCATGTTGCGCAGTTACGAAGAAGATATCGCTTAACAGTCGCCACAAACGTATCCACTTGAAATTTCTCCGCAGAATATACGCCACACCTGTCAAAACACACAGACTAGATCCCTCCAGACCTCACACCTGTCCCAGATGCAATGCCCAATTTGTGGACTTTGCACACCTGGCATGGACATGCCCACACATTCACACATATTGGGCAGAAACGCACAGACTTATTAGTGGCATGGTCAATTTAACAAAAAACCCTCTGCCCGAGATTGCCCTTCTGGGTTACGTTGTACAATTGCCCTTGAAAATGCGTAAATTTGTAGCCATAAGTTTGCTATTAGCCAAAAGAGAAGTTGCCATCCGCTGGGTCGGCAGAGCGGCCTCCACTATAAAGGCCTGGCTAACCAGAATGGCATTCTGCTCCATGAGAAGCGAACTATATGCTAGCACTATTCCTCCCTCTTCCAGGCCTAGCGATATCTGGGGCCCTTTCCGTGCTTATCTAAAAACACAGCAAAAACATCCACCCACGCAATAGGAACAAGGCATAGTTCCGACTGGAGTGGGTTATATAAAGTATGCCACACATGTAAGGCCAAACATCACCCCTTTCGCATCATTCTGCTATACATATACCATGTCAAAACTACGATCACAATCAAATTGAATAACAGGATTAGGCTCCAGGCGAACACATGCACCCAGTTTAATGCTGCTATGGAATTGGTGAAAAGAAATGCATAACTACTTAAACATAATTTAGCTGCACACAAAGCCATCTGTGATATACAAACTGACATCCTTTGTAGTGGCGCTTACTAGTTGATGCACGTCACGTAACGACGTGACGTGCGGCGGCCATTTTAGGTGGATGCGCGCGCATCTCATTAGGAGGCGCGGCAGCGGACAGTCAACAGCGCCGGCTCGGCGCTCTTCAGAAAACTAAATTGTTAAAATAAAGAAGCGTAATACCACACAACTGGGTCATCGATTTATTGCTAAACAGCATTTCTACAGTGGCGACGAGGTCGGGATGCGACCAGAATCCTCGAAGAAAAAAAATATATATATATAACGGACCCAACACGAGGGAACTCAGGGAGAGTCAGAAGAGCTCCAGTCAATACGGACTCTGTTGCAGTAAGAATCGGAGAGGCCATATGATCCTAGCAGCGCCAACAGAACAGAGCCAGGACCTATGCAACAGATAAGTTCCCATAAAACTGAAGAGCGTGGCAGAGCCCATAACTGCCCGGACAGGGAAGCCAGCAGGAAGGCGGCGCAGAGACCGCGTGCAGGCAAGACAAGCGCGCCAAATCCAAACCGCCCACTTACACGAGAGGTAGCGAGCTGGCAGCCACTAAGCAGGGGGAGGGGGCTGACACCGAGAGTCCCCAGGCACAACCCTGCAAAGGAGAGGCGGACAGCACCCCAGGCAGCCCCACCAGCAAAGGAGACAGGGCACCCACAGTCAAAGAAGAGAAGATGAGCACACCAGCGGGATACGCCATAGCGCCGGTCCAGTTTCTACCGAGACCAGGGGAACCACTGATGAAGTGGGAGGACTGGCGAGAATATATAGACAACTTTATAGGGGTCCTGGAGGACGAGAATGAAGAGAACTTCAACTCCAAAAGGAAGAAACGCATACTACTACTCAATTTGGGGCCAGAAGGACTCAGAATCTACAAGAGCCTGGTGCCCAAGCAGAGAGACAGCACGGACGATGATGTGTATGCCCACGCCATCGACGACCTAAACGAACATTATCGACCCACTGTATGCATATCAGTCGACAGATTCAATTTCCAGCAGAGGAAACAACGAGCTGGAGAGTCGATTGAGGAATACGTTGCGGCCCTGAAGAAACTAGCGGCCACGTGCAGGTACAGAGAATGGGAGGAGGAGTTTATCAAAGACCAGATAGTGATGCACACCTCCAGCACGAACGTTCAGGACAAGCTGTGGGCGAGTGGAGACACCACACTCAAAGATGTGATGGTCATCGTCAAGAGGGCAGAACTCGCACGCAGGTGCGCCGACGCTACCAAGAAAGACACATCAACCAGTGCCATGGTAAACAAGGTATATGAAGAGGAACCTCGCAGGGACCAGAGGTACAAGGGCACCGCACAAAAAGGACCCAACAAATGGCAAGGCAGCACAGGACAGCAAGGAAAACAAGCAGGCAACGACACCAAGAAAACGTGCTACAGGTGCGGAAGTTGGTCCCACGAGGCACACGATAGAAGATGTCCCGCATTCAGGGCCAAGTGCATGCACTGCGGCATCATCGGCCATTACGAGAAAGTGTGCCGGAAGAAAATGTCAAAAAACGTGGTGAAATACATCGACCAAGAGGAGGAAAACCAGGACGGGACCACAGAAGAAGAAGTAGTCACCGTTTTATGCATATATGACCAGGTATTAAGCGTGGATGGAACAAGGACAACCAAACCAGTACTAGAAATGAAGATGGGCGGAATAACCATCAGTGTAGTAGCGGATACAGGCTCCCCCTACACTATCGTTCAAAGGGCGGTGTGGGACGACACCTTCAGACCCAAGCTAGGACCAGAGTTGGAGTAACTGGACATCCGACCAGTCACATATAATGGCGATCGCATCCCCATGGTGGGTTTCCGGCTCCTAAAATTCGAGTTCAGAGGCCGGTCAGCGCTATGCAAGCTGTACGTCTCAGAAAGGGGACCGTCTGTACTGGGATGGCTGGACCAGGGCGACCTGGGAATAAAATTGGACCCAGGAGGGAAAGAACAGATCCTGCTCACGGAACCGGAAACGTGGCCCAATCTGACTGAGTGGAAAGAAAACTACCCAAAGGTGTTCGGAGGTACAGTAGGGAAACTGGAGAGATTCCAACACAAGATTGTACTCAAGGAGGACGCCATTCCCGTCGCCCACAAAGTAAGGAATGTACCTATAGCGGTAAGAGAGGCAGTTCAAACAGAGCTTCAAGACTTGGAGAAAAAAGGGATAATTGAACCCATTACCTGTGCGGAATGGCTCGCACCGTTGGTGGTAGTCATGAAGCCCAACGGGAGGGTCAGGCTTTGTGTTGACTTGAGGGAACTAAATAAGAACATTGTCGTGGAAAAATTCCCCCTCCCAAGGATTGATGAAATGTTGGCGAGAACCAGGGGGGTCAAATGGTACTCCACCATTGATTTGACCTCCGCTTACCACCAAATAGAATTGCACCCGGACAGCAGAAAACTCACATCATTCATCACCCCATTTGGTTGCTATCAGTTCCGCCGCATGCCGTTTGGACTGGCCTCGGCAGCTGCCGTGTTCCAGAAGCTAATGCACCAGCTGTTTAGGGACATGACAGGCATCCAATATTTCCAAGATGACATTCTGGTGATGGGGCGAGACAAAATCGACCACGACCAGAAGCTCGGGAAGGTGCTTAAAACCCTGGAAATCAAAGGCCTCACAGCAGAGTGGACAAAATGCCGATTGGGCCTGGAGTCAGTGACCTATCTAGGCCATGAAATAGGGGTACAAGGCATCACACCAAAAGCAGAAAATGTAAAGGCAATCGCTGAAGCTCCGCCCCCCACCAACAAGGAGGAGGTTAGATCATTTTTGGGTATGGCGGAGTACTACAGCAAATTTGTGGTACACTTTGCTTCAAAGACACACCATATGAGGATGCTGACCAGGGAGAGCACCAGTTTCCAATGGACGCCAGAGGCACAAAGTGAGTTCGACACAATAAAGAAGGACGTCACAGGAGCAGTGCCGCTAAAAGGATACGATCCACAGGGCGCCACTGTGCTCACAACCGACGCCAGCGACAAGGGCCTGGGCGCAGTGCTCATGCAGGATCGTGGACAAGGACAGATGGAGACGATCAGTTTCGCGTCCCGGGCACTGACCGCCACCGAAAGCAAATACAGTGTGATCGAGAAGGAGATGTTGGACGTGGTGTGGGCCATGACGAGATTTCGGCAATTTCTATGGGGTACCCGATTCCTGCTTAAGACAGATCATAAGCCGTTGGTGAAGGTGCTAACATCCAGTGGAACCGCCAACGCCACTCCCAGAATATCCAAAATGACTTTGAAACTACTTGAATTCAGGTATGATGTGGAGTACATTCCAGGAAATCGGAACCGAGTAGCAGACTATCTGAGCAGGGCAGCAGCCATGGAGCCAGGGGAAGAAGACCCTACAGACCAAAGGGAATTGGTAGCTCTTGTGGAGGATCAGGAGAAAATCATCAGCTGCCAGGAGTGGACCGAAGAATACGAGGAGGACAGCGTCATGAAAGAAGTGAAGATGCACATTGTCAAGGGCTGGCCAGACAAAAGACACGTGAGTGAACATATCAAGCCATACTATGAAGTGAGGGAAGAATTGTCGGTAGGGGACAAAGGAGTGTTCACATATAGAGGAGACAAAGTGATCCCCCCAAGGAACCTCATTACCAAGTTACTGAACATGTTACACGAGGGCCATCTAGGCATCGGAAAATTGAAGTTGAGGGCCAAACAAAACTACTGGTGGCCAGGTATGGACATAAGAGCGGAGAGGCACATCCGAGAATGTCCACAGTGCCAAGGAGCGGACAAGACGCTCAAACCCCTGCGTCCTGCGCTAGGACAGTTTGAAACCCCGCAGAACCCGTGGGAAGAACTATCAATAGACATATTAGGACCCATCCTCGATGACCAGGGCACTCAGAAGTATGTATGTGTCCTCATGGATCGATACTCCAAATGGCCGGAGTTGAAGGTGGATGAGACCATGGACACTGAGAACATTCTGAAATTTTTGTCGGACACTTTTGTGAGAGAGGGCATCCCCAAGTCCATCCTGAGTGATAATGGCCCCCAATTCACGTCAGAAAGGTGGAACAAATTCATGCAGAGGAACGGTATCACAATCAAACACACAGCGATCTACCATCCTGCTGGAAAGGGCTTGGTGGAACGATTTAACAGGGTTGTGATGGGTGCCGTACAAGCTGCGATTTCCTGCAACAAGGATTGGGAGAAAGCCATAGAGAACATGGTATGGGCCTACAGGATCACCCCCACGGGAACTGGATACAGCCCATTCCAGATTTTGAGAGGGCGTGAACCTTTCACACATGACAACCGGATTTGGAAGGAGAAGCTTATCACCAGCGAATGGTCCCCTGCGGTGGTACGTGCCAACCTGAAAAAAGCACAGTCCATATATACTGACCACTACAACAAACGGAAGACTGTTAAAGGGGCAAACTTGGAAAAAGGCGAGTGGGTAAGAGTAAAGTTGGCAACGTTACAGAAGAAAGGAGACAGTAAATACAGCAGGCCCATGCAAGTCAAGGAAGTGTACGACCGAGCGGCCCTGCTGAGTGACGGCAATGTATGGTCCCAAGACCGCATGGCCAGGTGTAACAAAGTCTTGCAATGGGAACAGAATGGAACTGAATGGGAAGACAGGGAAGAGCTGGATGTAGAGATGGAACAATGCGCCGGTGAGCAGCAAGGAGGAGGAAGTGCTAGAGATGAACTAAAAGAGGAGAGGAGAGCGAATGGTCACCAAGGAACTGACATGGACTCACAAAGGAGGAGTACGGAGGAGGGCGCGGCTGCGCAGAGAGAAGAAGGAGGTAACGAGGTGCAGAGCCAAGGGCCCCCGGAGAACCCCACCAGGGTGACCAGGAGCGGAAGGTCTGTGGTGAGACCATCCAGGTTTCGAGATTACGAAATGAACAGTGAACTGTAAGTGACTTATTTGTGTTTGGAAAAAGGGGAGATATGTAGTGGCGCTTACTAGTTGATGCACGTCACGTAACGACGTGACGTGCGGCGGCCATTTTAGGTGGATGCGCGCGCATCTCATTGAGGGCGCGGCAGCGGACAGTCAACAGCGCCAGCTCGGCGCTCTTCAGAAAACTAAATTGTTAAAATAAAGAAGCGTAATACCACACAACTGGGTCATCGATTTATTGCTAGACAGCATTTCTACATCCTTCTTAGTGTATTGTGACTGCCATTAGATACATGTACTGTATTATTCACTTCCGAAATGCAAAATGAAGTTTAAAAAAATATGTATATATATATATGAACATGTAAACAAATATGTTAAGTAAATGATAATTTGACAAGTAACAAATTATGTTAAGTAATGATGTTCAAGCATTCGAGATCGTGTATTTTTGTCCTTTTTTCACATTTAGTTAACATCTAGAGCCTGCCTGCTCAACTTGTCAGAGGTCACGGCAGAATAAACAAAAGAAACAGTTCGTGTCTTTACTGAAACCCTTTCTGAGTCTCTGAAAGCAGAGCGAGGGTTGTGTGCATTCATTCAGCTGCTCGGCTCGGTGCGCTGCTGCTCGGTGTGCTGCTACTCCTGCCTGTTAGAGCAGAGGGTCCCTTCTCCTGAGGTGGGCGGGGCTACTGGGGGCTCGCCCATGCTGTCCAATCGGCAAGACCCCCGGAGGCTGCCGAACGCCAGGGGATACATGATCCCGAGGGGATACCACATATTACACAACACCGGTTTTGTAGCAGCGCTGCAAAATCAGTCCTCTGTAAGAAAAGCGGTAGCAGTGTTTTGCGGGTAACAACCCCCTCCCCTCCCGTTACCAGGGCCGGTGGAGGAGCAACCTGCCAGGGCTGGTTGCTGGTCTCAGTCCGGCCCTGGTCCCAATGAGTTATTCCTGGGAGCATTACCTCCCCCAGTGACAGACAGCCCGGGATTAGGTGCTAATTAACAACCAGAGCGCACAAGCACCTGCACCACGTGTGGTAACACACTGTGTGCAGGATTCCGGCTCTTTCGTAATTTTTTGTTCTTGCCTTGAATAAGGGTGTTTGATGGTTCATCTTTGCACAGGCCGCCTTGCAGCGCCAGCTCGTTTGCTTTTCTTTGTAGTATCTGTGTCATGTCACCCACATCGACACAAGACAGCCATTATAGATGAGCAGTGCCAAGCGGTTAGTCATCTCAAGTTGAGCAGGTAGTTTCATTTATAAAAAAACAAATTTTTTTTGTCTGGAAACAAGACAGCGGAGGAGACAGTGTTATGAATTTGATTAATAAATCACCACTGCATGAAATTGTGGTGGACCAGTACCAAATGGTTGACCCAGCTGTAGCATGTTGTGGGAAATCAAAAAAAAAAGTTAAGCGCCGTGACACCTCCGTGTGATGTAGCTGCTCGCGCTTTAGAAATATCAGTATTATTATTATTATTATTATTATTATTATGTTAAATAAAAGTATACTGCAATCTCTAATAGTAAGACTTTTCGCTTTTGCAGTTTATTAGTAAGAATGGACAGTGACCTTGGTAATTCTTGCGGTCTCTTTGTCGTTCCGTGAAGCAGACTGTTCTACCGCTCTCTTCTTGTTGCCGTCCGTTTCCTGGCCACCAGCCCCCGTTTCGCAGGATCAGCAGCCACATCCTGTGTCTGTTAAGGAAGAAGCTGAGGCACCAAGGCGAAACCGGCCCCAGGTACAGGAGAGCAGCACGCGGTGCGGACACATCTATCCTCGTGCCCTCTTCTCTATCCGAGGCGCGCTCTGTCCTGGCTGAAGAGCTCCCTGCTGTGGGGTAACGAGATGAGCAGGACCTGGTCTGTTTACTCTATCCTTTTAGTCCACTTTCTGTGTTTCATTTCAAAGCAGGACTTTGGGCTTCTGGTCTTTCTCAAGTTTCAGTGAGTTAGTCGTCTTTTACTGACTTTGGGTTTGGGGAGACCAGCTCTCCTGTCAGAGCATTGTTTTCCACTGATGAGGCACAAGTGAAAAGGACTGCTCATCCCTTTTTTACCCTCGGTTGATCGCTTCTTGCACTGAAATCATGCCTTTCTTAAACGAGCGTTGACAATGTAATATGACTTGCATTTATGCAGACCTATTGCATTGGAAACGGAAGTAAGGGTGGGAAAGAAGGCACGAACGGGAGTGCAGGGAGTACGTGGGCAGAGAACTCATTGGCGGTGGGAGGGAGTGACAGGGGAGAGAAAATAGTGCTGGAAGTAAAGGGGACAGTAGCCATGGAAGGATACAAATGACCACATGGCCATCATGAGGAGGGACTAACAAGCCTCAAACCAATCGGAAGGCAGCATTTAAGACAAAATCCAATGTAAAAGATGGGCGGAGAGTGGACGGAGCTTCCACAGAGCTTCCACGCCATACTGAATACTGCATGCCTCACAAAGCGAGCAGCGCATGCGCTGCAACTCTAAACTCGACCTAAAAAGAAAGGTTTTGGCTTGGCAAACGTTTTTTTTGTCAAGGTCAAAATGGCAGTTAAACATTGCACTACAGGATGCAGTTGTAGGCCTCAGACACATTTTACAGTGCTTTAGTGGGTGGCACAAGGATTGTTGCAGGCGTAGGGTATGGGCAGGCTGATATACTTGGGACCTACCAGTAAATTAAAGGTATCAATGTTGTGTAGGCGAATTTTACAATGTTTTATAGAGAGAGCACTGGTTAGCAGGATTTCTAACGCCAACAAAAACCAGGTCAACAAAAATCAGGGGTTGAAGGCAAAAAGCTTCGAGAAATATCACACCAAAGGTGCCAGGTCTAGCAGTAACTTTCAAAGCATAATGAAATGTTTGTTATTCTACAAAACATGTTGTTTTTGTTAGCATGTTACAATATGTTTCTAGCAAGCTACAAAATGTAGGTGAACTACTTGTGGACTTAAGAACAGCTGCAGTTTCATAGTCACCAAGATGGAATGCAATCTGTACAGGAGGAGCAGAACCAGTTGGCACACTTTGTTCTTCTGGTTGCCATTGCTGACCTGCTCTAAAAAACACCCTACCCAAATCATTTGCTTTCAAAGAAGAAATAAAGACGTATCTCTTCGTTTATCTATCAACTATTTATGATGTTGATATGTGTAATTTGTCACTCCTCAATATAGAAGACATACAATTAGTTAAATATATCGAAACTTGATTGAATATTGTTACAATCCTAACTGTATTACCTTCTCATTCCCCCCTTTCTTCCTCCCACCTGTAATATGCCCCTTAGTTTGTAAGATGAACAATATGATGACGATGATGTTCCACTCTTCCATAGAACTGAGGCTGTGTAGAATTTACTTGTATCTATAAATCAATTTGCAGTGATGGTGAATCATTAAATTCTGCTCGCCACATCTTCCTGTTGGCTTATCAATGGCATCTACAACCTGCCATCTCATATCATTCTCATTGTGACCTACTCAATAAAATGAGAAACTAAAGAAGCATTGGCACCCTTTCATCTAATCCTGCAACTAGATTGGTTTATTTTTCCCTTACCTTTTTGAGTGTAATAAGGGCACCAAACGTAATAAACCTGGCACAGTTCTGGCCATCCAATTAACTTTTTGACCTTTGGGTGTTAGCTTACCCATCCAGGGTGTCTTTCCTATGCCAAAGTGACCGCCACTATCTGGTTCAGAGAACAAACCACCTCTCCAACTGACTCAGCAAGACACACGCTTGACCCCGTCTCCTCCACCAGCGATAACATCTCCTTCAGCCACACATCTGAGCTGCTTTGGGCCAACCACCACTGTTTCCACTTCTCCATCACCAAACCCACCATACAGCACCATGCCCACCACTACCCTCGCAAAGTTGTAACAATGTCACAGAAGAACAGCTCACCACCACCTCCTGGGATGAAGGATGTCATCGTCTGGATGAAGTCGAGCTGCCTCAAGCAAAAAAATTAAGTTCAGATTCTGGGCTCTTCCCCCTCCACCAGGGACAACTCCTAGTGGCCTACAAATCTTGAATCCTCCCACATCCACAGACCATGTTATGTTATGTTATGTTAATTTTTATGTCTATAGCGCACGGCTACTCCAATGGAGTGTCCCAGCGCTTTTCACTAGGCGGCTCATAACCAAGAGAACATAACACAGTAAAAAACAGGGAGACGGAAAAAAAAGACATCCAGAGACAGAAAATTTAAAGAGTAAAAAGCCACGTTTTGAGGCCCTTTCTGAAAGACATCAAATTGGAGGTACAACGTAAGGCCAATGGTAGGGTGTTCCAGAGCTGAGGGGCCCTAAGCCTAAACGAGCGCCCTCCAATTCGGGCTTTATTTATTCGAGGAACCGTCGCAAGAAACAGTGATTCTGAGCGCAGAGCACGGACCAGGCGATGGAAGGCCAACCTGCGCTGGAGGTATTTCGCGCCAGAACCAAAAAGTGCTTTATGGGCCAGTGTCAGTGTTTTAAAAATTATCCGCTTCCGGATAGGCAGCCAGTGTAGAGACTGCAAAAGACCAGACACTCTAGTCTCCTATGAAGGCCAAAGATGGCGCATGCAGCAGAATTCTGCACCACTTGCAGCCTTTGCACAAGATAATCTGGAAGGCCCAGATAGAAGACGTTGGAATAGTCCAATCTGGAGCCAATTAAGGCCTGCACCGTGATCCTCCTGTGTTCTTCCGAGAGCAGGGGAAGAAACTTTCGGAGCATCTTGAGAATGCCAAAGCATGTGCCAGCAAGACCCAGGATCTGAGATCTCATAGTCAGTCCGTTATCGATCTTAATCCCCAGATTTTTAGCCAGCTGGGACGCATGAGCTGGGGGGAACATATCCATTGGCCACCATGCATGCCATTCAGGGTCAGCGGCACAGCCAAAAACAGTACCTCGGACTTATCTGAGTTACATTTGAGGCTGTTCAGATGAAACCACCTGAAAACAGCCCCCAGGCACTCTCGAATACTCTCTCCGTCAAAATCCTCACCCCTCTTGCTCGTAAAGAGGAGCTGGGTATCATCGGCGTAGGAGACGATCTGGGCCCCGAAAGACTCAGCCAGTGCCGCCAAGGGAGTCATAAAGATGTTAAAAAGAGTCGGGCTCAACACAGAGCCCTGCGGAACCCCGACTCCCAGAGGCGGCATCTCAGCAGAGTTAGGAGAGGCCCAAACCGTTTGACGACGGCCCGCTAGAAAGGACGAAAACCAGCTGAGTACCGTCCCCCTCAGACCAATGTCATAAAGTCTGGCGAGGAGCCCCTCATGGGGGACCGTATCAAAGGCCGCCGACAAGTTAAGCATAACAAGCATGACTTTGCCGCCTGAGTCCAGCGCCTCCTTAATGGCTTCTGACACCTCCAACAGCGCTGTCTCGGTACTGAGGTTGGGGCGGAAGCCAGACTGGAAGGAGTGCAACAGGCCGTTAGTATCCAGAAAGTCAGAGAGCACGCTGTGCACATGCTTCTCCGCGACTTTGGCCAATGCCGGAAGGAGAGAAATAGGTCTATAATTGGCTGGCGCCTCCGGATCGAGGCCAGGCTTCTTAAGAAGAGGGATCACCATCGCCTGCTTCCAGATGTACGGAACCCGCCCCTCACTCAAGGAGAGGTTCAGAAGTGGATTAACCAACGGGTTAATCACTGCTGCCATCCTTGCCAAGAATTTGGCAGGACATGGGTCAAGCGGGGAACCAGATTTAAGAGAAGACAGAAAGGCCAAAGACGCAGAGATAGAGACTGGCGGAAAATCAGCCCAGATCGGATCTACAATGGCCAGCCGTGCCACCCCCCTCCCCCCCCCCCCAGGGCTATGGGAGACTTCGACCTGCCCCTCAGGAAAAGAATCCTGAATTAATTTAATTTTAGCCGTAAAAAAGTTGGCCAAATCGCGCACCCAGGAATCTAAGGGAGCGGCCTGAGAGAGATTGGTCCGAGGGGTCGTAAATTCCCTCACAATACCAAAGATCTCCTTACAGGAATTAGAGGCTGCCTCTATCCTCCTAGCAAAGTAGCTCCTCTTCTCATGCAGGATATCGCAGTGATAGGTTTTAATCGCCGTCCTATACACAAGTCTGGCCGACGGATCGTAATGGGCACGCCAGGCCCTTTCAGCCACCTTGCACTGCCGACGAGATTCCGCCAGGGCTTCCGAGAACCATGGAGCGGAAACCCGCTTCGGGGTGGACCGGGGGGTTAACACTGGAGCTAAATCATTTAGCCTGTCAGTCAACCATACTTGCAGCGACTCTAAATCCTGCTCTAGGTCACCTGAGAGAGGACAGGGATGGTCCAGGGATGCCTGAGCTAGCATCTCAGGGGTTACCCGGTGCAACGCCCTGGAAAGAGATCCATGCTGTCTAGGCGCAGTACACAGTAGTTTTTTCGAGCCCGGAACATAAAACTTCGCCCGCCTATGGTCGGACCAGAGAACCGGGAGAAGTTCAATGCCCACTAGCGAGGCAGAGGAAAAGACCTGATCCAGGGTATGACCCCTGTCATGTGTTGGACCGGAAAGGAAAGGGGCAAGGCCGAGAGGAGCCGTGATATCAAGGAGCTTACTCGCATCCGGGTCCTCACCCACATCCAGATGGAAGTTAAAATCTCCCGCCAAAACACAGTGCTCAGCACTCAGAACCAACCCTGAAATAACTGCCTTTAAGGGGCCAATGAGATAGAAAAAGCCAAGGATTCCGCGCCTGCGATAATGTCCGTAGGAATAATGGAACAAGTAACAAGCTTATTCACAACAAGGGCCACCCCACCTCCCCTACCCTTCAATCTATCTTGCCGGAATATATTGTAGTCCGGCGGAATAACAACCTCAATATCGGGATTAGACAAATCCCCTAACCACGTCTCAGTCAACATGAGGCATAGAGGTTTTTCCAAAACCAGGAGATCAAAGACCTCCTGAGCATGTCTGGGCAAAGATCTAGTATTCAAAAGCAGGCAGAGATGTTTCACATTGGCCACTTCTCTCTTTGGAGAAGTGGTCAGAGTATACCCCGATAACCACCCACAACCCGGACATTGCCTCTTACCCTTGTGCTGAGCAGGGAAAACAGAATGACAGGCCGAAGAAGATAATTGAAGTGAGCGTAGTTCCAACGCCGAGTAGCATATCATTCTCGCCGCTAGACTTACGTGACTAAATCACCAGACCCTCCCGCCGCACCGACGCCTCCGGTACGCTGACGGGCGCAGACGGGCAGGACTCTGGCAAGACTCAGGCTAAGCGAGGGCAACCCCGCTGCGCGATCCCGCTGCGCTGTGGGGACAGGTTTAAATAGGTCCTCCAAATGAGTTCCCAACCGCCCCACAAGGACGCTCAAAATGGCACTGCTAGAGCGTCACTGTCCCTACCAAGATGGCCCCAAAGTCGGAGCGCAGCAAACCCCGACAGCCCCAGAACCCGGACCCGCTAAAACAGCGGTGAGTAATGATTATATGCAGTAAGGGGGGACTCCGAAATAAAATCATGCACAAAATCTTATCACTGACACAGAATCCTCACTTGTCTCATCATACTGCTTCCACAAGCCACACCTGCTCCGAAAGATATTCAAGTTGATCCCCACTGAGTCCAGAAAGATCGTCAACCACGCACTAATCAGCAGCAGACTCAAATACGGCAAGCACACTACGCCGCCCAGAAATTCCTCAAGAAACTGCAGGTTAATAGAAAGAAGGGAAGACAATTGTAATGGTCAGGGACCGTGGGTATCAGTGAGTTACAAACACAGTGGTCCCAGACAAGAACAAATAGGAGAAGACTAAATATAGTATAACAATTAGTACTATATCAATGCTGTCCAGCTGGACAGGGTTAGTTTAATATTCCAAATATTTGCAGCAAAATAAAGTGGCGACACAATCCTGCGTCCAGGCTGGTAAGTGAAAGAATGGGTGCCGGAGCATTAGGTTATAAGACTCATGGTGGTCACAGTAATATGTGCAAGGCTTTCTATCTCTGGTAAGGGCTAGTTAAGTGAGGAAATGACTTTTCGTGCGATGTGGTTGACCTTCGAACACATTGTGTGAATCAATTGAGACCACAAGCATCACTTCCACCTTTCACCTTTGTGTTTTTTTTTAGTTATGCAGTATACTGAATAAACATGCTTACATTTCAACAATATGGCATATAGCAAATGAAAGAGGCTATGTTTTGGCTACATATGTTTGAATTATTCTACTTCCTTCCCAGGCTACATTCTGATGGATGCTTAGTTAATTGCAGACAATATTCCATGTTATCTGTCTCGAAGAAACCACTGTTCTCCATTAAATATGTCAAAGGCATAGGCACAGTCACTAACCTTGCCATCCAGAGCCAACGAAAGCAGTCAGTTTCCACACTTCATTGCATCCACTGCCAATCTTACACGATTACCATGTCGATCAGGAGTGGACCCAGGAAAAGAGGAAAGGGACAAGAGAGAGAAACATAAACATAGGATATCATCACACTGTCAGTTTTCACAGCTCGGCTTGATCTGTACTGCAGGAGCGTTGACATGAATAGACAAGAGAAGACTTTTAGTATGGTTTGTTTTAGCTTGCACACTCAAAGGTTACTACTGATGTTATATGTGATATACCTGATTATTTCAAACTATTATAACATGAGCTGTAACACGATTAAAGTGGATATGGTAACTAGAATGAACACTGAGTTACTATATGGTATTTTTTTAAAAAGAGAAATACTTTCAGGGTTATGGAATATGTTTTATATCTCTGATCATGTTCAATGTAATATACCCTTGGTAATCATATTTTTATAAATATCTATTCTATACTTGTCTCACAACAATAAATATACTTCAACATGTTTCCACTGACTTTTCTTGCAGAAGACCCTTGCACTAATATCTGATTCTAAATCTAGCCATATGGCGCCTTGTAAAAATACATAGTACAAACAGTATTTCTAATTCTAACAGAGGACTCCTGGTGAAAAGATAGATTTCAAAATGGAGTTGGTAACCCTAATGGATGACTCCTGGTTGAATACAAGAACACATCTGTAGATCCTTTATAAGTGTGTTGCGTGAATACTTATATGTCTTTCTTATCAATCAAATCTTTTGTGTGTTCTCAAAATCACAAGTTAGAAAATTCAAATTTCCATTATCAAGTCCTGGCTGCAGCAAATATATCACGATTGCCTAGAAAAGGTGCTGAAACCAGAAGGGACTTATGCTCTAGGCATTCAAGTTAGTTGGCACCATTGACTTCATAGGACAGGCAGTCCTTCTTGCCTTTTTTGGGATGTTTAGTGTTGTGCCTACTTATAAGAAGCAAGGATTCTGTCCCGATGGCACCGGCACTTCGGACACCCTTCAAACTCCAAGACATACAAGTTCAAGGGCGTATGGAGTAGCATGGCACCTCGAACTAGCTTGTCCAGCTAAGTGTATCCCTTGCCAATCTGCCACTATCTGCAATCAAAAAAACAACAACCTTTTATTGATTTTTAATTCAAATGGCCATTAAAATACCAACAAAATCTGAGACATGCCAACCAAGTTACATTAGCAATGCTAGCAAAGCCATCGTCCCTTGCCCTCAGTGGATATAAGGTCGAGCCATTGACACATCTTAAAATATGCAGTATGTTTCCTATATCAATATTATAGTACCCCCACCCCCCAAAAAAATATGATAGTTCCCCATTGGCTCCAACTAATGAATCCCTCTAGATTTCAGTGGTTTCAACGCTCTTCCAGCGACCCCATATATCCTCAAATTCAAACTTTCAGGGGCAGCTCCAAGCCTGTTCCACTAGGTGTTTGCCCCTGATGCAGCAGTCCAGATTGGACTCCCATGCATGCAGCGTCGGGACCTTATCCTGCCTCCATAATAATGTTGCGTCTTGCTACCATCAAGGCGATATTACAAAAGAGGGTCGTGTAGTTGTCCAGGGTTTGTTCCCCCATTTGCCTAGGGTCACCTACTATGGTGTGAGCTCCAGCGTGAATTCCAGGACTGCAGACAGCCTTTGACCTATTTTACCACAGTATTCCTGGATCCTGCGGCAGCCCCAGATTGAAAGTACCAAAGTACCTTTCTGTCTGCAGCTCCTGAAGCAGAGGCCTGTATCGTTCCTCCCCATCTGGAACAATCTAGTCTCCATGAAGTAGGTTCTGTGGAGTAATTTAAATAGGATTAGTTGGAATGCTGATCTTATGGCTTCTTATTGGGCATACCTGGATGCCCCCCAATTATTATCTTCTGCTCTGTCTAGGTCTCTCTCCCATATTCCCCTAGGACTGGGAATGGGGGAAAGACTAATGGTTAGGAGAGTGAAGCATAGTCTGCACACTGCGTGGTTGATCAGGGGAGGCCCTAAAACTATATACTACAGGTGTGTCTCATCTGCTGCTTCCTGTAGGACCTCTATGTGTCTTTGCAAAAGATAAGTCAGTTGTTGATATCGAAGGTATTGCCTGCTGGACAACACATATTGCTCCTGCAGTTCAGCAAAGATTATTATCTCGTTCCCTTTAGATGTCACCCACCTTGCAGATTTCCACCAGTTCCTATTTTCTGTGTTCCTCTATATTTTGTAGTCACGTAAGTATCTCAGAGTCCCACAGTGTGGATTTTAGCATCAGTTTCCCCTTCCAGCCCAGAACCTTGGTCACCACATGCCATAGCTTGACCACTGCAGCAGTAGGGATTAGTAGTGGTGCAATCACCCTTTCACCGTATAGTTGTCAGACATATCCCTCTGGGTCTATGGATCATCTGTCTGCCATCATGGAGGGTTTCTCTTGATAGGAACAGGCCCATTAAAAATTGTGTCACCCAATAATAAAGACGTAAATCAGGGAGATAAATGTCTCCCTCCCCCACCCTCCCCCAAGAAGCCTTGTGTTATGTCCACTACTTCCTGGAAAAACCCATCAGGGACCTAGAGTAGGTTATTTTGTAACACATAAAGGAATTTTGGTAGTTAAATCATTTTATAAAGGGTAGCTTTGCCCATGAGAGAGAGTTGCACTTTCCTCCAATGTTCCACGTCTATTTTGTATGAGTTAAGGAATTTTGCCAGGTTACTCCTGATGAACAGGTCACAATCTATTGTGATGAAGAGCCCAAGATATGTGAAACCTTGAGATTGCCACTTTGAGGGATAGTGTCAGGCCCATTATTCCTCTTCCTGTGACAGTGAGAACACAATTGACTTATGCCAGTTGATGAGGTGAACGAAACACCTCCAGCATTCCCAGAAACTTGGGAACTGGGTGTTTTGAGTCCACTAGGTACAACAGTATGTCGTCTGTATATAATGAGATGACGTCCTCCCATTCTGTGTACCATCTTATGCATCTTACCAGTGCTTCTTTATGCAGCCAACAGAACCATGGGTTTAATTGACATTTTGAAAAGTATGGGATGACAGTGGAAATCCTGTACGTGCTCCTCTGCCGAGGCTGAATTCCCTTAAAAAGGACCCAGTTCACACTGACCCTGGCTCTGGGTTATTTGTATAACAACTCTATCCACATCATGAACTCTAAGCCCATCCCCGTTTTATGCTGTATCACCATTAGGAAATTCCCTTACAATGAGTCAAATTCCTGTTTGGTATCTACGGCGAGCAGAACGGCTTGCTCGGCAATCCGTCACGTTGCGACAACAAATCCAGACAACTTGTGAAGGTTGTGCTTTGTCGCTATATAGGACATGAAGTCCAATTTACTGGGGGCCACCAATGTGTCCACTACTTGTAGGAGGGTTTAGGCCAGTACTTTTGCCAAGATTTGGATTCCAGGATTATTAATCATATTGGGTGATATGGGGCGCACTCCTCCATTGGCTTCCCTTGCTTGTGGATGATGACTATTATCGCTCGTCTAAGGTCTCATGGCAGGGTGCCCTCCTTTCTTGCCCTATTAAACATTGCTCCTAGCGGGTCCACCATTTGGAATTTTACCCATTTAAAGAACTCAGGATGAAAGCCATTGTGACCTTGGGACTTCTCACTTTGCACCTGGCGCTATATGTAGAAAATCTCTAACTCCAACAGTTCAGCCTCTAGGGACCGGCTCGCCTCCTCCTGGAGTGTGGGCACAGGAAGATTTTTAATAAAGTCCTCAAGGCTGCATATGTGTATCTCCCTTACCTGGTAAAGGTCCGTCTAGTGCTCAGCAAAGACTTGCAAGATAGCATCTGGGGTGTTAGCGGGCTCGCTTAATCATGTGGCAATGGCCTAAATCCATCTTTAGCCTTCCTCCTTCTTGGTCCGCCACACTAGTAGTTTACTCATTTTGTTGCCCATCTCATATAGATTTCCAGTGAAGGCTCCTCCAATAAGGCGGATGAGCTTCATCCCACTGCTCACGGAGCAGTGTAAATGTAAAAACTAAATGATAATAACTGAAATAATGATCATTTAATTTTTGTATGGTCAGGCTCTGGTGAGGATTGTATCCACTGACATGGGGAGGAGTGGTTGTGCACTCTGTTAAGTGCACATGAATGTTTGACCAGCCCTCACAGACCGGCCAACATTTAAGCGCACTTTGCATGTTCTCCATGTAGGCTGCATTACAGTCTGCCTGGAAAACATGCCCAGCGCCCCATTCCCTGGATGAGGGCCGAACCACGGTGCTCATAGCAATCACAATGCTGCATTGCAGCATTGTGATTGGCTGGGGGGAGTCTGGGTGCTTCCCGGTCCCTGGAAGAGACTCACTGATCATGGGAGTGATGTGGCCATGGAGAGACGCAATGAGATCAGGTAAGTGATTCTTCTTATTCAAACCCCTTCCTCCCGCCTGCCACCACTTACCGCCTGCCACTATAGCTTGCCCTGTTTGTCAGCCTACTGGTGTACATGTTTGTTTTCTAGATCCTTGGCCTCTCTGTCTCTCTCTTTCCGTTTATTGGAAACGTGTGATAAATTGTCCCCGCATTATTGTAGTATATTCCTCCTAGAGGTGAGTCTCAGAGTCTACCGGGCCAGTGTTTTCCATGGACTGGACAATCCATTTTCTGGTTCAGCCTAGACACAGAACTCATTTTGTAGAAATTATATGTGTATTGTCATGTTCCCAGGTGTTGTGTTCTTCCTGTCACATTAAATCGAGGATGGGAGCCAGGCGATTCTAGCCGGTTCTAGGTCTGTGTCCGGATATGTCATCCTGTCTGAGGCACTCTGTAAACTTATGTTAAGACCTCCTCCCAGAAGAAGTAGGGTTCCCGGCATTTCTGCTATCCATTTCCGCATTATATCCAACCCCTCAGTCTGTCCCCCTGGGGGAAAGTACCAACAGGTGAGTATCAGGTACACCCCATGCCACTGCCTGCACACAGTACTTGGCATCCCACCTTGTCTGACCATATTTGGGACACTTGAAATGAGAGGGATTTGCGGACCAATATTCCCACTCCCCTAGATCCAGAAAATAATTCTGCATGTAAGAACATATGGTATCCGCCATAATTCAGTGCCGGACAGTTTTTATCTGTGAGGTGTTTTTTTTGCAGTACGATTATGTCAAGGTTGTGCCTCGCTAAATATTTTCACATAGCCCCTCTCTTCAACTCGATACCTACGTCTTGTTGCCAAAAAAGTGTTGCTCTCATGTAATTCCTAGAAAGCGGCTTTCTGATGCTTGGCTTTTTTGTGTCCAGATGATTGGATGCAGGTTACCCTTTCCACATCTCTCTCTTGATTTCTGATTCATTTATGAACACAGCAATCATGATACTTCTTCAGGTCTTTGGAAGATGACAATCCTAATCTTATCTCAAGATAAGCATGAAATCCCAAGCTACATGTTCTGTGGACTATCATCAGTTTTGAGCCCACTAAGGGCCATATCAAACTTTGGACAGATGCCAGGCATGCACAAAAGGAGTGGCATTTTGAGAGTGCATTGATGTCATAGGCACTCTACATTTGGTGGACAGTACACGTTTTGGTGGTTTCACTGCTCAGCTGATGTTTACATAAGACCCAAGGGGCCACATTTACGTGGATTTCTATTTGTGAATTCCAAATAGCGAAGTTTTGTTTCAAAATTATAGCTACTCCTAGTAATGGTCATGAAGTAGGTCGCAAATTGGGAATCACTAAAAACACAGGGATGGTGGCTTGCTCGGGACAGCAGACCACCATGTCTGTGTTTGCTTTTAAATAAAGAAGCTTTTTAAAAAATAATGCAACCCATTTTCCTAAAAAAGGAAAACAGGATGCATTCAAAAAGAAAAATTAAGTGTTTCAATTTCATTTCTAAAGATTAGGCAGTGGTACATGGGACCACTACCTTGCATTCAAAAAAAGTTTTGCATACATTGATTTGGGGACCTCTTCTGATTTGCAAATGAGTTACCACAAAATTGTTTTTGGTGGTTAAAAATTAATGTTTTGAGACCTCATTTTGGGTTCATACACACCACTATGAGCTATTAGGAAGGGATCCCCTTTACATGCCCCTTTCTAAGACCAAATTGCAAACCCATTTTGTGATTCGGTAATAGGTTACCAAATAACAAACTAGTGTTTGGTACATGTTAAAATGCATTTTTGCAATCTCAGAACCGTTTGAGACCTCGACAAGGCTTCATACATGTGGTCCTAAGTCACTAGGTTTGCGGATTCCATAGACAATTGTTGCAAAAAGCCACTGTCATCTCTTTAAGTTATACCTGATGGTGCATATTCTAAAACGTTTACTCGCTCTGCATTTATAATTCCGCAGAGGGATTTTAAATTGGCGCTAATCTTCCTCCTGGCTTCCCTATTCAAACCAATGAGCAGTTTCCCAGTCTTTTTACTGAGATTAAAAACTGTGGGGCAAGTTTATCATTGTTTCACGCAGCACAACGCAGCAAGCCGCCTTGATGTGCTGCGCTGCGTCCAAGGTCCAGCATATAGTCCTAAAATGAAGTACTTGATATAGAGGACTGACTTTTTCTCGAAAGCTGCCTTGGAAGCCTGAGAGCACATGATGATTATTTAGCCATTCCTTTAATCTATGTAAGACATGTCTCCTAACAATATTTTGGAAGTTTTTGATGCAACTTATTGGCCTATAATTAGCTGGTTGTTCTTTTTCAGCTTTTTTGTACAGTGGTACCAGTATTGCACCTTTCCAGGATGGTGGAATCACCTCTCCTATTGCAATAATATTACTTAGTGTGTTCAAACAGGGGACCCAGGTAGGGGGCTGGGAGAGATACACATCGATTGCACTAAAATCGGACCATGCAGCTTTTACCCTTTATATTAGCAACAGGGCAAGCTCTGTCCCTTTAAGGCTAAAGGTTAGTTGTTTCATGGTACTTTTATCTTGACCTGGATCCAAAGTACCATTCCCATCATCCTTCACCAATTGAATTAAGTCCTAAATTGGTTAATAAAGTACTTTAACATTTGGCTCACACTCCTCTGGCTGGACAATCGCCTGTGGCTGTGCCATTGCCTCCCTGCTCCCATTGGTCAATATTTTCCAAAACCCCTTTGTGTTCCTTTTCTGTAGATCATCTCCCATATCATCCCATTGGAGTTCCTCCCACTCTTTCTTGCTGCGATGTAGGATAGCCTTATAATACTTCCTTGCCAGGACTACAAGGGTTTTGAGGTGCCCTCACATCACTGGTAAAGAAGCTTTTTAAACGAGTAGCTAACTCCAGGTGGACATCTGCAAAATTGATCAGGCCTCTATTTATATGTCTGCATGACACCAAGGAGTCTACAAACCTCTGATAGATCTTGCATACCGTAGATTAATTTCTTATTAAGGCTTCCCACTTAATATTCCTATGATTATTTGTACTGAAAAGGGGGCTTGCATCAGCACTAAGATCTTTGTGGGAACAAGCATATAGCGCCTCAGTAAATTGAGCGCTAAGGTCATTGTGATGGCTGTACATTCTCAGCATCACTTCCATGTCAACCAGAAAGGGCCATAGCTTGAGATCGAGAAAAATATAATCAATGTTGCTTGAATATAAGCCTCTGTTGAATGTAGGTTTCAGATTTCTAGCAGACCATGGACCCACATTGGCAGACGTTAACCCATACAACCAAATTATATCAAAGATTTGTTTAGACACCTTTGGCCATCCTCTTAAGGGCTTAGTAATTAGAGTAGGAACTCCTTACACTATGGGGCATATTTAATACAAAGTGGCGCAGCGTGGCGTTAGCCTCCTTGACTTAACCCCGCGCTCCATCACTTCTGAAACGCAGGGCTAAACCATATTTACAACAATATGGTACAGCCCTGCTTTTCCCCCTGAGCTGTCGCAAGGGTGTCTACGTTGAAGGGAGGATTATTTATGTGCTGGAAGGTCTCCCTTAATGCAGCACACATAGAGGTTACAAAACGTAATTTTTTTTATTGATTGTTTATGTGCAGGAATGGTTACCTTCCTGCACATAAGCAATCAGTGGTCTTTTGTTGTATATACGGGTGCTGCCCCATGTAAATATGGGCAGCATCAAATTCAATGGTTGTTTTGGTGGATCGCCCACCGCAACACCCATTGCCCTGCTCTCTCACACTAAGTTTAGCGTGAAAGGGGGCCTTATTCACAAAGCAACGTTAAACCACTTTAAGTGACTTAACGCCACCTTGTGAATATGGCGAAGCCTCCATCGCCACTACAACGTCCTGAAAAGTGATGTTCTAGTGGTGATAGGGGCTTGTAAATATACTCCTACACCTTCTTCACAATGCATGTGATTTGCGGCCAGCCGCGATCTATACAGTCCAAAATGTTAGTTAAACATAGTAAGGTCTTCGAGATCTTGTTGTCCAGGACTGATCGTATATAGATGTTCATGTGAAAAAGAAGTGTTGGTTAACACCAAAATAACAGAAGTGACCCTAATAGCTGAAAAAAAGGAACAAAAATCACTTCAGAAAGACCATGAGAAGGATATATGATTGAGAAAATCTACACTGGTGCAAACACAAACAGGGCAAAATAACAGGGTTAAGCAATTAGTGCTTGGAACCTAGATAAAATTCGTGAACACACTGCTGACCATTACTGTTCTAAAATCAATTTCCGGTTCGCCAATTTTCAAAGTGACTCCAAGCTTTATAGCAAATGAATGAGCAAGAAATGTGTAAATGTACAGCAGAGTAAAATAGCTTCTGGTCCTGCGAAAGTCATGAAACGTAGCATCATTTGTAGGGCTAAGGAACACTTCAGATTGTATGTAAAATCACATTCAGATGTAGTTATATAATAGATACATACGCACAAGACTATCAGTGTTAAAGTAATAGGAACATATGATTATGTTTTGGACTCAAATATCGACATGATCCATGAGGACATCCTAACCCAGTGTTTCCACAATGTATGTGAAACTGCTCATTGGGCTATATATCACCCACAGTCTATCTGCAAAGGAAGTGGAGCATTGTTTTTATTCTCAGGTGCTTTTGTGTGTATCTGGTTTCTGGATACCTTATTGGCATCACGTGTCTGATGATTTTGTTGCCAATTAATATCAGACTATTAACGCACACCTACACATTTCGATCCGAACACCTCACTTGAAGCTTACGTTAAAATTATTTTTTTGTACTAATTCACCACAGAAATCTCGATCCTCATTTATTTTCAAGCTGTAAAAGAATAACAGCAGCACCGCCTGTTTGTTATTCTCATACTTGCAGATTCTTCTTCATTGCTTCTTTCCACCTTTGTTTGTTTACCTTTTTTCGTTCTTCTTTCTCCTTTTTCTGCATTTCTCCCTCAAGCTCTGTGTCAAAATGTAGTGCTAGAAAAAAATAATTCCTGGTTCTCAAACCCGAGTGCTTTTGACTAAAACGTGCACCCAGGAAGAAGGTTAATAACAGATGCTCCAGTTTTATGCAGAAACATTAGTGATATTTAATTCAACAGATTGCATTAACCTTCTCCCATAAACAAGTGGCGGCCTAAGGAAATGGAAAGGAAATCTTACTGCAGAGCTAATTAGTCTGTAGAACACAAACGTTGCCACTTTCAAGCAGTTCAACTTAATCTAGCCCTATATTATCATTTTTTCCTTGAATGTCTGTCCTGGCATGATACTATCTAATTTGCCATTTCACTGCAGTTCTGCCATTGAGGGATTAATTACTCAATCATGCTTAGTACCAAGCATCTGTCTATGAAGGTCTGTAGAGAGGCACCTCCATCACCCTGAGGAATCTGGAAGCCACATGTGTAATCCATCCTGAACTCAATAAAACCCATGGACTGTAGGATAGATTTGCAGGCTGTGGGCATTGTGTTGCTATGTTGAGATGAGGAGTTGACTGCTCAGGATGAGCTGGGATCCTGTGTGTAACTCTCTAAGAGATCTTAGGAAGTACAATCAGCAAAGGTATGGGCATCTTGTGTGATGGGAAGTGATATTTCTTAGGGTGAAGTAGTGATTAAGGCGGTAAAGGACAATAGCTGATGGAGAGAAGGAACTGAAGGTAAGAAAGGAGATGTGGGATAATCTGAATTTTTGGTGACCTGAAACGGCTACATTTCAATCCTCAAATGGAAGAGAAATTGGTTTCAAGCGTTATCAATTTATAAAAAGTATCTAAGTGTTAAATAAAATAGAGGCAGAAAATTCAACAACAAAAAAAAGGTCTGGAGGAGAAAAAACCCACATAGTAAATGTATTTTGTTGGAAATTTCGTGATAAGCAATGTTTCCTAAAGTTGAAAAACTTGGCAACTTTTGAGAAGTTTGCCAATTATGTGAAACTTTACAGATGGGCATTTTCCTCACCAGTAATGCAAAAATATTAGGTTCTGAGCATGCTGGACAGTAACTCAATGCACCCTCTCCCTAGTGGTCTGTCTTCTTTTATCTCCGGCTAACTGCCCACCACTGAGTATGGATTGTGCTCATGATTACAAGGGTACACCCAGTTGTTGGTTTACAAATTCTTGTACTGGATATACAAATTCTGTCTAGAGAACTCATTACAAGCTGGATACTTCCAGGAAGGACATCGAGATGTTTGGAATTTATCTGGTGCGTCGCCACACATATCAGAATATAGTGCAAAGGTAAAGAAATGCAAATAGCGAATCACCATAATAAAGGGTACAAAATATATATATTTGATTCAGAGTAAACATATGTAAATATATGTGAAAATATGGACCAACATTACCACTACCTAACAAGGAAATGCAGGTGGACAAAATACATTGCATAATTAGTTAAAAGAATAAGTACTAGGTAGATGTCTGCATGACTTTTCAGGACAAATGGCCTGACCAGATGACTGTGCATGTGGCACATGTACCTGAATCCTATATGTTTAATATGTTGGTGCGATAATGAATGTTTACTACTAAATATCAACACCAACAATACTGAGATAGGAGCGTATCGAGGACAGAATATTGAGAGACAGAATATTGTAAGGTAAGTGCTTGTAGGAAATTCAAGTTTTGCTATTCCTAAATCCACATCTACCCACCTTGAAGATATATGTACTGTGTAGGTACAGACATACTTACCTGTTGATATTTCTTTTGATATTTCACCCTTGTTATCCCTTCCCACCGATATTGTGGATTTGATATTCAAGGTGCAAACCCTTTAACTTATGATGCGTCACTGAAGAGAAAACCGCAGAACTTGTACTTGTCACAATTCAGTTGACCCAGGGTCTTAATATTATTAACTCACAACCTCAGGTGCTCAGAAAACTATGCTCACTGACACCTAGCTGACATATTCCACATTTGTCATTTTCCAGCTGTCTGAATAAGTGTTTGAGTTTTGGAAAAGCAATGTTGGAATCAATTTGCGTAACAAAGGATTGGCAGGTTCAGGGGAACAAGGCTTTATTTAGAGCATGACTTATACCACAACAATTGATTTTCCTGAACAAGACTGTGCAGCAAAATTTCTGTCTTGCCCTGTACAAGATAAAAGATTTTAATGCACTAAACATTACCCCCATGTGCACAATTTGCGGGCTGACAACTATACATAAAATACACGGAGGAAACATCAGACACCATGCTTCATATTGGCTTATACATTTCTTAAGGTACCAATCAAAAGACACAGACACAACAGTTGGCGATGGTAACTACTTACATTGTTATGAAATTATGCCTAGATTGGCTAAATACCTCAACATCGTCTCAGGTAAAACAACATTTGTCCCTTCTCTCTGATGATATGGGATTCCTGTACTTTTAGTGGGTCTCAGAAGACCACATCAAAAGCACTTTCTGTAGGCAATGTAAAATGAAGCCTGGAAGATTTCAAAGCAGGAAGCTGATTAGAGAGTGCATGCAATTGACAGGGCTAATTAAGAAAGGGCTCTGGCAGTAGTATATAATGGTATGACTGCTTTATCCACCAGGATTTATTCTCTGGGTAACATTGTGTCTTCTACAATTGACATCATACAGAATGGTGTGTCATCTTTAAAACACGGGCTCGCTCCTTAGAGCTATAATGTCACTGAGTTGGACTCTGGCAATGTATTTAGTCCCTTTTTTAAGTGGATTTATACATATCGAGCCATTAGACACAGGATTCCTATGTTAGATTAAGAAGAAATAGGAATGCATGAATGAATCAATGCATTAATGTATGAATTAATGAATATGCCATGGTGAATTCCAGTTAATTTGTTAAACTGATGACATTCCCATTAATTAGATCTGTGAATTTCTTTTTATCAGCACTTTGACTAAAAGGGTTTGTGTTCTGTAAATCCGAGAGTCAGCAATGGGAAATGATCCTTAAATCACATCCTACTTCCAAGGAGTAAACTGTTCCATGCACGAAGATATGGTATTCCCTATAGCTATTAATTTCTATGATGTAATTGTTGTTCTGTATAACTATCGAGGTAGTTCTTACAGAAAGTGGACCAATTCAGCAGTGAGTGCCAGACTTTTGGCACAAATTCCATGGAAGCTTTCAGAAACCATTTAACAAATCGCAGTCTAAAATTTGAGGAGGAGCTCAAGGGTGTGAGTCCTACCTCACCGGTATTGTCGAAGGAGAAAAGGAAGAGCTCCCTTTCAAAGGTCTGTGACAGCAGGGGGCTCCTCCTTAAGGACAGACTGGTTTTGCGGGGAACAAAAAGCTGGATGGTCAGGGTCTAAGCCAAATCTGAGTGCTTAGCTAATGGCAGAGACATATGCTTCAGGTCACCGTTGCTAGGACTGACAGCCATGGTGAGTAATCGGAGTTGGTGGAACCGGCTCATTTGTTCATCATGTGCTCCACTCCTAGTTTCTCAGTAAAGTCTGAAAGCTCCATATTTATGATTGCGGGGCTTTAGGTGTGCCTGTTTCGAGGCAGATCCATAATAGGGATGAACCTCAGAGTAGTTCATAAGTTCCCTCACTGCTGACTGGGTACTGCCACAATGCAGATCTAGAACAACATTGATCGATACCCCCAGGGATGGAAGAGGTACCCCTGTGCAAGATGGATAGCAAGAAATGTAACTAATCTGCGTTGCTGTAAATGTGCCACAAGTACCTGAATGTGTTCCTTATGTGTGAGAGAGACATGATTATGTGTCCGATTAACTATTCCAGAAAGGTGCATCCTATGTGCCCTGTTACAACAGGTCGGTATGATATAACTAAACCTCTGAGTATGGTACCCAGCCTTATCAGTTATTGGCCACATGGGGTCATATGTAATCAGGGCACTGATAGAGCACGGGCTCACCCGTTCAACATACTCACCTGGGCCCATATATCTATATATATATTAAAACAGATAAACCTACACTCAATCAATGTTAGATTTTACCATTCAGGATCTATACCATTTGTCTTACCAATCCAAGTCATCGATACCTGTAGTCCTAAAGGATCAAGGGAGTTAGCAAGAAAAAAGGCAGTAAAATAACATTTAGCATTTTGTAAATAGTTACAAACTCGGAAAATTTTTAAATTCTTTTATCTAAGTAAATTTTTAATAGTTTTGAAAAACCATGAAATCAATAATTTCGTGTTCTATTTAGAATGATGAAGATCAAGAACAACAATAATTTTGAGAGAAATATCATTAATTATTTCGACAAAGGGTGGGTAAAGAGAAAAGAGAAAACAGTACAATGACAAACCCACACTTTATGGTTACCTAGAATGGTGTGGTGACCAACCCTGGCCACAGGCTTATTAAAGAATAAGAATCCCAAAGTGCAGGTGCCAGCAGGAAAGAACAGGTGCAGATCAGAATCAGGTCAGGTTAAGGACCAAATTGGATCACTACAGGACCACCACAGGCTAAGACCAGCACCACAGCTAAAGTACAAATGCCAGCGTTGTAAATCCTCTCTGCAGCTAACAGTCGAACCCCGATTAGGTAATCAAACTCCTTCCCAGAACCCCTATTGGGTTATCGAATCTTCTGACAGAGTGCTCCGCCAGCAACTCTGCTCTCAATCACCTATTGAGTGCATTGGGTCAGTGACAGGTCAGCTATTCGAACAAGTCGGACAATCTAACTAGCTAAGCCTGCCCTAGTTATACTATTTTCCAGGTCAGTGTACCACCCCCAAATGTTGCAAATGGGTGAATCCCAAAATTTTATTGGACAAAGGACGAGGAGTAGTCATCACACCATATTAATATGAGGTAACTTGTCAATCATGTATTCAAATGTTCCCTCCCATGACTTTATTTTTCCATGTACTTTTATTCCGCCCGGTGGTGAGATGTAACAATAAGACATTCAAACAAATTATTCAATTCAATTTCAGCTTCCTCCAGCAGGGTGATGAGTTCACTCTTCTCATAGTTCTTGCCATCCACGTCAGATTAGAGTTTTAGAGGCACAGAATAAAATGAATGCACTGTATACCACTTCTTTCTACTCTATTCCCATTATTTTATGTAAACTATTGCATTAAATGTTAAGCAAAACAAACAACTTAGCAAAGCAGCGATGCAAGCTTCTTGCACGTTAATACAGAGAACAGCCATCTTAGATCTAGTGCGCAGAAGCAAAAGTTTTCCCACCAAGCATGTCACATGAGTGTGACAAACGCATGCGCAATAGAAAATCCTGCATAGAAGCAGCCATTTTAATGCAACCGAATTATAGTTAGTAAAAGCACATTGACAAGCTTCCGCTAGATACCTAATATGTCGTGTAATGCAATATTAATATGGCAAACACATATTAGTTAGTACATTAATATTATTTTCGAGAGAGTTGAATACATTCAAGTCACTTTATGTGTACAACCTTGCTCCATCAATCCCCTCTTTGATTATATTTTATATCATCACTAAATAATGAAACAGATTCCAACTTTTACATTTCACCCAACTCAATTTCTTCAAACTTTCTATTGAAATTCCTTTTATTTTTCATATGAAGGTCTTTCACTTTCTTGCACAAATGGCCATTATGCTCTTCTAAATCGATTTCGTTAATATTTCTTTTCTTTCCTCTCTTATTCACTGTATATGTGTTTTCATGCTTGCGACATTTACAACAAGTTATTATCCCTAAAATCATTAGGGCTATTCCCACCATTGGCATCAGTATTTTACCTACAAAACTTTTTCCTACATTAGTAAACCAACCTATACCTATAGAGGAGAGACCATTTGTTAGTCTCTTCCATGCACTATCAACCTCCAGTGGTTTGAGTTATTTTCCTAAATGTGTAATATTCCTTACATATCCTTTAATGTCTACACTTTTGTCAGGTATGCAAGTGCAACATTGTTGTGCTTTCAGCATTCTACAGACTCCGCCTTCTTTTGCTAACAGTGTATCAAGAGCAAGTCAATTTTGTAAAACCATTGACCTTACCGCAACTAGTTCAGTATTGATCATTAAAAGACCCCCAGCAGTGTCAGTCGATAAACGATCCACCACTGTTGACAATTTGCAAATTCTTTGAGCATTCAGAACCACTCCCACTGAAGGTATAAAAGCACTAAATATATCCCCTACAATTTCTGCAAAACGAGCTCTTTTACTACGTATTAATCCATTAGTTTCTTCATTGCTTCCAGTGATTTTATTTACATGGTATACCTTTCGGAATACTATTCCAAAATAGCAACTCCCACACCAATGATCAGGCAATTTGTAATATGCTTTGTTCCCACAGATATAATAAATTCCAGGAAACACCGGCTCAGTTCCATCTTTGAAATCCCAACCCCCAATTACTTTATAATTGTGTTCACATTCACTAGAACCAATGAATATATTGTTACATTAACTTGTTCTCTCCCTGTGGGGACAGAGTTTCCCTTTCTTTTCAAAGTCCAGCAATATAGCAGCATGAGTTTGCCATTCAAGGTGTATTCTTTTTTTTCTGCCCATTTAGGAATTTTACGTTTCTTTTCTGTAGCTTTTCTCTGAATATCCTCTCTTCTTTTCTCAACTAAATTCAAAAATATCTTCGCTTCTTCTTGTAAAATGCATGTTAAATTATTCTTGTGTGCTTCAGCTATATCTATTGTACCTACTGTTAGAAAATACTCTCCCATATAACAAGCTATATTACCTTTAGTATGTACGGGATTCAGGTTACTATGACTAGGAAGTTCAGAGAAAATCATGTCTGAATTAGAATAAGAATATTGTAAAGGTCCTTTCTTGTAAAATAAACTAGCTAAAATACTACATGAAATACCATAAGTTAGGGGCAAATGATGGTAAGTGACGCCTTCTGCTACAGACAATGGTAGCTTCATACAAACGTAGCAATCACTTATTTTCATTGCCTCTACATAATGTACTAACAAGTTTGCAAATACGTTCAAGTGTGTTCTATTTCTAACTTTAATGTAATGCAATTTTTCCTCATCTGATGCTTCTAATTCTACCTTTTGCTGTCTAGAACTATCTAGTCTTCCATGTATATTTAAATTATCAGGTACAACTATTTTCTCATGAGTACTAGTGCTATTCTTCTCACTTTTATTCATTAGGTAAGGAATAGCTCCTGTCAGTCCTAACCATACTATGAGTACTATCACTACACTACATGTTCATATTCTACAGCATGTTTTTAAGCAGTTTCTTTTCGGTTTACCATTAACAGTATGAGAAGCCATTTTTGATTAAGGAGACTTAGCCCCTCTTTGAGACTTTTCACAGAATTTTATCCTGTGAAACTTTCAAGTTGGTCTTACTTCTTCATCTGCGCATCTCTCGTCTCTTCAGGAAATTTGGGATAGAATGTATTTAAACATTTATCACTCCTAGATCTGTCTCGCTCAAACGCTTCTGTTTCCATTCCTCTAATGCTTCATATTAGGTTAATCTAGGTCTTGGATCTAATTCATTCATGCGTGCTCTTAAATTGTACAAAACCGTACCATTAAAGGTACCATTTTCTGGAAATGCCAAAATGTCATTATCTTTTGTATATTCTATCCAGTTTTCTAACCATATGCAAGTGTGATAGCCCCTTTCAACCATCATGTATGATGCAGGCATATTCGGTGATGGAATAATAATCCCTTCTCTGGTTTTTATCGGCTTATCCTTTTTAAAGACATTTTTAACTTTCTTGACAAATGACATTTTTCTTTTATCTCCGTACATGATATAAGGTCTCCCTCTAATCATCTGTTCTTTAGCAAAGCCTAGATATCTTCTATCAGGTCTATTTCCTATGACTCCTGGATCTAAATGCCACATGTATTTTATGCCACTTTACTTCGTGATGACACTCAGTTTGTTTACTAAAAACCTTCAATACCAATGCATCTCTTATTTTTAATGACCAATCAACAGTTAGAATTCAAATAAATCCAACCGATGGTTGTGCGACTTTTCTCATGAAACGAATTCTCATGCTACTGTACTCACCCCTCCTTTACAATATTACCTCAGCTACACACCCTCTGTCTCAACCAATACCAGCGCGGCTCTTAGTGACGTCAGCGCAGCTCCACAACTGACTCCCTCCTTTGCAAGGTAATATGAGAACTTCCTTTTATTCACTTTAAATATTCATTTTTATTAATTAACAACATAAAAACATTTGCCACTGTACCTGAGTAACTAATTCAAAGAAAAAGATGATTTGTTTCACTGCGAGTAACTCCCTTCCGTTTACTCTTCATACACTACAAGTAGATCCCTTCTATCTGCCTTTCACACAAGCATCAGAGGACCTGTTACTCCCTCAGGCTTACCCTTTCTATGTTATGTAAGGCCAAAGTTTCACCAGTGAACCCCTTTGCAGGTGATATCACACCAAAGTTTTACTAGCGAACTCTTTGCTATCAATTATTCACACATTTATACAGAAAAAAATCCCTAAAACAGGGCTTCCGGTTTTACCTAACCATGCACTTACTTCCTCGGGCAAGGGACCTCACTACAGAGTGGCTTCCATTTACCATCTGATATTCTGCCCCCAGGGTTTCCAGACAAAAAATAAAACAGGTACGAACAATTTTGGTTAAGACATAAAATCAATACAATCAATAATCAATAAATGATCGATACACAACTAACTACCTATCTTAACTAATCCCTTACCTTACCTCTGCTACCAAAATAACTGATAGAGCGTGGGCTCACCCGTTCAACATACTCACCTGGGCCCATATATCTATATGTATATATTAAAACAGGTAAACCTACACTCAATCAATTTTAGATTTTACCATTCAGGATCTATAACATTTGTTTTACCAATCCAAGTCATCAATACCTAAAGTCCTAAAGGATCAAGGGAGTTAGCAAGAAAATAGGCAGTAAAATAACATTTAGCATTTTGTAAATAATCACAAACTCGGAAAATGTTTAAATTCTTTTATCTAAGTACATTTTTAAAAGTTTTGAAAAACCATGAAATCAATAATTTCTTATTCTATTTAGAATGATGAAGATCAAGAACAACATATGCAATCATTTTGAGAGAAATATCATTAATTATTTCGACG
This sequence comes from Lissotriton helveticus, assembly GCF_964261635.1. Classification (NCBI taxonomy): domain Eukaryota; kingdom Metazoa; phylum Chordata; class Amphibia; order Caudata; family Salamandridae; genus Lissotriton; species Lissotriton helveticus. The sequence goes on along the minus strand of NC_136057.1, from coordinate 230,200,747 downwards.
AAGGGTGGGTAAAGAGAAAAGGGAAAACAGTACAATGATAAACCCACACTTGATAGTTATCTAGAATGGTGTGGTGACCAACCCTGGCCACGGGCTGAGTCAAAGAATAACAATCCCAATGTGCAGGTGCCAGTAGGAAAGAACAGGTGCAGATCAGAATCAGGACAGGTTCCGGACCAAATTGGATCAAGACAGGACCACCACAGGCTAAGACCAGCACCACAGCTAAAGTTCAAACACCAGCGTTGTAAACCCTCTCTGCAGCTATCAGTCGAACCCCGATTGGATCATCAAACTCCTTCCCAGAACCCCGATTGGGTTATCGAATCTTCTGACAGAGTGCTCCGCCAGCAACTCTGCTCTCAATCACCTATTGAGTGCATTGGGTCAGTGACAGGTCAGCTATTCGAACAAGTCGGACAATCTAACTAGCTAAGCCTGCCCTAGTTATACTATTTTCCAGGTCAGTGTACCACCCCCAAATGTTGCAAATGGGTGAATCCCAAAATTTTATTGGACAAAGGACGAGGAGTAGTCATCACACCATATTAATATGAGGTAACTTGTCAATCATGTATTCAAATGTTCCCTCCCATGACTTTATTTTTCCATGTACTTTTATTCCGCCCGGTGGTAAGATGTAACAATAAGACATTCAAACAAATTATTCAATTCAATTTCAGCTTCCTCCAGCAGGGTGATGAGTTCACTCTTCTCATAGTTCTTGCCATCCACGTCAGATTAGAGTTTTAGAGGCACAGAATAAAATGAATGCACTGTATACCACTTCTTTCTACTCTATTCCCATTATTTTATGTAAACTATTGCATTAAATGTTAAGCAAAACAAACAACTTAGCAAAGCAGCGATGCAAGCTTCTTGCACGTTAATACAGAGAACAGCCATCTTAGATCTAGTGCGCAGAAGCAAAAGTTTTCCCACCAAGCATGTCACATGAGTGTGACAAACGCATGCGCAATAGAAAATCCTGCATAGAAGCAGCCATTTTAATGCAACCGAATTATAGTTAGTAAAAGCACATTGACAAGCTTCCGCTAGATACCTAATATGTCGTGTAATGCAATATTAATATGGCAAACACATATTAGTTAGTACATTAATATTATTTTCGAGAGAGTTGAATACATTCAAGTCACTTTATGTGTACAACCTTGCTCCATCAATCCCCTCTTTGATTATATTTTATATCATCACTAAATAATGAAACAGATTCCAACTTTTACATTTCACCCAACTCAATTTCTTCAAACTTTCTATTGAAATTCCTTTTATTTTTCATATGAAGGTCTTTCACTTTCTTGCACAAATGGCCATTATGCTCTTCTAAATCGATTTTGTTAATATTTCTTTTCTTTCCTCTCTTATTCACTGTATATGTGTTTTCATGCTTGCGACATTTACAACAAGTTATTATCCCTAAAATCATTAGGGCTATTCCCACCATTGGCATCAGTATTTTACCTACAAAACTTTTTCCTACATTAGTAAACCAACCTATACCTATAGAGGAGAGACCATTTGTTAGTCTCTTCCATGCACTATCAACCTCCAGTGGTTTGAGTTATTTTCCTAAATGTGTAATATTCCTTACATATCCTTTAATGTCTACACTTTTGTCAGGTATGCAAGTGCAACATTGTTGTGCTTTCAGCATTCTACAGACTCCGCCTTCTTTTGCTAACAGTGTATCAAGAGCAAGTCAATTTTGTAAAACCATTGACCTTACCGCAACTAGTTCAGTATTGATCATTAAAAGACCCCCAGCAGTGTCAGTCGATAAACGATCCACCACTGTTGACAATTTGCAAATTCTTTGAGCATTCAGAACCACTCCCACTGAAGGTATAAAAGCACTAAATATATCCCCTACAATTTCTGCAAAACGAGCTCTTTTACTACGTATTAATCCATTAGTTTCTTCATTGCTTCCAGTGATTTTATTTACATGGTATACCTTTCGGAATACTATTCCAAAATAGCAACTCCCACACCAATGATCAGGCAATTTGTAATATGCTTTGTTCCCACAGATATAATAAATTCCAGGAAACACCGGCTCAGTTCCATCTTTGAAATCCCAACCCCCAATTACTTTATAATTGTGTTCACATTCACTAGAACCAATGAATATATTGTTACATTAACTTGTTCTCTCCCTGTGGGGACAGAGTTTCCCTTTCTTTTCAAAGTCCAGCAATATAGCAGCATGAGTTTGCCATTCAAGGTGTATTCTTTTTTTTCTGCCCATTTAGGAATTTTACGTTTCTTTTCTGTAGCTTTTCTCTGAATATCCTCTCTTCTTTTCTCAACTAAATTCAAAAATATCTTCGCTTCTTCTTGTAAAATGCATTTTAAATTATTCTTGTGTGCTTCAGCTATATCTATTGTACCTACTGTTAGAAAATACTCTCCCATATAACAAGCTATATTACCTTTAGTATGTACGGGATTCAGGTTACTATGACTAGGAAGTTCAGAGAAAATCATGTCTGAATTAGAATAAGAATATTGTAAAGGTCCTTTCTTGTAAAATAAACTAGCTAAAATACTACATGAAATACCATAAGTTAGGGGCAAATGATGGTAAGTGACGCCTTCTGCTACAGACAATGGTAGCTTCATACAAACGTAGCAATCACTTATTTTCATTGCCTCTACATAATGTACTAACAAGTTTGCAAATACGTTCAAGTGTGTTCTATTTCTAACTTTAATGTAATGCAATTTTTCCTCATCTGATGCTTCTAATTCTACCTTTTGCTGTCTAGAACTATCTAGTCTTCCATGTATATTTAAATTATCAGGTACAACTATTTTCTCATGAGTACTAGTGCTATTCTTCTCACTTTTATTCATTAGGTAAGGAATAGCTCCTGTCAGTCCTAACCATACTATGAGTACTATCACTACACTACATGTTCATATTCTACAGCATGTTTTTAAGCAGTTTCTTTTCGGTTTACCATTAACAGTATGAGCAGCCATTTTTGATTAAGGAGACTTAGCCCCTCTTTGAGACTTTTCACAGAATTTTATCCTGTGAAACTTTCAAGTTGGTCTTACTTCTTCATCTGCGCATCTCTCGTCTCTTTAGGAAATTTGGGATAGAATGTATTTAAACATTTATCACTCCTAGATCTGTCTCGCTCAAACGCTTCTGTTTCCATTCCTCTAATGCTTCATATTAGGTTAATCTAGGTCTTGGATCTAATTCATTCATGCGTGCTCTTAAATTGTACAAAACCGTACCATTAAAGGTACCATTTTCTGGAAATGCCAAAATGTCATTATCTTTTGTATATTCTATCCAGTTTTCTAACCATATGCAAGTGTGATAGCCCCTTTCAACCATCATGTATGATGCAGGCATATTCGGTGATGGAATAATAATCCCTTCTCTGGTTTTTATCGGCTTATCCTTTTTAAAGACATTTTTAACTTTCTTGACAAATGACATTTTTCTTTTATCTCCGTACATGATATAAGGTCTCCCTCTAATCATCTGTTCTTTAGCAAAGCCTAGATATCTTCTATCAGGTCTATTTCCTATGACTCCTGGATCTAAATGCCACATGTATTTTATGCCACTTTACTTCGTGATGACACTCAGTTTGTTTACTAAAAACCTTCAATACCAATGCGTCTCTTATTTTTAATGACCAATCAACAGTTAGAATTCAAATAAATCCAACCGATGGTTGTGCGACTTTTCTCATGAAACGAATTCTCATGCTACTGTACTCACCCCTCCTTTACAATATTACCTCAGCTACACACCCTCTGTCTCAACCAATACCAGCGCGGCTCTTAGTGACGTCAGCGCAGCTCCACAACTGACTCCCTCCTTTGCAAGGTAATATGAGAACTTCCTTTTATTCACTTTAAATATTCATTTTTATTAATTAACAACATAAAAACATTTGCCACTGTACCTGAGTAACTAATTCAAAGAAAAAGATGATTTGTTTCACTGCGAGTAACTCCCTTCCGTTTACTCTTCATACACTACAAGTAGATCCCTTCTATCTGCCTTTCACACAAGCATCAGAGGACCTGTTACTCCCTCAGGCTTACCCTTTCTATGTTATGTAAGGCCAAAGTTTCACCAGTGAACCCCTTTGCAGGTGATATCACACCAAAGTTTTACTAGCGAACTCTTTGCTATCAATTATTCACACATTTATACAGAAAAAAATCCCTAAAACAGGGCTTCCGGTTTTACCTAACCATGCACTTACTTCCTCGGGCAAGGGACCTCACTACAGAGTGGCTTCCATTTACCATCTGATATTCTGCCCCCAGGGTTTCCAGACAAAAAATAAAACAGGTACGAACAATTTTGGTTAAGACATAAAATCAATACAATCAATAATCAATAAATGATCGATACACAACTAACTACCTATCTTAACTAATCCCTTACCTTACCTCTGCTACCAAAATAACTGATAGAGCGTGGGCTCACCCGTTCAACATACTCACCTGGGCCCATATATCTATATGTATATATTAAAACAGGTAAACCTACACTCAATCAATTTTAGATTTTACCATTCAGGATCTATAACATTTGTTTTACCAATCCAAGTCATCAATACCTAAAGTCCTAAAGGATCAAGGGAGTTAGCAAGAAAATAGGCAGTAAAATAACATTTAGCATTTTGTAAATAATCACAAACTCGGAAAATGTTTAAATTCTTTTATCTAAGTACATTTTTAAAAGTTTTGAAAAACCATGAAATCAATAATTTCTTATTCTATTTAGAATGATGAAGATCAAGAACAACATATGCAATCATTTTGAGAGAAATATCATTAATTATTTCGACAAAGGGTGGGTAAAGAGAAAAGGGAAAACAGTACAATGATAAACCCACACTTGATAGTTATCTAGAATGGTGTGGTGACCAACCCTGGCCACGGGCTGAGTCAAAGAATAACAATCCCAATGTGCAGGTGCCAGTAGGAAAGAACAGGTGCAGATCAGAATCAGGACAGGTTCCGGACCAAATTGGATCAAGACAGGACCACCACAGGCTAAGACCAGCACCACAGCTAAAGTTCAAACACCAGCGTTGTAAACCCTCTCTGCAGCTATCAGTCGAACCCCGATTGGATCATCAAACTCCTTCCCAGAACCCCGATTGGGTTATCGAATCTTCTGACAGAGTGCTCCGCCAGCAACTCTGCTCTCAATCACCTATTGAGTGCATTGGGTCAGTGACAGGTCAGCTATTCGAACAAGTCGGACAATCTAACTAGCTAAGCCTGCCCTAGTTATACTATTTTCCAGGTCAGTGTACCACCCCCAAATGTTGCAAATGGGTGAATCCCAAAATTTTATTGGACAAAGGACGAGGAGTAGTCATCACACCATATTAATATGAGGTAACTTGTCAATCATGTATTCAAATGTTCCCTCCCATGACTTTATTTTGCCATGTACTTTTATTCCGCCCGGTGGTGAGATGTAACAATAAGACATTCAAACAAATAATTCAATTCAATTTCAGCTTCCTCCAGCAGGGTGATGAGTTCACTCTTCTCATAGTTCTTGCCATCCACGTCAGATTAGAGTTTTAGAGGCACAGAATAAAATGAATGCACTGTATACCACTTCTTTCTACTCTATTCCCATTATTTTATGTAAACTATTGCATTAAATGTTAAGCAAAACAAACAACTTAGCAAAGCAGCGATGCAAGCTTCTTGCATGTTAATACAGAGAACAGCCATCTTAGTTCTAGTGCGCAGAAGCAAACGTTTTCCCACCAAGCATGTCACATGAGTGTGACAAACGCATGCGCAATAGAAAATCCTGCATAGAAGCAGCCATTTTAATGCAACCGAATTATAGTTAGTAAAAGCACATAGACAAGCTTCCGCTAGATACCTAATATGTCATGTAATGCAATATTAATATGGCAAACACATATTAGTTAGTTCATTAATATTATTTTCGAGTGGGTTGAATACAAGCAAGTCACTTTACGTGTACAACCTTGCTCCATCAGCACTAAAACCCTGATAGTTAGGTGGAGGCACAAGGTATATATCAGATGAATATCGCGATGGATTTATTTTTCCCACATAAGTATAGTCCTCCAGTCCAAGAATGCATGTCCATATCTGTACAGGTCAGCATCAAACCTGGCATGCAGCTAAAAGGGATGGCTGGTGTATGAAAAAGAGGGTTGAGTCACGCATGATTGCTACATTTTTTTGTTTAATCTGTGATAGATTGTTATTTATTTTACATACTTCACGGTCAACTTCTCATTCTGCTTGTTCCCAAAATTATTTTAATCATCTCTTAAGAAAAAACCCCATTAAAACATGATTTTTCAGAACAAATAACATGAGCTCATACTTTATGAGGTTTCTATCGTTTTCATTGCAGTCTAGGGACATCATAATTAATCAGGCTTTGGTGAGTACAGTAGAGTGTTCTTGCAAAATTGTAGGTATGTTTCTATGCCAAACCCATGTTTCATAATTATACATGTATGTGCCTTTTCACCAATTGCATTTTGTAGTATGTTTAGTAGTATTGCAATAGTACTACTAAACATACTATAAATGCAATTCACATACTTATGGGCAGAGGTTCTGCCTCCTCCTCTTCCATAGTTTTCTGTGCAGAGATCTCCGTCTGACTGCAGTCTCTGCATATGTAAGTATATGTTTTGGTTCTGAATCTGGAAGGAACAGAGGGGAGAGGCTGCAAAATGGGGAATACATTTGACTAAAGGTGATGGTATTAGTAAGGAGAGGTTTAGGTATGGCTGAGGAAGGAACAGGGAGGGACGTGCACTCCACCACAAAATAGTAAGCCCATTGCTATCTACAAACATCACTTCTGAAGTTACTACAGTCAAAAAGGGACCCAAAACAGTAGTAAATTACTCAATCTCAGAGCTAGAGTAATTATACCATCGCACATAGCCAAATACTGCATATGTGATGTAACACCCCCTCTTAAAAATAATGGACCTAAATTAAAACCCCATATGAAATAATCCCAAAATAAATTCATATAATATAAATATTATTTTAATTTAAACAAATTTAAAGATAATGCATACCCCCGACGACCACCACACAAGTCACAGTCAATCACCCTCCTCTCTCCAGTTTTAAACCAGTATCCTTGCAACAGACAAGCAAGGCAATCTGCGCCTGTAAATCAGGAGCACCTACGGACTCCTGTCCTCCTATCATCCTTCATCATCTGATTGACACAGTCAATCCCCACATCAATGGAATCATTAATGAATCCCTTGCATCTGGAATTGTACCTGCCAAATGGAAGAAGGCCACTGTCAAACCGCTGTTGAAAAAACAGAATAAACCACCCACAGACCTGACTAATATGCGGCCTATTTCCCTACTTCCTTTCCTAGGCAAAGTCACGGAGCATTTAGTGCACGAGGAGCTTAAAACCTTCACAGAAGCCCATAACATCCTGCATCCACAGCAATCGGGCTTCCGCTCCGGTCACTCGACCGAAACAGCTTTGATCGAGCTTACCGACTCTATTAAATTCCTACAGGATGAGGGCAAGCAAGCTGTCCTCATCCTGTTGGATCTCACAGCGGCATTCGACACCATCTCGCACGCTATTCTAATCAATCGAATGCGAGAGATCGGCGTGACAGACTTAGCCCTGGCTTGGATCTCATCATTCCTATCAAACAGGTCCCAGACCGTAGCACTTGGACCATATCTTTCCAGCGAAAAGCCAATTACATCTGGAGTGCCCCAGGGGTCCATATTGAGCCCCCTATTTTTTAATATCTACATGGCACCCCTCTTAGCTGTGAGAGAGTCACATGGTATCCTGGTTACGTCCTACGCTGACGACACGCAATTGGTCGTCACCATCGACAAACAGCGTACGGACGCAGAGCTCCGCTTTAAAAACTGCCTCTCCGATGTCTTTGTATGGCTAAACACTAATCACCTTAGATGCAATAGCGCAAAGACAGAGATCATCCCAATAGGCAAGAATATTTCTTTCTCCCCTAAAGATTGGTGGCCCATAGGCTCCGAGGCTCCTCCTAGTGCAGTTATAGCAGCCAGAAATCTGGGCGTACAATTTGACTCCTCCCTTACTTTTGACGACCACGTCAAGATCACTGCCGGTCGATGTTTTGGATTAATAAAATCCCTGAGGAAATTCTTTGATTTCCTCCCAATTGCAGCCAGAAAGTCAGTCGCGGTAGCTCTCCTACTCTCCCGACTTGACTACTGCAACGGCCTTATGGCTGGGGTGAAAAAATCTACCCTCAGGAAGCTGCAGAGTCTACAACATGCTGCAGCTCGACTGGTTCTACAACTCCCCAGAAGGTCATCTGCATCTGCAGCCCTGAATTCACTTCATTGGATGCCACTACACAAAAGAATCTTTTTCAAACTGCTTCTCACAGTCCACAAAACCATGCAAAATACAGGACCCCGCTATTTTGTAAACCGCTTCAAGCGCTACAATCCTTCGCGCTGCCTGAGATCCTCTGGGACTAACCTTGTCCAAATCCCCAGATTTAAATATAAGACTAGAGGAGGAAAATCCTTTAATGTTCTGGCAGCTAAGGCCTGGAACACCTTACCCATTGACCTCAGAATCGTCAGCAATGAGAACAACTTCAGGAAACTTCTTAAGACATGGGTCTACAAACTATCAGACTCCTCTGTCCTGGCTGCCATCTAGCTCTATCTTTTATTCACCACTTTTCCCAGTTATTCCTCCGTAACTCGCCCAGCGCCATGATGCTCCCCTGGGAGCGAACGCTCGCGCTTTACAAATACCCACAAAATATCAAAATATCAAAAAAAAATATTTTTTACATAATTATGAAATATTTTTTACATTTAAAAATCGTGTAACATTGTTTGCTAAAATATAATTAAATCACTTTTAATTAATTGGATAAATCATTTTTAATAAATAATAATGCATAATTAATATGTATATTGTTCTTTAATTTAATGTATTTACACTAATTAAATAATGCACTCAAAATCAAATTAATAGTCCTGCATAATTTTTGTGAGATTGAATTACATATAAATAATTAAATTAAATTAATATATAACAAAAACATATTTGTACTAAGTTTTTGGATTTAAATATATCTCTTTACTTTTCACTATCCATCACCATAGTGAGATTCCTAAAGATCTCGGCAGATGGAAAAAAAAGAACACAACCAATTGCCAGACTTGTGTTGTGAGATGTTGCTCTCACTGGGATGTACGTTGTTACAACGCATGCTTTTAGCACGCATGCTGTAACAACGCGGTTTTTATAACGCATTCTTTTACAACGCATAACAGAAAGGGGTGTTGGATAGTGAATATTTTATATTACTATTCCAACACCAGTCCCCGTTGACACTAGGGAAGGTGTTGGATAGTAAATTAAAAGTATTCCCTATCCTTGAGCGCCCCCCAGAGTCATGCGTTGTAATAGAATGCGATTTAAAAACCGCGTTGTAATAGCACTGCGTGCTAAAAGTTGCGTCGTAAACGACGTTCCCCCTCTCACTGCATTGCTGAGCTCACATGGCATGCGCTGGCTTGTGTCTAAGCATTTGTGGCCACTCTGATAGTTGGCAGAGTACTGTTGGCCAAATATATCAAGAAGTCACACCACATCGGGCAGCAAGCAAATTTCGCTGCACTGCATTCCATGAAAGTGGCCTATCTAAGCTTTATGTCTTTGCCCACTTTGCATGTGTGCTGTACAATTCAGGACACACTTAAAGTTGGAAAAACAAGGAGAAATAAAATACTCTCTCCTCGTTGTGCCTGCCTCGAGGAGGCTTAGGATGTTTGTAAAAATCTCTGTCTACAGTTGTCTTTGGAAAGGTGTTTGCTTCATAACTCATGGGTGGTTCCATGGAAACACCCACACACCACACGTGGAATGCTCTTGTGACGCAAAGTAATGCAAGGCAGCTCATTGAACAACTTTGTGATAGATACTCTGCTTCACTAACCAAACAAATCACAATCTGTGTTGCATAGTAAATCCATCCTGAAAACTTTGCGCCGGGTTTGCATTTGAAAAGTAACAAAAACCCAATGCAAAGCTGCGTCTGAATGTGAATGTTGTGGCAGAACTGTGGAGTACAGTGTTAGCAGAAAGATATTAAACCTGGGTTTCTTTGACTGCTTAGTGAACACCATGATTTTTAGACAACAGGTTTTGTTTTACAAGAAACAGATATTCCCAAAAACATTTTCCTATGTTTTCTCCTTCATTGGAATTGCAACACTAGTATAAAAGTTGTGACGATTAGTCCATTGAGTATCCCAGACTTTTTTGGTTTTATTTCAGCATTCTGTTTCTCTCACTATTACACAAGAATTCTTCTACCTTGACGGCAGCAGGATATCTCGGAGCACCTCTAGAGAACCTGTCACTGAGCTATTTGATGATCGGTAAATTCTACTTATATTTCCAACTGGTCATTAGTAATGTGAATTTTACAACCCTACATATATTGATATATATAGTTTTGCACAGATTGCAGATGTGGGCAGAAGAGAAAAATATTTCAAGTGACGTCCAATACGGTTTTAGACATGGACTATCTTTTGTTCCCTCTACCAAAATCGACCGATTTGAACTAATCAGCGACATGCATGCTTATTTTAGGAAGATCCGCCTAAAAAAGTTTTTTTCTACTAGACCTTCTCTGGTAGATTATGAAAATATCTCTGGTCTAAAACCTCCATCTGATTTCACACCGAGCCTCGATGTCCTCAGACCCGAGGTTGGGGTGTTTGAGAAGGCGGTCTAGAACAAACTCGACAATATGCTTAAGTTTGTCCCATTTCCAGATTACAACCTTCGCATGGAAGAAAATGCGGCCCTTAAAAAAATCCGTGACAACCATGATTTGACAATCAAACCGTGCGACAAAGGCGGGAGGATTGTGGTTTTTAAAACCTCTTCATATGTGAAAAAGATGAACAATCTTTTATCCTCTGACACCCACTATACCCACATCCTGAGATGTCCTGAAAGTGATTTAAAGAGACGCATTTTACATCTAGTGACTGATGCTGCAGATGGAGGTTTCATTTGCACCAAAGAAGCTGAATTTCTGACCCCCACCTTCACTAGAATGCCCATTATATATGGGCTTCCTAAGGTTCATAAAGACCAAAATGATCCACCGATGCGCACTATAGTCTCCACCATCGGCTCTGCCACAGAACCCCTCTCTAAATACATTGACCAATTTTTGAAACCTCTAGTCTGTAAACTCAAGTCCTACATCAAAGACACCGGCGACTTCATTTCGAAGATTGAAGAACTTTCGTTTGACCCTGATTCTGAACTTTTGGTCACTATGGATGTGGAATCGCTTTATTCGAATATTCCACAAGATGGGGCCCTTCTTGTGCTGGAAGAAATCCTCAATCAACAACCTGATCTTCCTAACGCCCCTGTGATTCTTGAGTTTCTCAAGGTGGTTTTGGGCGAAAACTACTTTGAGTTCAACAAACAATATTTCCATCAGGTCAAGATGGTAAGCATGGGTGCCTCTTGTGCCCCCAGTGTGGCGTGTCTGTACATGGGCCACTTTGAAGATAGAAACATTTACAACGAGATGGCCCCATTTTATGAAAACGTGCGTGCCTGGTCGCGCTTCATTGATGATATTTTCTTCATCTGGAGCGGCGACCAGGCAGCACTCAACAAATTCATTGACTGGATTAACCTGGCAGATGTTAATATTCGTTTCACTGCTAAGATCAGCAGTGAAAAAGTTGAGTTCCTTGACGTGTGGGTTCAACACCTTGATAAACAACTTTTCGTATCTTTGTATACCAAACCCACCGCAAAGAAAACCCTACTGAAGTACGGTAGTTCTCACCCCCGGAGCCAGCGCGATTCGATCCCATTCAGCCAATTCCTCCGATAAAGGAGAAATTGTTCTCAAATTAGAGACTTTTTGATCAAGCTGATCTTCTAAAGTCGAAACTGGCGGCACGGGGACATCCAGACCGCCTGATCCGTGATTCGTTTAAACGTGCGAGGTACTTTAACAGAGACAGCATGTTTCAGAAACAAAATCGCGAGGAACGGGATCAGTTGGTATGCATTACAAAACACTCGACGATTAACAGTAAATTGCGGTAAGTTGTCAACTCCAATTGGCACATCCTAAATACCAGTGACCCGGAAAATCAACTGAAGAAACCTATCTTTGCGTTTCACCGTAACAAAAATCTTCGCAACCATCTGGTTCAAGGTCCTGTGCAATCGTTAAAGGAACCCAAACAGACCGGCATATTTGGGCTACCCCTCATTGAGGGTAATCACCGCTGCGGGACATGTCAGGCATGCCCACATGCCATCACGGGCAATACTTTGAAGATTGGTAAACATAAAATCCAATTGAAAGGTATGAGCAACTGTCGAACCACCAACATAATATATGTCATCACATGCCCCTGTGGACAGCCCTATGTTGGAGAAACGGGACGCGAGTGCCGAATACGAATTGGGGAACACAAGTCCATTATTCGGAATCTAAAAAGTGGGGCTCCACTTGTGGCACATTGGAAAATGGCCAAGCACTCAGAGAATGATCTTAAATGGTCTATTCTCGAAAAGGTCCGAAACATCCCTGGCAAAGATACCACACCACTGAGAAAAAAACAGGAGGTGTACTGGATCTATTTTCTGGATACGGTAAATACGGGCTTGAACGAGTGCTGCCCATGGGAGAATGCTATCTTGTAGCAATTCTCCTACGTATGAGAAATCCCTGATACTTAACCTATAGGATTTAATGTTGTGGCTATGCCCTCGGCGCGACTAATATCTTTCTCTGTTATCTCCTAACTTTGTATCTTTACATGTTCGACAACATGGTGGTCCTCTTACCCTGTCACCCCCTGGCCCTGTGTATCCTAACTTGAGGCCTGGCCACATATACGATTCCGATCTCTGATTGGGTCGGGCTACACCACTACCATCATTGTTATCCTATCACACTGGGGTGGTCTTTCCCTCCAATGCATCAATAGCTCGTTCCCAGTCCTGGGCTTTATTTTTGCCGTGTATGGTGCCTTTCCCCCTTCTGAGTTTCCCTTCCTCCTTCTGCTCCGGTCCGGTTTTTCATTGCGTCTTCCATCTTTTCGGGCCCGCCCCCGGATCGGAGGGAGTGAAGGGGAAGTAGGGAAGGGAGGTGTGGCCTCTATTTAATTTAAAAACAGCGGGGAAAATGCCAGACCGCGGTGAACGCCCGGACCGCCACGGCTGCCGACGGAATATCTGATGCAAAAAATGCTGCTCGGAGGTAAGCACCGCGATCCCTGAGGTCTCTGCTTGAGCCCTCCAATCCCCCAGGCCTCCTGCTTGGCTGTCATACCGAGGTACTAGTTCCCTTTGCACAATTTAATTAACGCGACCACGAGCCAGTACCCGCACCCTCGACCTAGCCCCAGCCGTTCCTTAAACATCGGGCTGTTAAGCAGGGGACAATGCTACCATCCTTTGGCTGGTATTCCTCACGACTGTTTAAAGTCGTGTATTATCCCCCGAAAGGTCCCAGAAATAAACTTGTCTCACAACGCGATTTTGGAACATACCATCCTCCGCTGTTTGTATCTTTATCCCAATGAAAGGCCCCAGAATTACCCGTGTCTCTCAACGCTATGTTGGAATTCATCATCCTCCGCTGTCTGTATTTTTAGAGCCTCGTGATTAAATGAGGAGGTCCATCCTGGCTGGTCTTTCACCCCCTTTGTGTGTGCGACGACAATCGATCGCAGGGAAGAAAAACACTAAAGACTGAAACACGCTCGAACAGTAAGTGTTTTATTAAAGTAGCGACTGCGAGATTAGGATGTTGGATAATTAAGGATAACTGGGTTCTAAGCCATCCTAAATAAGCTTCCTTATGTCTATCCTCAGGTGTTTGTTTTGTTGTATTAACCAGTCACCGACTTATATAAGAAAATTGGTATATACAGTTGAAAGGTAATATAAGAAGGTAGCCCTTATCCTTTAAGGCCCTTAGGTAAGATCCCCATCAGAGCGAGGACCCTTTATGCATATTCCAACTACACGAATTTTCTAAATCTAGCGAGAAAGAAGAAAAAGAAAAAAATGTTTTCTCCTTGTCCCATAACAGAGCCCCTCTGAGCCAACTCCGTCGTTCGTTGAAATATACGGAAGCTCCGCAAGAAGCGTGAAGGGTGTTCAGCTTGCGCCGTTTGAACTTCAGGTATATCTCTCAGCTTAAGGCTATTCAAAATATGTATACCTAAACCATAAATAGACCACCGGGTGGTTGTACATACTTTAGCAGGATCACTGAAAAAATATCGAGGGACATAATATCGACTGGAATAAATATCGTTGACAAAATATCGACTGACAGAATATCGAGTTTGTATCTACAAACAGGTAAGTACAAAAATATCGAGTTTAAAATATCGTTTACAAAAATATCGTTGTAAAAAATATCGACTTTAATAAAAACAATGTTTAATTACATTAATATAAAAAACTAATTACTAAAATATACTTAACACTACTTAAAATAACTTTTAATAATTAAATAATTAATGAAAGTAACAATATAATATTTTTTATTCATATTTCTTAAAACATATATATATATAGTAACAAAATTTAATTAAATAATAGCCAATATTATTAACATACAAATACAAAAGAGTAAAAATTACTATTCTATTGGTAAGTATATAATAATTTTTTTAATTTACATTATTTAAAATTAATTTAATATATTTTAATTTAATTAAATTTCATTAAATTAATTTAATGTAAATTTAATTTTACTTTATTTTTACACTGTACCCCTGTACCCCAAAAACCCAAAACTGACCCTGAACCCTAAAAATACCACTTTACCCAAAAACCCAAAACTGACCCTGAACCCTAAAAATACCCCTTTACCCAAAAACTAAAAACTGACCCTGAACCCTAAAAATACCCCTTTACCCAAAAAACAAAAACTGACCCTGAACCCTAAAAATACCCCTTTACCCAAAAACTAAAAACTGACCCTGAACCCTAAAAATACCACTTTACCCAAAAACTAAAAACTGACCCTGAACCCTAAAAATACCCCTTTACCCAAAAACTAAAAACTGACCCTGAACCCTAAAAATACCCCTTTACCCAAAACTAAAAACTGACCCTGAACCCTAAAAATACCCCTTTACCCAAAAACCAAAAACTGTAAATATTTCAATTAGTTACCTATTAATACTAATTTATAACTAATTACCAATTATTTATTTGATAATAAAAATTTAATTTACAATTATTTTATATTAAATACAATTAAATAAATGTTATTATTTCATTAATTATTATTAAATTACTTCCCACTCTATTCCCCTATAAACCCACAACCCGCTACAGGAAATAAATAATTTAATTTAACATAATTAGCAAGTAATCAATTAAATTAAATTAATTACCAATTAAATTTTAATTAATTAACAAATATTTTTTAATTAACAATTAATTAAATATTACTACCAATTATTAAATTTACATATTTAATTAATTATAATTAAATTACTTCCCACCCTATTCCCCTATAAACCCACAACCCGCTACAGGAAATAAATTATTTAAATTTACATAATTAGCAATTAATCAATAAAATTTAATTAATTACCAATTACATTTTAAATAATTAACAAATATTATTTAATTACCAATTAATTAATTATTACTACCAATAAATAAATTTACATATTTAATTAATTATAATTAAAATACTTCCCACCCTATTCCCCTATAAACCCACAACCCGCTACAAAATAAAATTACACAATAATTAAAAAAAATCATTAATTAAAAATAATTATAACATAAAATGACACTTTTCACACATATTATAACATGAAAAAACACTATAAATAATTAAATATTATTAAAAAAACGATATTTTTTACTATCTAGATTATATACTTGGATATTTTCACTTTCTATATTATTTACAGTCGATATTACTTCACTTACCTTAAAAACGATATTTTGGCTGTCTATATTCTGTCCTGTCGATATTTTGTCCAAACGATATTTCAAACTCGATATTCTGTCCAAACGATATTTTGGAGTCGATATTATGTCTGTGCACCACTTTAGCACCCACTATTGCCTAACTTGATCTCCCCTTCTGATCATTTTTAACTTTCTTGTCTAGATCATCCTTAATTCTTTATTATCAGATGAATGCATGTTGTTCGACTTTAGGGATTCCAGTTCTTTATGACCCTATTGGGCTTGTTGTTTATCAGAAAGGGCATTGTTTTGAAAATGCCTTGAATCATATTATGTTATGCATTGCTTTGAGCTCGCTGAAATGCTCTCTGTGAACTGAACTATATTTGCATACAATATGACTGCAATCATAATAATTACAGAGTAATGTTATTCGACTCGTAATACAAATAGCATAATATGTATACAACAGTGCCATCCTGATGGAAAGATAAAAAGGAAAAAGAAAATGCAATTGTATAATGTGATTTTAAAATGTGTTTCTTTTGTTCATCACAGAGCTGTCACGGCTGCAAAATTGTGTTGCCCCCGTTGTGCCCCCCCTCGTGTACATGCCCTGATGAAGGTGCCGCCGTAGATCGGGCTTGGCACCGAAACGCGCGTTGGCGTGGTGAACATCTGTTCTGCTAATAACATCATATCTCTCCCCAGCAAGTTGCTGAGAGGATACCGCAGAACAACCTCAGTGTATTTGTTGGCGATAGGTTTTGAGGTTTTTGGATTGTGTTAATGTGAATGAATGGACCGAATGTGTGAGTTTTGTTTAGTGGAATGAGTCTGTAAATTTGAATGAAAGATGAGAGGGTGCCCAGGGGTTGTGTATTTTCCTTGATTGTTATTATATTATTGTGTTATGTATATATTTAAATGATGATGTTTTTGCACACCTTTTTTATCACTTTTATGCCTTGAAAAATGAAAATAAAATATATTTATTCTGAAGCTGTGTGGAAAATTTAAATGTGTAGGCCGTGACAAGTGAGCTCAAAGCTGTGCATGTTATTATTGTAGGACTCTTTATGAGCCTTTAAATTGAAACATATAGGGCAGACGTACCGATTTCTGTTTTGGATCTATTAGTCCCCTGCTAGTCTGCCCTTCATCTGTTTCAGGGGGCCCCGAATTGTATTGGTGACGGTTTTAGACAGGGCCTAGGAACAAATGAGCAGGTTTTAAATCTTAGCATCTTAATTCGAAAGTACACTCAGGGAGAGATTTGGAGATTTATCAGGTGTTGATTTTGTTTTTAAGACAATTGTATTCAGGGACTACTGCCAAGGTGTGATATGGAACTAACGGAGAGTATACTGCGACGTTTAAAGTGGAGAGGAGAGTTAGACAAGGCTGAGTCTTTGCGCTGTTTCTGTGCACTTTATATACCAACTCTCTGGAACAGGAACTTGTTGCCAGGGCAAGAGACCTGCCATATGTCAACAAATGACGAATTGTCTTCCTTCTCTACGCAGATGACGCAGTGCTTATGGCCCTTACGCAGTTAGGTTTGCACAAAGCCCTTCTTTCCTATACTAGTTATATGGAAGACCTAGGGCTGAAACTGAATGCCAAAAAAACTTTCATAATGACTTGTGGCTGGGAGAGGCAAAAATGTAGTAGTCTCTCACTACGAGAAAGCAGGGTAGTTTCCACTGATTCCTTTACATACCTGGGTGTCTTATTTGAACAATCAGGTTCTTGGAGACTGGCGGTTAAGAGCAGGAGCTTACTCTTTATGAGGTCAACAGCGGCTCTTGTAAATATTTTCAAGAAAATGGGTAAAAGACCCCCGGATATTCTCCTTAAGATATACCAAGTGAAATGCGTGAGCGTTGCAATTTTTGGTGCAGGAGTCTGGAGTTTTTTTTATGCTTGTCCTATACAACGTGTGGAAAATGCATTCTTAAGATTTGTTTTAGAAGTGCCTCCCATTTCCCCAGTTCTTAATTGTCACTGTGAGTTGGGAATCCCTTACATTTCAGACATTTTTAAAGCCCAACCGGTGCTACTTTGGCACAGAATTTGGACTCCTAGTTTTACAAGTCTAAATAGAACAATTATTAGGGATTCGATGAGTCTGGATCATATGAGTAAGATCCCCTGGTTGAAATATGTCAAGGATTTTATGACTGATCTAGGTCACCAAGAATATTATACTTTTACAGATTCTATTAACTCCATCTCCAGAAAGGAGTTTCAAGTAATTTGTATGGCCCATCTGGAGTCACTTAAGGCTGCCTCGGAGATGAATACGAGTTTAACCAGCCATCCAGAGATAAATGATTGGTCTAGGGAACTTTGCCATTGCCCATGCGATAATTTGTCAACACAATGTACCATCCACGTAATTTTATTTTGTAAATTTTATGATAAATTAAGACTAAGATGGATTATCTCTCTATTAAAGAGGAGGGGATGGAGGCAACGTCTACCCGCCTTCTTACATCTGCAGCTTTTGGACAGTATTTATTGTATTGGTGTATTGGCTGGCTTTTTAAAGAGTATGCTATGTTATGTTATGTTATAGAGTCTTATAAAGCGCAACAGCTGCCCCAGCAAAGGGGCTTCCCGGTGCTGATAGGAAAAACTGACAGCAAGCCAGTTTGAGGGGAAAAGAAAGGTCTTGATGGCCTTCCAAATTCCAAGTAATTATTAAGTACACGAATCTGCGCAGGAAGTGTGTTCCATGAAGTGGCAGCTCTATAACAGCAGGAGCGGCCACCGGCCCAAACTATTCGGATCCGTGGAACCACTACCAAATGTTACCGAAGGGGGCGTAATGAAACATATGGTGACAGAAGGTTGGTCAGAATAGGAGGGGTAGCAGATTTCAAAACCTTAAAAGAGGTACCTAAGGCCTTAATTTCAATACGTCTGGCCACGGGTAACCAATGAAGACGACGGATGGCACTGGACACAGAGAAAAACCTGCTCAGGCCTAGGAGTGCTCTGGCTGCTGGAGTATACTGAAAGTTAGGAAAAGATTAAATTATTAAAGTTCCCAGTACACAAACTTTATTGTATTAATTCCTGTAGGCTTTCCCAGTTTTATAAAAGTATATCCTTAAATTTTAATATGATTGGATTAATTGTTTTTGATCTGTGTAATAAGTGTATATCTATTTTTAGCAGCTGTATAAATATGAATTGTTTTATCTGTTTGCTTTTGTGATTTTAAATGACTAAAATCGAATAAAGCATATTTTGAATTGAATTGAATTGAATTGATATACACCTCATATAACTCCACACATAATTTTATATCTCCATCTCCCTTTCAAGCAATAGCTTTTTTAAGCATTTTCCCCCTTCTGCAACTTTTGATAGCTAACACTAGTTAGTTTCACCATCATTTTATCTCTTTTTACTTTCAGAGAAGTGCATGTGTCTGTAAAAATCAACTGAACTTGATTCTTAACCCAAAAAAATAGAATATTAAAAAATTAAATCTGGTCTAAACTATTATGTTAGTCTGACATTTGGCTTTCCCCCAAAAATCTAAATCTTGTATGGCCTCTGTCTCCCATTACTTGTCTGTCTGCGACATGTCCTTGGGTCATGATCTCACCTAGCTGCTTTCACTCTGGTGCGTTGATGGAAATCACCAGTGCTCTACTTTGTCTGCCTTACTATGATGAGTGTTGCAGAACTCCTCAGCATCCTGGTTGTTGCATGAAGTTGGTGTTACAACAGTCTCCTGACCTGCTGTTGCTTGCCCTTCTGTTCAGTGACTTTTTTCTCCAGTGCACCTTGTTGCATCTTCTTCTATTATCAGCAAAACACCAGCTTCTCCCTCATCTAGTCTTCTCTTAAGAGCAAGCCTTCCCACCCCAAAATGTCTCATTGGAATGCTCAACCTTCTTTTGCCTCACTTGAGTCATGTGGGAGCCAGCTGGATTCTTCTTCTGGGTTCTGTTTGTCTTTTTGATCATCCGTGGACTTTCCCCCTTGTGAGATGGACTGAATATCATGACAAACAGGAAATGGTAAGTAAAGCACGAACAAGCCTTTTAATTTTCATCCTTCAAGATGTTGCTTTGCTCATAGGACGTTAACAGAGGTTCCAAATCAAAGAAGAGGCCAAGTAATTTCCTTTGGTGTCAGTTCCTTTTTATACCATATACATGGAAGCAGTTTGAAGTGAAGTGTGCATTGCAACTCATTTGTTTAATTAATTTTTGCTGTGATCATCATCCCTATGCCATCATTTTTGCCTCAGAATTTTGCTCTTTGGGATTCCACTGATGGATTCCCTGCCTGGTGTTTTCTCCTTCCTGATCTCACAAGTTTGTGTCTTGCTAATCTTTTCAACATTAATATTCATCTTTAATCAAGACTTAAAATATTTTCAAGCAGCATGTTTACTCTTTGTAATGTTCCCCCTGAATGAGACTCCATGGCTTTTAGCAGGAGTCTCCCTTCCCTCTGACAATCAAGAAGGGGACTCAATAGATCTTCTCAGCATCCAGCTCCTGACATAAATAATAAAAAATAATTAACATAGCATTAACATTCCTTATTGTCTATCTGTTTTTCTATCTATTTGTCTATCTGTCTGTCCGTTTATCTGTCTGTCTACAAATAAGGACCATATGATTGTTTAGGGAATAAAGGGTGTATTGTAAATTAAGGGGCACATTACAATGCCGGGGGGACCGCCACGGACAGGCGGTCAGTGGCAGCCCCACCGACATACAGCCCTTCGGTCCTACTGCCTCATTACGATGCACGCGGTAAGACCCTAAAATCTCTGGGGACTTACCGCTGCCTCCAAGAGGATCTACTGATCCTGTTGGGGCGGTGGTTGGAATCACGATCCTGAATGGAGGCGGCGCCTGCCCAGGCACCACCATCTGGATCATGATGTCCCTTTACGAATGCCTTTTTATGATGGCCCCACTGCCATGAATTGGCAGACTGAAACAGACTTTGGGGGCCCTAGCAGGTCCCCAATTCCCCATGGGCCACTGGAAAGTGGCCAGGGGGCACATGTGGTGCCCTCCCACACATCTATGCACCATGTGTTAGGCATCACATGGTGCTTGGCACATGGTGCATGAATATTTCTAAATTACCTTTTCCTATTGCGGCTTGAGCTACAGACATTTTCCAGGTTAAAGCACAAGCGGCAGTAGAAAAACACATTTTCAGACTGCCTACAAAATCAAATATGGCGGGTGGGACCACCGACTACTTGTCGGCCTGTCTCATTCCTGCGTGATGGTGGTGGGAATATCATCCGCTTGCCATTGTAATGTGCTCGGATTGCTAATGTTCTGTATGGAGATTAACAGTACTTTCTCCTAGAACTTGTATGAAATCATGAGAAAACACCAGCCATTCATTAAAAATCCTGAGTTTTCTGTACTATCCTGTGTGTTGCAGACTCATTATTCTCACCCCCCATTAAATAACGGAGCCAATAAATGCATGATGTAAGAGCATTACATTGTCTCCAAGGGATTTGAGGCACAAACAATGAATTGGCTTCTTCGATTCCCTCTTTCCGCTACACTGTTTGCATACAGCCACAGTTCATGTGTTGAATTTAAACTCAGAGAGGAAAAGTGTGAAAATGCCACTCTGTTGTAGAGAAGGGCAGTAGTTATTTTCAGTACACAGCTCCACTAGATATATTTTCAAGTAATAGGGTATTGAAACTAGCAACTATGAAAGCACATAGCGAGACAGTCGCATAGATGAATTGGACATCATTAGGAATTTTGCTGTGTGGGGTAAAACATTGTAAATGTGATGTAAAGCTAGTGGCAAAAAAAATCATTCAGAAGGTCACTTTTTTTTATAAACTCTGATTTTTAATCCTAGGCTCTGATACACTTAATGATACACTTAATTGTACTTATTGCTTCTCCATTTGGAGACCGTTTTTGTAATTCTTCAAAATCAATCATGTTTGTTTGACTCACTGTATGATATGGAAACTAAGATGCTAAATGTTCTTGTTAATCGTATCCACTGTGTTAGGAACCACTTGATGTTAGTTAGCTTCTATTTCGTATTCCCCTCATTTTTAGATTTTATCATTTATAATCAATAATATAGTTCAAGTTCAGTAATTTGTATAGCGCGCTACTCACCCAGAGGGTCTCAAGGCGCTTGAGTGAGGGTGGGTGCATTATTTATCGAATATTTTTTCTGATTTATCTTCTGGCAGCAAGGCATGCACTTTAGCAGTGGTATATTATTTGATCTTTCTTTACTGTTATATTGTACCATCTAATATGTTGGTGTTTTACATAAGTAACCATATGTGGTGGGGTCAACACTCTTTGTTGTGTTAAATGTAGGATGTTTACAAGACCTATAAAATTAGTATCGATCTAAAGAACAAATTAACACCTTTAATGTCTTTGAGGCATATTATCAAAACAGGCGATAAAATTATCGCCGCTTTAGCAGCAGTCAACTGCCGCTAAAACGGCGATAATTGTCCTTCACATCAAACCTGGGCTTCTATTGGAATTCCATAGAGTATATTATCAAGCCAATTATCATCCTTTTTTCAGCAATTTTCTGCCACTAAAGCAGCGATAATTTTATTGCCTGTCTTGATAATATGCCCCTTTGACTTTTACCAAAATGGATGTGCTCTCTACTTGAGTGTGTTAGGTAAAGTGGGAACTAAGGAAAATAAGTGTAAATAACAGAGGGCCACAGTAGGAATTAAATTTACAAACATGGGTTATTTTGGATAATCGTAATATTTTACTGGCTGGTCACACATATGTCCTTTTTTACACACTGACAACAGAAAAGGTTGGATAACTGCCTGATAAGGAGACATAAGGAGTCATTCAAGAACCAATGGAATTCAAAACAAAGGTAATACAAATATATTTGTTCTCATTGTATATGTTCCTTTTTTTAGCAGCAAACAATGATTATTATGAATAAAATTATTGAGAAAGCTGATATTGACTTGCAAACTGTATATATGATTTAAATATCAATAACATGCGTTCCTGGATTTGTTGTGCAATTAAATAGTTGGATACCATTTAGTGAGTGAGGAATGCGCTGGGGATGGTCTAATGAAATCATCATCATCATCAAAGCTTTATTTCGATATAAATATATCATAAAAGCATTTTCCAAATTGTATTTTATTTTTAGAATTTGTTTTTTTAAAAACAGGATTACAAGCATAACAGGATAAAACGTATTCCCCTCTTATACAATCAGTAAATAACAGTTCATCCAGAGAAGGGAGAATACATGGTTATAAAATCAATTACCATCAGGTAATTAAACGAAAGAATGCACAATACATATTGTTTAAGATTGAATTAAATAATCACAGCTTTGATGGAAAGTTAAAACGCAGTTTGGGAGAGGGCTTCATCCAACACATAACTTTTTCGTGCGAATCACCCATGACCACCTGAGGAATTTAGCCACCCCACAGACCAGAGTAGTGTTAATATCTGTGCGTAATATTCTCAGGGCTTCACAATGGATCCTGCTTCCTAATTGGCAGCAAACCGGATTCAACCGTTTTTTCCTCGGTTTTACGTAGGCAGTACAGGCGAACATAAAATGTGGGACGCTTTCCACTATTTCATCACAGTGGGGAAAACATGATTGGGTCTGGTACTGGGGTTTCCAACTACTAGTGAATTCTCAAACAGGAAGTGTGCCTAACCTAAACTGGATATAACGAGCCCTGTCTTTGGGTTTCTGAAGGAAGTCAAGGTAGAGTTCTAGGCTTGGGACCTCTTTGTGTAGACGAAAACCATCAGTCAGCCTACCTAGTCTATTGTTTCTGGTCTCCTGTCTATCAACCCAGGCCCAGTAGGCACGCTTGATGTCTGACTTACTCAATAGGGTCTCTAAGTCCCAGGCTTCTCTAAAACCCAATTCAATAAGAATTTTTTATATTCGAGAGCCAACTGATTTTGTGGGATCTCTCAAGGTGTATCACTTCTCTTAGGCGGTGGGCGTATTTAGATAACTCTGGCGTACGCCACAGACGAGCCCAATAGAGGAGTGGACGTAAAGTGGCAAGGTCTTTCAATGAGCGACGCCCCATGTCGCTCAACAAGGGCTTGATTGGGGTTCCTTGCGGCAAAGAGACCAGCTCTCTAAGGAATTTATTTTCTGCCTTAACCATGTCGTCAACTTTCTCAAAGCCCCAGAGCTCAGCACCATATAGTGCTGAGCCTATGGCCTTAGCAGCATAGATCACAAGCCTAGGAGCAATCGGCCTGGAACTTGAGGAGCGATGCTCTCTACCTATGGCTCCAACAACCCTCTTGTGGTTCAGAGCCATTTTATCAATATGAGGTTTCCAGGACAATTTATCTGAAATTCTGATGCCCAAGTAAACAAATGTTTTGACGCAATCTGAGGGGACCCCATCAAGTGTAAGGAAAGACTTTGACTCTCTACTGGGGTTAAAAAAGAGAAGTTTAGTTTTTGTTGTGTTAATTACCAGGCCCCTCAGATTGCAAAACGAGAAGAACCTATTTAACAATTTCTGCAAGCCTGTGGGAGTTTTGGAAATTAATAAGGTGTTGTCCGCAAAAAGTAGAGCGGGCACCTTATCACCCGCCAGGACTGGGGAATCTGCATTTATTTCTAGTAAATAGGAAATTACCCCATTCACAAAAAGAGAAAAAAAGGGTTGGGGCCCTGTGTCCCTCACCTGATTCGGGCACAGTTGCCCTCATGCATATGCACCAAAAGGTTCAATATCGGCTGGGGTATCCCCATCTCAGGTCAAAGGCAGTCTTAAGATCGATAAAAGCGAAGTAAAGACTGCCCTTGCCAATGGTTACCACCTTCCAATGTAACAGGGCTAACCTAAAGGCCTTATAAATCGTACTTGTACAGGCCCTGAACCCTGCCTGATAGTCAGACAAAATGTTATTCTCCCCTACCCAAGAGAGGATCCTCTCCAGGAGGACCCGACCAACCACCTTCTGACCGACATCTATACTACTAGTCGGGCGGTAGTTGGCAGGGTCATCCCTGGAGCCCCTCTTAAAGATGGGAATTACCTCAGCCCCCTTCCAGGATGAGGGCACAGTTGCCCCCACCAGGCGAGCGTTGATCAAGAGGGCAAAATATATGGCCCACTCTCTTGGACTAGCACGGTATAAATCACCTGGTATGCCATCCTGGCACGGGGCCTTTGCCGGGGTAATCTTGTCTATAGCTCTTTCGACCTCACTAACTGCTATTGGTTGAAACGGCTCAGGGGGAAGGAGAGACAGTTGACAACAGGAGGACTCTTGGTACCCTGGATTACTAACTCCTTCATACAATTTTCTAAAATGTTCATACCATTCCTGATCGGTGATGTGGTTCGGAATCTGGTCAGGGTCATGACCATTAGATCTCCTGACCAAATTCCAGAACAGATCACCATTTTTGGACAGGCTATCCGCCTTCAATTCTGACCAATGGGATTCGTCCCACACCCTCTTGGCATCACCTATGGATCGTCTATAATCCTTTCTAAGCCGTTAATTGCGGAGGACTTCTTTAGTCTACACTCCCTATTGTACCATACTTGTGGTGACTTACGGGTCATGTATTTATTATTGGGTGCAAATGGTTCCAGAAAAAGGGAGCTTAACTTGTCAATGGTATTGGTGTAAACATCCCCTACAGTTAGAACCCCTTCCTTTTCTGTACATGCTTTGGTCAATTTGGGGGTGTGGACGCTCAAAATTTCACCAAGGGCCAACATTTTCCGCTCATTCATAGCGACTTTTGGCCATTTGAGAAACCGCTAACAATTAGATGGTATAACTTCTTTGGTTAACATCATATGGCCACTATTAGAACGTGATGCCTCACCGGGGCAGACATTCATCATTACAAACGAGAGTAGGTTATGGTCACTATCAATTGACGGGATAATAACCATATCAACCACCTGTCTCCAGAGTCTCTTGTCCACCAATATGTAATCGATTCTGGAAGTACATGAGACCCTATTAAATGTATTAGCTCCTAAGACATCTGAGGTGGTTCGCCCATTGAGAGCCCTTAGGCCAAGTTCTAATGTTAAGGCGTTAAGTTGGATGGCCACCGGTGACCATCTTTTGACTGGCGGAAGTATTAGAGGGGGTATACCCCATCTTGCGTCTTCCTCCTCTGTCCCAATGAAATCATCAGAGGCCAAAGGTTCGAAGGTGCAATGAAGGTCACCGGCCACCATAATCTGGGCACTAGTTGGACATAACAGTAGTTCATTCGATAATGTAGAAATAATTGGTGACTTAGCTCCTCCCCTCATGCCTCTAGCATAAACATTGAACAGTTCCATGGTAATGCCTCCAGTAGACCCCCTCAGAGTTAATCACATTAAGTCAGGGGTGGAACAGATATGATGAGTAATCCTACAGCTAAGTGCAATATTCACCCTGACCATGAGCCCCCCTGACCACAACCTTGTGTAATTGCGGGTATGAAAAAGCACGAGTAGCCGTGTTTAGACAGTCGTACTAAGCTCCACGACTCCTGGAAAATACATAGATCATAACCATCTATGAAACTGTTCCAGTCTGGCAATGGTAATTTACTTTGGAGACCTGCTATGTTCCAAGAAATGATTTTAATATTCGCAGATATTGCCCTTTGGGCGTTCACACTGCTTCTATGGACCAAGAGATGGGAGGACAAGGCACCGTCCGAGACAGTGTCAGTGGTAGTAGAGAACATAAGATCGTCTTTTTGGTGGGCAACCAGGATAGGAGATATAATGTGTGCAATAGAGGCTGTACTGATGCTACTATTAACAGGAGTAGTGTTAGCAGGTAGTCAATCATTTGCATCAATGGCTGACTGACCCACTATGGCTGGAACAGGGACAGGACTACAATACTTTATGGATTCCATGCTGGGGAACCGCCTGAACTGTATTGCAGATTGGCCTGGGGGAAAGGTTCTAAAGTCAAGTGCTAGAAGGCCCTCGGCGAGCACATGATTAGTGAGAGTTAACTCAATGGTATCTGTACAATTGCCCCTGGAGCTACTTCTACGTGCCCTGATTATGTCCTCCATTATCAGGGACCGGCACCCACGTACGTGTCGAATCCAATGTGTTGCCTTGTTGATTAGAGAGCCCTCATCTTCTCGGGAACATGATTTAGGGACATTAACCATATAAACTCTAGGTTGGATAGTCTTAGGCCCTGTTCCTGGATTATACAGAGGTTGGGATAATTGATCAGGACCCAATCTGATATGTGGTGGATTACGGGCAAGACCAACACTAGAGGGGCGGGAAACGTTCACAGCAGAAGGCTGTTGTAGTGGTTTGGTTATATTATGATCCGTTTGACTATTCTGCTTTCTAGTGGTGCTGTTTATCGTATGTGTGATCATTACACTAGGGGTTCTAACATTATTTCCATTAGGGATTAACTTATTTTTGTCCCACCTGTCTCTCTATGATCTTTGGGGTCAATGCCCCTGGCTGCGGGGCCAGTAGGATGTTTATTTACAACGCCCAGCAGTTCATGCATTATGAGCTTTAATTCTCCTATTTCTGCTCTAAGAGAGGCAATTGATTGGACAACATCATGTAAACTTCCCACATACGTGTTATCCCCAAAGTCCCATCGGTTATACAATTTCTAGGAGCTACTTCCTTCCCGTCTCTTCAAGGAAATCAATAGTTTCAGCTAATGCCGAAAAGCGATTAGAGCAGGAAATTACTATAGGCTCCAACGGTACATGGTTAGAAGTTGTTCTGTGCTCATTCTTAGCTTCAATAAGTTTAGCTGGAGGTTTTTGAAACATCGAGGGCACAATAACTGCTCGAGTGGGACTTGTATTTTGAGGGCTACATGAAGGGGATTTGCTGGTAAGGCCGGAGGGCAGGGTGGGATCCAAAGACAAAATATCCCCGCATTCAGCTACTAAAGTCTCAATTCTATCGAGTGACTGAGAAATGCAGGGGTTTTTGGAAGCCTTCCTTGCCTTTTTCTGTTTAGCCGCCCCCCCACTTGCCCCAGGTATCCCACCTGCAGGGTCCACGAGTTTCCTTTTGCCCATGTTTACTAATTGATTGGAAATAAAAGTGAGTCCAAAACAAATTCCCACCCCTTAACAGATACAAATATGTTCCTAATCGAGGAAAGTTAATGTCACAATTCCAACAATGCAGCCAGATGGCGAGAATATCCTATAAGTCGTGTTAAAAGTACCTTTACCACGTTGTAGGTGGACGAGTCCAGAGTTCTGGATGCAGGCAACAGGGGGGTTGTGACGGGCAAGGACGGGCCCGACCTTGGCCCAGTCTTTGCACGGGCGCTGCCCGGGCGCTTCCAGCGCTGCGGGAGGTGCGGAGCACTGTTAAAGGCTGGCGGCGGTGCCGAGCACTGACGCTGGCTCTAGGCGCCGGGAGTGGTGCTGGGAGTTGGAGTCCCCCTCGCTGGCCATTTCCCTCACAGCAGACTCATATTGCTGGCAGGAGAGGTAAGCGTTGGACTGTTCCCCTCACGGTCGTCCAGGAATTACCCCCAGTTGTTTGCGCGTCCCGCGCTGCGGGAGGTGCTGAGCACTGTTAAAGGCTGGCAGCGGCGCCGAGCACTGATGCTGGCTCTAGGCGCCGGGAGTGGTGCTGGGAGTTGGAGTCCCCCTCGCTCGCCGTTTCCCTCACGGCAGACTCGTATTGCTGGCAGGAGAGGTATGTGTTGGACCGTTCCCCTCACGGTCGTCCAGGAATTACCCCCAGTTGTTTGCGCGTCCCGTGCTGCAGGAGACGCTGAGCACTGCTAAAGGCTGGCTAATGAAATCGGCTTTGTTGCTAGGATATGGAATGCCTTCTGTCAAATACGAAAGTTAAAAACAATATATAATTGTAATGTATGTGTATGTCTTTTTACATACTTGATTAAAGTTCCACTTGGGAATGAAACATGTTGTCTAGGCTGATTCCTGCATTTAGGGCCAGATGTAGGTCGGTCGGTAACGGCCGAAAATCGGTATTTTCGGCCGTTACCGACCGGTATTTCAGAAATGGTATGTAGGGCCCTTATTTTACAGAATCGGTAAATTTACCGATCGGTAAATTTACCGATTCTGTAAAATACCGAATCGGTATTTTTACCGATTCTGTAAATTTGAGATGTAGGTGGGACTCTTCGGAGTCCCACAAGCCTTACCGAATCGGTATTTTACCATCAAATCCAATTTGATGGTAAAATACCGATTCCGGTGTGCATGCTCATGTGTGCATGCACACCTCTGCCATATGACAGGCAGACCTGCCCTTAGGGCATGTATGCCTGCCACATGGCACCCGAGCCTCTTTTGGGGGGGCCAGAGGGTGTCAAAGTGACACCCCCTGCACCCTTGTGAAATTCGGTATTCGAATCGGTAATGCCCATTCATTCCTATGGGCTTCAAAGCCCATAGGAATGAATGGGCATTACCGATCGGTATTTACCGAATCGGTAAATACCGAATTTCTCCGATTCGGTATTCCAGCACATCTGGAATACCTACATACCCACCCCTCAGATTTACAGATTCTTAATTACCGAATCGGTAAAATTCGGTAATTAAGAATCGGTAAATCAATCCTACCTACATCTGGCCCTTAATCATTTAGTATCAAGAATACAAATGTTCAATTATTGGATGAAAATTGATTCAGTGTGAGTTGTGGCCCTAAAGAGAATGGGCTAATTCTAAGCTTTCTCACTAAAATCATATAACAAATAATCTTTGGACTTACTCTATTGATCAAGGAACTTTCTATGAGTTTTTTAGCCTAACAGAGCCTTCATCTGTGGGGTTGTTCAGTTATTGAAGAAGCAGGATTTTACAAGTGTGATGACTCTAAACAATGAACCCATTACCTTTTCAAGATTAGCTAACATTGAACTTGAGTATCTGTGTGACAGAATGAAGGGAGGCAGAGTCATGGGTAACCAAATGAATTGTTTGTGAAAAAGAGGGCAAGGCAACACATAGTGTAATTAAGGATCTTCACCATGCCGGCTGAAAAACTGAGCATTAAATTCTGACTTTGCTGCATTGAATGGAATAACAGTGAGAAGAGTTATGGGAAATACGTGACTTTTCAATTCCTTGGAATTTTACCTCACTATATACATTGTAAGGGAGGGATCACACATGCATAGTACATCCTTTATTTTAATTCAGACTCATGTGTGTTAACCTGTAATATGAGCACTTATCCGATGATACATAATTGTACTTGGAAGTTTCCTCGCACTCAACAATCTATTGCCTTGCACATTGCTTGTATCTCATGTCCACTGTGTTCAGTGCCTACATGAAGCTTAACCCCATCTAGACAGAATGCATGTTATTTGCAAAGAAGAACAACCAAGAAATAGTGCAAACTTGGACTTGAACTTTGACGGTTTTGACTCCAACTGTAACGGAATGGCAAGCCATGTGGATTTACTGTGAAGACCAACCTCACACTCAAGTAACACATAGCCAAAAAGCAAACACAGTATCTAACCACCTTTCTTTTTAAAAAAAAGTTTACTTGTTTCTTCCAGAAAGTGACCCCAGACTTGCAGGTCAAGCCCTCATACTTTCAGATCTAGATGGTTATTAGGCCCTGCTACATGGCTCTATAGACTCCAGAGAAGTGCCCCCCCTTCTTAAACTCCACAGCATTTTCATCCAGGACCTGAGGAAATATGATCATCTTCCCCTCCTGCTGATAGAGGTCCATTAGCTATCGTTGCCAGCCTGCACCATCTTCAAAATCATATGCCACATTTGCAAAGTCATCGCTTAAGGCACCCCGGTCATCTTGCTCATAATTTCTGGTGGCTGGCGACACACCAGCAGCCAGGACACCATCCAACTAGACTAAGAATATGTTTATTCAACACTAGCATTTAAAGGAGTGATGTTTCATTTAAAAATGGATGTTAGGGACTACGTTTATTATGTTAGCTGCAACAAAAATATCAAACTATGCTCCAATCATCCCAATATGCTTTTGTAGTATGACAGCCAAACAATGAAAGTAGGCATTGAAGATAGATGCAGAAATTATTGGAAAGGGAATTTTATCAAAGTATTGCCTGTTAGAAAGTGGTTGCTTGTTGACTGAGGTGTAAGCCCTGGTCAGTTAACAGCCACAATTCCTTGCAGTGTGAACCACAGCGAATCACTAAATCAACCTGTGCTTAAACCTGGGTAACATGGCTCAAAAAGCAGTTAGGCTTAACTTAGAGGCAATGTGTAAAGTACATGTGCAGCACACAAACTGTAATAAGGTGTAAACACAACACAAAAAAAATCCCAATCCAAGTTAGAATAATAAAGTGCAATTCAATAAATAATTTGATATAAAATGACAAAATTCCAGTCAGTAGAACTGGAAGTTCTACATTTTGTTCAGTAAAAATTGGTGCCTAAAAGATCAGAGCGCCAACAGCGGGCAACTAGTTGTGTGAGACCAGGACCAAGATGAAAAATAGGGCTGTCTGCTATGGAGCACAGTTTGGATACAAGAAGGGGATTGTAGCTGGTCAGCGCTTTCCTTTAGACTTTGAAAAATTATTGAGAAAAGTGTTGAGAAGATACTAATCAGTGGGGCAAGGCTGCTGGTTGTGTACGAGGAAGCAGCATCGTCATTGGATGGCCTTGGGTCAAAAGCCGCAGTGAAGATTTCTACATATTGACTTAGTTGCCAAAATGGAAGTTGAAAATCTCCAGTGGGACAAGGCAAAGGGCTGTAACCAAAGACAGTCCCATGAGGTCGATTACCCCTTTGGCAATTGACCGCTGGGAAATATTTGCTGCTGTAGAGAAGAACATAGCAGGAGAAGCTACAAAGTCAATCTGACCAGAGTCTCCTCCTGGTTCTCAGAGGAGTTTTTAGCCAAAAGAATTTCAAGTACTTACTTTTGGATTTTGACTATCTGGGCACCTTTAGCACCACTTCCAAGGGTCCAGGGCTATAGGGACAGCACTTGGAGAGTCACCACTGAGTCTAGTCCTGACAGTCTAGCAGCAATCCCAGATAACTATTACACCCTTTAGTCTAATAGGCCAGATAACTGAGCTGGATGGGTTGGTGGCAGCGGTAATTTCACAAAAGCACAAATTCACCTCCCTTGTTACAATATGAATCCCACTAGTTGACTACCTCTTGCTTAAACTTGAACCCAACCACTTTTCCTTTGCCTGTGCCGTATTCTACAGGCCCCCTGTCCCTATGCCTACTTTTTTGCTGCTGCTGAGTGAGGCCATTGCTGAACTGATGAATGTGTGAACACAGTCAGTGCGCACATCCCAGTGATTGGGCACTCCCTCTGGTTCAAAACAAAAGAATCCGATGAAGTTCCAAAATTTATTCAATTTGATTGGATATTTTCAAATAAGTTTCATTAATTGATAGGTAGCATCCAAATCATACGGCTTTATACAAAGTCATTGTTGCTCCAATGCATTTCGGGTGCATTACCCTTTCTCAAGGAGCTCTGAAAATGAAAACGAACTGCATTTATATCAGCATTACATTCACAAAACGTAAAAGACAAATATAAACATTTCCAGAAGTGAATTAAAAACAGCGGGGGCGAGTGAAAAAAGTGAAGGAGATAGGAAAAGTTATGACTTGTTGGGTGGGCAGTGGGGAGTGGTGAGTATGGATTAAAATGCCAGGGTACCACGGTGGTTTTGGAAAATTATGGGCTCACCCAGACATAGTCAGAAGTGCCCGAGGGTGGAAGACGGCTCGCGAAAGTGAAGGTAAGTGAAAGAAGTCTAAAGTGTGCTCACGTAGACTTGAAGCTGTAACGCGGTGCTGTGAAAAAAAACGGAGGATTAGCCATTAACCAAACAATCTGTGTTTGAGTCTGCCACGTTTGGCGGAGGCTTGCTGGCAAGAGCGGAACTTGACTTACCTAGCTAGATTCTATGGGGGGACTGTATAAGTCTCCAAACGGGTTAGCTGCTAGTCGGCTGCTGCACGTTAACGCCCGGTGGGTGTTGGGGCTTGTGTGAGAAACTGACTCGGTAATAACAAGAACCCGAGTTGGCTATAGTGGAGATTGAAGAAGGACTCAGATGCATCGGCTATGGGGGCCATGTTGGAATGGGTGAAAGGGGAAACCTAAACGGGAGAGTGTGTCATTAACAAATGGTGTGAGGGTGACATAGGCGGAAAAGGTGAAATGAATAGCCCACACCACAGAGGGTGGAAGGGGATGATAAACAATGTTGCGTGGATTAATGGAAAGGATAATAATTATGAACAAATATGACAAATGGAAAATATGACAAATGAAAAAAATGATACAACAGTGATGTTTCAAAGACTCGCAATGGATCAAAGTGTCCTTAAATACCCGGCCGGGTATTTATAAAAAGCAACTGAGTTCGATCCGATCATTCAGACCAAAAGGTTTGCAGGCTTGCAAGCGATAAATCCATGACATTTCTCTTTGCAAAAGGAACTTGTTGTTATCTCTTCCTTCCTTTTTGTCAACAATTTCAAGGACCATGAACTTCAACTGTGCAATGGTGTGATGACATTCCATGAAGTGGGTTGCCACACTAGATTTTGTTTGCTTTGTCCGAATATTGGATTTGTGTTCATTCAACCTAACCTTTATTTTTCGTTCTGTTTTGCCTATGTAGATCTTACCACAAGGGCATTTCAGTAAATAAATGAGATTAGATGAGTCACATGTTGCATTGACGTGCACTTTGATTTCTGTACCTCTCATTGGGTGATTTATTTTGCTACCAGCGATAATGTTGTTGCAGTTATTGCAGTTGTGGCACGGTTTAGTGCCTTTGTAGATGGTTGGAGTTGGTGTTTCTTTGGAAAGGATCTCCTTTAGATTATTGGCTCTTGAGTAAGCGAAGATGGGGGGATTTTTGAACATTTCATGAAAATCTGGTTCAGATGCCAAGATTCTCCAGTGTTCCAGGATGATTTTCTTGTATCTTCCGCTTAGAGTGGAGAATTTCGAGACAACTACCATCCGGTTTGAGTCTTTCTTAGTTGTTTTCTTTAAGGCAGTTTCACGGTCGATGGTGGAAACTTTGTTGGTAGCTTCATTAGTGGTTTCTGGTGGATATCCTCTAGCTGCAAATCTAAGATTCATTTCATTGATCCTTTGAGCATAGTTTCCACCAAAGTTTCCACCATCGACCGTGAAACTG
The DNA here is from genome assembly GCF_964261635.1 of Lissotriton helveticus. Taxonomy (NCBI): domain Eukaryota; kingdom Metazoa; phylum Chordata; class Amphibia; order Caudata; family Salamandridae; genus Lissotriton; species Lissotriton helveticus. The sequence continues at coordinate 230,166,510 of NC_136057.1, read as the reverse complement.
CCTTAAAGAAAACAACTAAGAAAGACTCAAACCGGAGGGTAGTTGTCTCGAAATTCTCCACTCTAAGCGGAAGATACAAGAAAATCATCCTGGAACACTGGAGAATCTTGGCATCTGAACCAGATTTTCATGAAATGTTCAAAAATCCCCCCATCTTCGCTTACTCAAGAGCCAATAATCTAAAGGAGATCCTTTCCAAAGAAACACCAACTCCAACCATCTACAAAGGCACTAAACCGTGCCACAACTGCAATAACTGCAACAACATTATCGCTGGTAGCAAAATAAATCACCCAATGAGAGGTACAGAAATCAAAGTGCACGTCAATGCAACATGTGACTCATCTAATCTCATTTATTTACTGAAATGCCCTTGTGGTAAGATCTACATAGGCAAAACAGAACGAAAAATAAAGGTTAGGTTGAATGAACACAAATCCAATATTCGGACAAAGCAAACAAAATCTAGTGTGGCAACCCACTTCATGGAATGTCATCACACCATTGCACAGTTGAAGTTCATGGTCCTTGAAATTGTTGACAAAAAGGAAGGAAGAGATAACAACAAGTTCCTTTTGCAAAGAGAAATGTCATGGATTTATCGCTTGCAAGCCTGCAAACCTTTTGGTCTGAATGATCGGATCGAACTCAGTTGCTTTTTATAAATACCCGGCCGGGTATTTAAGGACACTTTGATCCATTGCGAGTCTTTGAAACATCACTGTTGTATCATTTTTTTCATTTGTCATATTTTCCATTTGTCATATTTGTTCATAATTATTATCCTTTCCATTAATCCACGCAACATTGTTTATCATCCCCTTCCACCCTCTGTGGTGTGGGCTATTCATTTCACCTTTTCCGCCTATGTCACCCTCACACCATTTGTTAATGACACACTCTCCCGTTTAGGTTTCCCCTTTCACCCATTCCAACATGGCCCCCATAGCCGATGCATCTGAGTCCTTCTTCAATCTCCACTATAGCCAACTCGGGTTCTTGTTATTACCGAGTCAGTTTCTCACACAAGCCCCAACACCCACCGGGCGTTAACGTGCAGCAGCCGACTAGCAGCTAACCCGTTTGGAGACTTATACAGTCCCCCCATAGAATCTAGCTAGGTAAGTCAAGTTCCGCTCTTGCCAGCAAGCCTCCGCCAAACGTGGCAGACTCAAACACAGATTGTTTGGTTAATGGCTAATCCTCCGTTTTTTTTCACAGCACCGCGTTACAGCTTCAAGTCTACGTGAGCACACTTTAGACTTCTTTCACTTACCTTCACTTTCGCGAGCCGTCTTCCACCCTCGGGCACTTCTGACTATGTCTGGGTGAGCCCATAATTTTCCAAAACCACCGTGGTACCCTGGCATTTTAATCCATACTCACCACTCCCCACTGCCCACCCAACAAGTCATAACTTTTCCTATCTCCTTCACTTTTTTCACTCGCCCCCGCTGTTTTTAATTCACTTCTGGAAATGTTTATATTTGTCTTTTACGTTTTGTGAATGTAATGCTGATATAAATGCAGTTCGTTTTCATTTTCAGAGCTCCTTGAGAAAGGGTAATGCACCCGAAATGCATTGGAGCAACAATGACTTTGTATAAAGCCGTATGATTTGGATGCTACCTATCAATTAATGAAACTTATTTGAAAATATCCAATCAAATTGAATAAATTTTGGAACTTCATCGGATTCTTTTGTTTTGAACCAGAGGGAGTGCCCAATCACTGGGATGTGCGCACTGACTGTGTTCACACATTCATTGGTTTATCTCTTGGCGTAAACGGACGGTTACGCCGCCAGTTGGAGCACCTTTAAAATTCCTATATATCGTCAAATTTCCCACTTAAAAACATTTCTACCCCAACACAAGCTGTGCATTGCCTGCTTCATTTATTTGATGCCATTGCTGAACTGGCCATACATCATGCCAACGTTTTGATTGTTGGTGATTTCAACTGCTGGCCTAACAATGCACAGCAAAGGCCTCACTCTGCCGAATTTACTGACCTGCTGACAGGCATAAACTGCATCCAGTACATCAAAGTAGCCACTCACATTAAGGAACACACCCTAGACCTGGTCTAGTCTGCCAACCTAGAGATAGACAACCTACAAATTTCCATAGGCTCATGGTTGAACCATCACTTTATTACCTTCACTATCCTGAGTATTCCTATCCCCAAAGCTCAGGCACTATCATGGAGTCAGACCTCCACATCATGTACTAGCAGGAATAAGTAAGAGTCCTGGCCCAACAAGTAAAAGATGGCCAGGAATCAATGATTGAACAATGCTCACTCAAAATCGGAATTCCAAATCAAGGCAGCGGTCTAGTTTATGTTTCAACAGGTGCCTAGAGATTAGGTTGAGCGCGCGCTCTGAGAACAATGCACACTTCACTGAAGAACCTATGTGAAACGCACCTTGTACTTGAAGCTCCGAGTCTGAAGAGAATATTTAAGAATATTCACCAGGTTTTCGTCTGGTTCCTCGTTCCGCTATTCCGTCGAAAGTAGCGTTCTCAGTTCCTGCCCCCCTACCCCCGGTTTCATTTCTTGATATCGCACATACGAGGAAGCGAGTTTGTGTCACACGTTGTCTCTCCTCCTCATAACTTGATTCTGTGAGAGTCCGCAACGCCCAAGGCTGAATAGAAAAAATTCAGCACGCAGTTTCTCCTGGTGCAGAAGAGAAGGAGAAGGAGAAAGAAAATCAACAAGAAGAAAACAGAGCTAAGTGAAAAGACGATATTTGAGAATTGAAATCTAAAAACGATTTAGGCTGATAAGAACATTGTAATTGTTTACTTACCTGAAACTTGAAGGAAAAGACAACAGTTATTGGTCTATTAAGAAAAGAAAAGAAAAAACATTAGTATTAACATTAGAATATTGTAGAGATAGAACAATTAATAAGAGCAATAAAGAAGTATACATTTAGAAAGCCGACTCAAATTCCACGCACCCCAAAGGACCCTACGATCAGCCCAGCTCTCCTACGCCGTAGTCCCCCGCACCAGAAAGACCAGATCGGGAGGCCGCTCCTTTTCCTTCCTCGCGGCCAAAGCATGGAACGCCCTTCCGCTCCACCTCAGACAGACAACATCGCTCCCCATCTTCGCAAGAAACCTCAAAACCTGCTCTTCGACAGACCCCCTCCTTGAGGGAATGGAACCTGCACCCCAGCCCACCCCTAGCGCCTTGAGACCTTTACGGGTGAGTAGTCACGCTTTAACAAACCCCTGATTGATTGATTGATTGAAGCACAATATAAGATAGCAGCGCAGCAGAAGAAGTAAGTACAGAAATATACTGGGACTGAATAATAAATAGAAGTGTTAGAGATAAAATAGAGTTAATAAGAAACACTTTGTCTTATAGGTTAAGCAATACTGTGAATTGTGAGACAAGAAGAAAGGAATATTAAATAAGAATAGAGAAACACAGTAGGAGAAGTAAGTAGAGAATCTTTCGTAGATAGATATAATAAAAGACCAATAAGAAACATTAGGAAAGAAATAAAGAGCAAATATCTTGTTTTATAGGTTAAGCATCACACTGTGTTAAATAGAATTAGGAAGAAAAGAATACTAAAAGAAAAGACAGAAGAGAAGCACAGATCCTGGAACTAAGGGTATGTAAGAATAGTTTAAGAATAGAATAATTTTAGATAGAGTAGGATAATAGATAATGGTTGTGTTTATATTCTAGGTTCTCAGAAAAGAACAAACGGTCTGCTGGTCGGACTAAGAGAAATAGAAGAAGCAGAGAACAAGTTCCGGGACCAGTCTCTTCTTAGTTTGTTGTTGTATCCACTCCCCCTTCCCCCTTAGGCGTGGTCTCCGGAGTATCCTTAAGGAGGAGTTGGGGAACTAGCATCTCTGTTTCTGTGCAAGTTCTTGGTAAGAAAATATATATATTGCTTAGACAAAATTATATAGAACCTGAAACATGGCTAGGAATTGGAGTCGGGTTAATACCCAAGAATTCGGTACCTTACTAGCCGCATCTAAACCCTCTGTCTGACTGTATATCCTCAAATCCAGGCCGAAAACATTAATGCTTGGTTAGAATCGGCTAGAGACAGTCTTGCTCCTTTGAAGATAGTTAGAAACATTGTGCCCATGACGCACAGCATTGGTTCTCTGAGGATTTGAAGGCAATGAAATTAGCCTTGCGATGATCTGAAAGGAAGTGGAGACAGGACTATTGCCCCCATAAAAAGACCATCTTTATGGCAGCTTTTAAAGTTTATAAAAGTGCCATTCTCAGGACTCAATCTGAATACTTTTCTTCTAAAATCATGGATTCCACTAATAGGGCCAAGGACATTTTTACGATACTACATGAACTTGTCAAACCGGATCGCGTTACTGCAAAGCCCACACCATCACAATCCCTGTGTGATTCCCTCAATACTTACTTTATTGAAAAAATTGCCAACATCAAATCCAGTATTCCTCAGTCCTCTGTATTATCAGATCCCCGAGGCTTACACACTAACCCTCACCATCTGGACCAATTCCCTTTCATTACCCAAGAGGTTTTGGTTTCTTTACTTAAGAAGGTTCGCTGTGGTTCCCCCACGGACAGCTGCCCTCCTCATATCCTTCGGGAAGTTTTCCTACATTGTCCTGAGCCCCCTATGTCGCTTCTTAATAATTCCCTTACTAAAGTCATTGTCCCCAACCTTTTTAAAAGTGCGGAAGTTGTACCTATTTTTTAAAAAAACAGGCTCTGATCCTTCTATTCCCTGCAACTTTCGTCCTATCTCACTGCTACCCTTCTTGTGAAAAATCTTGGAAGCTCTACTGGCCAACTGTCTCAGCACTTTTTTTGAGCAGTCACACTACCTAGTCCCACACCAAGCCGGTTATAGACCAGAACATTCTACCAAGTCTGTCATTTTAGCAGTCCTCGATGAATTACGAAGGGGGGCTGACCGGAGCTCCACGCAAGCACTGGTACTCCTGGATCTCTCGGCTGCTTTTGATACGGTCGACCACCGTGTACTGATCGACCGGGTCGAGAGCGCGGGGATCCGGGGTCTCCCGCTGGAATGGATATATTCCTTCCTTAGTGACCGCTTTCAAGCAGTCCGTCTCGCTAGCTTTCTGGCTGAGAAGAGGAGACTGACATGTGGGTCCCACAAGGTTCATCGCTATCTCCCCTCCTTTTTAATTTGAATATTTTTTCCTTAATTTTGGCCCTTCAAAAGAGAAAGGTGGTCATATTCAACTACGCTGATGATCTCCAGTTAGTGTTTAACATTTACTCTTCCCCTTCATCCACGAATAACTTTCAGTCTACCTTTTATTCATCCGCAACTGGATGAATACTAACCATCTCAAGCTAAATCCCGACAAAACCGAGCTGATTCTCACTGCCGGCCCAGTGAATCCCTGGAATTCCAACTTTTGGCCATACTCACTGGGGTGCCCTCCACCTCCTGTCAGCTTGGTCAAAAGTCTGAGAATTGTGATTAACAATGACCTCACGATGAAGGCACAGATAAATGCTGTGGTCTCTGCTTGTTTCTTTCACCTCCGGAGAAATCGCAAAATATGCAAACATTTAACCATCGAGGGCAGGACTCAAGTTATACTTGCCCTGGTTATGTCACTTATCGATTACGCAAACCCCTTGTACACCGGGATACCAGCCTACCAACTATGTCGGCTTCAATTGGGGCATAACCAAGCCGCCAGGCTTGTCTATGGTCAACCTAAATCTCACCATGTGAAACCTTTGTTGAAAAACATACATTGGCTTCCCGCGACCCAACGCTGTCTCTTTAAATCAGGCTGCACAATCTACTGAGCCCTTTCGGATCGTGGTCCGACCTTCACCACGTCTAAAGTACGGTGCCATGTCCCCTTCCGTGTCTTATGCTCTGCAAACATGAATCTGCTGACTCCTTATTCATTTAAATGTTAAAAACACGGGGTCTGAGATTCTTGTCTCTGGCACCACAGTTTTGGAATTCTCTCCCCCCCCGAATTGATTTGCCTACTTCCTATACTCAGTTTAGGAAGTTTTGGTTATTAGTTCAGGCATGCAATTAAAATCCTCTTTTTCTGTCCCAGCAACTATTTGACCCTGCTTAGCGCCAAGAAACCACTAGTGAACGTGCGCTCTATAAATAGTTTTTAACATAACATAACCACTCACTCAGTACAGCCAACTAGCCATTGTAAGTCACTATGGAGGTTCTGAGACAGTCGAAAATACAGTCCTTGCCCTCAGAAAGAAGGTGGGAGGGCAGCAGGACAACAGGGTAGCAATCCAGCAGGGCAGCAGTCCTTTGGAGCAGCAGTCCAGCAGAGTGGCAGTCCTTCCAACAGCAGTCCTTCTTCCTGGCAGAGTATGCACAAGGCCCAGAAGTGTACTGAAGAGATGGAGTCTGAGGTCCACTTTTTTATACCCTACTGCCCTGGTTCTAAAAGGTGGGAAAAGCTTCTAGACAGTGACTTTGAAGTTCATGTTCCTACCCCCTGCCCTGCCTCCAAGCTGACTGCAGTGACAATGTGGCGTCCTTAGGTTCTTTGTGTGGGGGCAGAGCACACCCGATTCAGTTGGAAATGGGGCTCTTCTCTGACCCCCCTACCTGGCCCACAGATGGCCCATTGAAGCACGCCTAATCCCTCTATTCTGTGGCTGTCCCTGGGAAGGCTGCTGGCACCAATTGGCTAGGGACAGGAAAATGCCAACCCTCAAAGTTTCATTTAAAAAATAATTATTTAAAATCTGACTTTACTGCTAAAGAGGATTTTTAATTGCAATCTCATAGATACCAAACATGAGATGCTCATCTGTTCCCAGTCAAACGTTAGCACTTATTCAATACAATAATCCAACCCAATGTTTTCTTTTTGGACAGGCAGGCCTCAGAGAAGTGAAAAACGAATTTAGGCATTTTTCATTCTCAGGATATGCAAAACGCAAGAGAACATGTCCAAGCTTTTAATTACAATGCATACTGTCTTTCGGGCTCAATAGGTTCTACCTTAGGGTTAACTTTTATGAGATAAAAGTGGAGTTTGAAGCTTGGCAAAGGGGATATATTATGCCAAGTTGAATTCAAAGTCTAAAATTTAATTCAGGCTGTAATGGCAGGCCTGGGAAATGTTTTAAGGGGCTGCTTAAATGATGCAGGCCCACTAGTAGCATTTTATTTGGAGGCCCAGGGTATATTGTGTAACACTCTACAAGTGAATTAAATATGCCAATCAGGTGTTAACCAATGTAACCATATTTAGGGGAGAGAGCACAAGCACTTTAGCGCTGGTTTGCAGTGTAAAAGCGCGCAGAGCCCTACGGCCAACAGATTGAATGCAGCAAAAAAGGTCAGGGGTAAAAAAAAAGGTTTGGGGGTGACCGTGCTGAGATGGCCAAGTTCAACATCTTGGTATTTATACCTAGCCACCTGTCTAAGAATATGTTAAATGCTGCACTTTCGTCTAGATGATTTGGGGTTTTTACTTTGCTGCTGTCTACTACTGATCTAAAATCATCAACTGCTTAAACTCTCCATTGATTTACTTCATATTACAAAAGTCATGCTGGTTGTTTAATGCCATAAAATAATTTGTACTTTGTAGGGAAATGCCTCTTTTTGCATGATCACCCTCAATTTTTCGGGGGCACATTTAACCTACCTATAAGTCCTTAGTATATTGTACCCAGTGTACCCAGGCTCTGTAAAGTAAATGTCATTAGTGGAGTGCCACACCTATTGTGCCACCACTAAAGTGACAAGGGAAAGTCTGTCACTTATGCAGTTTTAAACTGAAAATTCGAATTGGCAAAATAAATCTTTTCCCAGGCCTAAACCTTCTTTTTTAATACTTATAAGTCACCCCAATGGTAGGCCCAAATTGTCCATAGGGAGTTGTGCATGATATTTCAAAAGCAGGACATGTATACATAAGTTTCTGGCAATGAAAATTCTCCAACTGCGTTTTTCAATAGGCTGCCTCTCTCATAGAAAAGCACTGGGTTACAATATAACACTTTATAATGCAGTTCAGTTTGGGAATAGCTAGAATCATGCATCAAGGACTCAAATTAGTAGCAATTTAAAATCTAATCAAATGGCCAAGTCGGATTTTAAATTACTGTTTTGAAAATGCCACTTTTAGAAAGTTGCTATTTTGTTGCCCACCACCACTAGTAGCCTTTTCAGATTAAATTCTGGTAACTTCATGGTTTTGTGTGATTTTTAACATGCATGTTGATGAGCCAAACTGCTCCCAGGCCTCTCAGCTGATTCATAGTCTGGAATGCATTAATCTGACCCAGTTAGTCCCCACCCCTACCCATAAACTAACATCAAGCATGACTTGAACTCGTCCAGTGACATTTTTAATATCATTAAATCTTTAACTATTCCGGAAGTGACTAAAAGTGCTTTTCATCCATCTCTATGTACTAGCCTGATTTCTTCAATGAGAACATTAAAAAAACTATACTCAATGTTCTCATCAGAAGTCTGCTCAGCAAGACCTTTGATATCTTCTGAAAGTCCATCACTTGCTTTATAGGAATTTTGCGATATTTTAGAAAAGGACACTTTTGAGGAGATATGACATGCTACTCTGGCTATCCAGAGGACCCCTGTCTTCCTCAATTTCTTAAACTGGCTCCCCTTATTGTAAATACTATCCTTATTAGGATTTGAAATGCTTCTTTGAAATCTGGCCTTTTCCCTACTTTATGGAAACAGGCGTTCTTATTGCCATTAGTAAAGAAGCCTAATGCAGACCCTGGGGTACTCAGCAATGTTAGGCCCATTTCATTGTTACGTGGAGCTATGAAGATTTTAGAAAAATTGGCTCATCGCCAATTGTCTGCCTTTGTTGAAGCTAATGATTTGCTTCACAATACCCATTCTGGCTTCTGTGCAGGTTATAGCATGAGTACCGTTCTACTGAAAGTATCTGAGACTGTCATAGAGGTTCTGGATGGCTGTGCATCTGCTATGGTAGTGGTACTAGGCCTATTGGCAGCATTCAACATAGTGACACATTCCACCTTGTTGAATAGATTATGCAATTTGTATGTTTAGGGCACTGTGCTGTCATAGATATGATCTATTTTAGAAGATCGAACTCAACAGGTCTTCCTTTGCCCATTTTCATCTTCGCCTAAACCTTCACTTGTGGGGTGCCACAGGGTTCGGCCCTCAGTCCACTGCTTTTCAACCTTTACTTAGCCCCTTTGCCCACCCTTATTGAGACCTGGGGAGTGAAGGTTGTTTCGTATGCAGATGACACACAACTTGTGTTTTAATTTAGATAACATTCAGAAGTTGCCTTTGTCAACTTCAAAGAGCTTCTACATGGTATTGTCAAAATAGAGGTGCTTTTCTTCAGTCAGATGGCACCCCCTCCATCCAGTTCCTGGTGGCCGACTGAACTGGATCTGTCACTAACACCAGCCATTTCAGCTAGAAACTTAAGGGATCATGTTTGATTCTGACCTTTTCTTTGCAACCCAAATTTGGCAGATCTCATCATCCTGCTTTTTTAAGTTAAGACCAGTCTTGAAACTATTACACCTTCTGCCTGTAGAGACCCGAAAGATCGTAGTAAATACCCTGGTGATATTTTGCTTGGATTATGCTAACATCGTATATCTGGGTCTTCCGGCTTTGCTGACACATGGACTTCAAATGATGCAGAATGCACTGGCCAGGTTGATTCAGCAGGTACCCTTTCATCATCATATACCCCCCCCCCATTTGAAGCAGCTCCATTGGCACCCAGTTGCCAAGATGGTTGAGTTCAAAGCCCTGACATTGGCATTTAGAGCTATTAGGGGCAAAGGTCAATGATACTTGAGAAATAGGCTCAGTCAGTACCACAAGGAGAGAGCCCCTTGATATCTAATCACCTGCAACTCTTGTGCATACAGGGGTTTGCCAAGGTTTGTTGAGGTGGCAGGTCTTTCTTGGTACCGACAGGCAGGCTTTGGAACTCCTTGCCTATTTATCTTCACATGGCTGAGTCCAAACACCATTTCAGGAAATATTTTTAAAACCTTGCTCTCTAATCAAGTGTAGACATGAGTGACTGATCCTGTTTATCAGTCTAGCCTTTGCGAGTCAGGATGCCTCTGCTGAGGTAGAGGTGTGCTGTACAAATGACTTTGATTGATTCATTGGATCCCCAGTTGTCACCTGGAAACCTGCTGGTAGTTGTGACCCCCTCCAGGCAGGATGGCCAGGGGGATGTGCCCACTAACTGCACAGATACACCTAGGCCTGTCCTTGCCATTGTCCAAGGAGCCAGAGTGGCAGCAATCCCAATGTGGACAGGGGGTAACCTGTTACAGGACTAGCATGCAGGAAGAGTTCCTAATCTCCACAGACACAAGTCAGGGGTGTGCCTAGTGCTCTAGCTAAGGAAAGAAAGATCATGCTATGTTGGATTTTGGCAGAGCAGGGCACTGTGGAATTTGTTAATGCAAAAAACTACAAGAAATTATGCCAACATTGGTAGTGGTGCCCCTAGGATTATTTTCTTATGGAACAGGGATTTTCCCCAATCCAAACCTTTGTGGTAGAAAGTTGGCACCTATGGCTGCCTTCCTCAGAACACTATTGAATCTGAGGTAGACAAAAGTAGGACAGTACCTACTGAACCCTTTTGACTTAAAGAGGACTGAACCTACTGCAACCTTTTGAGAGGAATTACAAAGACTGGACCAGCTCCCACCTGAACCAAAGACAGAAGAGTGTCATCCAAGGGCTAGTTGGCTAGTCTTCTGTCAAGTTAGAGGGACAAAAAAGCTGCAAGAAGTCTACCTTCCTGAAGAGCCCAGCTGACCAGTCCCAACTGGAATTGCCCTGGACATCCTTGATTGCTTCCCCTTCAGTGAGATCTGACCCCCCCCAAGTGGTACATTGAGGTCCTGGGGCCTTTGATAAGTGCCAGAGTGTACTCTGCCTGCATAACCATTAAAGTTGGCACTTAGGATTTTTGCCAAAAGAACCAGAAGCCACCACCAGACATCCACCATGCGCAGCCACTGATTTCACACTGCCGGTCAGATCAACTTGGTTGTTTGCGCCACTGAAAGGGTTCTGACTTCTAGAAGGTTTCAAAGTCCGAAGGTAGAAATCTTCTCTGGGCGAAGGCACCAAACGTATCCTGCAGGGGCGAGGCCTTTCTCAGGTATGAATTTCAAAATTCTCTTGCTCTAAGCCTTCCGGCTAAATGTAATTGGCTTCACCTGGACTTTGTAAAACAGCTATCTGGCCTTGTAGAATCCATTGTGGCCACTGCCTTCTGCCTTGCCCTGCTGAGGGTATTTAACTTCCATTTTGAAGTCAGAAGGTAACATTCTTCAACCAACCCTGGTCCTGGTATCCATTCCTCACTCCATCATAGTCAGCCTTAAATTTTGACTTTCACCAGGTGTAGTGAGACCAGATACCAGTGTTCGGAGCTTTGCACTCTTCAGCATTCTCTACATCTGATTTTTGCAGTTTTGTTGTCTATTAGAAGATTACAATTATACTACTTTTATAAATAGGAGTGGGAATTTTATTGGGTTGTGGTTTCTACTTATTTCCTATTTAGTACTGCTTTACTAATTTCTCCTACATTAAACCTGTCTGATCTGTGCCACAGCTACAAATGGTTGAGCTAAGGTTTGAATTATTGCGACACAGCTGGACCTTGTAAGGAAAAGTGCTATTATTAATAGATGAGGACTATCATTCGCTTCAGCTAGTAATCCACATTTTCTTAGTGATTCAATGGTGAAAAAAGTAGCAAGTTTAGACCAGAGGGCATCATTATGATGCCCGACAGTCAGACCGCCGATCAACACCATGGTGGTTCGGGGACCACCTGACAGGCAGGCGGAGGTCCGACCACCCAATTACATTGTGCCCTCTAGGGGGTGGGAAACGCTGCAGCTTGGAAAAGGGTCAAAGCACAAGCCACAGTGTTATAGAGCACTTTGTGTGCATTCATGCACCATGTGCCAGGCACCATATGGTGCTTGGCACATGGTGCATGAATGTGCATGGGGGCACTACATGTGCCCCCAGGGTCACTGAACAGTGACTGCCAGGGTACAGGGACCCGGATTGGGGCCCCCAAAGTCCCTTTTTGTCTGCCTTTTTATGGCAGTGGGAAAAGACAGTTGGAAAGGGACATCCTAATCCCTACAGCGGTATACGCACAGGCACCGCCTCCATTGTTCAGTTAGGATTCTGACCTCCGCCCAACAGGATCCAAAATCCTGTCAGAGGTGGCGGTCCTACATGGTCCCTGCGGTCCAACCATCTGCATCATACTACAGCGGCCAGACCAATTCCCTGTATGTTAGGGGGAGTCTGACTGACTACATAGTAAGGGCGAGAGTTCATAAGAAGTGATTATTTGAGTCCTGGAGGTACTGAAATGAAGGCAAGAGGTTTGTGGTCAGACCACCACTGAATGGCCGAAAGACTATTGGTGGTGGTCCGACTGACATCATGCAGAGTGGTCCGAACGTTGCATTATGATGCAGTTGGTCAGACTGCATCAGTCAGAGGGACCAACGAAGAAAAGCAGAGACGGGAGGGAGTACTGGACCGCCCACGGCCTGACAGAGGAGGGAGCAGTGCAGTGAGGTGTCTGCGCTACGCCACGGCTCCGACCTTCTCTGTGTAACGGACCGCCGGAATGCCATCAACACCGAGGCTGCCTGACTTCAACATGGCTCCCGGTGCAGATGCAGATTGAGGCCCCCTGAGGAGTGGGACCGGGGTTGAGCAGAGAGCTACGCCAGTGACCACGGGGGCTACTGTGTGAGGACCTTGACTCTAAATCTGCTTGGCGCCGCCAGAGGTAAGGCCCGGGCTCATCGTGAATCGCTGGGGTGCACACGCTGACGCCTCCTGGAAAACAATCCATGCCGTTTCAACTCACTGCTCCCCTGCCTGACTTTAAAATGGCGGCCACCATGTAAAATCGGCGCCCCCGTCTGTTTCACTTGGACTCGAGGCCCCACGCCTACCTCTTACCAGGTGCTGCTCTAGAGGGGATAATAAATTGTTGCTCTATCTTAATCCTGGTGCCGGTTCACCGAAGTGCCACGATCGTCTTTACCACCACCTATACGACCCCTGTGTAAGCCCCCTAGCCACTAAATGGCGCCCATTCCGCTTCATCACGGATAAACTATGCATGTCCCGAACACCGGCAACACCCCGCATGCAAAGAACCACTCCAGCCTGCACAATGGGGAAATCAAAAATCATGCGGAACCTGACTATACCTGAGACGGCACCGGAGAATCAGCCGAGTACCCGCACATTGACTAAGCTGGCAACTATAGCCCACCAGATCCATGGGAACTTTTCACCGGACTACCCTTCCCCTACCCCTCCTCGCTCTACTCCTCTCCGCTTTCCTGCTACTGACCTCTCCTCCACCTGTCCTGGCCCCAGTCCCCACCATGCTTATCTCCTCGCTCTACTCCTCTCTACTTTCCTGCTAATGACCTCTGGCTTCTCCTGTCCTGGCCCCTAGCCCCCACCCTGTTTACCTGAGACTTTCCCCTCACCATCTGAGATCTATCTATTCTGCCTGAAGTCCGATGGAGCTACCTGGTTTAGCTATAGGGGAGATTGTCCGGGATACCCTCCTTGGACGTCACCTACCCAGTAGGTCTTTAGCCAGACTTCCTTTCGTCTCTCCTGTTGCCCCTTCCCGCACCCTCCCCCTATTTTCGTCTCTCCTTCTCTCCTCTCTCAATGGACTGAGACTGAACTATTTTGTCTAATGCCCGATGGAGCTACCACTGATTTAGCTATAGGGGAGATGGGCCGTGGAATCCCTCCTTGGTCGTCACCCACCCATCCGGCCCTTAGACAGACTTCATTTCGTCTCTCCTTGTTGTCTCTTCCCCTATCCCCCCTTTCTCTACTTCCATGCCCCCTCCCCTCCACCCTCCATCTATTTTGCGCTCCACGTTTTTTAAAATAATTTTCCCACTGAGACCGAGCTATTGGCCAATGTCCGGTGGAGCTACCTGATAGCTATAGAGGAGATGGGTCTTGGGACTTCCCCTCGACCGTCACCTACCCAGCCGGACCTTGGACAGACTTTCCATTAGTCTCTATGCCGCTTCTCCCTCCCAGCCCTTTACCCTTACCATTGAGGTGTAGACCTCAATTATCTTGTCTCCTATGCTCTTGTTATTGTTTGTCTAGCAACTGATGCAAATTGAAACTGATTTAATCATGTAATGTAATTTTTGTGGAACCTCATGTAAAGCGCTCTGATACCTCCGGGTCTAGCCAGCACTACATAAAACTCTTGAATAAATAAATAAATAAATAATAGGGGTGGTGCCTGCACAGGTACTGCCGTAGGGATTACGATGTCCCTTTCCAACAGCTTTTCCATGGCAGTCCGACTGCCATGGAAAGGCTGTTGGGAAGGGACTTTGGAGACCCCTAGCAGGGCCCCCATACTGCATGGGCCTCCGCCTTGAGACGCAGGGGTACATATGGTACCACCCAAACTACCATACCTCGTGTGCCAGGCACCACAAGGTGTCGGGCAAATGGTGCATAGATGTTTACAAACATCAACTTTTCCATTGCAGCTTGTGGTGCAGCACTTTTCGGGGCGCAGCACAAGCTGCAATAGAAAAAGCCATGATTCTGACTGTTTACACTGTGGTCACATCATAATGTAGCGGGTGGGACCACTGAATAGTTGTCAGTCAGTCCCAATCTCGCTGTAATGGCGGTCTGACGCTTGTCCGACTGCCATCATAATCGGGCCCATAGTATTCACAAAACTTCTCTTTTCAAAGTTTACAACAGATCAAAGAACAAATTACTAGAATAAAGGATCCAGTCACTGGAAAAAACAAAAGATATTTCAACAGACTACCAAAAACAAGTTTAGGAAAGGATATAAACCATCTTAGGTAAATATTTGGTAAAACGCAATGCACAGCCAAATCTATCAGCTTTCTTTCTACAGGGTTAACTTTAAAATGTATCTTATTTTTCACAGGAGTAATAACATTTCTTTTTGCAATTACAACAGTGCCTCAAATAAACTTGGAAAACGTATTTCCCTTAGCAGGTAAATTGTTAACAATCAAAATTAAACTCATTTTATATTATAGCATTTACAAAACATTTATTTTCTCAAATTTGTCTACAGATCACTAAACAAAGGCCTGCAGAAATCAGGAAAACTATGAGCATTCATAAAGAGGCAATAGGTTGCTGAAGTATGGTGGCTATCTTTATTGTAAGGAGAGGTTAAGTTAGCTCTGGAGTCATTTGAGTGTGTGCAACATTTTTTATCCCATTGCAAAGGCAAAGTGGTTACTCTGGGTGACACTGTGCAATGGACCGCAGAGCATAACTAGGTTGCCTCTGCAATGGAGCTTGAAGTGCGTGAACATGTACTGCACGTTAAAATGGTAGCATTCACCTCCAATGAACACTCTGGTTCAGTTTTGAGGGAGGTTTACCACAACATCCCCATGAATGTAGCTAGTAGTATGCCCACAATACCAAATTTGAGGAGAATGTTACAGAGGCAAACCAGGCAAGTAATCCCCAATGAGTAATTCTACACACATATTCTGTAATTTACAACCCCCTTTAGCTAACAATTTCTTACACTAATGGACCTTTCCTTTTGCATGACAAGGAAAACACTCTGAAAAGAAATGCTTATCACAGCACACCCTGTGACATGGTAACTTTTGAGAATAATGACATTTAGATGCTGGATGGCACCTATAAGTAAACAACTCATCCATTTACCCACATTTACACTATCCATGCTAACATAAATGAAATAACTCTCCCATTAGTTTATAGCTTACTCCCGGACATTCAATCTATAAAGTACAAAGAATTTTTTTCAGCAATAAAAAACTAGGAAAATTACCATTGATTCAGAATTAAAAATGATTAATACTATCACCAAATTCAAAGATCTTTTTTTCAATTTACCCAGCTTTGTTCCTCCTGTGTGTGTGGATGAATTGTATACATCAATTACAGAATCAGACTATTTTTCCCAAAACAAAGAGAAATTGGCCCACTGCTAAATTACTTTGAAGACACATGGATTGGCCATTGAAGCAGATTATAGGGAGGTGAAAGACTAACAATGCCATAGAGGGGTGGCACAATCACTTAAACAAATCAATAGGCAGACATGGCCCTAAAATGTATCATTTTTTGAAAACTTTGAAGGAACAAGATTTCAAAGAAATGAGAATGGCACAATCATTTTCAAGTAGCCTGAACCCTTTCGTTTAAAAGAAAGTGAAGAAATGTCTGCAACACTATTTCCATTGATGGGGGCTTCAGAATACCTGGACAATATTGCGTACATCCTACACTTCTAACACACACTAACAACCTGTAAAATGTATTTCCTGATTCGACAACACTTTCTAAATAATTTGCCATTAAAATTTTTATTTTAACAAATTAAAGGAATTTTGGGGTTCCTACCTTTAGTTGTTTAATTTCTTCAACTCTTGGTCTCTTGGTGATTTTTTAAGCCACCTGTCACCAAGAGTATTCAATCCTCCAATAATCCAAACAGGGAAAACAACATCCAAAGAAAAAAAATATGAACTCTTGATTTTTATAAAAAATACAAACAATTTACTACAGTCTAATAATTGGTCATCTAAAAAGATTCTTTAGAAAAACAGCAATCCTCCTAGCTTGATGGCGACCGAAAGCAAGATGGCGATCGCGTAGATAACTATGGTGGAGCTCTCACCTTGCCCCCTGAAGCGCCATGAAAGCACCCTGTGGCTGATCAGCTTACCTTTGGGAGATGGTGGCAGGACACGGTCACGGATTCAGACGACCGGTTGTGGGAATCGGAGGCTTGCTCGACTTCCCGGCAGCAAGTGGAGACTGTCAGCAAGTTGGTGTGTCTGCACTGGAACCCTCGGGCACACTCTGTGATCAATGCAGTGGAGCGGAGGTGGAGCAGCAGTGGCACGAGCCCTGGTGTGAGCAGCGGCTTGGCTGTGAGACTCGCCCGATCTCTGCACAACACCTTGAGGTCGTAGGCGGGTGTCGCTGCCTCTGTCAGTTTTGCATTGGCCTGGAGGACACAAGCTTCAGTAACTGACACAATTTGGTTATTAGAGACTAAAAGAATGCCTCCAAAAACAATGAGGCAAGTAAAAGAGACCCTGGGGCAGAATGTAGCCCAGCCACAAGGATCAAGACAGGAGTGCTTCCCTGCAAATGCAGAGATCAATGCAGGTAACCCCAGCCAGTCCCGTATACCTAAAAAACAGCAGGATAGTATGGGGGCAGGGAAGCAGAGGAAACTAATGGACTTGGGCAAACCGGGGGCAAGAAAACAATCACACCCAAAACTGCCGAGGATGTAGGGGCAATATCTGATGAGGATAATGCAGCCACCACCCCTATCCCACCCCAACCAGCCATCACAGACTTCTTTAAAATTAAGTACGGACCAGGGGGCCAGATGCCTAATGAATCCTCACATTAAATAGGTTCTGAATCAATCTCTAGAGAAAACGTGTGCGACACTACAATGGCGCACAGTAAGGATCATGAAGAAAATTAAGTACCGTATATTGTGGCAGATAATGATATATCATCAACCAGTACTTCCAGTTTGCCCCCACTAACTGGGATAAGGGAACAGCAGCTAGCATTGAAGGTACTCCGAGAGGGGTGCCCCAGGGAGGCACCGGAGATTAATTATGTATAGTGGCCGATCCTCAATCCTATGTGCAGCCTCTTCCGCCTGAAGGTTCTCGCAACACAAGCCCTGACGTTCTATTAGTATCTGATAGCATATCCGATGGGACGGATAAATTCTTCTCTCTTATGGAGGATTCACATTCAGGAGCCTCCGAGTCTAGACGTAGTGATACAGAGGACAGTGCTTCAACCTCTGGCTCGAGTACGCTAGAGGCACCCAAGACTGCCTTTAAACAGCAAAAATATCGAAGTAGCTCTAAAGATTCTAAGGGCCACACTGAGATACAAAAAAAAGAAGGGAAGACACATCTCCAGTTCAGGGCTGGAATGGAACTACTCTCATACAAGGATCTTGGGTTCTTCAGTCCCAGTGTCTGTACAGGCTGGAAGCTCCTCAGTTGAACAGCAGGATGAGGAAACCACTAATATACACCTAGCTCTGAGTTTAATTTTGGAGTCAATTAGAGAACAACTGGCGGAGACTAGGGTGGATGGAAAGAAAGCAAGACAGGCTACAAAAAAATTGGAAGGTGCAGTACGAAAGGTGGGTAGAACCTGTGTGGAGATTGCAGAACGGATGGACGCTATGGAGCAGAGAACATCTGTTGTTGAAAAGGATTTGGCTGTTGTAAGAGAGCCGATCAAGACGCATGAAGCTCAACTTACAGATGTCATGTGGAAACTAGAGGACTTGGAAAACCATCAGAGAAGAAATAATTTGAAATTTTTGGGTATTGAGGAGGGTCTGGAAGGGGATGACATCCGGTCTTTCATTTTGTACCTCCTCAAAGATGCCTTTCCCAAAATCACAGGGTGGTACTGAGATGAGGAAATACAGAGATTCACAGGTTTCCATTTGTTCGCAATAAAATACATAGCCAAGAATCAAACCAGTCGAGGGCCATTTGGGTTTTTTTCAGTAACTAGAAGGCAGTATATGGGGTCTTCTTTCTTTGTCCGACCTGACTTTTGCCACATAATTGTTGAGCGCAGATGGCGTCTATGACAGTTAATTAAACCCTATCAAGATGCTGGTTTTGAGGCATTTTTGTTGGCTCTGGCTAGGTTGAAAACTATCGTGAGAGGGTCTGTAAAGTTTTTCACTTCCAAGATATAGGCCAGAGAGCAGTTGAATCAGGCTCAGGCAGACAAAAGAATTCTATAAACAGTTTATTAAAGGGGCTTGGGTCAAATCTCACAAGATAGGGGTGTTTATCAGATAGTTGGTATACAGCAAAATCGTCCCTGCTCTATCTATCTCTTTCTCTTACCCTTTTTTGTTTTTCTTCTCTTGGTCTTATTTATTTCCTTTCTTGGGAGCTCTTTCTTTCTGCACTACGTGCCTCTGTGGTAAATGAGGAGAAATTTGCTTTCCTTTCCTTATCAATGGATAACATAGGTTGTAATTATGCCTCAACGCACAGGGGGTCAGCGGGTGAGGGGGCTATGGCGTTTCTCGCTATCTCTATGGTACAGACCTGGTTGGTCTGGCTGCTTTCAAGGGTAGGAGGAGGGATGAGGGAGGGGGTGCCAGGGACATTTTGTTTTGGGGGCTACTTGGTAAAAAGTTAGCATGCAATCTGCAGCTAAGAATGTCTTTTTACTTAGAATTTTGGGAAGCATTAAAAGTTGAAGTACAATAAGAGTGTAAGATCAGAGAGTTTGTTTCTTAGACAGTTTGATGATGATAACATGTGGAAGGGTATTTGTTCTGGCAAAATGATGTATTGGTACTATGTTCAAGGTACGCATAGCTACAATAAATATCTGTGGTCTAAATGACGGGGCTACAAGGAGGTGGATCTAAGAAGATCTTAAATGTTTACAAGCAGACCTGTTCTACCTCCAGAAGACCCACATAGCCTGTAATGATAGTAATGTGCTTAATTCTTCAGGTCTAAAAGCTATCGCCCCCACAACTCAAGATGTGAGGACTAAGGGGGTGGCCATTTTTAAGAAAGGTGGGTTATTAAGTGATAAATGATACCGCCTCCCTCATTCACAGTATTAATTAGTTCTGTCTCGAGGAAGACAAGTCTTTGATAGAGCTTTTTTAGCCTGAGCAGCGCCTTTTTTTCTTTTCAATCAGGCTATATCGAAGCGTCTTGCCTCTTACTGACAATCCGGGGGAGGCACTATCCATATTATTACTAAAAAACTCCCAGTTATAAATTTAATACCAGTTCTCAAAGCCTCTCTGAATGAATTAAATGCCAAGAAGACAGGGGGTAGATACCTTGCCAAAAGGCGGCAGTGTTACGAATATAGCGAAAATGTTACCCGCGGCAGGGCATATCAAACAGGTTATGAATATGGAGGGTAAGGTAGTGTGAGATCCTGCAGAAATCAGGGAGGTGTTTAGGGAGTTCTATGAGGAATTATATACAGCGTCACCCATAGGGGGGTCCTCATATGTATGATGAACGGTGCAAATATGCTACGAATGGAAGGGTCTCCCAGAGGAGGGCCTCCTGTTGGGGTTGGAAATTTCTCAGGAAGAGCTCCACCTTGCTCTCCAAGCTCTTCCATCAGGTTAGGCCACAGGGAATTACTGTATACCACTAGAATTCTATAAAACCTTTGTTAATGAGATCTCCCGGGAAATACTTGGATTATTCTTGAAATACCACCAAGTTTTAAGTTTATTTTATTTGATTTGGTTGTCGGCTGAGAACAACAAATATTTAATACATAAAACATTTCCTTTAAAATTTGCCTATCAAATGATAAAATATTGTTCTAGTCTAAAGTAAAAAAGGGATTAAAAAAATTTAAACATATTGTAACATACAAATTCAGTAGGCTGTACCTTTCAAAGGGAGTTCAGGTACTGAACTGAATTGATTTTACTACTTGTTTCGTATTGGTTGTATGAAATTTGGACAAGCAAATAACATTTGTTTCAAGTATTGCTCCCTGTCATTACATAAATCGCAGGAACTACTGGTTATTTCTTTTGGGTGCCATTTGTTTGTGAATGATCTTAGAGGAATTATTCCAGTAATACAATGAATTGCCAGACACCGTTATTTAAGTTAAAATAAATATACTGCTGTATTTTCTTATAAGCAATAGTTTCAGTATATGTTTTATACAGTGGCAATTTGGAACAATGCTTGATGTCAAGTTCGAAGCTTAACCTTGGTGTTAGGTGTTTTAAAAAGAGCTTCAACTGAGCAGGAGTCAAAGATTGCAGTAAATCAGTATTAACATTTGACATTTTAAAAGCAATTGAGACATTCCTACAGAATACATATTTTGGCGATCCTTGTTCAAATGTCTCTATTTTTAATAGGGATCGTAGGGTTCCTTGTTCCGCATGGATGAAGTTATTTGCCCAACTTATAATATTAGTGATTCCTCTGGCACAAGAACTGACTAGTGAGAGTTTAAGGCGAAGAGCTTGTACAGGTACAGCTTGTGACATCTTAGTTAGTTTCTGGAGGACTTTCCCTCCTTTCAGATCCAGATGTTTCCATTGACTTAATGGAATATGTTCAAGTGCATATGATAGTACTGGTGGGATCTTAGCACTATATACTTGCAGGAGAGAGGAAAAGTGCCTTTGGCCGGTTTAGGCGTATAATCGTAAAAGTGCCTCCAAGTGGACATCAACTTTTCGGCTCAGGTTCTGTATATGAAGCTTGTGAAAAGTTCTCCCTAGGTATATGTATTTCTTTACCACTTCCAGCGATTTTCCTCCTAGAGTCCAGTAGTATTTGACAAACCGTTTCCTTCCTGAGATTGGAACTATTTTTGTTTTGGTAATGTTGGTTATTAAATATTAAATAATTTTATCTCTGTGTATTTATAGAGTTCTTGCAGATTCCTTTGCAGACCAAATGGCCTTAAATCTAAGATGACTACATCGTCCGCATACAATATGGTGTAGATTTCGTGGGATGCGATTTTGGGTGGGAAATTACAGACTTGTTTAAAACCTTTGGGTAGATCACTAAGATATAGGGAAAACAGTATGGGAGCTAAAAGGCATCCTTAACTGAGGCCATTTGGTGTACCTATTGGGCTTGTAAGACCCTTCTCTCTCCCCATTTGGACTTGACACTAAGTGGTCGAATAGGATGGCGGATGGACTTGCGTCCGTCCGCCATCCCCGAGGTGGAGGGACCGACCGCAGGGGAAGCGGCGGTCCCTCCATAGCAATTAGGATGTGACCGCCACCATGGTGGTCACATCCCGTATATTTTACATTGCGGCGGGTGCTGCTTTGAGCAGCACCCGCCGCAATGTAAAATATGCATGTTTAACTTTGGCATGCACAACTTGGCAGGCACCGCGTGGTGCCTGCCACCTTGTGCATGCCAAAGCAGGGGGGTACCATAGGTACCCCCCATGTGCACCCCCACCCCCTAACACCCTGGGGGCTCGCAACGAGCCCCCAAACACAAAAGACCACATGCTTTTCCATGGCGGAAAAGCCGCTGTGGAAAAGCATGTTTCCGCCTGCATCATAATATGGCTGGTGGTGTCTTGCAGACACCGCCTCCATATTTGGGTACACACACCACGGATCAGCGGCGGACGGACTTGCCATCCGCCGCTGATCCCCATCCTCCAGGCCGGGGGTGGCTTCCGCTGGCCCGGAGGATGCGGATTCATCGCCATCCTAATCGGCCCCAAAGTCCCTGAATATAATGATGTTATTAAATAAAGGAGGTTTTCCGGGATTTCCATTTTACGAAGCTTTCTCCAAAGCTTTCCTCTGTCCACCCTATCAAATGCAGTCGTAAAGTCGACAAAAACTATGTACACAGCCTGAGATACATATTTACTGATTATTGTTTGCAATGCTGCAATGTTATCTGTGACCAAGTGTTTTGGTCTTAACCCAGCTTGATATAGGGGAATTAAACCTAATGAGAATGCCCAGTCTTTAAGATGTTCTAATACTACTGCAGCAAAACAATATCCTGTTATATCCAGGAGAGCTACCTGCCTGTAGTTGCAGGGGAGCATCCTTGGGCCCTTCTTATGTATTGAGATTATGATGCTCCCCTTCCAAGGTTTTGGGATTTCCCCTGTATACAAATTATGGCAAAAGAGGGGAACTAAAAACTTGCTCCATTCTTTGGGATTGCTTTGGAGGACCTTAATTGGAATTTGATCCTGTCCTGTTGCTCCCAACGTTCCTGCTATGTTGGATAGAATTCAATTAGAGAAGAAGAGGGAGCTCTGTTATCTAATGTGTTTGCTCCTGAGTTACTTGCCATTCCGTTCGTACTTTCTGAATTCTGATTTCATTTATATAAATTGGTTAAGTATGTTTCCCATTCTGTAAGGGGTACTGGGATAGCATGTAATTATTTTTTTGTGTCTATTTCCTTGGCAATTATATTCCAATATGCACATTTGTTATTCTGTTTTGCTGCTATATATATGTCCATCCAGTTTTTGTCCTGTATTTTTTTAACAATTATTTCCTTTTCTCTCCTGCACCATTTTTTTAAGTTGTTAATTTCACTTTGTTTTATTCCAGAGAACAGAAGGAATTGCGACCTTATTAATTTATGTATTTCCTTTACATTTGTATCTAAGTTCCGTCATTTATTTTGTTCCGCTCTTGGTCCTTGTTGTATTAGATTTTCCTGTAAAGATTACACCAGATTTTTGATGACTGCTTCAAAGTTTGTTATTGGGTTTGTTGAGTACATAGTCTGTAATGGTTGGGCCATCTAAATTGCACGGATAATTTTGCTAAGTGTCCTTGAATTCCATAGCAGCCACCCTTGGGCCTGGTTCACCAGAACTGTACTTTGAGAATGCATAATGTGGCCAGAGGATGTAGGTTTTGGTTCCAACTCTGTTATTAATTGTAGAATTGTGTGATCTCTTCCGGGCGCAACATTAATTTTTAGGTATGAGGCTGAACCAAACAGATACAAACTACAGATCATATAATCCAGGGTTGAGGAGCTGAAGTTGCCTTGTTTCGTGGATGATGCCAGAATATCTCCTTCTACATTGCTGTTTAGTATTACTGCATTCAGCATTGGAAGAGAGGCTAGTAGGATTTTCCCTCTTTTATCTGCTTTACTTCCTGTAGGAAATAGAGGAGTTGGAATTGCCAGGGCTTCTTCTTTTTTACAATTAACCCATTTTTCAAGTAAATCGTTAGATATTTTTCGGCTGAAGTCACCTGTTATGAAGACTGACGGATAGCCGTGGCCATCTGCTACCTTTTCTATTCCTTTGAATATTTCTATTGCTAATGTATCCATTTTTGACCCAGGGGGATATAGACATTAAAGATGAGGAGGATTTTTGAAGTTTCTAGATGATTGATCCCAAATTTGACCTTAATACATTGAAAGTTCTTTGAATCTATTTGGATAATATCTTGGTCCCAGTTGAAGTCTTCGTAAGAATTGCTATCCCACTTTTTGCATGTCCCCGTTCAACCTGTACTGCTTGGAATATTCAATGAGGTTAGGGTTGGGGAGGCACCACCAGGTTCATGGGGCACCGCCAATATTGTCATCTTTATAAAGAAAGGTAAAGATCCCATTAACCTGGGCTCCTATATGCCTCTAAAACTCTTAAATAGTGATACTAAATTATATTAAAGAATTCTCGCTACCCGATTGAATAAGGTAAGGCACCACCTGGTATCAGTATGGCAGCACAGCTTTATTCAAGGGAGGGGGCCTGTTGACCATGCTAGGCGTGTTATCTCACTTTTCGATGCCACTGAGGCCCTCACGAAACCTATGGGGCGGCCTTCTTGGATGCTGAGAAGGCTTTCGATATAATGTCTTGGGGTTATCTTTGGAGGATTTTGGAAGCCAATGGTCTAGGGGATTCCTTTGTTAGAGCAGTACAGGTTTTGTACATTAATCCTACATCGCGATTGCAGATAATGGGGGAAGAGTATGAGATTTTTTCAATTGGCAGGGGAACTAGGCAGGGGTGTCCTTCTTCCCCCTGCCAATCATGCTATATATATAGATCCTCTTCTTAGATGGCTGGAGGCTTCTCTAGACATTGTTCTGATAAGTCTACAGGTCTAGGATACAAAATTATTGGCATATGCCGATGACGTGGCAGTAACTACCTCGGACCCTGACAGAGCACTGTCCGCGGTTGAAACCATTGCAGAAAAGGTTGGGACACAATCAAGCTTTTCTTTGAGTAAGGCAAAAACTCAGATCTTCATAATTAGATTTATCCCTTCTTCCGACAGCAGAATCATGGAGAAAGGAGTTTATTTAGGAATACACATCACAGCAAAGGTGGAAGATACGATTAAGAATGACATGCGGCGATGGGATAATTTAAAGCTGTCTATTACTGGTCGATGCAATTTGATTAGAATTACAATTTTACTATATATATTTTGTATGATCCCTTTGGAAATACATAATGATTGGTTCAGGCTAATTGATAGAGAGGTGGCTAGATTCATTTGGTTGTATAGTAGAACCAGATGATCTAATTTATTTTTGTCCCTCACATCTCTGCAATACTATTTGCCTCTCTTTGGAATCAGGTCAAGGGAAGAAACTGGTGCCAGTTTTATTCTATCAATAAGAGATTTTGATTGGATCACGGGCTAATGGCCGTCTCTTAAAGATTTGCGAACCAAGTTATTTTGAAAGAACATGGTTTAAGACTCTGACTGCTGCATTCCGCAACTGGGCAAGCGTCCAGAAAAAGGTGGGGGTAGGTAGGTTTAGTAGAAACACCCCTTTGGTTGGTAATGATCAACTACCAAAGGCTCTACCGGATGTCTGCCTAGCAAGGTGGGGAAAAGCGGGTTTCTACAGGATAGTGCACCTTTTGACGGAGGACCATATAGCATCTATTGAAACAGTCAGGGAAAGATTTAACATCGGCCATCGGGATTTCTTTAAATGTTTGCAATTAAGGGACTTCCTTCTTATAAAAGCTGGTGGTGCTGCTCGCTTTGCACAGGTATCCCTGATCAAATTATTAATAAGGTCCTCTGGAACTTCGATTTTACAGCTGTATAGCTGTCTGCTAGAAGGGGTCATGGACGATATGGACAAGCATGGGCTGAGATGGCAGGACCGGCTAGGGGCCCAGGACTCTTGCTTCTTGGAATCATTAGAGATGGGCAACTCCATACAATGCTTTGCAAAACTGCAGGCACAACATTTAAAACCCTCTTCAACCTGTATGTCACGTCGCAAAAATAGTGAAGTGGGGAGGAGTGGACTCAGTGCTTTAGGTGTAAGGCACCTGGGGCCTGATTCACAGAACTAACTTAAGACAAAGTCCTAAACTTACTACCATTTTGGTATTCACAGAAGGCACTTACTCATTTTGGTATTCACAGAAGGCACTTCCTCATTGATGAGTAACAAGTGCCTTCTGTGAATACCAAAATGAGTGTTACTCAAAATGAGTAAGTCACTCAAAATGAGTAAGTTACTCATTTTGGTATTCACAAAAGGCACTTACTCATCGATGAGTAAGTTCCTTCTCAGAAAACCAAAATGAGTAAGTTACTCAAAATGAATAAGTTACTCATTTTGGTATTCACAGAAGGCACTTATTCATCAATTAGTAAGTGCCATCTGTAAATACCAAAATGGTAGTAAGTTTAGGATTTTGTCTTAAGTTAGATCTGTGAATCGGGCCCGTGGTGCGGACCTGGTACACGTCTTCTCTACATGCCCTAATATTGAGCCAATTGGCCAAGAAATATCTGGCTTTTTGTGGCATGTATTAAAAGAGGATGTTCATGCTATTAGGTGTCACTGAACAAGATGGGAAAATTAATGATGAGCTTATATTCATAGAAATGGCAGTACTTAGACTCTGTGTCGCTTCAGCCTGGCTAGACCCTTCTCCCCTGACTTTTCAGCAGTGGAAAGGCCGCTTTCTGCACATATTCAATTTGGAAAAAAGCAATTTATGAACAGAGCGACAGAAAGGGCAGGATTAAAGGGTGGATGATCTGGGGGCCATTAACTGCCTGGACAGCTCAACTTGCTTAGGGTGAATTAATACTGAAGCAATGACTAAATATGTTTCTGTATATATAATGAAATCTTGAGATTAATTTTATGATACAGGTGTCTGTATTGTACCTATCCCCGTGTTTGTGTTCTCACTTTTTTAGACACTTCCTTGGTATTTTGGGATTTATGACTATTGAAAATTTGAAGGATCTTGAATTTTTGCTCTTAATCTATTTATTCCTATGCCCATATAAACATGGTATGTTATATTAGCTGCACAGTACTGATTGACGTAAAGGAAATATGGTATCTTTGAAATGTGCTTATATGAATTTTTACTTTTGACTTTTGGTGCATTTGCATAGCTTCTGTTTTTCTTTTTTAAACTATGTATAAAAATTCAAATTAGTTCAAAAAAAGAAAAACAGCAATCATAAAATCAAAATCCCCAAAAACAAGAATGTTGCACAAAAAGTGGCTAAAGAAAATCCATTGTTGAAAATTAAGTTCCCAGGAAAAATCCAGTTGTAATTCATCTTCGTTGAAAGTCAGCTAAATCCCGCTGAAAAAGTATGTTAAAAAAAATAGTAAAAAAGAAAATCTATTTCCCAAAATGAAATTCCCAGAAAAGAATCCTGAGTAATCCATTAACAAATCCCGAGTTTCTACAGCAACAATGTGGTATTTGTACCGAAAAAGAACCAAAGTACTTAGAAAACTTGACACCAAAATGTTTTAATGTTGATTTTGTTTCACATAGGTTTAAAAAAAGTAATAACCATTTTTCTTGCAACTTTTCCAAAATTACTTCGCAAAATATACTGACTGCCCCCACGTGGGCATACAAACACAATCTGCATGGGGATGATAAAGTGGTAAAAACAGCAAACAAAAACAAGTGCACACTGTATAACATCTATCTACCTCTCCCCTCTATCCTTACAATATATGTATTCACCTATTTGTCTAAAAAAGTAAAGTATATTGTTCTTACCTGACCACAGCTCTTCCTTTCATCCAATCTTGACTCCAATGCTCCACTGACTGTAGAAACAGACACACAACAGTGAACATCCACCCTGAAAGTGAAAAGGGATAAAGGACAATATCCGCATTAAAGTCAATGGGAAAGAGTGAACAAATATTTTAAGAATTTTAAATAAATATGCTATGCATTGATAAAAATATATGTTATATGCTTGTAAAATATGTTATGTGTTTTATTATTTAATAATTTGTTTTTGCTATTGTTAATCTATTAATAAATACATATTTTATAAATTATTGATGGTTTGATTACCTGTCTTTTACATTTAATTTTTTTTTAAATGTTTCTTTTTTTATAAAAATATGTTTAACATTGTTCTCTTTAAAAAATATTTTAGTGATTTTTCACTAAATTGCACCATGTTTTTAATTATCCATCATACTCACCAATCAATTGTCTTATTCGATGAACTCTTGAGTATTAAAATTAATACCTGCATATGAATACACTTCCCCACCCAATACCCCTATATCACTTGCATCCAGTACTGAAATGTTTGTCCTATAATCATTTTAAATAATTAAAATTATATGTAAATATCATAAAATCTGTTTTCAAAACATTACTACACATTAACATACTTCCCCGCCTAATACCTGAACACCCCTCTATCCCATACATGCCATCCTTAAAGGTTTGTCCATTTATTTGAAATCATTTTTAATACAATATCATACACTTCATTCATTAAAAATTACTACCCAAGTAGTACAGTTAATACTTGAGTATTAATATGGTTCCCTACCCAATATTGCATTCTAAATGTTAATGTTAAATGAATAGTTAATATTAATACGTTTTATATTAAATATAATTACCATTAATATTAATTCATATCATAGATATAAAAATTAATTTCATTACTTTAACTAAATATATACTTACCTCCCTACTTATCTATATACTTGCCCAAAAATGTGTGGTAAAGGCATGCATGGCAAATGTATATATCTATAAACCATGGTAAAGGCTTGAGTTGTAATAACATGTGTGGTAAAGACAAATCCTTGTTAGTGAAATGCGTAGAAAAGACTAATGCATGGTATTTACTGTGTATAACGGTATTGTGTGGTTAAGACTGTGTTGAATTGGTATATCCCCCTACAACACACCTTTTACTTTAATTGAAGAGGCATGATGGCAAATTGAAAAAAAAGTATTTAATAAAGGAAAGGAGCTCCATTAAATAAGGTAGGTGCTGCAAATGACATTCACTAATCGTTAGTTGTCAGGCATTGTTGGTTGTGGAAAAGTGTTTTTAAAATGCTACATTTTGCTCCATTTTACAATAATTTCTTAGGTGAGAAGCTCCTTCTTATCCTTGAGTCTACCTTAGACTGTTTTGACTTGCTTGCTATTCTCTTTGCCCCGGTGCGATTACACTCAAGATTTTTTTTTAAGTCCAATCGATTTAAAATTGTACCAACAACTACTGCTCAATGGGGAACAACATTTCAAAGAGACAGCTTTCGACACAGGTGTTAGCTGTCAAGAAAACTGAAATGTGCCACTGGTGGTAGAATTCTGCTATAGGAAAATATTCATTATTCGGTTCATGCAACCCTAAAAGTTGTATACAGAAGAGCAAAAAAACTCTGCTGTGCTATGCTGAGCTTCGCAAGCAGCGGAGAGCATTAGTTAAATGCTGTTTGTGGTGATTTTCAGTGCCAGGTACTTGTCCGCACTGTGTAATCATCGCTAATGGCACCTTGCACAGCGTAAGCAGGCGCTGTTTCCTTTCTACTGCCAGTAGATTTTAAGTCGAGCGGCAGCTTTCTCAATGCGAACGGATGGTTTCTCAACTCGAGCAGTCATGAGTATACGTGACCACTCGCAATAAGACATCTGACTGCCCGCGTTGAAAAATCTCACCAGGAGGTTCATTTTCCATGCTTGCGCTCGCCAACTTGATGTTGACGATCGCTAATGAGGAAAAATCTCACTAGAGGTAAATTTTACTCTCTTGCGCTCACCCACTTGACGTTGACAAATGTGAGCGTTTTAGGGAGTGTGGAAAACTCTGCAAACACCACGAGCGGAGCGGAATTTATGTTATGTTATATGAGTTTATCACGCTCGCGGCTACTCATGAGTGTCCCGGCGAGATGCCAAGCGGGTTATGTTCAGTGGGTTTCAGGTAAATAGGTGTGGTTTCTGTTTCCTCTTGAACACAACTGGGTCCTGGATGGTGCGCAGGGCAAGAGGAACAGCATTTCAAGCCACCGCCGCTTTCCCTGCAAATTAACTACGCCTAAATCTGAAGCTTAAAATGAGGGACCTGAGCATAACTTAAGAACAGGAACATAATAGGAGAGATTCCTCTGCAAATAAAGAGGACCACAACCGTGGAAAGCACGGTGGCCCAGAGCCAAAAGTTTAAATTTACCGCCCAGACTTAGGAAAATGCATGTTTAACATGAGCTATATATTGGCCATATCAAACAATATACATGACTATTATACGCAGATAAGATGAGCAAAGACGGCCATAGCAGTATCAGGTTACAGGTCTCAATCAATTTATACATGCTATAAATGCATGTAAATTGAACTAAAACTACATAAAATAACCAATAGAAGTTGAATAAAGTAGTCCATATATGTAGAGAAAATCACATGATTTTAAAAAAAATAAAAATGAAAGTGCCAATGTGCAACTGAAAAGTACAATCTTAGTAACATCCTCACAAAATGTCATGTTTCCCAAATACTAAACATCCTATATCTGTCCAATGTTAAAAAAGCTATAAAAAAATATCATAAAACACCACACATTATAAATAATAATTTCCCCACTAAATTCCTTAATCGTACTGCAGTAGAAATACATGTATATATCATTAAGCATATATATTCTGTTTTAAGAAGCTGGAGGTAATACAGAGCCGGCCTGTATTTTCTAATATTCAAAGCCCTTAGTAATGGAATAATGAATTATTTCCGTGGTTTAGGGTATAGCTGACAGGAAAAAAGAAAATGCAGCATATTCTGGGGTGAATTAGAGTCACATGGGTAAGGCTCAAGAAGGGGGTCGCAATAAACCTTACTGTGGTAGGAGACCAAAAGATGAGCAAAGTTGAACCTAAATCTTATAAGATAATGCATTTTGGGACGACACAATGAAACAAAAGGTATGGCTTTAAGCGTTTGGTGGTGACCATAGGGAAGTGTTCAACTACTCTCTTCTTACCCAACTCCATTTGTTCCCTGTGCTCCCTTAACACAATTAGGAGATCCTGCTTTAACTAAGATATTGAAACAGTTGCAATAAGTAGCGGATTATGGAAACAGTCCACTCTCCCCATACACTCAAGCTGCTTTTGATATAACTAAGCCATGGTATTTTTACATGTGATAAAAACTTAAATAATCCTGTTTTATTGCTTGATTAAGTGCGGGTCCATCTTTTGACCAAATGGACTGCCATAACATAAGTGAGGCAATTAGGATAAGTTGTATTATGGTGACCAAACCTAATTCCATTTGACATAATATAATCGGGAAGCTGGTGGGGACTGCCAGTTGGGGTGTGGTAAATAAAATATTACCCTGGCTTAATTTCTAGGCATTAACAATTATCATGCATCAAGTGAGAAGCAGAGTCCGTGGTATCTGAATTAAAATGGGCTTTATTCCAATAACTCGAGTCAAAGGGAGAATATGTTCCATCACCTCTGAGGTTCAGGAAGAGTCTTCTAACATTTAATAACAATGAACAGAATATATACATTTTACTCCTTGTACATAGGGAGCTAGAGGCAGGGCAAGACAGAAAATGAGATAAGAGCATGTAGGCGTGCCTGAGGGTGTGTACTTTGATGAGTCATCAGGAGCCGTGAAGAGACTCCCCAGTGGCGGGAGCCGTCCAAAACTACAAAAAACACCGCAGAGCAGCAGGAGCGGTGTTGAGAGGCTGCCTTAGTGGTGAGGGCTGTTCCCCTCTTGCGGCAGCATTGAGATCATGTCCCTGCAGGCATGATAACTACTGCTTACCTGCTTGTTTACAGAAGCAGTGCGACAGACACTATCCACTGCTTCGGTTTTTGAGGCACCACATCTGCAACGCTTACCGCCGGTTGCTGACCTCCATCTTGCAGAGACCTTAGGTGGAAAACAACCACTCGGCAGAGGATTTTTGGTGAGCGGTGAGCGGGGGGAGCGTGTAGCAAAGGAAAGCGGGAGAGAACTGTTGCCTCGCGGTCCCGGCCCGCGGCTCCCGGCTCCCAGGATCCTGCCCCTACGCTCCCACGCACCCTCGCCAGAGGATTTTCGGCGAGTGGGGAGAGCGCGTGGCAGGGGTAAAGCGCCCCCACGCTTGGGTTTTGGCAACTCATTTGGCAAATCTCCTCATGGACCCTAGCCCACGGCCCTGACCTTGCCCCTACCAGGCCCTTGAGGAGAGGAGAGGATCAACGCAGGCAAACGCAGGAGGTACTACATCTTGCCCCTCCACAGGAGAGAATAGAGAGAATAGAATCGGCACCAGCACACCAGCAGCAGCAGCAGCGTGAGGCAAGCTACAGGAGGGTTG
The DNA here is from genome assembly GCF_964261635.1 of Lissotriton helveticus. Classification (NCBI taxonomy): domain Eukaryota; kingdom Metazoa; phylum Chordata; class Amphibia; order Caudata; family Salamandridae; genus Lissotriton; species Lissotriton helveticus. The sequence goes on along the minus strand of NC_136057.1, from coordinate 230,134,237 downwards.
CGAAAGCTCCATCACTCACGTAGAGGCCCCTCCCCCCGCCTACCTGCGCTGGCTGCCGTAAGGAGAACACTTAGATCTTGGCATTATTGGAGGGAAGACTGACCTGATCACCCAGCCCCTTTACCCTCAATACCTCACCATCGCTCCCACTACCCCCATCATATTAAGCAGAAGGCTTGGGGTCCTGCTGAATCGGGCAAGTTAATCAACTTGGCAAATCATGAGGACCAGAAACGCGAATCTAATACAACTACAGGAGAGGCCCCGCCCCCATAGATCAGCCAGGAGACAGAAGGCGAAGCTGTTCTATCCCCCAGGAACAGGGAGCTCCTACCTAGGGTTAGGGCTAGGACCCCTGGACGGGGAACTCACCGGCACAACCGGAGCAACCGGAGCAACGCCCACGTCCCCGGGTGCACCGGCAGAACCCTCAGTTGCGGGCCAAACAGCCACACCATGGAGGACTCCCAAGCCATCCGCCCTAAGTCCTGCCCAAGTGTGAAAGACGCTCCTAATGGGACCGTAGGCAACAGAGACATAAAAGACATAAGAGACTTTTTCAACCCCCAAAGCACTTAACCCAGCAGATTCTCACCGGATCCCAAATAGCCCACCTACCAATAGGGCAACAGAGGACGGGCAGCCTTCAATATCCACAGCTTTCCGGTCACCTGGCATTCCGCTTTCACCAACAATAACTATGCATCGGGGCGGAACACTTTCCGAATCAGCAGTTTCAAACACAGCTTTACTTAAGCCTCCGCATATAATCACGACAGCACTGACCCATCAACAACTGAAGGGCCTCCAGCTGCACCTTACCCCAAACGGAGAACCCACGACTGACGAACTTGACAGCCCGCATGCTGTCAGAGAAGTAAGAACCTTTGCAAACGGAGTAATTATGCCCGATGTGCCTGATAGCAGCTCCGCGGCAAACGAAGGAGGAAATCCAAACTCATCTGCCTTATTACAAAAAACAGTCCCCGAACTTGCCACGATGGAGCACCCCGGAACACGACAAAACGGCCCGGTCTCCAATGTCCGCGAGCAGCCGAGAGGATAAGGGGGAAAAGACACCAGTGATTTCTAATCATCTATTAATGATCAATGACACCCTCACTTCAATGACAGGCGCAGCCATAATGCACGCAGACAAGCTTGACGCACAAATCAACATCCTGCAAATAGTTGCAAGTTTGATAGCTGGGATAGACTCCAAATTGGACAATCTGAACTCACTGATTCGAAGAGCACAGGATAGAACAAACTTAAATATAGAGTCTTGTGGTTGCAGTCCAATCCTGCACAGTCTAGAAAATCTACCAAACATCATTACCACATTAGTCGATGATCTCAAGAGCGAAGTAAGCAAGCATCAAAAACCGCTCGCACAGGACACCGTCCAGGCATCGTCAAGAACAAAAGGTATAACAATACATCAAACCTGTAGTACGGAAACCAACAAAAGTGAAAAAAACGCCTGCTCGGCGTCCCCAGCTACGCTCTCTGAGAGCAGAATAAATGCTATCCCGGATCAGGTTAAAAACCATGACTCTCAACACACCTCCAAATTGAATAGTCTAGCGTGCCAAAATCTATCCCGGAAGAACAAAAAAAACTAAGAAAACTCAACAAGGTGCACAAAAACAAACCACTTGACACCCGTTCCATTCAGCATTGGCTACGCCCTGACACACAGACTCCCGGTCACATCGAGACCCAGAAAACGACCCAACTGGCAGCTATCAATAAAACATCAGAAATGGCGACAGTCGCAGAAGCTCCGTACATAACCAACTCATCAACAGATCCGACGACGCCGGTCCAACTGGCAGTATTCCGGCACATTCCTGCTCTGAAAACAGAAAACCAAGCAACCGCCCCGCAAGGACAATATAATGGGGAAGTAATTCATGCCTCCTTAAATGACCACGATCCTAATCCAACAAGCTCCCAGCAACCCACTCACACAAAGACCATATCAAGCAGAGTGACCCAATTGTCACCAGATGCCAAAAAAAACATAGAGATCACTGCAATCACGGAAACCTCCCAGCGCCCTACTGACTGGACTCTGGCCCCCATACTTAACTACGCAGAGAATAGGCCAATTAACAACAAGCCGCTCAGCTCCTTCCCCAGTGCGGTGGTAGTCCAGCAAACCACAAGGCCTCTAGTCCAGGCAACCCTTAACTGGCCCGGCATGGTTCAGTCACTATTCTCTGGCACTCAGGCTAAGAAGCAGAAGGACGTGGTTTCTGCACCCCACCCAACTCAAATAACAACTCAGGATCGGAAAATAAGGCTGTATCCCGAATATACCTCTCAGGGCAAGTGGGATATTCTTAACCGCAGCAATTTCCTGATACTTTGCGCAAATATCCCAGGGTTGGAAGGGACAAAAACCTCAGACATTGAGACCATCTCCTTCCTTCCGCCAGACCCGGATGAGAAAAATGAAACTACGGAGATAACTTTCATCAGCCCACATATGGTGGAGACCCTGAAGAGCCAACAAACGCTACTGGAAAACTGGGGCATAAAAAGAAAGCAGCAGCCAGTACAAAAATACCCCTCAATCTTACAAGCACATCATCCGTTTGTCTACTTGGAAAATCATGACCAGCACGCCGGGGGGCATCCATGCTCGAACGCTTTCTCTGCTCACGCCCAAGATGCAGCGTCAATCCTTCAAGGGTCCAAGGGTAGCACGAACACAGGCCTAATCAACGGCACCCCAATCAAGATAACTACAAATTTGAGCCAAGGAAAATGCTCATGCGTAACAAGGGGCTGCGCGAACAAGGACTGGTCCTGGCTGCCACTAGCATTAAATCCCCGCTCCTAACAGACACCTCCCCGAAGACTCAGGTCCCGCACACCAACGCACGTCCAACGAGCAGGTGACATTCTTAAACAAAGCCGGAACCACAAAGACCCTGAAAATCATGACTTGGAACGTTGCAGGTTTTAAAAAGCTGTCACATAACCAAGCTGCGGTGACTTTTCTGGAAGAGGCGGATATAATCTGTATACAAGAATCTTGGCTGATTAAACCTCTTTCAATGAGAGGATACGCAGAATACGGCAAAGCAGCAACAAAGACCAACATATTTGGAAGACCATCAGGTGGGACATGCATCTATATAAAGCATTCGCTTAAACTAGAATTTACGGAAATAAACAACTTACCAAACACGCTCCAGGCAGGCATTCTGAAAGGCCTCTATTCTTCACATGGAACAACCCCAATTCTAGTTATTAACATCTATCACAACCCGTACGGGCACCCTGCAAACCCGCCCATGTTAACAAACCATCTAGAGTCTTTGTTGCTACAATTTCCGGCACTAGATTGCATTATCCTCGGTGACCTCAATATTCACAACATAGGGGCCTTGAATATAAAAAAACACCAGTCTGGTGCTACTAAGGCAATGAACGAACTATTAAAATCGTATAAACTGGCCACAGCACATTCAGTCCATATAAAGACCAATCCAGGGTTTTTTGTCGCCCCGACATATAATAATCAGACGACGATCGATTATATAATTTTAAGCGACAAACTTCAACCCCTAATGTCAGATTATACAGTCCATCCTCGCAGTGACAGCGACCATGCCGCCCTGACAATCACTTTGAACCTGACAGCAGAAATACGCCACATGCTGCAATACATGGGGGCCGCTGACGGAGACGAACTGATAAAGCTCCCCAGAAGAATTAAATGGGGGCACGCAGCAACCTTCAAATTTAATAGCTGGATAAATTCGTGGGAGGGTTGGCCACCGTGTGAACAGAAGAAGGGCGCTATAATAACATGGGATGGCATCACTGGGACATTAGCTGCGATACTTCGAGAGGATTCAAACAGGACTCCCCATTGGCACCCACCAGCTGCACTCGGATTCAACCGGGTAATCAAAAATAGTGCCAAACATTTGAATATGAAACGAAATGTTTTTCGTAAAAATGGAACAGCCTCAGATAAAAAACAACTACAAGAGGCTGCAAAAAGCCATTCCAAGAAAGTGTGGGCTGCAAAACGCGAATACTGCGACGGACAATGGTTGAAGATCTTTGACCTGCTGAGCCCCGGGAAAACACAAGAGTTCTGGAGCTACCTAAGTAATCTTGGCCGAGGCACTAATCACAGAGAAAACTCCCTTGTGGCTTCAACCTGGGTAGCCCACGTAAAAGCTCTATACAACGAAGACATACCGGTCTCCCAGTCAAACAATGGACCGATAGTAAGAGATGAGCCACACTCCACCACTGATAAGAAGGCTTTGGCTTGTAAATTGCTAGTCTCAAAAATCCCAAAAAAATCAGGAAAAATGGCGCACCAGGCCCAAATGGTCTTCCCGGCCAATTGTTTAAAGCGAACATTGAATTCTGGTCCGAAAATCTGTCCCACCTATACAACGAATGCTGGCTCTTGGGGGATGTGCCAGATTCCTGGAGAGGCTCGCTTCTACACCCAATACATAAGAAGGGGCCTAAATCAGACCCGTCTAACTACAGACTAATTGCCCTCTTGGACATCGAGGGCAAAGCCTATGCTAGCGCAATATTGACTGACCTCGCAGACTGGGCGTGTGAAGAAGACCTTCTGCCTTTCTGCCAAACTGGCTTTAGACCTGGGTCTTCGACCGTGGATAACATCACTGCACTTTCCTATTTGGCCTATCAAGCTCGGTCGCGTAAAACCCTCCCTTTATTCGCCTGCTTCATCGATTACTCTGCCGCTTTCGATGGGGTAGACCGCGCAATTTTATGGAGAAAGCTGGCACAATGGAACATCAATCCGACCTTGCTAAGAGCAATTCAGTCACTCTATCAAAAAACGTGGGTTAGAATTAAACTCTCGAGTGATTTCGCATCTGAGAAAATCAATACGGACCGAGGTCTAAAGCAAGGGTGCGTGTTAGCGCCACTGCTGTTCAATCTGTACACAGCAGACATGGAGACAGCCCTGTTGGGGGCAGCCCTAGCAACCCCAAGGATCGGAGGGATAAAAATCCAGTTCATGCAGTACGCTGACGATCTGGTACTGCTGGACCACACTAAAATAGGACTACAAAAGATGCTGAATGCCCTGGCAACATACAACAACGAAAACAGATTGGTGGCAAATCCTTCCAAGTCTAAAATAGTTATTTTCGGGCACTACCGACACAAAAAACGAGCAAAATGGAACCTTGGCAATCTCTCCTTGGAAAGCACACAGCGATACACCTACCTGGGAGTCTGCTACCACGAGTCAGGTCTCTCCGGCGCCCAGTTAAAGAAAATCCAGGGCAAAGGGAAAACCATCACTTACGCACTCTGCAAACTACAAGCTTCCTTACACAGCCCATCCACAACGGCTATTCGAAGAGTATTAAAGGCCAAACTAATGCCGGCCCTCAACTATGCTCAGCAAGCATACCCGGGCAAACTCAATAAGGAACTTGAAAAAATTCATTGCAGAGCATACAAAAGAATATTTCACCTACCGAAGTGCACTAGAAACACCCTTATCCGCCTAGAATTCATGCTCAACCAACAAAATCTGGAAGAGATGGCGGCCATAAGCAAATACTACTACCTTGCTACAGCTGCAAAAGAAAAAACACTTAAGGCAGCTCTGAAATATATCTTCATGGAACCCGGGAATCCTTGGTCAGCCACCCTTACCGCGGCAAAAGCTCGCCTCAACCTGGCCACTGAGCATTGGGACCCCGAACTAGTCAACTACACGGCGATCAAAAACGCTATCAAGAAACAAGTTCGGGCCTGCTCCCGCGAATTGGATTTGGATTCATTAGTGACAAGAGACCTGCACGAGACCGTATGCCTGCCGCACACTGTGTATAATCCCAAACACCATCTTACCGAGGCTGTGGGCCGCACAGCTCTCCATAAGATTCTAGCCTACAGACTACACCCTCTGCCCCTTAAAGAACTATACGCCGTTGAACGGGTAGACTTGGGTGTTTTAGAATGCAGGCTCTGCAATTACAAACGCGAGTCCCATGCTCATCTGCTATTTTGCTGCCCGGCCCTGCGGGCTGCACGCAGTCTTTACCTCAGGCCCATCTTAAGACAAGCGGGGACCCGCACTGCAAAGGAGGCGGTCCATCAATTATATACATTGTCCACAGTAAAAGACATGGCCTCATTTGGCAAGTTCATTCAAGAGACACGGTCTAAATTGATGGCCATTCAGGGCTCAAGTGAATAGAGACTCCGTAGATGCATAGACTATTTTGCTAACACACTGCCTATTTTAACTATTTTAACTTTTGTAATCTTTTTTTTATGCGCTTGTTTTAATGTAATGGTTTTGAGTAACCAAACAATAAAGTTATTCATTAATTCATTCATTCATACTTTGATGAGTCATAGGTAGGTGATAGGTAGGCGTCATAGGTGGGTGGGTACTTAGAGGAGGAGTTTGCATGACCAGCTGGAACTCTGCCCTAATTGTGCAACTTGAGTATGACGTGTAATTGACGTGTAAATGGGAGGAGAGCTGACTTTCGGCCTAGCAGAGAAATCTCTTGTGTCAGGGCGACTTGAGCACGTCTGGTACAGCTGATATCTAGAGTCAGGGGATGTTTTATCTGAAGCAAAGGTTGTTCATCACTAGAAATAAAGAAAAAGCATATATTTCTCCGTTCATTGCATGGGGGCTGAGACAGAGAGTTAGGCCCTATCTGTCGCGGACGGGTTCTGTTTACTTTTCCTCACCGGGCAGGGATGCCACTCTGTACAGCAAACAGATAACTGTTATTCATAATAATGTCTTGGCAGGCTTCTTGCTGACGTGACTGCAGTTTTCAGTGTGCCAGGAGTCATGAAAACAATATTTCAGAAAGTGGCTTCAGGCTCAACCACAAAAAAGGGTTCAGTACGACATTTATTTTAAAAGTGCACAATGCAAAATGCAAAAACATGGGCCTTCATGTTAGCTTAATGTTTGGGAGACTTGATGACTTGATGACTTGCAGGACATGTTTGCAGAGGCCTAGTGATTCAGGCCACTACGAGAAATATGCATGGGTGACATGCACATGTATGTAACATAGGGTGTATGTAGTGGACATTTTGGTCAGGCAAAATATCATTTTCCTCATTCCCTCCTTGTCTCCTACATAACCCTTTAGGATACATCTATATTCATGAGACCGTATAGTTGATCATACAGAATCATTTCTTCATCTTTTCCCCTTTTTACATGTGGATGGGGAACACAGGCAGTGGCACAAAGGCCGCAAATCGCCAGGCCACACTGCAGACAGAGACAGTATCATGGCAGACTGCTCCTGGGTCAAGTTCGCCAAGGCAGATGCAGCTACATTGACAACTGCTTCCAGGGTTCTTGTTAATTTGCGTATCAGTTTACTATTTTGGACGGGGCCAACAAAGAAAAAGAAACCTTTGTTGAAATCTGTATATTGCTCACACGCTGTTTCAGTCTGCTATATAACAAGTCCCACCCCAGTCTAAGGGCAGATGTACATAGGCTGTCTGACCGCAAATGAAATAGGTATGGCGTGATGTTTTGAAAGAAGAAAGTCCGTCTGAGAGTGAAGTTCCTTGTAAATAGCTCCTCGTAAATATGGTTTATGAAGAGCATGTCATAATTATACTTGTTGAGTTTCTTGTAAATATGGCTTGTGAATAGCACCATGTGGTCATGGTTTGTGCAGAGTATGTTGTCATTACGTTAGGCAGGAGAGAGCTGGATCTCTTTCAAGTGCTTGGAGAAAACGTTTTGAAGATGTGCGTACGTGTTATGTGATAACGTGGAGAGATGAGTTCATGACTTTCCCGTGTACTGCAGTCATTGGGGAAAGATTGTGCTTCAGCTGCCAAAGAGTTAATATCTTGTATTGAGAAGGCAGTATTTGTTTTAACATGCTGTTTAACAAGGTGTTGAGGGATTTTGGCGTTGTTTGGTGTTTGCGGGGGGGCGTGTTTTTGAGCGGAAATTCGTACCCGTTCCAGTGGAGGGATTTGGTTGTTTTTTGGTGAGGACGTAGGGCATCGCTTGGACTACTGTGATGCCAAATTTGAAAAGGATCTGAGCTGTGGAAGTGGTGGAAAAAGCATGTTTTGTGCGGAGGTGCGATTTGCCATGTTATCCAATGGGCGTTTTTTTCCGAAAATTTGAGAAATTATTTCGGCAGAACTCCCTTTGTTTTCTGATAAGGGGGTAGTTGGCCACATACCCAGCAATCAGTTGCATTGCTGGTCTGGTGAGAATGGTGTAACATTTGAATAAAAGTATCGTTACGCAAGGCAAGTCGATATGACAATTCATGAGGTGGCAGGTCACTAAATGTATGCATACTGGATGAATGTATATGTGAGGAAATGGGAAAGAAAACATGTAGCAATAAACTAACACCAATTATAACAATGCACAGAATAAAAAGAATGATCAAGGTAACAATACATCTACTGCGTAATGTCTTGCAGTATTTTTCCTTTTTATCTCTCTTCTTGCTATTCTCATATGTGATCTTATACATGTCAGAAATCTTAGTCTAACCGATTCACCACCGGGTGGGCTTAAACAATTAAACTACGTCTGACTTACTAGATCTTAGCTTGGACCTATACTCTTGCTGAGGGGTCTTTTCAAGCAAAGGCGGCACAAAGTCTGTATTGTCATTAAAGTCAATGTTCTTTGCAAATGTTCCACATTGTCCAAAATACCGCTTAACGTGATGGGCATGGATCCAGCCCTTGCGTCACTCCACTTTCAGCACGGTCCTCGTGGTAAGAAGCACCAATTTCGGGGTCTTCCAGCGCGGCTCGAGGGGGCTGGAACGATCAAAATTCCGGATGCACACAAAGTCCCCTGGGACTATGGCGTGTTCCTTGACCTGGGTGTTGTCAGGGAAGGCGGCAGCAACCTGTGAACGACAAGAGAGTAGTGCAGACATCAAGGAAGCCAGGTAATCTGTCAGCATGTTACTGTCAACATCAGTTATCTTTCTGGGCATAGGCGTACCCCACATATTTGGCGGTCTACCGAAAACCACTTCATACAGAGATAGGCCTGTTCTGGAATGTGCTACCATACGCATGTAAAAGAAGGCAACCGGCAAGGCTACCATCCAATCCACGCCTTTTTCTGCACAGACCTTTGCTAATTTTGTCTTGAGGGTCTGATTATGTCTTTCTACAAGGCCTGCTGCTTCTGGGTGTCGGACACAATGGAACTTCCATGTATAACCTAACAGAAGAGACACTTGTTTCATTAATTCAGAAGAGAATGGCTGGCCGTTGTCTGAATAGATCACCCGAGGTAATCCATACCTGGCGAAGTACTTGCGCACTAACTGTCTGGCTGTTGTTACAGCAGTATAATCTGGAACTGGATAAGCTTCTGTCCATCTAGATAGTGCACACACTACTACCAAGACATACTTGTAACCTCTACATCTGTCCATTTGGATATAATCCATCTGGAGAACCTCAAAAGGGTGGTCAGGAGGATGAAATCCGCCTTGTTCCACCGGGATGCCTTTACCTGGATTGAACTGGCAACAGATCATACATGTTCGCACTTTCTGTTTCGCTGCGGCACGCAGGTGCTTGTTAAACCAGATATTCTGTAAGCTATCTAACATTGCTTTTTCTCCTAAGTGTGCTGGACTATGAGCTGTATTTATGGTTACTTGTACCATGGAATCTGGGAGAAACCATGAGCTTTTTCCCTTAGTCATCCAACCTTGGTCAGTCTGGACCCCTCCTTGTTCAGTCCATTTCTTTATCTCATCTGTGGTGGCATGTGTCTGTATGTCAAGTACATCTTGTGTGGGATCCCTGACTGTCATACATGTTGTCAGTAATGGTACCTCTGTCCTTGTCGTGTCTGTTGGTGTCTGGGCTGTCTGGGCTGTAAGTTTAGCTGTTCGGTCTGCCAGGTCATTACCCTGGGAAATGGTGTCTGTAACTTTGGTGTGAGCTTTGCACTTCAGGATAGAAATGGCTGTAGGTAAATGTATGGCTTCTAACAGGGCTTGAATAAGCTGGCCATGCTGAATCTTGGTCCCATGAGAGGTCAAGAAACCTCTCTCCCTCCATAGTACCCCGAAATCATGAACAACGCCAAAGGCATATTGTGAATCAGTATAAATGTTTACTTTCAAGTGCTTAGCTCTTATGCAGACTTGTGTCAGAGCGATGAGCTCTGCTGCTTGTGCTGACAATGTGTCTATTTTCTGTGTCTCTATGATTTCTGTAGCAGTGGTCACAGCATAGGCTGCTACTAACTCTCCTGCACTCGTTCTCATGCATGATCCATCTACATAGAGCGTTAAGTCTGGTTCTGAAAGTGCAATATCTGTCAGGTCTTGTCTTGGTTTCGTCACTATATTCATAACTTCCACACAGTCATGTGGTGGTGCATTTACTGTACTTGAGGGCAAAAGTGTTGCAGGATTCAGAATATTACAACGTCTGATCTCTATGTGTGGTTGAAATAATGTCAGTTCATATCCTGTCAGTCTCGCTACAGTAAAGTGTTGTGTCTGTGTTCTGTTTAAGAGAACCTCCACTGCATGTGGAACCTGTACTGTCAGAGGGTGACCCAGCACTATGGAGTCACTTTGTCTTATGGCTAGGGCTGTTGCTGCAACTGATTTCAGGCATGCAGGCAGAGCCTGCAGTATGAAGTGAGGCCAATAAAGGCACGTACTTCCTTTTGTGTCTTGGGCTGGGAAAGGTTAGCAATGAGCTGTATACGTGCTTGTGTTAGCTGTCTCCCCTCTTTGGAAAGCAAGTGTCCAAGATACACCACTTGCTTTTCACAGAATTGCAACTTCGAAGGGGACACTTTGTGTCCCTTATCTGCCAGAAAATGTAATACTGTCAGTGATGCATTTTCGCATTTTATTTCTGAACGTGCTGTAATTAGGATGTCATCTACGTACTGGAGTAGGGCAGTGTCAGTAGGCATGTGAACACTGTCTAGCTGTCTTTTTAATGCCTGACTGTAAATACTAGGGCTTTCTGTAAAACCTTGAGGAGCTCTTGTAAAGACAAAGCTACGACCTTTTAATGAAAATCCGAACAGGTACTGGCTGTCGGGATGAATGGGAACACTAAAGAAAGCATTTTTCAAATCGATAACAGTAAAGTAAGTAGCCTCTGAATCAATAGCAGTCAATAATGAAGAAATGTCTGGCACCACTGGATATTGTGGTACTACACATTTGTTCAATTCTCGCAGGTCAATAATCAATCGGTACACTGGCAGTACACTAGGATCAGATCTTTTAAGGATAGGAATGACAGGCGAGTTACATACATTTGAGACTGTCTCTACCACTACTCCTCGTGCAATAAGTTTGTCAACTAATTTCAATAAGGCTGTTTCGGCGTCAGGTGGTAACTTGTATTGTCTAATACGTGGAAGTACTACTCCTGCCTTGAGTGTGACATGGTGTGGCGTTATGTCCATGTAACCTACGTCAGTCGGTCCTTGTGCCCACAGGATCTGTGGCACGTTCTTGAGTCTGTGGTCAAAATCAGTCAGTACATAATGTCCCTTAAAATCACGTAAGAACAGTCGTACTCCTTTTGGAGAACAGCAGATAACTGCTCCTAGATCTTTTAATGTCTTCATACCAAGTAAGTTTTCTGGACATGACTTAGTAAGTAGCAAGTCAGTGGTACGTGACAGTGGACCAACCCCTAGGGAAACTGGTTTTGATACTTCATTAACAATAGGCTTTCCTGAAAATCCCAGGGAAACATTCTGTGAGCCTGAGAGAGGTGCCCCTGGAACCTCGCCATGACTGATGGTAGTTCTGCTCGCCCCTGTGTCAATCAGAAACTTTCGATCCTGACCTAGAACACGACTATGTACATACGGACCCTCTTGATCTACAGGAACCTCAATAAGGGGCAAGCCTACTTCCCTCTCGAGGCTGTTTCATGAGAACTGTTGATATTCTGGATAGTCAGGCTGTGTGTACTGATACATTTGTGGTGTGCCCTGAACAGGCGGTGGTGGAGGAAAATTCGCTACTGTCTGTTGTGTGTTCTGTTGCGTGTTATTCTGTCTAGGAGTGTACTGTCGCTCTTTTGTCTTGCCTGTAGCAATGTTGTGTTTCAGAACAGTGCAGTCCTTTACAAAGTGACCTGGTTGTTTGCAATAATTACAGTTCCCTTTAACTGGTGTCGTGTTATTTTTGTTTGAAGTCGCCGGTACCGTCTGGGCAACCAGCACCTTCATTTTTGTCTCTTTCATGCGTCTCTTTTCATGATCCTGCTCTTCTCTAATCCTATTCTGATGATACTGTAGCATCTGTAACATTTGTGAAGGGCTGTTTGCTTGCCAAGTACTCTCAACCTTCAGTACTCTATTCTTGATCTGGGGTAAGGAATTCTCTACTAATTTGCTCACAAAAAGATGTGGAAATGACTCGCTACCAGGCTTAAGGCCACTATTAATAGTAAAACATTTCTCAAATCTAGAATAGAAATCACTTGTGTCCTCGTCTTGCTTTTGTTTACATGCTGAAATAGCATCCCAATCTTCCTTTTTAGTAATCAATAATCTTGGCAAAACTTGTATCAGGAATTCAGGTAGTTCTCTAGCTCTATCTCCAAGACCAACTCCTGGGAGCCTGCCCTTCTCTTCTGTTTCCAATGCATCCCAACTTAACTTTTTCTCACCCACTTCCCAGTCTTTTTCCTTAAGGTTTTCATAAATCCCTGCAGGTAACAGTACTTTTAATAGCTTCAGAATGTCAGCGTATGTATAATCTCCTATGCGGATTATGTCTTTTAATTCACGGTGAAATCCCCCTGGGTCTTTATCATGACAGAACAACATCTTTTTCATTTCTAAAATCTCTAGTTTCGTTAAGGGGGTGTAAACATACACTCGTTGTAACTCATTGGCCGCATTCTTAACGGGATGAACCTCTCGTAGGGGGTTCTCTCTGTCTATGTGTACGTTATGTCTGTCATGGTGTTAGACTGGAGGCATGTATGTAGTCAGAGAATCTATGTACTTATGTCGTTGATCCAGGATTACATTAATTAATTCAGTACCTAAACCTGTCCATCTATCTAGTAAAATGTCGTCAAGTATTTTATGCAAGTGACCAGGATCAGAATACTGACTTTTATACAACGTTATCAAGTGTTGAACCATGTAAATACCAGCCAAACGCTGTTCGTTCGGTGGAAGGCTTAAGAAAGTCTGAGCCACTATATCACTGCTATATATATTGGCATTGGACACCCACTGGGTGGCTGACCGGGCCAACTCTATTTCGTGTTGTGTGGGAGGTCTCTCACTCCCTATCCATTGTTTCAGTGCTTTTTCAGTAGCCTGGAATAGAGCTTCAAGGGAATATCTTTCTTTTATAGCTGGCCCTTGTTTACAGTAATCAAGGCACTTGGGTCTGTCAAACTGTCGCGCTTTTCCTACATAATTAATCTTGCCTTTCGGATCCTGACGATCCTCTACCTCTTCGGATGATGACTCGCCCTTCTCGTCAGACTCTTTTCTGTGTCTTTCTATTATTTCTTTTCGTATTTTCTTGTACATGGCATCTATCTGTCCCTGTTTCTCATGTCGACCGGCATCTATGTGATCACTCCATTCTATCAATCCTGATTTTACATCTCCGTCACCTTCGTCTTGTTCCCTTATCAGGCAGTTAATAATAAAACGTAAGATATGATTCTTAACCCCTACCTTTCTTTGTGCCATGGCTTGTGCTATACTATCTGGTCCCTCCCCCGTTCTAATAAAACGATACATGCTATCTAGGTGATCTTTCATGTCTGGTAATGTCTCTAGATATGCAACAGCTTGTCTTAGTCTACGTGAAATCCCGACCATTGAACCCTTTCCTGGTTCTGGATCATATACACAAAATGGAATGGCTGCAACTACAGTAGGCGCCCTTCCCACTGCCCCGGGACCTACGTCATCTTTTACGGGCTGCTGCTGGAGTTGCTGGAGCTGATCTGCTGGTGGGGGTGGAGGAAAACCTGCATTAACGTAGTCTGGAAGGGACTCGTCTAGATACGAGGAAATGAACGCATCTGATGCTGTCGGCTTTATTCTATGTACTCTATATGGTACAGGTGGTGGCGTTCGCGGCCTACTGGATCTTTCTGAGGTGGTCACTTTAGCTAGTTCTTCTGACAGAACGGGATGAATACCATTAACAACAGCGTTTCTTTCCCTATCAGTCTGTTCTGTTTTGACACGTTCCCCCTCCTCCCGCAGTTCCTTTTCTCTGGCTTTTTCCCCAGCTTGTCTAGTTCTATCTGCTTTATTCAATTCTTTCTCTGTTCTCCTATGTGACTCTTTGCGCCACAATTCGATGGCATCTTTCTGAGAGGGTCTTGACTTCTTTTTCCATAGCGCTTCCTCTACTCTCATAATGCATTCAGAATCCCATGTACCCGAGACAGGCCATCTATACTTTTCCTCCAAGTCCTTGGTGTAGTCTACCCATAAATCTAAAAACAAAATGGCGTCTAGCCCATGCTTATTATACATATAATGACCAGGTGTGTCTCTAGGCGGGATGTTAACTGATTCTTCTAGTATACCTTTTCTGGTCTCTATCTGACGTAATTTTGAAAACAGTGGCATGTTTGAAACCAATATTCACAAAAATAGACTGAAACAATCAACAATCATTCACACACAAACAAATATTAAACACTAAAACAGTTACAACCTAAACTGATACAGAGAGCTAAACATGTACTTGAAAAACTTTATGCACTGAAATACAGTACAACCATACCGGTCTCAAAAATGAGACACGTCTTTACCGTTCCCACGTTTTATCATGGGCCCGTCTTGACCGCGCTCACGTAAATGAGGCACGTCTCTACCATTTTCACGAATAACGTGAACCCGTCTTGACCGTTTCCACCTTTTACAGTGGACCCGTCTTGAAACTTGATGCATTCCCCATAGTGGTACTCACCGGGAAGCAGCAGAACTTGAAACTTGAAGGCCTCGGACTTCTACGCATGCGCCTTGGAACAGGTGGACCTCTGGAGACCTCGGACCTTGCTCTCTCACGGGCTGGGCTCTGGTTGAGACGATCCGCGTTCCTCACCGCCTCGCATGGATGCCTGGTCGCAGTCCGTCCTCCTCCTGGGCCTGAGGGAGTAGCGGGAAATCCCAATGGCGTGTACACTTTAAAGTCCGTCACGGCTGTGGAAGGGGGCAAAGACTAGACCTACAACTCCGGCGAGTGGGGAAAGGGACATGTACCTATTCGGGCGCCAATTAATGTGGTAAATAAAATATTACCCTGGCTTAATTTCTAGGCATTAACAATTATCATGCATCAAGTGAGAAGCAGAGTCCGTGGTATCTGAGTTAAAATGGGCTTTATTTCAATAACTCGAGTCAAAGGGAGAATATGTTCCATCACCTCTGAGGTTCAGGAAGAGTCTTCTAACATTTAATAACAATGAACAGAATATATACATTTTACTCCTTGTACATAGGGAGCTAGAGGCAGGGCAAGACAGAAAATGAGATAAGAGCATGTAGGCGTGCCTGAGGGTGTGTACTTTGATGAGTCATACGTAGGTGATAGGTAGGCGTCATAGGTGGGTGGGTACTTAGAGGAGGAGTTTGCATGACCAGCTGGAACTCTGCCCTAATTGTGCAACTTGAGTATGACGTGTAATTGACGTGTAAATGGGAGGAGAGCTGACTTTCGGCCTAGCAGAGAAATCTCTTGTGTCAGGGCGACTTGAGCACGTCTGGTACAGCTGATATCTAGAGTCAGGGGATGTTTTATCTGAAGCAAAGGTTGTTCATCACTAGAAATAAAGAAAAAGCATATATTTCTCCGTTCATTGCATGGGGGCTGAGACAGAGAGTTAGGCCCTATCTGTCGCGGACGGGTTCTGTTTACTTTTCCTCACCGGGCAGGGATGCCACTCTGTACAGCAAACAGATAACTGTTATTCATAATAATGTCTTGGCAGGCTTCTTGCTGACGTGACTGCAGTTTTCAGTGTGCCAGGAGTCATGAAAACAATATTTCAGAAAGTGGCTTCAGGCTCAACCACAAAAAAGGGTTCAGTACGACATTTATTTTAAAAGTGCACAATGCAAAATGCAAAAACATGGGCCTTCATGTTAGCTTAATGTTTGGGAGACTTGATGACTTGATGACTTGCAGGACATGTTTGCAGAGGCCTAGTGATTCAGGCCACTACGAGAAATATGCATGGGTGACATGCACATGTATGTAACATAGGGTGTATGTAGTGGACATTTTGGTCAGGCAAAATATCATTTTCCTCATTCCCTCCTTGTCTCCTACATAACCCTTTAGGATACATCTATATTCATGAGACCGTATAGTTGATCATACAGAATCATTTCTTCATCTTTTCCCCTTTTTACATGTGGATGGGGAACACAGGCAGTGGCACAAAGGCCGCAAATCGCCAGGCCACACTGCAGACAGAGACAGTATCATGGCAGACTGCTCCTGGGTCAAGTTCGCCAAGGCAGATGCAGCTACATTGACAACTGCTTCCAGGGTTCTTGTTAATTTGCGTATCAGTTCACTATTTTGGACGGGGCCAACAAAGAAAAAGAAACCTTTGTTGAAATCTGTATATTGCTCCCACGCTGTTTCAGTCTGCTATATAACAAGTCCCACCCCAGTCTGAGGGCAGATGTACATAGGCTGTCTGACCGCAAATGAAATAGGTATGGTGTGATGTTTTGAAAGAAGAAAGTCCGTCTGAGAGTGAAGTTCCTTGTAAATAGCTCCACCTAAATATGGTTTATGAAGAGCATGTCATAATTATACCTTGTTGAGTTTCTTGTAAATATGGCTTGTGAATAGCGCCATGTGGTCATGGTTTGTGCAGAGTATGTTGTCATTACGTTAGGCAGGAGAGAGCTGGATCTCTTTCAAGTGCTTGGAGAAAACGTTTTGAAGATGTGCGTACGTGTTATGTGATAACGTGGAGAGATGAGTTCATGACTTTCCCATGTACTGCAGTCATTGGGGAAAGATTGTGTTCTAAGAAAGATTTTTTCTATTGTCTGCAGAAGTGAAGCATTACAAAAGCCCCAGACTCCTGTCCCATACAAAATAACAGAACAACAGCATGAAAAACGTAGATGGTAATTAGTGCATCAATTGCTTTAGATCCCAGTTTCCTTACACACCTAAATAATGGTACATGGGGTTGGTCATCAAAAAACCTTTCCTAACCGTAATACGGTGGTGCCAAGTGCCTCTTTGATCAAATGAGACTCCTAAGTAGGAGAAGGTTGGTACATGGAGCAGCTTATTATTTTCAATAAAATAAGACTTTAAAGGGGAACGAGTTTTCCAACCACCATAATATGTGACGTAGCTGTATTTGTCTTTAGGCCTGAATCACTCATATAATCATTATATTTATTTAAAAGTATTTGCAGGCCAACACCAGTTCCAGAGATCAATACACAGTTATCTGCACAAAGCACATCTGGAAGATTTCTAGCACCTACCCTTGGTGTGTCATCAGCCCACCCGATTAAGATAACTCTCAAGGTCATTGATATAACAACAGAACATAACCGGGGATAGTATGCACCCTTGCCCTACTCCACACCTCATTTTCATTGGTGCAGTAAGGTTGTCATCTGCTCCATATCTGACTCTCCTAGTCACATCTTGATGCATCTGCACTAGGAAGTTGATTTTTTGCCACAGTTTATCTCTCTCCACCCAGTCAAAAGCTGATGTGAAATCCATAAATACTAGATAGAGACCACCATTCTTCACCAAAGTGGAATTCTGCTATAATTGTATTCTCTTTGCTTTGAACTTTTATTGTTCAAACTATCTTTTAAGGGAGCATACTTGTTACTCCAGCTGAGAAGCTCTCAATTGTATTAGATTGTGCTTGAAACCATAACTTACCTTAATGTGACTGTGTTTAGAATTTCAATGTTACAACTAAATAATTTGCTTACATTTTCCGTTTCCACTTGTAGGTTACCGATCACAAGTCAATGAAACCACATAATCAAACCACAGAGTTTTCTCTCTTATGCCTCACAGACTACCAACTCCTTAAAATTCCACTTTTCCTGCTCTTCATGGCCATGTATGGGGCAACTTTAGTATGCAACGGTGGAATGATTGCCCTAATCCACAATGACCCTCGACTTTGGACACCAATGTATATTCTCATCAGTCATCTGTCCTTCATAGACCTCTGCTACTCTTCCACCATCACACCAAAGATGTTGGTCAGCTTTATTGTTGCAAAAAATGTTATCTCTTACAGTGGCTGCATGGTTCAGCTTTATTTCTTTACTGCTTTCGGAAGTACTGCACCATTCCTCCTAGCGGCTATGGGGTATGACCGTTATGTTGCTATATGTCTTCCCTTGCACTACACCTCTATCATGACTAGGAAATCTTGCATTATGTTGGCATTCAAATGCTATCTGTGGGGTTTCTTTAATGCAT
The DNA here is from genome assembly GCF_964261635.1 of Lissotriton helveticus. Taxonomy (NCBI): domain Eukaryota; kingdom Metazoa; phylum Chordata; class Amphibia; order Caudata; family Salamandridae; genus Lissotriton; species Lissotriton helveticus. Next base: position 230,115,737 of record NC_136057.1, on the reverse strand, counting down.
CACTAAATGTAGGCTTCATGTTGGATCTTTCTTTCTGTGATTCTATTGAAATCCAGCATTTCTTTTGTGACTATCCTCCCCTGCTCCAAATATCCTGCACTGAAACACAAATAAACAGAGTTCTGCTCTATGTCTCCCCTTTTGTGATAGGAATGTTTTCTACCCTAATTATCCTCATCTCTTATGCCTTCATTTTCAAAAGCATTCTGAGGATGCGTTCCTCAAATGGGAGGCGACGTGCCTTCTCCACTTGCTCCTCACACTTCACAACAGTAATGCTCTTTTATGGAACAGCTTTCTTTATGTATCTACAGCCACCAGGCAGCCACTCCTTGGAGAAATATATGGTAGTGTCTGTCTTCTACACAGTGGTGATATCCATGATAAATCCATTGATCTACAGCCTGCGAAACCAGGATGTCAAGAAAGCCTTAAAAATGATCTTGTCCAAAAAATGCTGCTTTCTTCAGAAATTGTGAATTTGTGCCAAAAGGTGAAAGGACATCTGTAACATGTAATAATACTTGCCTTTAAGGTGACAGTGAGTCAGAGAGACTTCATAATCTAGCAGCCCTAATGGTATTACAGATATTTGCACATTCTATCACTTGGATGTTACGCATTAACATACCCTGAATTTACAGAAACTTTAGCATGGATTCTACCATTCTGTATGTATTTCTGATACTCCTGTCCAAAAGATACCAGACGCTAACTGATTAGGGGCTGAAAAATAGGCTGTTTGTTCCCTACAAAAAGTCACTCATGGTGTATTTCCTAAAATTGCAAACTGGACCAAATAATTTGTGAATTTTTTTGGGCAGAAAGTACTGAATGGCTAATTGCTGTTAACAGATAGCGAAACACTATGTCAATGTACAAACAATTGACAAAATTGGATTCATTAAAAGACAGGATTTTGCGCCTGCAAAATATCACCAAATGGTAGCACGTGGTATCAGATACAAAATGTAAAAGTGGGCCTAAAATGATTTGCAAGCTTCCTCTATGCTGTAATGAGGAGAATGCAGATTCTTGGAGACCATCGGAGGAGGAGAGAGAGGATTTTCAGACAGAGGATGACTCTATTTGACCAAACAGATGAGGATGTTTATGTTAGATACAGGTTTAGCAAATAAGTCATTTTTTAGTTTAATGGATTGCATTGGATCATGTGCTAAGCAGTCCTACACAATGCAGTGAGGCTTTTCCTATCTATTTTCAGGCTATGTTATGTTATGTGTATTTCTTAAGTGCACTATCACCCAGCTAGGGTATCCTAGTGCCGAGCAAGTCTGTATGGCTAGACCTGCCTATGAAATGTTGGTTAATTGAAAAGCCATGTCTTCAACTTCTTGCAGAATTCAAGAACAGAGAAGGAGGCTCTGATGTGGAGTGGGAGATCGTACCATGCTTTAGTAGATATGTAAGAGAACACCTGTCTCTCTGATCCGGTTCTATGTATGCATGGGATGTGTACGAGTAGACGTCCTGTGGAGTGAAGGAGTCTGGGTGGTTGGAAGAAGGAGAAACAACTGTTCAGGACAATACCCAAAGCTCATTGGAGTTCGGCTTAGGACGTAGTATCGCCAGAGAAGCAAGATTGACATTGTCTGTTTCGGTGCCGCGTCCCACTAGCTGTTTTGCCGCTGTTCTTCCGGGCGTCTAACAGGTGAGGGCGTAGTACGGTGAGGTCAGTGGGAAGGGATTGGCAATCGGCGGCGCTGCAGGCAGGCAAGTGAGCTCCCGGCGGGGTGATTGCTACCGAGGACGCACGGCGTTTCTGAGTCAGGTCGGAGCTGGGGGTACGGGAGAGGAATTGCAGCGAGTTGTGGATAACGGTAAGACGGCGGACATCGGGAGAGGGCTGAGAGGGCTGAGAGGTGCGGGTTGGAAGGTTTAAGGACTAAGGTCTATCCGCTGCCACAGAGAGGCGTGGTCAGTTGCCGGCGGTCCCTGCGGGTCTTGCAGAGCGGCTGTCTCGAGACCTGACGGTGCCTCCTGGCCTGCTATTCAGCCCTCTCCCTATTTCACTCTTAGATGTGTAAGCTGCCGCTCGGCCCCCCCTAGCTGTATACTCTGTAACTCCTGGCCACCTGTCTGAACCTTCCTGAGACCCACTTCGGGTTCCCGCAGGCCCCTTGGGGGAGTTCTAGCTCTAGCCTGCAGCGTTGCCCTGCGTCTTTTTCCCTGCACTACTAAGCCGGCTGGCCCAACCTGGCGGGCGTGCGGACGTCTCAGTGGCTCTATTAGCTCTGGGGCTGCTCCCTCCGCCTCTCTCTTCCGTGTCCTGCCTAGTTGCAGTCGCACTATCTCGCCTCCCTGAGCTCTGCCAGGCTGAGTGGTTGAGGCCCACCTAAGAGGGACTTCTCCCTGTTGGGTTGAGGAGTTCTCAGTGGTGAGGCCGAGATTTGGACTCGAGCTTGGGTTTGGGCTCAGGTGGTGTCGGGTGTCGGCTGTCACAGGCGGCTAGGTCGGGAGTAGGTGTTAAAGTGCGGGGGGTGCACAGGCAGTGACAGGCAACGACAAAAAAGTACCGGCTAACCTACAATTGTAATAAATAGTGCAATATTTTACACCGCCTTATCCTTCCTAGCACCTTATCAACCGACATCAACTGACATCTCTGAGGCCGCAGAAAAGCCCACTGAAGCCGGAACAAGGCAGTAAACAACCTACGAGCACAACCTATGTGCACAGATGAGTACAGATTTTAAAGTCAAACAGCGTCTAGACATACTGGACCCATCATACTAGATCCTTCAGATTCATCGTAAACCTTCTTTGGATTCATCGCAAACCCCCACAGTTCACAATCGGCCCCGGAGTGCCACACTAGTGCTGGACTGCTCTTCAGTGGCTCCAGCTACTTCTGCAGCACCGGTCCCCGTTAGTAGCTAAAGTCATGAGATCTGGGAGAGTAAGAAAGACTCTACTGGCACCCAAACGGAGGAAATCAAAGCAACTGGTATCGACCAAGGGCCTCCATTTGAACAGCCCGGGCACTCATAAGTCCACCCGGGCCAGCAATGACATTTTAACAGCGGAAGGATCTCCACCAAAAGGTTTTGGCAATCTTAGCCAAAAAATCATGACCATGGAAAAGCCACCCGACTGAAAAACCTTGAATTTGTTGGATTACTTAAAAAAACAAACATCACCGTCTAATAATCTCTGACAGTTCCAGACCCAAGAGATAACCGGGTGTAAAGCCTCGCCCAGGCAGCCTAAAACAAGTACACTTATTCAACAATCACTATCCCCACAACACTGGCAAATTGAATCCAAAAAGATAGCCCATCCAGCAGAGGTATTTATCTTCGGATTGCCACCGAACAAATCCATGCTGGAAGGTCTGGGGGGCGCAAGCCTCGCATCGCCCACCATTAACAACCAACCAGACCCGCAATCAGCACAGGAATCCGACCAGCAACCATCCCCCACTGCTGTGGACATCAAAGGAGTTTGTCTGTTGCAAACATTCCCAATGAGCCCACGGGATGTGCTGAGCCCACCCACAACACAAAACCGGAAATCGGAATCACAGGCAAAACCTCCTGGTCAAGACTCAGCCATCTCAAAAGACGCCCCAACGGCTCCTCATCAACAGCAAACTCTCGCTCAAATCCATGTCCAAAGTACCCATTCAAGTACTAAACCTTCCCAAACATTCCACTCACCTCAAACAACAAACACACCTAAGGACCATTTGACTGCGTCAAGTCCAATGCATATAGCTTTTTCGCCACCAGTAGCAACAATAAAATCATCGTCACAAAAGTCGCTCAACAAAGTTGACCCGAGCGACCAGCTTTTGGCGGACCTGTCATTCTTCTTTAAAAATACACTTCTAACACCATCCAAGAAGACCCCATAGCTATCAGCGTCTGGCCTCAACTTCTCCAAACGTTTCAACAAACCGTCATGGCACTAAACTATCACTCGGACAAACTGGACGTGCAAGTCGATCTCCTAAACACTCAGGCAGTGTTTACTTCAGGGATTGATAACAAACTTGATAAATTAAACAACTTAATTCTTGGAGCACAAGCGTCGACAAAGCTCATACAGTCGGTATGCTGCTGTTCTCCAATTATTGATTCACTCTCTTCACTTCCTGACTTCCTAACCAGTGTTATAAATGAAGTTAGGATGCTGAAAGGCGGTAACCCAAGTATAACTCCCTGTCTGTTATTAAAAAACCCATCAGACACGTCTCAAGATCCAGGCACTTTGCAGTCCGTAATAAACAAAGGCATTAAGCCAAACGAGGGTACAGCCCTCGGCTCAAAATGGCCGAATGAGCAGTCAAAACCCGGCCATCAATCATTAGACCTGGCCGAAGCAGTACCGGGAAACGCAGAGATTTTGAATAGGTGTATTGTGAGTACTGACCACCTACTGACAGGTCTAACGACCAGCCCCGTGCCCCAGGCTCCTCCTACTGCGGAAGATCTGCCAGCGTTTGAACCCCAACTCAGTAAAAGAGAACGTAAGCGCCAGCGCAAACAGATAAATAAAGCAAGGGAAAAAACAACTGCTGCCCACCCGGAATACTACCCCCTATTTGCAATGGCATCCAACAAACAGGCTCACAATGAAACAAAAGCACTTTCACCTCCAGGAAACTCTGGAGTGTCCAAATCAGAAATAGACAAACCTGTAACTGTGACTCAATCAATCCCGGGGAGATTACATGAGGCAAGAGAACCAGTAGTGCAAACTGAAAAAAAAGAGCTACGCCCGGTGGAAGAAAAGACAACCATGAAAACACCAGGACCCACAGAGACCCAGGCGGAATTGAAACCTGAGCATGGCCCATCTTCAACAAAGACTGACAGCACAATGATAGAGCTGAAATTGACTAAAACAATTTACAATCATAAAACAGTTTCGCCCACAAAGCGTCGGCCCAAATGGAAGGGCCGCCATAGTTTAACGCAACAGGACCCAGAATTGGACGAAGGTCTGTCAACTATTAAACCCAATAAAACGGCTTCAAGTCAAAAACACATGGATCCTCAAAAGACTCGTCACATTCTTACATATTATTAGCACCCGAATACAAATCAAAGGGTCGCCAAGACATTCTTAATAGATCGAACATTATAAAATTGGTAAATGGTATCCCAGGATTTCCTGGTTTAATATCAGATGATATTGAATCCATTGAATTTCTTCCACCAAGAGGAACCCAACCATCAGAGGTAACGCTAGTGACATTTAAATCGGCCACCTGGGCAGGCATACTCCTGAACCACAAAGCCACTTTAAGGGAATGGGGCATCCGAGCGTACCCATATTTCTTGCCAGGGTACCCCACCGCCTTACTAAACCAGCCAACGCCACTGCGAAAAACTGGAATTACAAGATTGAAAGACCACCAGAAAACATATTCAATCTTAAAGAACGCGTCGGGCCTGAGGAAGACCGTAATACTCCTCCCACAGTGGCCACCAACATTGACATCAGCCAAGGATGGGATTGGCTTCCAGCCACTTTATCGACCAAAAGCTTAGAATGACCACCCGAACCGGAAGCAGTGGTCCCTGGCCTTAAACGCTTGGTAATGTTACCTCCCCCAGAAGCAGTATTAAATACACAAGCGCACTCCACCGTCACAATATGTTCCTGGAATATAAGCGGCCTTCAGCAAAAAATTAAGAACTCCGACACCTTTTCCTTCCTGTGTGAACACACAGTAATAGCCCTGCAGGAAACTTGGGCCACACAAGAGTGCCCAGTTATCGGGTTCATCGAGTTATGGAATCCAGCACTTAGGGACAGCCGCTTCGGTCACCCCAAAGGTGGCTTGTCGATATATATATCAAACACCCTAAAAGGCCCAATATCACGACTGCCCCTTGATGAAGATTGGCTACTGGGGGTTAAAATCAATGCTTGGCGGAAGAAGAGCCCACTGATCCTTTTAAATGTATATATCAACCCTAGTACTCGCACAAAAAAAGAACATTTGACACGCCTAACGGAAATCATGAATGACATAGCCGCTGAACATCGGAACTCAGACTGTATAGTTACGGGGGACTTTAACACCTACCTATTCCAAAGGAATGCAACAGACACTGATGGGCCCTTCCTACTTCCAATCATCGAGGCCATAACACAAACCAAACCACCCACCCAAATTCAAAGTGGATTGGGTGATCTTTGTGTGATGAAATTTTATAGTGCAGGTTACCTTGTCATTAACGGCAGAACAGCAGGTGACACCCCGCCAAACTGGTCCTGAACAAACGGTACAAAGTGTTCTTACTTGGATTATACCATCTGCAATGCCGCCCTGCTCCACTGTCTAATCGACTTCCGAATTAACCCAAGAACTAAAAGTGACCACAGGCCACAGGTTATCTCCTTTAACATAAACCCGATGAAACACAAAACTGCCCCATCAGTATGCCGGGGAATGTACACGGAAAACCTAAAGCGCCTTAAGTGGTCCGAAGAAATTAGCTCGAACATCCTCCAAGCAAGTGAGGACATCATAAGAAGAGGAATCGAGCAAGAGGCAATTCCGTCTGTAACCTGGACAATGCTCAGTTCCCACCTGACTTATCTTTTTCCAGCAAAGCACCATGTCGAAAGGGTAACACAAGTACGTCAGTTTACAATTTCACAGCAGACCAAGTCACTTAAGAAAGCCAGAAACGCAGCTCTGCGGGCACTGGCTAAATCCCCGGGGAATAGTGAATGTACAACTCACTATCAAACCACACAAAGATCCTTCAAGCTGGCGATCAAAAAAGACAAAAGGTCTCATGAAAACCAACTTTGGTGTAAACTGGTGTGGGAGAGTAAGCAAAAAAACTCTAGAAAATTTTGGGCTCTTATCAATCATCTCAATTCTAGTACATCGAGCTTTGGATCTGCAAACATCCAGGAATCAGACTGGGTAAGATACCTGTCTGACCATTTCAAGTCTCCAGAACACCCTGATCCCAAAGGAAGTAACTTTTTAAATGAGATTATCCATGGGCCTGCCAGCCCACAGAGTCTACCCGCTGATTGCTTATATCCCACCGACACGGACCTCGAAGTGACACAAGAGAGAGCAGCTACTGCAATGTCAAAAGCAAGATCTGATGGGGCTCCGGGCCCAAATGGCCTGCCACAGAGCCTGTTTAAATTTGACATTGCCTTCTGGTCTGGAATACTATCTAAACTCTTCAACTACGCACTGAGAACAGCAACAATCCCGGACTCATGGCGGGGCGCTATAATCCATCCAATTTTTAAATCAGGATCACATGCCCAACCGTATAACTACAGACTTATCGCCCTCCTGGACATTGAAGCCAAGCATTATGCGAGCCTCCTACTGGAGGATCTAAGGTTATGGGCAAAGGACCATAAACTGTTGCCAATGAATCAAACAGGATTTGTTGCAAACTCAGGGACCAGCACTAACTTGCTAGCAATTTCAACTATAGTCGACAAGGCCATATTAACATCTAGGTTGGTGTTTTGTTGCTTTGTCGACTTCAAAGCAGCATTTGACAGAGTACCCAGGGAGGCTCTATGGGTAAAATTAAGGAAGTGAGGGATTCCAGAGAATCTATTACAGGCAATCATCCAACTCCATACGCAAACATGGGTTCGGGTGAAGCTAGGGTCCGGCACACATCTCTCGCGGAAAATAATGACAACTAGAGGTGTGAAGCAGGGATGTGTGTTGGCCCCCCTTCTTTTCAACCTGTTTATAGCAGACTGGAGATTAGACTGGAGATGGGGCTGATAAATTACGATGCCTCCAACATCGGGGCATATCTTAATTTCTGTCACAAATTAAGACAAGCGGATCCCAACACATTAGAATCCCTGGTCTGGTAGGAAATAACCCGGAATAGCCCAGGTGGAACATACGGCCGTCTCTTTAAAGAGGCCATCCAGCAAATGTCTGCGAGTGACTTGTGGGCCCTGAATCCTAGTCAGACAGCATTTAAAATAGAGATCAAAAAGGGTGTGAGAATGACATCAAGTATCACCGATAAATCATTCTTCTTGAAACGTAGTCATGCCTGGGCCCTTGTAAACTCTTATAGACGGCTAGCCCCTGCCTCCTATTTGGCCTGCACATATTCACTCCATCTAAAACGCAGCCTTATCGCTATTAGAATGGGCGACTGGCGATTCCTGAAAGATATACCCCCCTGGCGACGCACCACGGAAGATTTGACATGTAGAGGGTGTGGTAAAACAGCTGAAACTATGTCGCATGTGATCTGCCTGTGTCCAGTTTTTAATTCAGAACGGAGGCGGAGACTTAAACCAGAATGGAATAGGCTGGGTGTTAGGACCTCCAGGCAAGCCATCACGGCAGCCTTGAACCCGGAGAATACTTTGTTAAACATAAGATTCACAAATTTTATTCTGCATGCATATCGTAATTTTAATCAAAAGAGGCCCTGCTAAAGACTCCCTTCCACCTTCCAACTCTTACGGAGGTTAAAATAAAGTGAGCTGTAGCTTCAAGAATGTCGCTCACCTCCTAAAAGTAGGATATCATCGAGTATAATACAAAAGGGTGGAAGAGATGACTTTTTTCCTTGCTTCAAACTATTCTATTTTATCTTAAGAGGTTTAAGAGAAGACACTTCCTATTTTTATAATGATTGCTAAATGACCATGCTTTTATTCTTCACTGATTTTTATCTTATTTATGGATACACAATGTGAATTTTGTAACTTTCTTTTAAAGATATATGTGCTATATCTAAATAAAGATAATTGATTTGATTTTGAACTGTTCAGGTTAGTGGGAATGTGTGTCACCTTGAATGTGTTTATGTGTGCACATGAGGATTTTGAAATAGGTTTGTTTGTGTATTGGGATCCAGTGGAGCACCCTGAGATTGGTCTGATTGTAGTTCTGTTTGTAGAGTTCAGGATGAGTCTGGCTGCCAATTTCTAATCTTTGTAGTCTTCTGGTGAGTTTCTTGGTGATCCTATTGTAGAGGGTGTTCCTGTAGTCCAGCTTACTAAAGACTAGGGCTTGAATGATGGGTTATAAATTGTTTCTTTGGAGTCATAGAATGATTTGCTTAGCATATTAAGGGTGTGGAAGCAGACTACAGTGACATTGTTGACTTGCACTGTCATATTCAGTTTGCTGTCGATGATGATGCTGAGGCTACTTGGTGGGTGCTGGAAGTGGCTCTGCCTTTGGCCAAACACCAGTTTGAGTCCTATGGTGAGGTATTCTTGCTAAAGGTCACTGCATCTGTTGAGCTTGAAACAATTGGCTTTCATCCAGTTACTGAACTATGTAATGTGAGGGATGTGCTTGTTTCTTGTGTTGGGGGTCAGGAATCATGAAGATGTTGTCAGTGGCAGTGATGAATGCTGTTTCTGTACTGTGTTTGGGCCTGAATCTAGACAGTGTGGCATAAAATAGCTGGTGGTTGCTCAGGTGGTCAGTGAAGATTTATTTAATTAGTTTCTCTAGACCCAGGCGGGTATGGAAGGAGGGAGATGGGTCTGTAGTTAGTTTTTTTTTTTTTTGCAGAGGCATGGCAGCTGCGTCTTTCCAGGTGTCCAGGAAAGTGGCTGAGTCTTCGGTGAAGTCAAGGTTGTCACAAGAGTCAGATAGGGTCCCTAAGTGGATGGTCTTTATGGTATCTGGGTGTATCAATAATAAAGACAGCAGGCCATGGGCTAAGGGTTAATTCTTGGGCTTAACAGTAACTATTGAGGGTCAAACTTTCTGTATATGAAAGTGATTTTGCAACAGAATTCTTAGACCTTGTACTTGGAGGTGGCAAGAGGCACACTGAAATATTTGATGATGGTGAAGATTTACTTGCTGCTGTTTGTGCCTGTGTCGACAGTATATACAAGCTGTGAGCTTGGTGTTCCGTATCTGTGGGTAGAAGCATTAAGGGGTGGATTCAAAGATGCTTTTTACGTTGTGTTTTGGCTTGATCTCAATATGTGGTCTTGTGGCTTCCAGTGGCATTTAATCAGCCTCAGCTCTTGCTGGCCTGTGGTCGGACTAATGCAGTTAGATTGTGCTTGAGGGGAGAAAGGATCTAGGTGCATTCTGTGCTCCAGCTGGAGAGGTGTTTGCTGGCTTTTGGCAAGTTGCTCTAGTGCTCAGTCTGGTGCTTGGATAGGGCAGAAGCCTAATGCTCTTCTGTGATGCTTTTCTAACTGTGGTAGGTGGTTCTGTTGGTGGTAGGTCTGTGTTGGTGTGGGATTGTCATGCTGAAATCTAATGGTATATCTAGGTCATAGTTGCTGGCTTGCTCATTTGTTATGTTGCTGATTGAGGAGAAAGTTGGGTCCAATAGTTGTTCAGCAGTGTAGGTGGGTTCGGTAACATACTGGGCAATGTTTCCGATGTTTTTTTAGAAGGGCAGTGGAATTTGGGTCAGTGTGGTCTTTCATTCGAAAATTAAGGTCTCCTAGAAGGATGAAGATGCTGACATTGATGATGAGGGGTGCAACAGAGTGTGTGATGTCACGGTGGAATTGATGCATGGTCCTGGTGTTTGCATACAAGGGTTCCACGCCCAGGGAGAAGTTGGCTGTTATATATATCTTGAACATCTTCAATGTCAGGTGCTCCATGCAGTTGTGTGTCTGTGCAGGTACTCTAGCTGATATTGTCCTTGAACATAATGGTGACTCGGGCTTGTATTGATGATCTTGCCTGGTGATCATGTAGCTTTTGGGAATGAATGAATGTAGTGCTGTCCGATGCAGTTTTGGGGTTTAGCCATTTTTCCCTGCAGAAGATCAGTTCCAGTTTTGTGTAGCTTTCCCTTTTATGCATCTGGTAGCTGCCAACACATGTTTTCCGTTTCAGGAGGCTCTCAGTTTCAGTTCCTGTGTCTCTTGCCGGAAGTTTAGAAATTACACCCTTTACTAAGTGTACTTTTGTTATCCAGTAAATGATCTTTCTTTGGAACGCTGTGTACCCCTTCCATGCCCATCTCCACTCTGGCCTCTAGTGCACTGCGATGTAGCTGACATACCAACAGAAATGCTGCTCACACTATATCCCTTCTCAGTTTCTCCAACTGACCTTGCTGCCCTAATTCCTGCATTAGCAGTTTCTATTTCCTCTAAGTTGTGGAAAAGCATGCTTTCATATTCCTATTGGTATTATCTTGTTAATTTGAAGTGCCCTTTATCCATTTGCTTGCTGTGTTTCATGACGCTAGCAGGCTTAGATGTCATGGTATTTGACGAAGTACATTTGAGTATATATCCAAATAAAAATATTTTCCCCTCCATACAAGCCTATAGAGTGAAAAAACCTGACAATCTATGATATGCAGGAAGTACATTTGAGTACTTCCTGCATAACATAGATTGTAAGTTCTTTTCACTCTATAGGCTTGTATGGAGGGGAAAATATTTTTATTTGGATATATTGAGTACCAGAGAAGTAAACCCTGTCGAGGAAAGGTTGACTTCAGAAATATATATTTGTGGAGAGCTATGAGGTCTATAAAATGTATTGTAACTAATGATATCACTCAAAGTGCAATGTATGTTAAAAAGGAGCTGATTGTTGTGTATATAGCATACCATGTACTAGTAAAGCACACGTTCACCCAAGGATAGCTTGATGCTGAATAACAGATGTTTCTTGTTACCCAACTGAATGGTTCTCATTTTATTGACCTCAGAAAAATGAAAAGCTGAGTGGACCTGCCAGGATTTGAAGCCGTAACCATGAGGTGGAACACAGGCCCCTTCAGGGGATGCAATAGTCACTACGCCACCTGACCGGGTATAATAACCATTGGACTGCAGAACTATTAGTCAGATAGTCAATGCATTTTGGGTCTTAGGTCTCACAATTAGAGCAGTGTTATCCTATGAATTTTTCTGAAGGAGACCCAAAGCCCCTACGATTTACTCATTAAAAGGTGATTCATAAACAAGGACAAATTAACACGCCCAATTTTTAGGGACTGAACAGTAAACCTTTTGCAACACAGTTCCACTGCCATTAACTGTGATACTCCAAGAGGTGTTAAAGTTAAATGCCTTTTATGTATCCCTATTGAATCACTGTAGTAGACAGTACCTAAGGGTGGTTTTCAAGTAATTAGAAGTAGCTCTCAATATAGGAAAGGTTGGAGATTCATGATCTAACCCCTTCGCTGTCCTGTGAGAATTCTTGCCACGCATTGCTTGACCATCATCACGGAACCTCTTTTGCTATTCCCTTCAAGTGCCGCCTTTGCAACTGCCAAATTAAGCCCCTCTCTTTCACACTTACTTCCTCCAACACAGCAACAACACTCTGCCTGGCTCATTATCATGCTGCCCCTTAGCTGTTCACTAATACTTTAACATTGGGTCACTTCCCCTTCTCCTTTGTCCCAGGCACCTTGCCCTTTCAGTGCAATTCCTCCACCACTTAGCTCACGATGTCTATCTCTTCTTTCCAACACCTTACAGCTCCAGCTTACTTCTCCTTGCCATATCCTGCATGTATTCGTCCCCACCCAATTCACTTATCCCTTCTGCTTCCTCTTCTTTGATGAAGACTGCATCTCCTTCCCGCCTCTCCTTGTGCTACTTCTTTGAGGTTTCCAGTGTGGAGCTCTGCCCCTCCATACTACCTTGACACATTCCTTTCCTTGAAAAGGTACCAGCCATAGCCCTTGGGGTCCTTATGCTCCTATTGTTTCTTTGGTGATAGGCCTTTACCTATTCAGCACCCTTTGTATGGGGCCTGCTTACAGGACCTCTCATTCTCTATCGTATTATCCCCATGGCAGCTGCTGCATCTTTGTTGCATCACAGTCATTTGTTCAGATCCCAATTTGCTCCTTCATAATGGCCTGGTCTGCTTCTCCCTAATGATCATCCCTTGCAGTTGTTATACTCCATATCCTGTGGGCAAGCTCCCCTTGAAGATTAGCATCCCCACTCTGGATGTCCCTCCAACTCCACTAGAACGCAATCTGCCATTTAGCTCCCGAGCCTGTCACGCTCTTTATGTGCCTCTTTATTTTTTGGGGGGGGGCATGGGTGAGTCTCCATACATTCTAGGAGTCCCTTGAACCTACTCCTCATGGGGAAACCCACATAGGACGCTATGTTTGTGGATACTCCCACACTCTTGGCCTACCTCTTTGGCCTAGTGTCACAAGTGCATAAGCTGTTTGCCACTTCTCTGTCATTCTTCTGGCCTGATCCATGGCTGCCACTGGCGCCGCCTAACCTCCTTCCTCCCTACACCATGATATAGTATTAGTGCCCTTGCTCATGGTCAGAAATAGGGTGACACCATGGGTGGATGACTGCCATAGTCATCTGCTCTGCATCTCTCCATGGCCCCTCCAAACCTACCCCATCTAGGAAAGGAGGGGCTCCCCTTTCTTGTAAATTCTCCAAGAGGAAAATCCATTACTACAGCATGAGTTATCGCTTCTATGCAATTTTACTGCCAAATTTTACATTTTCCAGGTCATAGTAAGGGATACTATCTTGAATTGGTTTTGCCACTCGAGAGCGCCACACATTTGGCCAACTAGAACCTGTGCAGTCCCTCTAGACCATGGCAATTTCAAATAATTTTATACTCGTAATAAGGCCCTTTGTATGTCCACTTTAGATTGATATTCACTGTTTGTGGATACCAGAATATACTCAATAATTTGTTAATTAAATACAAATTAGATATATTCATCATTGATTTGCTAACCTCATTCCATTTTGTGATTTTTTTAAAACAAATGTATAAGTATTTTTAATTTAGTGCCACCAGACTGTGAATGCCTTATTTTGTCACATTCTGGTTACTCTAAGTAGACAAAATAGAAATTGGGCATTTTAACTTTTGTGTTATTTGAAACAATGCCAGTAACCTCACTCTTGCCACCTAGATTAATATAGTAATGATATTCTGCCAACAAAGACTCAGAGTAACATGCCTTAGACTTCTCTTCCCCCAATCTAACATGCATGATCTCTACTATCAGGTGCCTTGTGTACACCTCATCTGTGTGCAGCTCACATATGAAGCATATCACACAGAAGGTATTATATTCAAATGCAACGGATCTAAATCAAATTATTGCATTACATTATTCTGTGTGTTTATGTGACTTGATATGCTGGCAACTCACCAGTGCAAAATCCACAACTCAAGGAAGCACAGGTGTGTTTCTTTGAAAAATATAAATATAAATATATATATATTCACTGAAATAAACATAGGTTTCAGGGACGTTATAGTTAGAAATTAGCATTTAAAAAACGTTTGAAATTATGATTCTCATAGTAACATGACTAGAGAATCTAGATTTCATTAAAGACTCGGAGGCTGCCATTATGCATTTACCCATAATGCAGACCTGAGCAGCCGCATACATCACAATATAAACATTCCAAATAGAACAAAGGCAACAGATAAAATCCATGAGGCAACAACAGACAGCCTATTTTAAATGAGTAACAGATAAGTTCTAAATAAACTCGCGATGTAAAACTTGAAATATCTTTAAAAACTTGAAACATTTTTCATAACTCGAATAAAAACATTCTTCATAACTTGAATGGAAGAAGGAGGAAGATGAAGGTGAAGGAATCAATGGAGTAAAATCCAACGAAGATGTGGTGGTAAAGGCTGCAATCAAGGATTATCTGAAAAGATAAGGAAATTAGTCCAAGAATGAAGAGTAAAAATTCAAACATTCATAAATATAGGAATTATAAAACGTATCATAAAAATTGCATTACAATAAAATGTATTAGATAACATTTTTCAATTGAAATGCCAATAGAGGTGGGAGGGGGGATAATGTCAGGCTCCAACTCTGTAATGAAATCCAGATTCTCTAGTCATGTTAATATGAGAATCGGTATTTCATTACAAGACTGGAGGCTACATTATGCATGTTGGTAGCTCTCTAAAACAACATCAGACATGTGTTGAATAGGTTTACAATAGTGACGTGCAAAGGTACTGGTATTAGACCAGTCAGCGGCCTTCAGGATGTCGTCCAACTTACCTCCAGACCAAAGGGATTTAGTGGCCATAGCACCTCTAAGGGAATGAGCTTGAAATGTATTTAAATCTATACCCACCAAACTCATAGCGGTCTTGATCCATCTAGCGATAGATGAGGAGCTAATTCCTTTGTGAGGTTTAATGAAAGAAATAATCAATTGATTAACACCTTAAGGATGGAGATCGGACATTCTAAGATCATATTCTCTCATGCATTGGACAAGGCAGAGGTCAAAACAAGGATAAAATATTGAATCAGACATTGTCTTCGTTCTTTTATGGATATCAAATTTGACACCAAACTTATTGTTAGAACGGCTAGTAACATCTAGAGCTCTGACATCGGAACTTCTTCTGCAAGAAACTAGGCATAGAATTGTAGCTAATTTAATAGAGAGATTCTTCCTGATAAGGTGAGAATTGGAAGGCCAATTATGGAAGAGATTGAGAATCAAATTAACATCCCCAAGAGTTTCATATCTGGCTTTAGGAGGTCTCCTTAGACGTATACTTTTCATAATTCTACAGATGATGACATTTTTCTCAATAGTCTTCCCGTTAACGAGTATATGACCGGCAGAAATAGCAGATCTAAAACAGTTGATGGATCTGTAGCTAAGTCCCCTTTCAAATTGTTCAACAAGGAAGTTGCTTATTTCAACAATAGGGGCCTCCAAGGGATCCAGTTCCCTTTCCAAGCACCAATGTACCCAAAGTTTCTAGATTCTATTGTATCTGTAGTGTGTGCCTGGTGCCCAAGATTCTCTGAGGAGAGTTGAAGCCATTTCCAAAAGGCCTGAGATTTTGTTAGATCTCCTGACACTCTCCAAGCAAGAAGGGATATACTCCTGTTCTGAATTGGAGGATGAATTTGGGCATCTATGTCTGTAGTAGATTCCCTATGGAAGGAATCAAGAAGGGAATACTGCAAGTCAGATCTAGAGCAGTCGGAAACCATGCCTGGGAAGGCCAGAAGGGGGTTCTCAAAAGGAGAGAACTCTGTTTCAATGTCACTTTCTGAAGGACCCTCTGAATCATTGCGAAAGGGGGAAAAGCATAACCTTGGATTTCCTTCCATGATTGAAGGAAGGCATTGACTGGCAGAGCACCCGGGTCGGGCATCCAGCTGAAATAATTCTGAATTTGAAAGGTCAATCTGCTTGCGAAAAGGTCTACCTCCAGTGGACCCCAAATTTGGTTCAGATTGTTGAAAACTGAAGTGTCCAGTTTCCAATCGCTGAAGTCTATGAGGAATCTCGAGTTCCAATCCGCAGAGGTGTTCACTGCTCCCGGAAGGTACCCCGCTCTGAGAGCATTCTTGTGTTCCAGACAAAACATCCAGAGTTTCTTGGCTAGGTCTGAGAGGTCCGCAGATTTCGTGCCTCCTAAGCGGTTGATGTAAGCCACCGCTGACATATTGTCCATTTTTAGAAGGACAGATCTCCCTTGAAGGGAATGTCTGAAGCTCATGAGTGCGTAAAGACCGGCGGTCAATTCTAGTTAGTTTATATGGTGGAGAGATTCTTCCAGAGACCAGAGACCTCCAGTGTTCTGATCTAGAAGGAAGGCACCCCAGCCATGAATGCTGGCATGTGATTCCAAGACAAATTCTGGGGTTGAACCAAAGATAGCTTTCCCATTCCAAGCCTCTAGGTTCTCCAACCACCAATTCAGTTCTGAACGAGAATCTTGGTCTAGGAAGATACGATCCCCGTACCAAAGTCCGTATCTCAGAGCTCTCTCTTTGTTTCTCTGAAGAGCTCGATAATTGAGGAGACTTGGAAAGATTGCTTGGATGGAAGACGAAAGAAGGCCTAGGAGTCTCGTCAAGTCCCTGAGGGATAGGTCTTGACGTTTGAGACGTATTCTTTTTGAGGGAAAAAGGAGGATGCAACGAACTGTATCGACCATGAAGCCCAGAAATTCTAGAGATCTTGAGGGAATCAGGCATGATTTTTCCTTGTTTATTATGAAACCCAGACTCTCTAGGAGATCCATAGAAAATTGTAGATCTTTGCTCAGTTGTGAGCAATTCTGGGCCATAATGAGAATATCGTCCAGATGAATGATCAGACGAATACCCCTTGACCTTAAATAAGAGACCACGGCTCTCATCACCTTGGTGAAACACCAAGGGGTGGAAGAGAGACCAAATGGAATTGCTTGAAATCGGCATAGATAACCCTTCCAAAGAAACTGAAGGAAGTGTTGAAGGATTTTCGCCTTAGGAATGGTAGAATAGGCGTCCATCAGATCTAGTTTGACCAGCCAATCTCCTCCTAGAAGTATGTCCCTGAGAAGATGGATGCCCTACATCTTGAAATGTGTGTAGGAAAGAAATATGTTCAGTTCTCTCAGGTTTATGACCGGTCTCCAACCTTTGTCCTTTTTTTCGACCAGGAAAAGGTTGCTTATAAAGCCCAGTTCTACAACAGGGACTTCCAAAAGTGCACCTTTCTGAATCATTGATGAAATTTCCTCCTCTATGACATTTTGATCTAGTTATAGGGGAATTTCCTTCTCGAAGGAAACCTGGGTAGGTGTACGTTCGAAGTCTATTATAAAGCCTCTTACTGTGTTTAGTACCCAATGGTACTGAGTAATCAGTTTCCAATTTCTTAGGAAATATTTGAGCCTGCCGCCCACCTTTAAGGGGAAAGAATGGGGAGGTGGAGGGGAAACACTCACCTGAGGGATTGTTTTGATTATTTGATCCACGCAATCTGAATCTCCTCTTCATTGTCCTCTACCTTCTACCTCTTTGGAGGTAGAACTGTGGTTTGTGGTATTGTTGGTAGCCTCTGCCAAACCCACGTCCTCTGAAATTGGCCCTTTGTTATACCGGCCGGAAGGTAGGCCCCATCTTCCGGCCCTTCCAAAAAGGTTATTACTGCTGTTGCAGACCTTGCGCATGTTTTGTTGCGCCTTGTCAAGGGCAGTGAATGTGGAAACATATTTCCCCATTGATTTTATTAGTTCCTCACCAAAAAGTAGTCCTTTAAGGTTTTTTGAGGGTTCCTTATCTGCAAGGTCACTAAGTTTTGGGTTGATCCTAGTAAGGACAACTCTACGCCTTTCGGTGTTGCTGCTTGCATTTGCGTTTTCCAAAAGTATGATGGCCCTCTGGCTCCATCCCCTTATCATTTCTGTATCGAGATGGGTGCCCTGAGTAGGGCTCTCTTCGGCCGAGCCGAGGATCCTTGTCAGAGGTTTAAGAACGTCAAGGAGACGATCCTAACAACTCTTAAAAGATTTTTCTATACCCTTTCTAGGGTCACGCCCTAGTTTAAAAAGGAATTTATTCAAATCAGGGTCGAGATTGGGGGTGTAACAGGTCTTATCCCCAACAGAGGGCCTTGAACATTCTGCCCTCAGAATGTTGCGTGATTCCCTTTCCAAAGGGTTTCTAATCCATTTTCTTACAAACTTCGCAACATGTTCCTTTGGGCACCATTCTGAGCTCCGGGGATGTTTCAAATTCTGAGGTGAGAGCATTTCTTCACCTAAGGGATTATGGATAATGTCTTTTGTGGAAAATGGTACATCCTAAAATGGGTCTCCGAAATCCTGGTCCTCCTCGTTGAGGTCGAGGACATATTCATCTAGGAATTCAGAGTTGTCTGAATTGCCATCATAAGTGCCATAATGAGCTTTTCTTGCATGTGTGTCGCTTCGGACACCTGTATCTTTTGTGCCACTAAGGACACCCATACGATTTGAGGTGCGAAGACCTACATCACTCCAAGAGGTGCTAGGACGTCCTTTATTCAGTGAGGTGATAAGACCTCCCATGCTCTTATCATCATGTTTGCTCTTTTTCAATCTCTTACCTTGCGGGCCAGATTGTAAAATCTGTGTTACTTCTTCTTCCGGAGACGGACATTTTGAAGACATAAGTTGTGAGAGGCTTTCCAACATACAAGATTTTACCTCTAAATGGAGCATTTTCTTGAACAAATATTTGTCTAGATTCGCTGTGGGGGCGGAAGCCTCATCTGAATCTGTGTTTGACATTGTGGGTAGGTAAGGAGCAAAGGATTTTAAAAGGGAGCCAGTAGTTATTATTTTTTTAAAGGGCTTGTCACTTTCTCCCAGGTTCAACCGAAAAGACTGCCATTCCTCTAAGCGTCCGTCTTGATGAGAGGAGCGGGATGCTGTCAACGAGGAGAGAAGCATAAGAAACTAAAAGGTAAAAACAATGTTTATCGCCCAAAAAAACTTACCTCATAGTAAATGGGGATCAATCAGGCATATCTAATAAGGGGTTAAATAACATACAGCGGTAAGCGTGCTGAGGCAAGGCAGTGGCAATCAATCGGGTATATCAATTGAGTATATATGGTAAAGCGCCCAATGCGATAAATAAGGCAGCGGCAGTCAGTCGGGCATATGTAGTAGCGCTCTAAGCGCGTTAAATACCGTGCTGCACTAAACGCGCTGAGGCAAGGCAGCAGCACTAAAGCGCTCCACAGACCTAATACACGGCATTATCCAATCAATCACATTATTTAGACATGCTAAGAATAGTAACCAAAGTTCGTTAAAATCGCACGCAGACAACGAACAGAGAAAGGGTAAAGGAAGGTAAATGTCCATAACCTGGAGATTAGTAGAGGGAAGGGGTATGAAGGGATGGGGGGGATCAAACCACATCATGAGCACACCCTAGAAATAACCATTAAAGGCAATAAATACATTGTAAAAAACAGAGAAAAGGAAAAGGTAAAGTTCGACTTATCTGCTTGGGAGCCGCATTTAAAAGAGGCTATCTGTTGTTGCCTCATGGACTTTATCTGTTGACTTTTTTCTATTTTGGAATGTTTATATTGTGATGTATGTAGCTGCTGGGGTCTGCATTAAAGGTAAATGCATAATGTAGCCTCCGGTCTTGTAATGAAATTCATGAAAAAACTATAGGTTTCAGACACGTTATTGTTAGAAATTAGCATTTAAAAAACCTTATAAATTCACTGAAAAACCACAGGTTTTTAGGGACGTGACAGTTAGTTGGACATTTGACTCGTACAAAACCAGAGAAATTCGGCCGTTATAGTTTGTTGTGCTAACTATAACTTGTGGCCCCGCAATGTCACATATTACATAATTCATGACATAAAAGATGCAAAAGAGGAGCTGAAAGAGGGAAGGGGGTGCAGAAAGGGGCAAAGGAAGTGCATAAAGAAGCTACAGAGGTACAGAAAGAGGCAAGCGAAGTTCAGAAAGAGGCAGCAGAGGTACAGAAACAGGCAGAAGAGGTGCAGAAAGAGGAAACAGGGGTGCAAAAAGAGAAAAGTGGGGTGCCGAAAGAGGCAAAGGGGTGCAGACATTTTCAAGAGGTGCATAAAGGAACAAGAGCTGTGCAGTAAGAAATAACAGAGGTGCAGAAGGAGGCAAGAGGGGTACAGAAGGAGGCAAAAAAGAGCAGAAACAAGGAAAAGAGATCCAGAAAGAGGCTATAGGGAAGCAGAAAGAGGCAAGAGAGGTGCAGAAAGAAGCAAGAGAGGTGTAAAAAAAAGCAAGAGCAATGCAGAAAGAAACAATAGACATGCAGAAAGAAGCAATAGCAGTGCAGAACGAACCAGCAGAGGTACAGAAAGAGGCAAGAGGGGTGGGAAAGAGGCAAGAGAAGTGCAGAGAAAAGCACAAAGTTGCAGAAAGAGGCAAGAGGGGTGCAGAAACCCAGAGAAAAACATAAATACAAAGAAGCCATAAAAATATACCAAACAGAAATAAAAATGTCCAGGCACAATTCTATGAGGAGAAAATTACCCTGGCATCCAACGAACCTAGGGAAATCGCCAGAATAGCAAAAAAACTACCCCTATGCCCCAGCCAGAAAGGCCCTCAGAGTCGGCCCCATTGCAATGTAGGGAATTGGCAGAGTTATTGGAAGTCCTCAACCTGTCCCTAACTACCACAACAGTACCATCAGGCTGGCAACATGCCATGGTCAAAACACTCTTGAAGAAGCCCAACTTAAACCCAGAAATATGGAGCAACTACCGTCCAGTATCTCTGCTCCCCCTGGTCAGTAAGATTCTGGAAAAACAAGTTAACACCTCCCTCTCAAACTACCTTGAAGACCATATAGTTCTAGACACCTCCCAGACAGGGTTTCGTCCCAAACACGGCACTGAGACAGCCCTGATAACAGTGACTGAGGATTCAAGGAAAGTCCTCGACTTGGGAGGCACGGTGGCACTCATCCTATTGGATCTGAGTGCCGCATTTGACACGGTACATCATGGCACTTGACTAGACTGACTCAAGGAGGTGGGAGTGACAGGAAATGCTTTTTCCTGGATCAAGTCCTTCCTACCGGACAGACCATTCCAAGTGTTTGAAGGCAATCATACCTCAAGGAAGATCCTTCTCACCTGTGGGGTGCCTCAGGGGTCCTCACTGAGACCCACCCTATTCAACGTGTACGTGAGACCCCTTGCCGGTCTAGTCACCCCATTTGGAGCCCAGATAGTAACATACGCTGACGACACCCAACTGGTGGTAGCCCTCAACCACCCTGATGGCAGCTCAATTAACTTGGAAGCGTGTCTGACTAAGGTGGCTATCTGGATGGACCAGTCTTACCTTAAGCTTAACAGGGATAAGACTGAACTCATGATCCTCTGTAATACAGCCAGTGGCCCCACAGACTTAAGATGGCCAGCATGCCTCGGACCAATCCCTGAATCCAAGGAAAGAATATGAAGAGCCTTGGAATCTGACTGGATAAGTCACTTAAACTAGACCATCAAGCGGTACAAGTGGCAACCACATGCTTTGGCATCCTAAGGCAACTTAGGAAAATGCTACCAATTCTCCCAGATATCGCACGCAGAACAATGGTACAAGCCCTTATACTCCCCGGTTGGACTACTGCAATGCACTTTACCTGGGCACCCCTAACACCGTAATAAGAAAACTCCAAGTGGTACATAACTGCGCTGCCAGACTACTATACAACATCCCCAGAAAACAATCAGCCAAGCCAGCACTGAGAACACTGCACTGGCTCCCTATTTCAGAGCGTGTTAGGTTTAAATCACTTTGCATTGCACACAAGACCCTCTGGGACACAGGCCCAAAAATTCATTCCACCCTTGTCTCCTTCCAACGCTACCCGTGCAATCTGAGATCTGCCAATCTGTTCCGAGCCAAAGTGCCAAAGATAAGGGGGGTAAGAATGGGGAGACGTATGTTTTCGTACAACGCAGCCCTTCTGTGGAACACACCTCCCCTACAACTTAGATCCACATCAAAGCACCTTTCTTTCAGGAAACAATTGAAACAAGGCTTTTCCAGAAGCTGCAGTAAAACAGGAACGTGTGGTGCCGTACTAATTAGCGCTGGGATGCCTAAGGGTAGCCATGCGCTATACCAAGAATCGATTGATTAATAATAATAATAATAATAACAATAAAGAGGGAAGAGGGATGTAGAAAGAACCAAGAAAAGTATAGAAAGAAACAACAGAGGTACAGAAAGAAGCAAGAGCAGTGAAGAAAGAACCAACAGTGGTGCAGGAAGAGGCAAGAGGGGTGCAGAGAGAGACAAAAGAAGAGCCTAGAGAAGCAAAGGAGGTGCGGAAAGAGGAAATGGGGTGCAAAAAAAGGAAGAGAAGTGCAGGAAGAAGCCACAGAGGTGCTGAAAAGTGTGCAGAAAGAAGCAACAGGGGTACAGAAAGAGGCCAGATATGTGTAGAAACAGGCAGGAAAGGTACAGAAAGAGGGAACATGGATGCAGAAAGAAGCAAGAGGGTACAGAAAAAGGAAAGAGGGATGCAGAAAGAAGCAAATGAGGTGCAAAAAAGAGGAATGAGAGGTGTAGAAAGATGCAAGAGAGGTGCAAAAATAAGCAAGAAAATTGCAAAGAGGCAAGAGAGTTGCTCAAAGAAGCAAGTGAGGTGTAGAAAGAGGTAAAAGAAGTGCAGAAAATGACATGCGAACTGCAGACAGACGTAAGAGGATGCAAAAAAGGGAAGCAGACTGCAGAAAGAAGCAAGAGAGATGCAGAAATAGGAAAGCAGTATAGAAAGAGGCAAGAGGGGTACAGAAAGAAGCAAGTGAGGTACAGAAAGAAGCAAAAGAGGTACAGAAAAATGCAAGAGAGGTATAGAAAGAAGCAGGAGAAGTGCAGAAAGAGGCAAGTGAGGTGCAGAAAAAGGTAAGAGATGCCTAAAATGACAAGAGCAGTGCAGAAAATAGCAAGAGGAATGCAAAAAAAGAGAAGGGTGTAGAAATAAACAAAAGATGTGCAGAAAGAAGGAACAGAGGTGCAGAGAGAGGCAATAAAGGTGCAGAAATATGGAAAAGGGGTGCAGAAAGAGATACGAGGTTTGCAGAAAGAAGATAGTGAAGTGCGGAAAGAAGCAATAGAGGTGCAGAAAGAGGGAAGAGAGGTGCAGAAAGGGGCAGGAGAAGTGCAGAAAGAAGCAACAGAGATTCAGAAAGGGGGGAAGGGTGGAGAAAGAGGCAAGAGGGGTGCAGAAAGAAGCAAGAGAGGTGCAGAAAAAAACAAAAGTGAAGAAAGAAAAGTGGTGCAGAAGGAGGCAAGAGAGGTACAGAAAGAGGGAAGAGGATGCAAAGTGAGGCATAAGGGTTGCAGAAAGAAGGGACAGAGGTACAGAAAGAAGTAAGAAAACTACAGAAGAAAGCAACGGAGGTGCCAAAAGAGGGTTGAGGGGTGAGAAAGAGGCAAGAAAAGTACAGAAAGAAGCAACAGAGGTACAAAGGGGGAACGGGTGTTGAAAGTAGAAAGAATGGTGCAGAAAGAAGTAAGAGAGGTGCAGAAAGAAATAAAAGAAGAGCAGAAACAAGGAACAGAGGTGTAGAAAGACGCAAGGGGGTGCAGAAAAAGGGAAGACGGGTGCAGAAAGAAGCACATGAGGTGCAGAAAGAAGCAAATAGGTACAGAAAAAAGCTAGAGTAGTGCAGAAAGAAGCAACAGAGGTACAGAAAGAGACAAGAGGGGTACAAAAAGAGGGAAGCGGGGTGCAGATAGAGGCAAGAGAGTTCCAGAAAGAGAGAAGATGGATGCAGATAAAGGCACAAGGGGTGCAGTAAGAAGTAAGAAAAGTGCAGAAAGAAGCAACAGAGGTGCGGAACGATGGAAGAGGGGTAGAGAAAGGGGCGTCAGAAGTGCAGAAAGAAGCAACATAGATGCAGAAAGGGGGGAGAAAGAGGCGATAGGGGTGCAGAAAGAAGCAAGAGAGGATCAGAAAGAAACAAAAGAAGTGAAGAAAGAAAAAAAAGTGGTACAGAAAGAGGCAAGAGAGGTACAGAAAGAGGGTACGAGGGGTGAAAAGAGAGGGGCAAGGGTTGCAGAAAGAAGGGACAGAGGTACAGAAAGAAGCAAGAGAACTGCAGAAAGAAGCAACATAGGTGCAGAAAGAGGGATGAGGGGTGGAGAAAGAGGCAAGAAAATGTAAGGAAGAAGCACCAGAGTTATACAAAGGAGAAACAGGGTGGAGAAAGTAGAAAGAGTGATGTAGAAAGAGTGAGAGAGATGCATAAAGAAACAAGGAACAGAGGTACAGAAAGACACAAGAGAGGTGTAGAAAAAGGGAAGAAGGGTGCAGAAAGAAGCACAAGTGGTGCAGAAAGAAGCAAATAAGTCTAGAAAGAAGCTAGAGTAGTGCAGAAAGAAGCAACAGAGGTGCAGAAAGAGGCATGAGGGGTACAAAAAGAGGGAAGAGGGTGCAGCAATAGGCACAAGGGGTACAGAAAAAGCAAGAGATACACAGAAAGAAATGAAAGAGATGCAGAAAGAAGGAACATAGGTGCAGAAAGAGGCAACAGAGGTGAAGAAAGAGGGAAGAGGGGTGGAGAAAGAGGCAAGGGAGTGCAAAAATAAGCAAGACAGCTGCTGAAAGAAACAAAAGAAGTACAGAAAGAAGGAACAGAGGTGGAGAAAGAGGCAAGATGGGTGCAGAAATAGGCCAGAGGGGTGCAGAAAGAAGCGAGAAGTGCAGAATGAAACAAAAGAAGTGCAGAAAGAGGGCAAGGGGTACAGAAAGAGGCACCAGGGGTACAGAAAGAAACAAAAGAAGCGCAGAAAAAAGGAACAGAGGTAAAGAAAGAGGCAAGAGGGATGCAGAAAGAGGGACAATGGGTGCAGAAAGAGCCCTATGGGTTGCAGAAAGAAGGGACAGAGGTACAGGAAGAAGCAAGAGGACTGCAGAAAGAAGCAACAGAGGTGGAGAAAGAGGGAGGGGGTGGAGAAGGAGGCAAGAGAAGTGCAGAAATAAGCAACAGAGATGCACAAAGGGTAAACAGGAGTGGAGAAAGTGGCAAGAGCTGTGAAGAAAAAGTAAGAGAGATGCAGAAATAAATAAAAGTGCAGAAACACGGAACAGAGATGCAGAAAGAGGCAAGAGAGGTGCAGGAAAAAAGGGAAGAAGCCTGCATAAAGAAGCACAAGTGATGCAGAAAGAAGCAAAGAGGCACAGAAAAAAGCAAGAGTAGTGCAGAAAGAAGAAATAGAACAAAAGATGTGCAGAAAGAAGGAACAGAGGTGCAGACAGAGCCAAGAGGGGTGCAGAAAGAAACAAAAGAAGTGCAGAAAGAAGCAGCAGAGATGCAGAAAGAGGCAAGAGGAGTGCAGAAAGAGGCACAAGGGGTGCAGAAAGAAGCATAAGGAATGCAAAATAAAAAAGAAATGTACAGAAAAAAGCAAAAGAAGTGCAGAAAGAAGGAACAGAATTGCAGAATGAGGCAACAGGGGTGAAGAAAGAAGCACAACAGCTGCAAATAGAAACAAAAGAAGTGCAGAAATAAGCAACACAGGTGCAGAAAGAGATGGCTGCCGAAAGAGGCAAAAGGGACACAGAAAGAAGCTAGAGGTGCAGAAAGAAAGAAAATAAGAGCAGACAGAAGGAACAGAGCTGAAGAGAGAGGTGAGAGGGGTGCAGAAAGAAACAAAAGAAGTGCATAAAGAAGCAGCGGAAATGCAGAAATAGGCAAGAGTAGTGCAGAAAGAGGGATGAGGGGTGCAGAAAGAGGCACGAGGGGTGCATAAAGAAGCAAGAGGCATGAAGTAAGAAGCAAGAGAGTTGCAGAAAGAAGGAATCGAGGTGCAGAAAAAAGCAAGAGTAGTGCAGAAAGAACCAACAATGGTGCAGAAAGAGGCAAGAGAGGTGCAAAAAGAGGGAAGAGGGGTGCAGAAAGAAGCAAAAGGGGTGCAGAAAGAAGCAAGAGGTGTACAGAACAAAACAAAAGAAATACAGAAAGAAGGAACAGAGGTGCAGAAAGAGGCAATGGGGTGAATAAAAAGGGAAGAGGGATGGAAAAAGAGGCAAGGTGGTGCATAAAGAAGCAAGACAGCTGCAGATAGAAACCAAAGAAGTGCAGAAAGAAGGAACCGAGGTACAGAAAGAATCAAGAGTAGTGCAGAAAGAAGCAAAAGAGATGCAGAAATAGGGAGATGGGGTGCAGAAAGAAGCACAAGGGGTGCAAAAAGAAACTGAGATGCACAGAGAGAAACCAAAGAAATGCAGAAAGAAGGAACAGGGGTGCAGAAAGACGCAAGATGGCTGCAGAAAGAGGCAAAAGGGGCACAGAAAGAAGCAAAAGGTACAGAAAGAAACAAAAGAAGGGAGGAAAGAAGGAATAGAGGTGCAGAAAGAGGCAACGGGTTGTAGAAAGAGGGTAGAATGGAGGAGAAAGAGGCAAGGTGGTGCAGAAAGAAGCAAGACAGCTGCAGATAGAAACAAAAGCAGTGCGGAATGAAGGAACAGAGGTGCAGAATAGGCAAGATGTGTGAAGAAAGAAGCAAAATGGGCACAGAAAGAAGCAAGAGGTGTAGAAAGAATCAGAATCGCAGAAAGAATGAACAGAGGTTCAGAAAGAGGCACAAGAGTTGCAAGCAGAAGGGACAGAGGTGGAGAAAGAAGCAAGAGAAGTGCAGAAAAACGCAACAGAGGTGAAGAAAGAGGGATGAGGGTTGGAGAAAGAGGCAAGAGAAGTGCAGAAAGAAGAAACAGATATGCAAAAGGAACCAAGGTACAGAAAGAATCAAGAGTAGTGCAGAAAGAAGCAACAGAGGTATAGAAAGAGGTACAAGAGATACGAAAAAGAGAGAAAAATGGTGCAAAAAGAAGCAAACGGGGTGCAAAAAGAAAAAGAGATGTACAGAAAGAAACAAAAAAAGTGCAGAAAGAAGGAACAGAGGTGCAGAAAGAGGCAACAGGGTGAAGGAAGAGGGGAGAGTGGTGGAGAAAGAGGCAAGGGGGTGCAAAAAGATGCAAGGCAGCTGTAGACAGAAAGAAAAGAATTGCAGAAAGAAGGAACAGAGGAAAATATCTGTTACTGCGCGGACATTTCTTCGCTTACCGTTACTACGCAAGCGTTAGTACGCATGAGATGTAACAACGCGTCACCTTTAGTACGTGTGCTGTAACTTTGCAAGCGTACTTACACACATGCGTAGTGGGGGGATGCCGTTTTTGGAGGTCATTGCGGCGGCCATTTGCTCCCTGAGTCTGCTGCTGCAGAGGAGGACGTAGGAGGCCGGAGGAAGCAGGAAGGGGGAGAAGATTGGAATCCGCATGGAAAGAGGTAAGTGGGACTGTGTAGGGTCATGTAGGGGCTGTGTAGGGGTAGTGTATTTGGGTATAAGATAGTATAGAAACAAAAGAAGAACAGAAAGAACAGAGGAACAGAAAGAGGCAAGGGGTGCATAAAGAGGGAAGAGGGGTAGTAAAAGAGAGAAAAGGGGTGAAGAAAGAGACAAATCCTGAAAGGTTTTGATGTCAGATTCGCAAAGGGTGCACTGCCATCTGTGAACGCATCAATGTATAGCGCACAGTGTAGAAGTAGTGCAAGTGGGTGAGTGGGAAACCCTTGGAACCACACAGCAGTTAGTAGAAAGAACTACCAACTAAAGGAATAGCGGGAGTACCCTATGTACTCACAAGAAATCAGTCAAACGTTGTGTGACAATCATAAAACAGTGTACATAGAAACAAAGCAACAGAAAATTGTAGGGATCTCCTGTGGGCGAGTAGTCCGATGCAATCCTTTATTATGTTAGACAGCCAGCCAACACGTGTTTCATCGCCTATGCGAATCCTCAGGGCTATACGTGGCTGTGTCAAACCAGGAGGTCGCTCTGCTGGTGATACTTCTGACCCAGCAGGGCCCGTAACCTTAGTTGAAAAATTTCAGGGAAATAACGTCCACACCCTGCATTCAGTAGCGGATGATCAATATGACGAATCTCGGTAAAAAGTGTAGGTGACGTGTGGAACAATCGGAAAAAACGTTCAATTCTATGGATGGTGTCAAGAAGTGTAGTAACCAGGAGTCGAGTACGAACTCAATAAAGAAACCCAAATATCTGCCGAAATGTCTGAAGTAAGTGAGTGCAGTGAAGCCGCATACTCCCAGGTCGCCGTGTTCCTGTATGGACCAGGGGTGCAGAAAGAGGCACGTGGGGGTGCAGAAAGAATCAAGAGATGTGCAGAAAGAAACAAAAGAAGTGCTGAAAGAAAGAACAGATGTGCAGAAAGAGGCACAGGGGTCCAGAAAAAGGGAGCATGGGTGGAGAAAGAGGCAAGGGGGTGCATAAAGAAGCAAAAGAGCTGCAGAAAGAAACAGAAGGTGTGCAGAAAGAAGGAACAGAGGTGGAGAATGAGGCAAGAAGGGTTCAGAAACAGGTAAGAGGGGTGATGAACGAGGCAAAAGGGGTGCAGAAAGAAGTGTGAAGTGCAGAAAGAAAAAAAGGAAGTGCAGAAAGAAGGACCTCTTAGCAATACCACTGTGTGGGACTTACTGACAGTAACAGAAAGGGTAGTGGGTAGTCCACCTTTGCCCACTATCCTGCAAATGCGCTCCCTAGCGTGCTCTGGAAAGGGAATTAAAGTCTTATTCGCTGCTGGGGGTCCTTAGGGGCCAACTAGCCTACCTGGTACCTCCAGTAAGCCCCAGATAGTGGGATTGCTGAGAGTTGGACAGAGGTCACGCCCCCTTTCTCCACCACTCTGCACACGCGCCTCCTGGCGAGATCTTGTTTGGGGGATGAAGTCCCCTTGCCTCCTGAGGGTCCCTGGGGACCAACTAGCCCTCCTGTTATTTCTAGTAAGCCCACACAGCTGGAATGATGAGAGTGGTCTGAGGCCACACCCCTTTTATACCACTCTACAAACACACCTCCTGGTGCACTCTTGCTCACGGGATGAAGTCCACTTTAGTCCTGAGGTCCTCAGGACACAAGATGACCTCATCGCCCCACCAGCAGTGCGCCAGGAGGTGTGTTTGCAGAGTGATGTAAAAAGGGACATGGCCTCGGAACACCTGTCAGCAATCCAACTGTGTGGGGCTTACTGGAGGTACCTGGTGGGCTAGTTAAACCCCAATGCGCTGGCGGTTCCTGACAACTCTCCGCCTCCTGCGGGAGCTGGCATTGCTGTTGGACATGGGCAGCTGCAGGCATGCAGCTCACATTGTCCAAAGCAAATCTGCTTTGCTTCTTGGAAGAAAGAGCAGGTTTCCTGCTCTCGCTTCCAAGAAGCAAAGCAGTTTTTGCAGTTATAGCAAACAGCAATGTGCTGGGGGTGGGCACCCGAGACATTGCAGGAATGGGTGGCAGTGCCCAGGGCCAAGGAGGGTTCCAGGAGGGGGGCAGCATGGCTCCCCTCCCATCATTTGCCCAGCCTCAGGTAGGTGGTGGTCCCTGAGGCCGGGGTTCATTGGAATGGTGATGTTAGGGAGGTGCAAGGCAGATAAATGAAAACATTTCTCCTCCTGCTTTCATTTTGCTAAGTTTGCTGCATTCAGCAGCACACTTAGAAAAACGAATGCACCTTCATGGATTGACTTTGTGCAGGAAAGGTCCCTTCCTGCCCAAAATCAATCATCCCCGGAACTCAGGCACCCTTCCACCATGGTGCAAAGGTGACTGTGTTGGCGAATGGCAGCCAATTGCGTGCTGGTGAAGGGGAAAAGGACAGGAATGTGCCATATCATATCGCTACAGCGCATTCCTGGCCTTTCCTTTTGCCGTAGGCAGCGCAGCAGGGAGGCCTGCTGCACTGCCCTACAACAAAAGCCCATAAATATGGTCCTAAGTACTCATTTCTGTACCTGTTTATCTGAATTGTGTATTTATCCTTCTTCTATGTTGTTTTATTCTTCCTCTACTACCTAAAAACCCACCAATCCTTAACTAAAAAAGCACACAATCATCATAACCCAGGTAACTTAGTAGAATTCTTTCCGATGACTCAAAGCTTCCAGCCAGACCACCATGCTTAGACCGTCGGAAAGCCACATCACAATCAAATGGTGATGCTGATGCTCTGCAGTGCACTATGGAGGTCGCTTTTCAGTGATCACTGCCTCGCTAGACGTAAAATATCTGCAGTGGTGTCAGATCCGCCACTGCCAGCGGTCCTTCTGATGGCATGCTAATCTGGCGGTTAGACTGCTAAGTATGTGGTGGTGCATCCAATGAAGATGGTACCAAGGCATTCCGACCGGCTGTTCCCACACAAACCTGAGCAACAGTACGAAAAATTTTGGACTTGTAGGGGTCCGATTTCCTACTTCTACTCCTACCCTCCCACTCCTACCCAAAGTACAGCAAGGAAAACATTGGAGAGGCTACATTAACTAGTCGCACTCTAAAATAAACAATAGTAGTGCTAGTGTTGGATTTCGGAAGGGTGAGAACTACTATTCACACTCTGTGTATGCCAGTAGGGAAACTATTACCCTTTAGAAAGCTCAGATTACATTTTACCTACCCTAAATTATTACTCAGTAAATTAGATTTGTATAACATAAAAATATAAAATATACTCCCATGAAAAAATTAAAAACAATATTTTAAAATAATGATTCCTATGTGCATTGTTAAAAACTAAAAACTTGAAATAAATACATAAAATTGTAACTTAAATAATATTGTAATAATAAATCAAATTATAATTTCCAAAAATATTTCAAAAATACTTTATACCCTATTACCCAAAATTCAAACACAAAAGCAAATTAACTTAATAGCAGAAAAAATGGAAATACACATTACTTCAAAATACAATAAAAATATTACATTTAATCATTAAAAACATAAACATAATACAATTAATTAACATCCAAATTAATAAAACAATTAAATAATTACCACAACCACCCAATTTAACCCCTTCAGTGCTGCGCGAATTCCGCTGCGGTGCTGAAGATTCTAAAGAACCAATGGACTCATGACGGAACGGTTCCCTCATGAGCACAGGCCAACCGACGCTCATGACGGAACCGTTCCGTCATGAGCACCGAAGGGGTTAAGTAAACATTAATTACCATATTGTTAACATTATTAATTACATAACAAAAAAATGCATATGTAATAAAAAAAATGAAACATAACATTTAATGTAATAAAAACATTTTTTTAAATAATCCCCACTCTTTTCCTTCCCGGGCTTTCCCACTCACAGTTCTTTCTGCCAACAGAAGTCCCCCATACCCCAGGACCTATTTAATGCAAGCCACAGCATGACAGCAATAGGTGGGCACCTGGGCACCTAACCTGCCAGTTGTCTGTGGCCTCCACTTCCTGCTCCTCCCAACCTAATCCAGTGACACTGTCACTGCCCGGGATCTCTCGCCTGGGTTTTCCCATTTAAGGTTCTTCCCACCATCAGAAGTACCACCCACCGCAGGACCTGCTTAATCCAGGCCTCATCGCAACTTTCCTAATATGCACCTGGGCACCGAGCCTGCCACTTGGCTGGGTCTCCAGTTCCTGCTTGTTCTAGCTGTGTCCCGAGTTTTTGCCACCAAGTTTTTCCTGTCACTATTCTTCCACCAACAGAATCCCTACTCACCGCAGGACCTACTTCATTCAGGCAACAACATGACTGCACTCATAGGCACCTCGCCTGTCACCTGCCTGTGGCCTCCAGTTCCTTCTAATTCCAGCCAGAACCAGACACACTGCCACTGTCTGGGTTTTCCTGCCTGGATTTTCCAGCTCACGTTCTCGTTGTCAACAGAAGCTCCACCTACCCAGGTACCTACTTATTGCAGGCCCCAGCACAACGGTGCCAAAGACAAGCTGGTCTATGCCTGCCTGGGCCTGGGCAACTCCCAGCTCCACAACTCTTTGACCTCCCACCCCCCCCATATACACTTTCTCTGAGCTCTACACCCTTGACCCTGGACACCACAACAAACACCTGCACCCACTGCCACTTCACCTGCCACAGCACACACACCAGTCCACCAACCAGCCTCACCCCGAAAACACCCCAGGGACCACCTAAACAAAAACTCCAACTCTCATGTGCAGTTACACGCTCACTAGGCAAACACCACCGAGTTCTGGAACCTCATCTCCACCCTCACACCCGACGTTCTCCTCCTCACTGACCCCTGGCTAAACCCCACATCTGCGCCTGACATTGCCACAGCAAAATGCATAGGATACAAGATCACTCACCACAACCTAATCAACAAGCCTGCCTGAGGGATCACCATCATCCACAAGGAATACATAGAATCCACTATCACAAATGATGACATTCCACAGCCATAGAAAACTTCAACTTCTGAATCCAAACAGACAGCAAGACCATCATCAGGTGCACCCTCGCTTCTCATCCTTCAGGACCCAGTCCAGCCTCCTGCAACCTTATTGCCGTCTTCGCCGTAGACTCCACCAACAACATTTTCTTCGGCCTCGTCAACTTCCATTTCGTTGATCACAATTACATCAACACTACCAACCTCCCTGACAGCATGAGCAACATCGAACTACCCTACTCTTCCATGACCCTAACCACTGCAGGCAACTGGCTAGACCTCATCTTCACCTCCAGTGACCATATCAGGTACAGCCACACCACATAACTCATCTGTACCTGTTGTAATTTGGCAGAAATTAGGTTAAGCATTATCAGAAGACCTCCTGTATTAGAGACTATCTTGTCCGTTTTGTGGAATCCATTTTGTATTTCTGGCAGACATTTTGTTTGCACAACAAATGTTAAAAAAAGGAGTAGCTGAGATGATGAGCATCAATGTACAGGATGCATATCTAGATTACTCCAGATAAACAAATGTCTTCAGCTAATGCTGAAAGGATCATCTGTTGTAATTTGGCAGCAATTAGGTTAAGCATTAGCAGAAGACATCCTGTATTTAGAGACTATCATGTCCGTTTTGTGGAATCCATTTTGTATGTCTGGCAGCCATGTTGTTTGCCATGTGCTCGCCATGTGCTCTGTCCTACCTTCCCGTTAACTGCTCTTGAAATCTGCATAGAGACGAGATATATTTAGCATCTTCCACCTTCGCACATGCTCAGTTGAGCTTGCAGCTGCCCCCAGTCTGTAACTGTCAGGATGTGCCCACCAGAATTAGCTAACTGTTAGCTCCTCCCACTTGTTGCCTGTACACTTTCTGTATGACCTTATATGTACCTACAACCAGCATTTTGTACTTGTACCACCTTCATTTGACCCCCTGTGTGGGTATAAAAGGACCAGGCTCCTTTCATTCAGTGTGCTACTTCATACATTACCAAAGGGTGCTGTGTGCATGTAGGTTCACCTCATGAGGTTTAATAAACTCTGTCTTTTCTATTCCAGTTTCTGTGCCAACTTCTTCCTATTGGACTGAGGACTCTGTGCAGAGAAGGGAGAACCCCTAGCACTGGTAGGCCTTGTTGAGGCCCACTACTACAAATTGGCGGTTCCAACGCGGGGCTCATCGCGACTCGGATGCCTGAAGGAGTGGTCGAAACAAAGGATTGGAATCTCGCTTTGGACGCGATCGCTGCCTGAGGAGACCCGAGTCTTGGCACCCACAGCGTTTTTCCTTTCTTTCTGATCTGACCATCCAGGTGGCGCCGGTCCTCGACTGAGATCTCTTCTGTCGATTCGCCGTGCAGTGACCATTTGGTCGATTTGAGAACTTGCCAGTTGGAACCTGGACACCATTTCATTGGAAAGAGCTGTTCTGCGGCCCTTTCTGTTGGTTTTTGATGCCTTTGACTAGTAAGGTAGTTTAGTAACACTTACTGCGGCTTTTGTTTGTAAGATTGGCCAATATTAGTATTTGTTTGAATTATATATGCATTGCAATTCATATAGGTGGGTAATGAGGAGATTTTTCTCTATTTTAATTTGTTTGAACGGCGCAACGTACGAAGAGTACCTTAAGCGCTACTTTGATTATAATACTGCATATTCTGCACTATTTTTGGCATTCCTGTTTCCAGCACACTTCGTAGGATGTGTTGATTTTGTAGTGGTACCAGTTTGAAACTCGACGAAGCACAACTGGCACCCCCAGAGGGGACGCCTAATTGGGACATGTATATTAAGTATGGTATTTCTTCCATAATGTACAGCACGTTATGGAATAAATACACTCGTAAAGATCCTGAGTTGCGTTGGCCTATGCATGGGTCATTTGATTTGCGAAAGATTCAGTATGTGGAGCAACAAATGTTTAAGCGAAAGGCGAGGCAAGATATGTTTGACTGTGTGCGAATGTGGGAGAATGAAGTGCGTGAGCGAATGAAGCGTGAGCAAGCGCTGATTGAAAAAGAACAACGAAAGACCATTCATCCGAAAGCATTGGAAATGAAAAATAGGGAAATGAAAGAAATTATAGAGAGGGAAGATAGGGAGCGTCATTTACAGGTAAATGGCCAATACGCTGTTCGTAGACCTCTTTATCCTAGTCTTAATAAACACCAAGATGATTCTCTCTTATTAGATCGTTGTCCACCTCCGTATGCTCTTCCTTCTGCTCCTTATGAGTCAGATGAGGACTCTAGAGAAACTCGCTCGATGTTATATGCTGAACGTGCGTCTCCGATTAGATCTGCTGCGCGTAAAGCCTTTCGTAGTACTGCCACTGCTTCTGAACTTTAAGTTGGTGTAAAAGATTGGCAGGAAAGAGAGCAAATATATTTTACCGATACATTTGCTGCAGAGGTTATTGAACGATTTAGGAAAAATTCGGTAGAAATAGAGCCCTATGATGTAGCAGCTGATTGTAAAAAACTACGTGAAGGTCTTTTTGTCTTCTCCCAGGTGGCTGACACGATCAGAAGCTTGGTTAAACTGCGCGTTGAAGCAGCCCATTTGCGAGAGGAGAAAAAGGCAGCAGACGCAGCTGCACAAACAACCCGAATCAACATGGCACGAACTTCTACTCCTGAAACATATAAGAATGTTGTAATTAATGTGAAACCCATGCGGGAAGGAATGGGTATAAGTGATCATAAGACTTCTACAGATGCTAAAGCGTATTTTATTTATAATTAGGTTTATACTCCTTGGAATAGAGCAGATGTTATGGCCCTTAGAAAATGCATTGCTTGATCCGCGAAAGAATCCAACAGCCTTTTATGAGGAAATTGAGGGTGCCATTAGTTCTTGTACTATGACTTTGCCTGATATTGATTTGTTTTTGGACTAATATCACCGCCTGATATGTGGAGAACTGTGCGTAAAATGATGATCGTGCGACATTTGGAGCATTGTGGAAAGATTTAGAGCAGTTAGATGAAGATAGAGAACCTGCACAGAAACCGTGTCAGTTAATTTTAAATCTTTCTTAGTTAAGTTAAAGACGATCATTCCCCCCTAAAAAGATAGATTGGACAGTGTTAGCGTCTTGCAAGCAAAAGGTAGATAAATCAGTTTCTGACTTCTTCACACGCTTTGAAGAAGCATTCCACAATTTTAGTGGCCAGTCATTGACAGATGACAGGGGTAGGCATCTGTTTGTCGATAAATATGTCGCAAACCTTTTGCCAGGAATAGCTAGTCGCCTAAAGGCCAGTAAGAGTTCATGGACTACCTCTTCTCCTGTTTCTCTCCTAACTATGGCACAGTATTATGAGCGACAAGAATTAGAAGCTAAAAGTAAAGAGTTAAAAACAAAGGTTATGTTGGCTCAAGCTTATGGCCCGCCTTCTAGAGATAATGATAGAGGCGGATGTGGATCTTATGGTTCGTCCTTTCCTTCTTATACTCATTCCAATTTGTCTATTGACCAATGTGCGTACCACAAGAAATTTGGACATTGGCTTTCTGATTGTCCAGTACTGTGTGCTCAGCAGTGTCCATGTGGTCGGGGACAAATGAGAAATCGCTCAGGATATTCAGGGCCTAGAGGAAGCACGAATGATAGCGCTAGGTTTGATGCTAATGCACATGGGCAGGATGAGTTTAACACTTTTGATAGAAAGAACCAATATCAAATGTCCGACTATGTGCCGTCTGATTTACAAGATTCTGCTTATGCATAGGATTGACTAGGATGGGGTAAGGAATCAGTTGAAGTTCCAGTAGATCAGAGGGGTCCTTATGTTACAGCGCATGTTTTGGGTTCAACTGATCAGTTTCCGGTTGATTCAGGAGCTACTCGTAGCGCCTTATCTAAACAACTGGTTCCAAGGGCTCCCCTGTCTGGCTTAACAATTACATCGATAGGTTTCGATGGAACACCTTCCCTTAGCCCATTGTCACAAACACTCGCATTCCATGTTGATAAGTTTACTGCTCCATGTCCGTTTTTGCTTTCTCCGAACACACCAGACAATATTGTGGGTCTTGATATGCTCAAATATTTCAGGGCTACGATACGATGTTCCCCGGAAGGAGTACGGGTTATTTTGGATGACAACTACCCTGTGATTGAGACATCATGTATTATTAAAGAGGACATTGCATTAGCTTCACTCCCTTTTACTTTGTGGGCTACTTCAGACAATGATGAAGGACAAATGGTTATTCTGCCAGTGCATATTAGTGTCAAGGAGGGTGCTTCATTGCCAAGACTGCCTCAGTATAAAATTTCTCGAAAAGGAGAAGAAGCACTCACACGCATTGTACGTGATTTAATCAAAGTAGGGGTCGTGGAAGAAGTTCCTTACAATGTTTGCAATAGTCTGATTCTTCCCATTTTGAAAAAAGTTACTGCCAATAGCATTTACAGATTTATCATTGACTTGAGAGAAGTGAACAAGATTGTAGTACCGCAATATCCTGTGATTTCTGACATAACGACACTACTTACTTTGGTTCCTCCAACAGCAACTACATTCTCTGTTATAGACTTGAAGAATGCTTTCTTTTCGATTCCTATTTATCCTGATAGCCGATATTTGTTCTATTTCACTTTGAATAATCGATCGTATAGATTTTGTAGAGTTCCTCAAGGCTATACTGAGAGTCCTAGTATTTATAGTCAAGCCTTAAAATGACAGCTCGATTCCTTTACTTTACCTGAAGGAGTAGCTCTCATACAATATGTCGATGACATCTTGTTGGCAGCCGATACGCCTGAATTATGTGAAGAGTGTACTTTGCTTTCTTTTCTTGCTACACACCAAACATAAAGTGTCACAAAAGAAATTGCAATATTGTAGACCAAAGGTAACCTACTTAGGTCACCTTCTGTCTAAGGAGGGCAGTGCATTGACACCAGATCACATCCAAGCAATTTTGGACACCCCAGTACCCTCCACACAGAAAGATGTTCGTGCATTCATTGGTTTGACTTCGTTTTGTAGGCAATGGATATTGGGCTTTTCACACATTGTTAAACCCCTGCTAGCGCTTTTGACTAAAAACACTCCGATCCCCCTGCCAAAATGCTTTTCGTCAGTTAAGACAAGCTCTTTGCTCTGCACCAGTGTTAGGCACACCAGATTACACAAAGTTTTTTACACTCTATGTGCATGAGAAAGATGGATGTGCATTGTCAATTTTAGTACAGACACACGGGGACAAGCCGCGTCCCTGCGCATACTTTTCTGCAGTTCTTGATCCTGTTGTTTGTGCATTGCCTGGGTGCTTCCGTTCAGTTGCAGCGACAGCTGTGTCCACACGTCAGAGTGAAGGGATAGTTTTGTCACACAAACTATTGGTGCTAGTACCCCATGCAGTAGATGCCCTTTTGAATCAGACTAAGACACAACACTTAACTAGTGCTCGTCTGACAGGATACGAATTTACACTGTTAGCACCTCATATTACCTTGAAGAGGTGTGCAAACTTAACCCACCCACTTTGTTGCCATATCCTGTGACTCAGTCCCAGTCAAAGGAACCTCACGATTGTATATTCCTTACTGAGGAACAGACAAAGGGTTGTATCGATTTGCAGGATACACCCGTTCCAGATGTAGATGGGGAGCTGTGGGTTGATGGGTCCTGTTTAAAGTTACCAGATGGCACGACTTCAGCTGCTTACACAATCACCACGCTTGAGACAGTAGTAGAAACAGCTTGCATACTTCAGAAGTTGGCTCAAGCAGCTGAACTAATAGCTTTGACACAAGCGTGTGAACTTAGCACTGATTTGTGTGTGAACATTTACACGGATAGCCGTTATGCTTTTGGAGTGGTTCATGATCTTGGCCTACTCTGGAAGGAAAGAGGCTTTCTTACATCCCACGGGGTGCAGATAATGCACAGAGACTTAGTGCATAATCTCTTGACTGCACTTACATACCCAAAGAAAGTTGCTATTATGAAGTGTAGCGCACACAAGAAAATCATTGACAAAATAGGACAAGGCAATGCCTTTGCAGATCGCGTAGCTCGTGAGACTGCGATGCAGTGAAGCACTACATCCATGTACGTAGTGCAATCACAAGCTGAGCGTTGGCATGATGCTAGAGAGGAAGTATTGGATATACAGAGATCTGCCTCTGTGGAAGAGCTTGAGCAATGATCTAAAGAAGGAATGTTAGACGATGAGGGCTGTTGGCGTAACAAAGAAATGAATAAATGGAAATTGCCTGCGGCCTATTTGCAACCTATGGATCAAATGGCACATGGGCTGGCACATGTTGGAGCTCTAGCAATAACTAAATTGCTTACGCAAGTTTGGGAGCATATTGAAATTGCCAGCACTGCTAAAAGAGTAGTACAGTCCTGTTTGACCTGTTGGCAGTATAATCCTGTAAAAGGAACACAGGCTCCTACAGGAGGGTTTGCTACACCAACCGCACCTTTTGAAGTTTTGCAGATGGATTACATCCAACTTGAACGCTGCAATAATCTGAAATATGTCCTAGTGGTGGTATGTGCCTTCAGCAAATGGATAGAGGCATACCCTACAAAGGATAATACTGCTCTCATCACAGTAAAGGTGCTTCTAAAGGAGTTTTTCCCTAGATATGGTGTTTGTAAGCTTTCGTGGAGTGACAATGGACCTCATTTTATTGGGCAAGTTGTTGAGCATGTCCTCAAAGGCTTAGATATCAAACAGAAATTCCATACAGTCTTCCACCCGCAATCAGCAGGATTAGTGGAAAGATACAATGCTACTTTAAAATTGAAGTTGGCGAAAATACTAGCTTCCACGTCTTTAACCCCTCCCCTGCTGATGACGGAACTGCTCCGTCATCAGCCACGGTCGCTCTGTGCTGATGACGGAGCGGTTCCGTCATGGGCCGCTCGGCGCTCATGCGCGGCGCAAATTCCGCGCCTGCACTGAGCGTTCTATTGAGCGGGCGGGGCCGTGACGGAACCGCTCCGCCATAAGCACAGCGCAACCGATGCTGGTGACGGAGCAGTTCCGTCACCAGCATGCGCCTGCCGCTCTTCGCCCCGCCCCCTTAGCACTGCGGCGGAATAGCCGCCGCAGTGAAGGGGTTAAAGTGGCCAGATGCATTACCCATGGCATTGTTGTCCAAAAGATCGGGCCACACTCACGATCTGGTCTCACCCCGTATGAAGTGGTGTTTGGGAGACCGATGAACATTTGGGGAGTTCCTAAGCCACACCCCATACATGATGTTCCATGTGTTCTGATGAATGATTATTTGGCACAGTTAACCCACAGTTTGATCTCTATTCATTAACAGGTTCGAGAAGCGCATCCTGACAGATCTACAGGTGAGGCTCACGAACTCCATCCGGGCGACCACTTGATGGTCAAGATCTTTGACAGATCAAACAACTTGGAGCCAAGGTGGTGAGGACCAGAGCAAGTGCTCCTGGCTACAAAGACAGCAGTTTGAGTGATGAACAAGAAGAACTGGGTCCATAGCACACACTGCAAATGTGTGTCGCCTGCCTTGGTGGAACCTGCTGAGTTGACCGACCATCGAGTGATTCTGGAGACAGAGAAAGGTCAAGCTATCTCACCTGATGAATCTGCGGAAGTCTTCCGGGACCACACGATCGCTGGAGAATCCCGATATCAGCTGAGAACAAGGAAAGAATCTGCTTTGCCGAAAAAGACTAGTTGAGCTACCGCCCTGGGTTTGTCAAACGGAGAGCCGATGTGGCAAGGGAAGGGGGGGTCAGCCCTGCGTAGTGTAGTGACACCCGTCTTGGCCCGTGGTGAAGAAATCAACGGCTGCCCAGGGAGAGGAGCTCCAACGATTGTTTTTCAATGAGTTTTTAGAAAGATCAATTATCGCTGTTGCTAAAATGCATAACAAAAGAAAGATTTGTGCCCTAGGGTTTGTTGTTGCTCTGGTGGTTATGGCAATAATCACCTGGTTTGTTGAGAAAGTGGCTCCTGCTCGACAGCTTTTTGTTGCCACTACTGCAGCTTCAGTGGAACATCAGTATTTTACGCTTCCCTACCATGAGCAGAAGCATCGACAATCTTACCTAAATAACACATTCATCCAGATGTTGCATCATACACACAATGCTACCAATGCTACCAACTGTTGGGTGTGTGGAATTTTACCTGCGCACCAAAAGAAAGGAGGAACACCTTTTATTCCTCTACCATTTTCCCATAATGGATCATGTCAAGCTTGGTATGCTCTTTTGTTTCCTTTCGGGAAGCCCTCAGTAGGAGGAACTATCTCCCATCTGAATAAAGTATGGCATCAAGATAAAGATGGTTATCCTCAAGCTAAATGGACTAAATGGGAATGGGAAGAGTACCAACCGGACAATATTTCGACACCATATGTCTTCACAAATATGAGGAACATCAAAGACAATGGACCTTTTGTAATTTCTGTGACCAGAGCTAAAGCAGAATTGTGTATAATTAGTGTTGGGAGAATACCAGTAGGACGGAGTGACTGTATTTTGACATTGACTATTGAAGGAGCTAATAACAGTAGTTTCACATCGTCGCACAATACTTATTTTGTGTGCGGTAATAAAGGATACTATCAATTACCTGTTGGGTGGTCCTGGGTATGTTACAAATCATTTTTGTTACCACGTGTGTTCTTGGCCCCTCCATCATATCACCTGAATTTAAAGTTGTATAATGACATTTCCAAGAATAGATACAAACGAACAATAAGTGCAGATGAAGTTGACCAAACTGATACTACTTTGCAACATTACGTTGATTTCAATTTGGGCCTGTTCTTCTTTGTGGGTGCTGCATTGAATAGCAGAAAGTTAATGCGATTAACTTGTGTCGTGGAAGCTGTCGCCAATCAAACAGCTATGGCACTTGGGAACATTACAGAGGAATTGCAAATTGCAAGGATTGTAGCACTCCAAAATCGCATGGTACTAGATGTGATTTTGGCTGATCGAGGTGGTGCATGTCGCATCATCGGTAGCAACTGTTGTGTTTTCATTCCGGATCATTCACCTTTGGTATATGATGCAATCTCAAAACTGCATAAAATTGCTGCAGAAATTCACACAAAGACTGGTACATGGACATTTTTGAACTGGATATGGACACTCTTTACCACTTGGGGCTAGAAGCTACTGACTATTCTATGTATACTATGGTGATACTATGTATATGCTGTACTTGTATACAATGTGGTCCTATGCTTTGCTCCATGTGCATCACTGCTTGTACACCTGCCAAAAGAAATATTGCTGATATAAAAGTACAACAAATGTTAAATAAAGAAGTAGCTGAGATGATGAGCATCAATGTACAGGATGCATATCTAGATTACTCCAGATAAACAAATCTCTTCAGCTAATGCTGAAAGGGTCGTCTGTTGTAATTTGGCAGCAATTAGGTTAAGCATTAGCAGAAGACATCCTGTATTTAGAGACTATCTTGTCCGTTTTGTGGAATCCATTTTGGATTTCTGGCAGCCATGTTGTTTGCCATGTGCTCGCCATGTGCTCTGTCCTACCTTCCTGTTAACTGCTCTTGAAATCTGCCTAGAGACGAGATATATTTAGCATCTTCCACCTTCGCACATGCTCAGTTGAGCTTGTAGCTGCCCCCATTCTGTAACTGTCAGGATGTGTCCACCAGAATTAGCTAACTGTTAGCTCCTCCCGCTTGTTACCTGTACACTTTCTGTATGACCTTATATGTACATATAACCAGCATTTTATACTAGTACCGCCTTCATTTGAGCCCCTGTGTGGGTATAAAAGGACCAGGCTCCTTCCATTCAGTGTGCTACTTCATACATTACCGAAGGGTGCGGTGTGAATGTAGTTCCACCTCATGAGGTTTAATATACTCTGTCTTTTCTATTACAGTTTCTGTGTCAACTTCTTCCTATTGGTCTGAGGACTCTTTGCAGAGAAGGGAGAACCCCTAGCACTGGTAGGCCTAGCTGAGGCCCACTAATACAGAGTGACCCCTCGAAGTCCTCTTCAACATCACCAGCTCACAACCACTGATCCCAGTCTACCCAATGCTTCCCACTGCAGCTGGAGCAATGTCTCATGGATACATAGATCGCTGCCCTCAATACCACCCAATCTCCTCCAACAACCTAGACTAGAGTATCAGAAACTTCAATAATTGGATTACCAAATGCAACAACAGCGTTGCCCCCATTGGCAACAACACCCACTGAAGGACCACCAAGCAGACTAGCTGGTACACTAGTGGTTCAGAGGACCTCTGAACCACTAAACAGCACTGTAAACACTTGAAAAGGAGATGGCGCACCACCAAGTACACAACCAACAAGACCAACTTCAAGACAACTGGCAACCTCTACCACAGACAGTTGAGAGAATCGAAGGAAAAGCCCTAGTTGTATGCATTGTTCAAGCTCCAACAACAGCAAAAGACTCTTAAACATCGTCAAGGAATTCTCCAACTTCTCAGCAGCAACAAACAACATTACCC
Organism: Lissotriton helveticus; assembly: GCF_964261635.1. Classification (NCBI taxonomy): domain Eukaryota; kingdom Metazoa; phylum Chordata; class Amphibia; order Caudata; family Salamandridae; genus Lissotriton; species Lissotriton helveticus. The sequence goes on along the minus strand of NC_136057.1, from coordinate 230,072,721 downwards.
CCTTCAGGAACTCTGCGAGAACCTGCACACTTCATCCATGACAAGATCACCAACTTCAACAGAAACTTCAAACCCCGACCCAAGGCAACTGATTTCTTCAAGCAAAACAATGACCCCGCTACCACGACAGACATCCGAATAACCAAATGTAGCCAGTTTACCCCACAGGACACTGCCTCCATCATTAATTCTGGAGCCCCAACTGACCCATGCCCTTACTAAATCTTCAACCGAGGTAATACCAGAATCAGTTCCCTACTCATGACCTTGTTCAACATCTTAGTTGCCCAGCCACCTTCCCCAAGGACTAGAAACACACAAAAGTCAACACTCGTCTAAAGAAACCACCAGCAGATCCCAGCAAACTTAACAACTACTGACTGATCTCCCTACTCCTGACCAAAGTATTAGAAAAAGCCACCAACCAACAGCTCTATTCACATCTAGAACAGAACATCTTACTCGACCCCTCCAAATCCAGATTCTGCAGCAACCACAGCACCGAGATAACCCTCATCGTGGCTACTGATGACATTCAAGCCCTACTTGAACGAGGAGAGACTGTGGCTTTGATCCTCCTAGACCTCTTGGCAGCCTTCGACATAGTCTCCCACCACACACTCATCATAAGGCTGCACAACATGGGCATCCAAGGAGCCATTCTGAGATGGTTCGACCGTACCCTCAGGAGAAGAACGCAAAAAGTCTGTCTTCCCCCTTATCTCAGTACCCAAAGAAATTTTCATTGGAGTACTCCAAGGATCCCAGCTCAGTCCCACACTCTTCAACACTTATATTACACCTCTGTCCAGCATAGCAAAAACCCATAGACTCAACCTCGTATCCTATGCCAATGACACACAACTCATCCTTTCCCTCTCTGAAGACAACACCATCACCAAGGCCAACATCCACAACTGCAGGCGTTGCCGACTATATGAAGGATAACTGCCTGAAGCTCAATACGGACAAGACAGTGGTAACGATTTTTGGAAACACAAGATCCCCATGTAATGCATCCTGCTGACCCTCAGAACTCAAACCTACTCTAAATCGCACTGACCACGCTAGGAACCTAGTCATCATCGTGGACAATAGGCTAATAATGACAACTCAGGTCAAATCCGTCTCCTCCTCCTGCTTCTTCATCCTCCATATGTTTTGCAAGACATTCAAATATCTATCCGAAAGCTAAAGACACACCATCACCCATACCCTCATCTCCAGCCCACAGGACTATGGCAAAACTCTCCATGCCGGGATTGCAACTCACCTCATCCGACAACTACAGACCATACAGAACAATACAGCCAGACTCATCCTGGATCTCCCTAGACAAACCCACATTACCCTCTACCACAGGGAACTCCACAGACTCCCTGTACAGAAAAGACATTAGTTCAAGCTCCTGACCTATATATACAAGTCCCTACACAACTGAGGTATGACTTACTTGGACTGCAGCTTAAACTTCCATCAGCCGCCCAGACACCTCCTCTATGAATCCCCTTCTCCAACCTTCACCCCAGCATCCAATGCAGCAGATGCGGAGGTTGCTCCTCCTCTTACCTAGCAGCAAAGACATGGAGGGCCATACTCTAAAGCCCCTATTACTACAGGCATGTCACTGTTAATGAAGTGCCAGTGGTGATAGGGGATTTGCCTTATTGACAAGCTGGGTAAAGCACTTCAGGTGGCTGAACGTCGCCTTATAAATGAGGCCCCCTTTCAAGTTACACTTAGTGCGAAAGGGGTGGACAATGGGTGTTGTGGTGGCAGTTCTGCCACAACACCAATTGATTTAGACGCTGCCCCTATTTACAAGGGTGGCATAAATAGGAGGTTACTTTACTTGTGGATTTACTTGTGGATTTATATAGCGCAATGAATCCTCCCCGAAGGGATCTCTCGGCGCTTCGAGGGGGCGGTCATACTGAGCAGGTGCAACTAATAAAGCCATATCTTTAGCAGTTTCTTGAACATGGTAAGCTCGTTACAGGCTCTAATGTTCTGTGGTAGTTTATTCCAGTGGCTGGCTGCCAGATGGGAAAAGGCTCTACCACCCATTTTACCTTGTGTATTCTGTGGGAGCACAGCAAGTTAGCATTACCAGATCTTAGTTGTCGCGCAGGCTGATACCAACTAATTTTATTTCTGAAATACGCCGGGCCCCTACCTTGTAGTGATCTAAAAGCCACGCAGAGCATCTTAAAGATGGCTCGCTTCTTAACCGGGAACCAGTGTAACTGATTCAGCAAGGGAGCAGAAGGGGTTCTTGCCAGTTTGTTAAGGGCTAGACGAGCTGCCATATTCTGCACCAGCTGGAGCCTTGATAGAAGATCCTCCCTTGCCCCCACCAGCAACGATTTACCGTAGTCTAGCCGGCTCACCAAGAGTGACTGGGTGAGGATTTTTCTTGCTGACAATGGAACCCAAGGGAAGACCTTCCTGAGCATCCTCATGGTGCCAAAACAGGTCCCGGGCACAGTCTTGACCTGCTCCTCCATAGACAGTTTGTCGTCTAGTCTGACGCCCATGTTCTTGGCCCAGCTCCTAGGAAGGGGGGCTTCGCTTAGCTTGGTGGGCCACCATTCTGGGGACCAGATGGTTTTGGCCTTCCCAAACAGTAGAATCTCTGTTTTGAGGAGTTGAGTTGTAAAAAATGTCTCCTCATCCAACTGGCGATGCTGGACATGCAGCTCCTGAATTTTAATTGAGTTGCCATGATGTCTTCCTCAATGGGGACAATTAGATGCGTATCATCCGCATAAGAGATGGTTGCGAAGCCATAGCCTCTGATAATATCGGCCAAAGGAGTCATGTATGCATTAAACAGGGTAGGAATCAGGATAGATCCTTGCGGGACACCCCTGTCCATCTCTGTGGTTTGCGATACAAATGAGTCTAGCTGGATACTCTGGGTGCGGCTCGATATGAAACTTTATATCCACTTAAGGGCCCTACCCTTCACCCCAATCCCCCCTAATCTGTCCAGCAGCAGCCTGTGCGAGATGGTATCAAATGCTGCTGACAGATCAAGGAGGACTAGGATCACTGGGGTTCCTCTATCCAGTCTCATCCTTATGGTGTCCGTCACCTCCAACAGAGCGATCTCCGTGCTATGTAATGCACGGAAGCCAGGCTGCGAGGGATCCTGGGGGCTGTTTTGTTCCAGATAGAGGGATAGTTGTTGGTTCACCAAAGTTTCCAAGACCTTTGAGCAGCAGGGAAGAAACGAGATTGGTCTATAATTCTGCAACTCATTCAGGTCTGCTGATGCTTTCTTTAGCAGTGGCTTTACACGTGCGGTTTTCCAGTTATTAGGGAATATATCCGTCTCCAGGGAGATATTATATATTGTGAAGAGCGCACCTGCTAGAACCGGGCTAAGTGTCGCCATGACTGCCGGTGGTACTGGGTCCAACGGTGATCCCGACTCAGTAGGGAGCCTACTTGCTCCTTTGTTACATACGAGAAGGAGTTGAGCCCAGGAAAGGGCTCTACATTGTACCTCAACCAGCTCCTCTTCCTCCATGTTGAGGTTTTGATAGATCAAATCGATCTTTTGTGTAAAATAACTAGCTAACTCATCGCAGAGTGCCTGAGTGGCGGGAGGTGACACATTCTCAACTTTAGGATTCGTGAACTCCTTCAGGATCTTATACAGTTCCCTGGAGGAGTTCTTTGCCTCTGTGATGAGTATGCCCAAATGTACCCTTGTTGCTGCGTTGCAGCTGTTGAGGTAGAGTTTATGGGCCTTTCGATATCGTAATTCATCTGTGTCATCCTTTGACTTCCTCCATCTCCTCTCTAGAGCCCTACATGTGGTCTTCTCCTTCCTAAGGGTGTCAGTATACCAGGGGGCAGGAGCTGCCCTCTCCTGAACGGTTACCTTTTTGAGAGGGGCTTCAACATCTAGTGCTCCCTGAATTGTTCACTTCAATTTTGACCAGGCCAGGTTAGGGTCCGCATTTGAGTTGAAAGCGGGATCCCTATAGACCTGACCGAAAGCAGCCGGCATTACTCTTGACCATGGTCTACGAAAAATCTCCTGCCCCTGTGCCCGTTTGGTTAATGGCACAGGCATCACCAGGAATCGTAGAGCCAAATGGTCAGTCCAGCCGAGTGCTTGAGGGGGCTCAACTGCCAACTCAGATATATTTGAAAAGATGGCGTCTAACGTATGGCCTGCCCTATGCTTGTGACCGGTCTCTTTTAATGACAGATTAAGGGATTCCATAGCTGCTATAAGACTGACAGTGTCTGGATTAGTGAGTAGTTCTAAATGATGGTTAAAATCTCCGATCAGTAAGAACTTGTTGGCTTTCAGGACGTGAGGCCAACCTATCAAGTAGTGCGGTGCAGAATTCCTTTTTACTGCCTAACGGAGGATGGTATACCTGATCACCTGTCCATATGGTGGCCTGCTCGCGCTCTACTCTGAATATTAGAAGCTCCAGATAGGGAAGACACCAATCCAATGTCCTTATGTAGTAAGGGGGTCGGATGGCCATCGCTAGGCCCCCCGTGCTTGCCCGATCTGTCCAGCCTAATGACTGAATAATTCTCTGGGAAAGCTACTGCTGAGACCGGAGTGACGTCTTTGCTAAGCCAAGTTTCGGTGAGAAGACATATGTCGGGTTTCGTCTCCTCTAATAGGTCCCATGTTTCCATAGCATGTTTGGAGATAGATCTGGCATTCAGATATACTCCTTGCATGTGGGATCTCTGTGTGTGCGGCCCTATCCCGCTTGGTTCCTCACAGTTCTCATCTTGCAGCCTCTGTCTTGGCTGTGCAGGCAAATGGGGATTTGGAAGGAAAGGTGGTTGTTTAGCCACATCCCAACCACAGTTGGTGCACTTGTCATATCTAGTGGCCGTGTTGATTCTGGCTACTTGGTCCTCATTATTTCTCCCTTTGCATGGTTGCACATGCCCGTATTCCAGGAGTGCTTCACATGTATAGGTGGTTCTCCCCCCGAAAGCGCCACAATTAGGACCAGGGAAAACCCGGTCATAACATGGCAAAATGATGAGACATGCTTTATTTCTCAACATCATGCCATTTCTATGTGTACTGCGTTGTGCAGCACACATAGAAACAGCAAAACACCATGAATGATTGTTTGTGTGCAGGAAGATGTTCCTTTCCCCACATAAACAATCATCAAAAAATGGTGATTTGAACCGTTTGTGTGCTGCACAATGCAGCACACATAGAAGTTACAAATCACCATTTGTGATTGTTTATGTGCAGGAGGGACACATTCCTGAACATAAACCATAATTTTCCCTAACCCAGACACCCTTGCACTTTGGTGCAAGGGATCCTGAATTGGTGCTAGGCAGCTAGATTTAGCGCCAGCACTTGGCAAAACGCAGTGGAGCACTACATTCTTATCAATTTGGCGCATCCCTGCATTTTAGGAATGGAGAAACATGGGAATAGCAATGTTTACTTAACACCAGTCTTCTCCATTCTCTTGTAAATTTGCCCTGATGTGAGATAACCTTTCATCTACAGACCTCCCTATCTCTTCCAGAGTTCCAAAAGTCCCTGAAGACCTGGCTATTTGCCTCATCAACTGGAACCTGCCAGAGCCTTGAGACCCACATGTGTGACAAGAAGCACTCCACCCATTTACTTGACTGATTGATTGAAAAGCTATTTCTCTGTAGAAGGTTTTGCTGCTCCGTAGGAAAGAATAGGGTACACTATTAGAGTTAGTAAAGTTATCTTATCTTATCTTATAAATAGATAACAAGCTCATTCTTGGACTTTTTAAAATAGTTACCACAAATCCAATTCTTTGGTAAATTCAGATTTGCCACAAATATTTTACCAAAGGCACTTTTCAAAATTCATCTTTAACCTGTTTAAAGCATCTTGCAACCCATTTCCTTGAGTTTCCAACTGTCACCCAGGAGCTGAATTGCTCTATTGTGATGTGTGAACTGGCTCCCAGAACTGAGAGAAAGGCCTAGATTGTAGGGAGAGGTTGACCTTCTCATGACTGGATAGCCTGGCGGCTATGACCAACTTCTTGCATATCTTAACTGGATACCTACCCTATCGCTACAAGATGGAGCCCTTTTGTCCTCCTATACAACCAGGCTTCAACCCCAGTAAGAAAAGAACTGCTCCCACAACCTGTTTTGAATGACCACAGAGGAAGGGTTGCTTGTTTCCCTAGTTAAAACTGTGGGTGGGCACAGGAAGCTTTCCATAGGGAAGGAAAGTTCTGCCATGTTGGCAGTGAGTGGAGAAGTGCAGTGTAGGATTTTTTGCTGAATGCTACCCAAGTGGGTAGGGTTCCCCTGAGAACTTTTTTCCGTCTGGTTAGGGAAGGCCAAGAGTCACTCCCACTAACACTCTATAGCCAGGCATAAATGTGGGATCTGTGGGTACTTTCTTCAGAACTGTACTCGACCTGGGAGAAACCAAAAAAAGGACTGTACCTGCTAGAGAGAACTTGAGGAGCTGAAACTGCTTCCACTTGTACCCAAGACACTGAATTGTCTCCAAGGGTCAGTTGACTGACTTCTTGTTACATTACATGGGCACAAAAACTGCAAAAGGCCCACTTTGATGGAAGAGACCAACAGGACAATTTCAAGAGGACCTGCCTGGACCCTGCTGGTGACTTCTGTTGCAGTGAGTCCTGACACTCACGTGGCTTTTCTGATGTCCTGGAACCATTGCCTGGTGTCAAACAGTACTCCTCCTGCCTAAATCTAAAAGCTGGGACTAGCACGTTTTTTCAAGACTTTTTACTTGGAGAAAGAAAAGCGGGCCAGAACCAGCATGCCAAGCTGATTCACCGAGTGTGTATCACCAGTGGGCCTGACTTGCTGATAACTCTTGCTACATTATTCTCTGGAGCAACAAATGTGATTCAGTCAACCCAACTTTGACTGGCATGTAACAACGTCAAGCCCTCTTCAGCTTCAGCCTGTAGTTCTGCCCCTTTGAAGGAATCCTACTTACAGAAAATAGTCTATGGGGTCTATTTACAAAGATTTAGCACTATGTTTGCATCATAAATCTGACTCAAAATAACCCAAAATCTTGTTCACCTATTCACTTTCCAGCATAAAATCTATTTTAAGCTGGAAAAACACTTGAAAGTAATACAAAGCATGGGTGGTGCATGGGTATTCCCATGCAACCACCCAAGGTTTCTGACGCGAAACCCTATTTACTTAAAAGAGTAATAGGGTGTAGCGAGAGAACACACCTGCTACCGGGCCACCCCAAAGCGCACCCAAGGGCCCTTCACCTGCCGGAACTGCAGCTTCACCAGCATCCAGCACGCCAAACCGTCGACCAAAGAACCCAACCACCTCCGATGCATCCTCCTCAACACCCGCTCCGCTCGAAAAACACGCCATCGAACTCTGGGACCGCCTCGACTCAACCGCCCCGACGTCGCCTTCCTGACGGAGACCTGGCTGAACACCACCTCAGCACCAGACATTGCCATAGCCATCCCAGAAGACTACAAGATCTCCCACAGAGACCGCACCAATGGAGTGGGAAGTGGAATCGCCATCATCCACAAGAACACCATCAGAGTCTCGACCAACACCGACGACACCCTCAACACCGCCGAGCACCTGCACTATCAGATCCACACCGACCCCAACACCACACTCAGAGGAACCCTCATCTACAGACTGCCCGGGCCCCGACCACAGTTCAGCGACTCCATCACCTACTTCATCAGCAGCCACACCCTCGCCTCCACTGACTACATCCTCCTCGGGGACCTAAACTTTCACCTCGAGAACAACAACGATGCAAACTCCACCGCCCTGATCGACAACCTCGCCAACCTCGGACTCAGACAGCTCATGACAACACCCACCCACGCCACTGGACCCAGGCTTGACCCCGTGTTCTCCGCAAGTCCCCACGTCTCCTTCAACCACACCACCGAACCCCACTGGAACGACCACAGATGCGTCCACTTCATCTTCAGGAAACCCACCATGCACCGCCGCACCCAACAGATGCCACGCCGCTGCTGGGGCAAGCTCACCAAAGACCAGCTGATCACCACCCTCGCCCTGAGACCACCCGCAGACCCCACCGACCCGACACCGCTGCCCTCAACCTCAAACAGTAGATCAACGACTGCACTGACACCCTCGCTCCACTCAGGACCCCCCCACCAACCACTCCAACAAGAAATCCACATGGTTCACCGAGGACCTCCAGACCTCCAAGCGAAACTGTCGGAAACTGGAGAAGAACTGGCTCCACGAATGATCACCAGACAGCTACACAACCCACAAGAACGCCACCTGCAGACACCACCAACTCATCAGGACTGCCAAGAGGACCACATTCAAGGACCACCTGGATAAGAATGCACACAACAGCAAAGAGCTCTTCAACATCGTGAAAGAATTCTCCAACCCCAGCCCCAACACCAACAACATTACCCCATCTCAAGACCTGTGCGACTCGCTGGCCACCTTCTTCCACCGCAGGATCGCCGACATCCACAACAGCTTCAACACCATGACCCCCACGTCCACCGCCGAGCCCACCACCCCTGCGACCACCATCCGCACCAGCCGCTTGATCTCCTGGTCCAACGTCAGCGACGAAGACACCATCAAGACCGTTAACTCCATCCACTCTGGATCCCCGTCTGACCCATGCCCACACCACGTCTTCAACAAACCCATCTCCGGAAAGCGATCAACATCTCCTTCGAGACAGCAACCTTCCCGGAGAGCTGGAAGCACAGCAAGATCAACGCCTTACTCAAAAAACCCATTGCGGACCTCAAGAAGTATTGTCCTATCTCCCTGCTCCCGTTCCCGGCGAAAGCCACAGAGAAAATCATCAATAGACAACTGACCGGTTACCTCGAAGACAACAACATCCTGGACCCATCCCAGTCTGGCTTCCGCAGAAACCACAGCACCGAAACCGCCCTCATCGCCGCTTCCGACGACAACAGGACCCTGATGGGCAAAGGAGAAACAGCTGCCCTCATCCTATCAGCCGCCTTTGATATGGTCTGCCACCACACCCTAGGAGCACGCCTCCATGACGCCGGAATCCAAGAGAAGGCTCTGACCTGGACCACATCCTTCCTCTCCGGCAGAACCCAGAGCGTCCGCCTCCCACCCTTCAGCTCCAAGACCACCTAGATCATCTGCGTCGTACCACAAGGATTCTCACTCAGCCCAACGTTGTTCAATATCTACATGGCACCACTCGCCCACGTCGCCTGACAGCACAGCCTCAACATCAACTCCTACACTGAAGACACCCAGTTGATCAGCTCCCTCACCAAAGACCCACTCACAGCCAAAGCCAACCTCCACAGGGGAATGAAGGCCGTCGCCGAATGGATGAAGGACAGCAGGCTGAAGCTTAACTCTGACAAGACGGAGGTCCTCATCCTCGGCTCCACCCCCTCAGCCTGGGACGACTCCTCGTGGCCTACCTCCCTGGGAACAGCTCCAGCACCCACCGACCAGGCACGCAACCTAGGGGTCATCCTCGACTCCACCCTCTCCATGACCAAGCAGGTCGACGCCGTTCCCGCATCCTGCTTCATCACCCTCCAAATGCTCCGCAGGATCTTGAAGTGGATCCCCTCCGAGACGAGAAAAACCGTCACCCAAGCCCTCGTCACCAGCAGGCTGGACTACGGAAATGCACTCTACGCAGGAACAACAACCAATCTTCTGAGACGGCTGCAATGCATCCAGAACGCCTCAGCTCGACTGATCCTCAACATCGCCCGACGCAGCCACATCACCCCCCCACCTGAGGGACCTACACTGGCTCCCCATCAACTGGAGGATAACCTTCAAACTCCTCACCCTCGCACACAAAGCCCTACACAACTATGACCAGCATACCTCAACAGACGACTCATCTTCTACACCCCCACCCACAGCCTCCGCTCAGCCGGCCTCGCCCTCGCTATGGTCCCCCGCATCCTTAAAACGACCGCCGGCAGCAGATCCTTCTCCCACCTCGCCGCCAAGACCTGGAACACCCTCCCCACCAACCTATGACAGACCCAAGACCTGCTGGCCTTCAGAAGACTTCTCAAGACCTGGCTCTTCGATCAGTAGCAGCTCCCCCCCACCCAGCGCCTTGAGACCCTCACGGGTATGTAGTGCGCTTTACAAATTCCCTGATTGATTCCAAATATGCACTATGAAGGAGAAACATGTTCTATTCTACTTTCTTTTCTTACCCTGTATGTGTGCTGTACTGTACAGCATACATTCAAAGTGAAAAAGGTTTCAAAATGGTCTAAGCATGGTATTTTGTAAGCATGGGTGAAATTTGCGAATTCGCAATCCGCGAATTTGCAGATTTCCCCGCGAAATCACAAAAAAATCCGCGAATTCACGAATTTACCCACGAAATCGCAGATTTTTTTGTGATTTGCCCTGGAGTAATTTCTACTGGCTAATCCAGTAAGTGCTCCCTCATTGGGTAAATGTATAGTGCTTTTACTACACTGCAGCTGTGTAAAGGGCCAGTAGATGTGTCTCCAGTGACCATGTGTGCCTGTAACACAGGCACAGGCATACATGGTCACTGGAGACACATCTTCTTGCCCTTTACGCAGCTACAGTGTGGTAAAAGCACTATGGGGGAGATTTACAAGCCGCTTGCACCTCTTTTGTGACGCAGTTGCGTCACTTTTGTGACGCAGCGGCAGCACAAAAGATGAGCTATGGTGCTGGGTATTAACAATGTGATGCATCTGAGAGATGCGTCACGTTGTAAAGCCCTGCACCATCAGGAGGCGTTCCGGCGCATGGGAGGGCGTTCCTGCGCCGGAACGCCTCCTAAAAGTTGCTGAGTGAAATCTACAAGATTTCACTCAGTCACATTTAGGCCAATGCTGCGTCAAAAGCCTGCGCCTGCTTGAAGCAGGCTCAAGGCTTGACGCAGCATTGGGGAGATAGGGCCCCCCAGAGCATTGCTGGAGCTGCGTCGCGCTTGCGATGCAGCTCCAGCAATGCGCTGCTTTTACGGCACAGATGCGTGATGCATCTGTGCCGTTTTTGCCACATGGTGCGCCGCATTGTAAATTCACACCATGGGTGGCGGAGCTGCGGCGCACAATAACTGGTGCATCCCTGGGGATGCAACAGTTATTGTAAATCTGCCCCTATACGTTTAGCCAACGAGGGAGCACTTACTGATTAGACAGTAGAAAGTACTCCAGTTGAGTAGAGGTATTGCACAAAAAGGTGGCATCTTCGTGGACAAACACGCAGGGCGGGATTCATTCTGCCCCCTGTTAGACTCGTTTTTTGTGCCCTTCTGCCCCCTGTTAGACTAGTTTTCCCCTTGGTTTTCTGCCCTTCTGCCCTCCGTTAGACTCGTTTTTCCCTTGTTTTTCTGCCCTTCTGCCCCCTGTTAGACTCGTTTTTTGTGCCCTTCTGCCCTCTGTTAGACTAATTTTTCCCTTGTTTCTCTGCCCTTCTGCCCTCTGTTAGACTCGTTTTTTGTGCCCTTCTGCCCTCTGTTATTCGCTTGTTTTTCTGCCCTTCTGCCCTCTGTTAGACTCGTTTTTTGTGCCCTTCTGCCCTCTGTTAGACTCGTTTTTGTGCCTTTCTGCCCCCTGTTAAACTCGTTTTTTGTGCCCTTCTGCCCTCTGTTAGACTCGTTTTTCCCTTGTTTTTCTGCCCTTCTGTCCTCTGTTAGACTGTTTTTTTGTGACCTTCTGCTCTCTGTTAGACTCGTTTTTCCATTGTTTTTCTGCCCTTCTGCCCTTTGTTAGACTGCTTTTTGTGCCTTTCTGCCCTCTGCATCACCACATCATCGCTCAGCTCTACCCCAGCTTCACTCAGCACCACCACATTATCACTCAGCACCACCACATTATCACTCAGCATCACCACAGCACCACTCAGCACCACCACAGCATCACTCAGCATCACCACAGCACCACTCAGCACCACCACAGCACCACTAAAAGCCACCCCAGCATCAATCTACGCAACCATTCAAAAACAACTGGTTCAAATATTTTCTCAAATGTTTCAAGCTTTATTACAAATGTCAGAAAAAGATATAATATTTCACTTCTGTTCTTGGATTTTCGTCACAATAAAATACACTGAACATAATCTTCACAAAAGTTATTTACAAAAGTTTGAGCTATTGCCATTTTAAATTAAAATCACTTTTATTTAAGTATTAATTATTTAAAAAAATGAAAAGCCATTGTAATTTGTAATATCAATACATCTAAGTCACTTAAATACAAAACATGTTGCATTACAAATGCTATAGGTGTCACATTTGCGAAAGTTATAACTATTGCCCTTGTAAATGACAAAGCTATTAATTTAGCTATTTTCAAAACCAACACATAAATATAAAAAATTGTCATTTACAAGACCAATAGCTCAAACTTTCCTAATGCGAGACCTATTGCATTGCAAATGCTTGTTTTTATATCTGTCAATGCTTCCTGTTGAGGTTTAATTTTCGTGACAGGCGCCTCATTGCCTACTTGTAACTATTCTCTGACCCTGCTTCCAGGGTCAGAGCAGGGTCAGAGAATAGTTGCAAGTAGGCAACGAGGCGCCAGGAAGCACTTACAGGCTTACAGCAGCAGGTGTTCAAGTTGAAGTTAATTTCTTTGTAACCCTTTTGTAAAAGGTTACAAAAAATTAGCTTCAACTTTTGCACCTGCTGCTGTAAGCCTGTACGTGCCCGCTGATTCGAGGATTTTCCCGCGATTTCGCAAGATTCGCGGATCCCGAAATCGCGGAAAATCAGCAAATTCCGCAAGCGGAACGAATTTTCAGCCCATACTTAGTATTTTGTACTGGAAGTATTCCCTTTCAGTACAAAACTATGCTAGACTCATGGACACACTCTTGGGCTATATCGCAAAGGTGTGCCTGTGGCGCACAGGAGCATATTTCTGCACCAGCACTAAATACAGGGGAGGAGAGTGCTGTTTTCTGTAAATATGGTGTTCTCTTGCTCTCTCCTCACGCAGGCGCAGCTCAGCATTTGTGGCTGCTGCACTGCACTGAGCTGCATTAGAAACTAGTAAATCTGCCCCTAAAAGCGGAGGTAGAAATCTTTTCCAGGCCTGACGCCAAGCAACATTTGATCAACATTGATGAATTCCTGGTTGTTACCTACAGATTTTTCTCATTCACAGATTTTCCCGACTCCTTCAACAGCCTTATCAAGACTTCATTTTTCACCAAGCTGTCATCAATAAGCCTGTTTTGGGCTCCAGCCAGCAGCCTTGCCCCACTGAGGACTCAACGTTCCTGGAAATAGTGAAGTGTGAAGGTAACTTTCTCAACAGAACCAACCTAGTAGTCGTATCCAATCCACACTCCATCACAGTCAGCCTAAAACAGTACCTTTATTCCGATCAATCAAAACCAGTTGCCCCTGGTTGGTTATTTGTGTTTTTTAGTCCATGTTTAAAACTTAAAAATTCATAGCTCAGTTTCTCCTTATTGGAATTTTTAGGATTTTGTGTCATTTTGTAATATAAATTGTGTATATTTTTATATATTGCAGTGGATTTTTTATTGTGCTGTGCTTTTGATTTTTTTTGTCATTTCAAATCTAATTTTTATTAGCTTTATTCATAAGAAGAATAGCATTTAAAAGGTTTAAAGACTTTATTTCATAAGTAATCAAAGCTTCATTTTATTAAGGAATTAAACCAATGTTCTGACATTTAGAAGGCAAGTCCAGCATCAAGAATTTTTTTTTATGTATCTTTTTTTTTAAAGAAGAAAAACAAGAGGAAATATTACACATATCAGGTGTCATACAATAGGATACATTGCAACGGTGCGTAGGTGAATAGGCCAATGTGACATAATCAATACAAGGAGCGTGGGGCATCAACATGAACAGGTATACATAGAACGGAAAATCAATACAATCAACAACCCCGTTAAGCTAGTACTAGCAAGGCCCGTCCACCCACGTATACAGGATAAATAAGACCAGAGTAGACACCCAGACATGTGAAAAATAGACTCAGAATAGACATATCGCCTCTCGTTAAAGGGGAAGGAAAGAAAAAGGCCATAGAACTAAATAAAGACAAAATAAACCCCCCCACACTCCCCCCACCCTGCACCCCTGCAATGGCTACGGCCTGACCCCACTAGCAGCGTGCCTGTCACCCAGCAACTAAAACCTAAAGGAAGGAAAAGAGTGGAGGAGGAGATGTCATACAGGCTCCCGGTCCCCTTTATTCCCCGCCAGAAGCAGACCCCCCCTAGAATAGTCAGACAATGTGAAGCCGCAATTAAAAACCAAACGGGGGAGTTTAAGAGAACCGTCCGACTCCCGCATAATTTTGGCTACAAGTCCCGTGTCAAATAAAGCCTTTGTTTCAGACTCAGACAATTACACTCAACCCTGGCCGCTACCATTTTTCGTGCGAGTTCTCACCGCTCGGGCCGCCATCTCAAGAGGAAAGTCAAAGCGTTCAAAAGAGTCAAAGTCAGTATAGTCGGATCGAGTCCAAAGTAATAATGTTCGAAGTCCACGAATCAGACGGAGTTGTCTGTCCACCGGCAATAAATTACAAAAACGCATTTGAACCAACTGGGGAGAAAAGAACAATAAATCACTCTGGAAATCGCTGTGGAAATTGTCCTGGAGTATGAGGTTGGCTGTGTCCATCTTGGGCGGCATCGGGATAGAGTATGGTGAGTTTTCGGTAGTCCCGGGCTCGCTGTCTGTTGTTCGGGAGCTGACAAAACACACCAGATCTGGTTTCCGCATGGGGCCCTCTGTATCAGGCATGTCCTGCTTCGTGGATAAAACAACATGTTTCAAATCCATCGAGGGATCGGCGTCCCGTCTCAAACACATAGTTTTGGCTGTTACGACCATTTTATGGATGGTCGGCGGTGACTTGCGAGTGAAGCGCCCCAATGGCGGTCATTACGGTCTGCAGCGACGGCGTGCCTTTCTCTCGCTCCATCTCCTCTCACAAAGCGACAAAGTAGATCTTTTTAACCCCGGAGGTCGACTATTCCGGGGTAACAGGCACAAGCAGGGCCGACGTTAACAGTGAGCACTCATCAATTTCACGGTCTCAACACCATTCCCGCCAGCGAGGATCCAAGCCCGCCAGCCCCGGTGGCCCAACAGGGCCACCGGGCAACGGACCCCCGCCCACAGCAACCGGTGCTTCTCGCCGCCGTGTCCATGCAGTCAACCCGACCACCGCACCACCATCCAATCCGGTCGGGAAATTCTTTCACTCCGGGCAACCGGACCCCATCCTGGTCTCGCAGGCAATGTTGTTCAACTCCAACCCGGATGGGTTAGAAAGCGAGGCCCCGGCTTCCACACTGGGTTAGGCCAAGTCGAGAAGATGGAAATCTCGGGATTGCATCTTTAATCTCAGCAACCCATCAGCCATACGGGAGTCTGGTTTGAATTCAGGATAAATATCAGGATTCATGAGCTTCTGGCGGAGGTCGGCGGAGCCGGGAGCTTACGCGGCCATCTTGGTTGCTAGCGTAGCTCCTCCTCCTGCTTTTGATTTTTTAATTGCTTTGGTACATGCTTTACACATTTTCTTAAGCTAAGCCTGTTCCTTCTGTGCCATAGCTATCAGGGGTTCAGCTCAGATTTACATTTTTTACATCTTTACTGGACCTAACATAAATATGGACATTAGTACTTTTGGTGCACTACCCTCCACCCCGACTAGTATTCCACTTTCTCGCAAGGAACAGTAGAAACTGGGTTGTACCAAGCTAATTGCACTGGATATTTTGCTTTCTGACAACCCTGTGTGGACATTTACTGTGGGTGAGATTGACCAACTAAGCCTCACTCACAGTACATTCTGTGGAAATGGACTAAGATTGCTAATTGCTAGTGTCCACTATGGTGCAGATGGTTAAGAGGCTCTGGGCCATTTACACATGAGCAAGTTCAAACATGTGTTAGCTGACCATGTGAGAGTACTGCCTAGCTCAACCCAGTATCAGTGCACAGGTATCCTGTCACAGTACGGACCCATCAGGGAGTGGTGCTGATATGTTGTGGGCATTATAATGTGAGTAAGCATTCATAGCATACATCTGTAGTGATTACTGCAGTGATGACTGTGTGCTCATAGCATAATACCTTACAGGCAAAACCTGCGCCACCACACAGAACAAAATTATGCCTAACGATACCGGTCAGGCATCAATTTTAGGGTACTGGTACTTTGAATGCAAATTCACTGTCCCTTTTTTTAGGTCTGTACTGTTTATGGCATTTGAAGAATTATCATATTTCCCTGGATCAGCCATAATTAGATTCCAAGACATTTCCCCACTACCAGACCAAGTTAATTACTCAGCTGGCCAGCAGGAAGATCAAAGTCTGTTAAAATCATTTTCAGAGGGCAGCAAGGTATGCACGGGTTATTGGGCTTTTTACTCCTGATGTCCCGGGGTCCTACCAGCTATGGATCCTAAGCAACTGTGCCAAGTACCCCTTCTGTACTTGGCTCTCAATGGTGGATATGATCAAGCAGTCTAAGGCTCTCTTCTGGCGGGGAGGGAGGTGTGGATACAGATTCATGAACAAGGCTAATAACTCAAAAAGTTAGCAGTAGTAGCAGCAATAATTCAATTTACAACCAAATTATTACTTTTATATCAAAATAAGTATTTTATTTCTAACTCTACTTATTCAAAGGAAGGTTACGGCATTCACAGACAGCAACACATTTTCCCCTTGCTGTCAGAGCTCTAGTGTTTCATAGGCACTAGCAGGCTGACGAGTACACTCTGACTCTTTGAATACAATCAAAAGTGTCTTAGCGCTGCAGCGTTTTCAGCAGTGAGTACCCCATGGCCTGATAGGCCCATAACACGTCTTACTTGCTCTGGCAGGAAGGAAGTGTGAGGTGTCTTGGAGGGTGCCCCATGCGTGCGCTCTCTCAATACCTCTAGTCCTGCTCATGTGAGTTGGCTGAACACCAGTGGCATAAAAAAACTTGAGGGGCCCCCTTGCAAAGTACGTAGTGGGGCCGCCCGCCAGACTGACTCAGGTGCTCTCGGGCCTGGGTTCTGTGCTGAGGGGACACCCTGGAGATTGCCCCCCACACTGCAGGGCTAGGGTAATGTTTGTTACACCATTGCTGGTTGGGTCAATTACTGTTCTCTTTGCTCCTGGTGAACATTGGGTAACCACTGCTCACAGTGGACGGGCTCCTGCCTGAGCCGCTTGACACAATTATTCCCAGAAGCCCCTCCAGTACTCTCAACTGGACCTAGCTCCCTCCAACGCTCTCCTCTTCTTCACAGTGCACACTGATCTTGGCAAGCAGGCAGGCACTGGAACTCCAGCTGCAGAGCAGGAGGTCCTAGTTTCCTTGGGTGATGCCCCTTCCCCTCGAAGGAAGACTAGAAGGCCCTGGCCCCCAGTTCTGATCACAGGCAGAATTCTTGCAGAGCTTCCCCTTCTCACACAGCCTGTCTGGCTGCTTGGCAGATGGAAACTATTGTCGTCTCATACCCCCATTCTTATAGTCCATTTTCAGACACCAAAAGTGATAGGGTCTGGGTCTTCAACGTTCTTGGTTGAGGTTCTGCCTATTTTAAAGTGTATACCTCTCCTCTCCCTCTTCCTCTTGAAAAGATGTCTGTCACAGCAGGGGTGACTCTGAAGCTAATAATCCACATCACAGGCCATGGAAATGACTAGAGTTCACACCAGGATGTCAGGTACAGTGAAATGTGCATTAAAAGGTTAAAATCAAGTTCCCAGTCCCACACTTTATAGTTCCCTTATCAGACCAATCACCTTCCTGAGACGTGTCCAGGCCTCTTTCTTGTGATCTCTCATTGAACGTGTACAGGGGAGGCCCATTCTCCCTCCTCAAGTGAGTCCCTCCACCTGATTCCTCCACCTCCTCATGTGTTCACCAGCCAGGCATGGGCCTTCCGAAATGGAACCCAGGGTCCTTCATGTAATGTGCCATTAAGACACACTTGTACTCAGTGTCTGTACAACGCACAAGCACTGTCCAGTTACTTACATGTACTGTTTAATCACAGGTACACATACACTCAGCACATACATTCACTTTCAGTGCACTTCACAGTACTGTAGCCTGTCTATTCTGTGGCACTTGCTGACACACATACACACACCGCACACATTCAACATGCGTGCACTGCACACCACTATACCCTTCAGGTACTGTACTACTCACAGGTACGCATACACCCAGTACAGGCACTCACCATGCACACAATGCATAGCACTATATCTTTAATGTACTGCTCTCCTTGCAGTTACATGTACACTGAGTACTGCACATCATTGCTCTATCCCTGTGATGTACCCTTCCCAGGCATGCCTACAACCACTGCAGAATCACCACTACTGCACTGCACAGAGCTTCACATCTAACTGATGTAGGCCAATGGTGAGTACAGCACTCAGTAGAGTTACTTTAAAAAGTGAGTGATACAACTCAGTGAATCAGCGTAACAAGCGTTTGCAATGCACTCGGTCTCAAATTTGCAAGAGTTAGAGTTATTGGCTGTGCAAATTACAATGTATTTTAACCATGTGTTTTTGTTTAGATTGGAGTGGAAGTATGTGGTTTGGGGTGGAATTGTGTGGGTAGAATTGGAATTGCTAGTTGTGGAATTGTGTGGGGTGGAACTGTGTGATGTGTAGTGTATTTGTGCAGTGGAATTATGTGGCATGGTGAATCGATAGAGGTGAGAGCTGCAAAGAATAGATAGAAAGGACAATAGAGAGGGATATTTGGCTTGTGCACAAAGTGGTGAATAAACTACAGACAGAGGAGCAGAAAGAGACTGTGAAAAAAAAGAAATAAGGGGAGACCAAGTCAAAGACGCATAAAGAGGGTGCGCATATGTATGCAGAAGATACTTCAAGAACAGAAGGAGAGTGTGGCTTTGAGGGAAGGAAATCTTGAAAAGGCGCTAGAAACAAACTGTGCTCAAAGACGTGAAGTGAGTCATTGAGAGAGCGAAAGAGATGTTTGAGGGAAGAGTATGAGAAAGAGAGGAACAAGGGAAAGGGGAAACGTGGGGAGTGGCGAGAGGTAGACCAGTGCACAGCATGAGGAGGTACAGAAAGCTAGCATTTGTGAGCAGGCAGTACAGGGAGGAGACAGGGAGTTCGAGGGAGGAGGGAGGCAGTGGACTTGCGAGATGAGCAGGAGTAGTGGGAGTGTGAGAAAGAGATGAGAGGGGCAGTGGCTTTGTGAGGGGAAGATGACAGGGTTGGTGGAAGTCAGGCTAGCCTGCCCTTTATTTCAGTAAGCAGGCTGGAGCCAAACCTAAGGCAAAGGGAAAACTGAAAAGAACCAGTTTCAGAATTAGACACAGGAGTGTCTCCTACCCATAGACTAACACTGGGCATAAAAGTGGCATTTTCAGACTTAAAATCAGAACACTCCTGAACACAAGAAGAACTGTCCTGCAGACTGAAGAAGAAAGACTGGACCTGCGTGCCTTTAACACAGGACCCCATAAGTGACTCTGAGTCTCAGTTGGCTCACCTTCCTTTAGAGCTACAGAGGCAAAAGAAGATTCTAGGAGCAATTCCTGCTTCCCAACCAAGCAGACAAACTAGACCTGACCTGGTCCTCTTTGCTGACCTCTGTGAGAGTGAATCTTGACCACCTCAAGTGCTGGACCCTTGACTGTACTCATAGTGTACTTCTCCCTCCTTAATTGAAGGTGTTTCTAGATCTGATTCAGAGCAGAACAGTTGATGAATAGCCTTGCATGCAGCACTATAAAGCTCCTGATCGTAGCAGCACTGGATTTAGCATAAAGTGGCACAGTGTATTGCATCGCAATGCCGTACCTTGCAGCTCCTGATCAGTGGCTTCATTTGACCCAATCCAGAGCCTCGCACTGCAGCACCGCACAGTTCCTGATTGACAGCTGAACAAGTTCTGCTGCAAAGCGGTGGAGGGTCTTGCATCGCAGCACCACGCCACTCCTGACTGGTGGCTTTAATAAACTTAACGGAGAGCGATGAAGACCCTCGCATCGCGGCACCCTTCAATCCCTGCACCAAGGACGTTGGGTACAACTCCCAGCAGACCTATTCGGATCCTGTACCAAGCCCAGCCTCTGTTGTCGTCGGTCTAAACTTGTGACTTTGTCCTGGTTGGATGGGACCAGATACCTGCATTTGGCGCTTCATACTTCTTGACGCTATTTTTATCTTAAGCCATTAAACATTAAAACGTATGGCTGTACTGATTCGATTTTTGTTGTTTTTTGGTCATTTCCTTCATTAAAATAGTCTCTATTTTTCTAAATTGGTCGGGGAATGTTCTTGTTTAGCGTTTTCACTTTATATCTGTTAAGGTGTTGCAAAAATACTTTACACATTGCCTCTAGGCCAGGTCAGACTAACTTTTGCCAAGCTACCAGAGGGTTAAGCACAGGTCTATTAAATAACAAATGTGGTCCACCCTGACAAGGATTATGAATATTATTTGAAGCGTGTCCTCTTCAACCAATAATCAATTTCCTGACAGTACCACTTGGCATTGACTTAATCAAAAGCTTGTCAAAGTCAGCTACTGGCCAACCTCTAACCACCCCATCACACCATAGACCCAGCCAAGACTTTAGAAGCTCTGGGTCAATGTATTGGTCAATTCCAGGCTTGTACACACATTTAAACCAAGGCTACGCCGTCACCACCCCGGAAAAGTTACATGATTAGTGTCCAGGCTTCAGACCGATTGGAAAATCATTATTTGCTTATGTATCTAAAAATTTAATTTTTCAGTTTTTCGGTAACATGCTTCATTTTAAGGTGTAAAAAGCATATTTCACAGATTTTGCTGTGTTGTTCTGTAGGGTTTTGATTTTGCAATAAAAAATGCTAAACATTTTCTCATATAAAATTGCATGTCCACTGACGATGAAAAGGACATGATAAGCTGTGGATTCTGACTATTAACCCAGTATATTTTTCACCTGGCACAACAATCATTCCCTACAAAAACTTCTCTAGACTTTTTTCCCTTTTGAGTTCTGTATCATTAGGTTTTGCAATTACTGTCTAACATGTACCAATGCTTGATAACACTGTTTTTTAGTATTTGGGGGACATTCATGTAAAGTCACTCCTGAGGGTTGTGGCAGACCTGATGTCCCAAAGGTCAACAGTCCTAAATTATAAATTCCTGCAATGAGGCACTTGGTTTTTCATTTGAAAACTGTTTATGGAGATGCAAAGAGTAGAGGGGTCAGGTTTAGAAGTAGCAGGATATGCAGCAGTGGTGATAGAACACAAAATGTCTGGCAGCAGCAAGCACAAAATAGAACATTGAATTAGCTAAAACTGTCAGCCTTTCAGCCTTTACCTAAGATGTTTTTCATGTACACATAGATACCAGCATTGCAAAATCATCAGTGATTGGGGAGGATCCCACAAAGAAGGTCTCAGGCCCATGGACTTCTGTTTCTGAGAAGCTGAGGAAAGGACAACAAGCAACACTTTCATGAAAATAGGAAAAGGTGAGAGTAGAATCTCCATGCATTTATGGAAAAACTAGTCAGTAGACCAACACACTCAGCAGTCCTGGATCCTGTTCCTTTGTTCAACATTGAAACTACAAACTCAATGGTTCAACCAACGTCTTTGTATGATCCTTCCCTTATCACTTTCCATCTTTTGCATATGTGTTCTCCAAGACTACATTTATACTTATCCCGGCCAGATACTACAGTATTATAAGGGAGGAAGAGTTGACAGGAGGCTGGATGGATCACAATACATTTTTGGCTTCCGTTTATATGTTCTTGGTGGTAAGTAAGACCATACTTTAGGGGAAAATACATGTTACCACGCAATTATGAAAGCAGGTTTTTGGCGATGGTAATGTGTTACAAAAATACTTGTCCATTTATTAATTGTGCTACAATTTGTTGTGGTGGTAAAACGTTGTGTTGTTTTTTGGGTTGTTATATATCTGTGCTGCACTATCACCTAGTGTTGAACTGGTGATATAGTACTGTTTTGTTCTGACTGTGTTGTTTTGTTTTGCCTTGTGTTTTATTTATGTTATTATGTTCATGTGTATCATGTGAGACATAAGAGAAAGTTACAAGTAAACTTTGCACTTCTCTGTTCAAAACCCAACTATGCAGAAGAGAACTGTTAGGAGTTTTGAGAAATGACTACTTTGGAGATGGTATTGGGTTGTAACTGCTCTTCATCCATAGACAAATAGTGTCATTTACCAAAGATGGAGAATAGTGCAAGGAAACGCATTAAAATGAATGATAGGCACTACATCTACTGGCACTGCCCCGATGCCCACAAAGTATGCCCCTACACTCAATGATTCAGGTTCTTACTCATAAGAGTGAATTGTCACATGTTGCATTGTTTGCTTTAGAGACTTTAACAAATGCATCTACATTTCCAGCCAAAAAGGACCATAATGCTTTGATTTCCAGTCACAAATAATCACTACCACTGCCCATGGTGTTACAATATGCTGCTCCACTATTTAACATATCAGTTAGCTACCACTTGTATTATTGTAACATTTAGGGTCATATTTACAAGGGGATAGAGCTACAAGAACGTCACGTTTAGCGTTGTTCTGGTGGCGCTGTGCCATTCTCCATATTTGCAAAGCGGTGTTAAGCTACTTTTTGTGGCTTAACACCGCCTTGTAAATACATCTACCTTACATTCATCACTTAGTGTGAAAGAGGCGTGCAATGGGTGTTGCAGTGGGCGGTTCATCGACACATCCATTGCTATTTGATGCTGCCCCAGATTTACAAGGATGAAAGAACAGGTGGTAGATTGGCAAAATGAGGAGTAATAATTTTATTTCTTCATCGCTTTTGCTTTTTATATGTGTGCTGCATTCTGCCGCACACATAAAAAGTAAAGAATTGTCATTATGGATTGTTTATGTTAGGAAGGTGTCTCTTCCTTCATAAAAATAATCATTCCCTGCAACGTAGGCACACTTCCCTGTGGTACAAGGGTGTCTTTGTTGGTGGTAGGCAGCTAATTTTAGCACCAGCGCTAAGGAAAGCACAGGGCTACAGTGTGCTGTTGTAAATATGATGCATCATCGCATTTTGGAAATGCCGGAGTGCGGTCCTGCCAATTTTGGGGAGCTCTGTGCTCCGACATTTCATTAGAAAAAATGCCCACACAGTGCTCACTTTATGTCATGCAGCCCAGGAAACGTCTGCATCTGTAGCTGTTTCACACTTAAGATCCAGATGTTCTGCTAACAACCCTGCGCTGTAACATAACCCGATCCTTGGAAACCTTAGCTTCTATCAAACTGAGAAGGACAAAACTGGCCCATCCAACGTTCATCAAAATGTGTCGATAAAGAATTGGCAAAACTGAAACAAGAATTTCGCCATGTTTAACTTCATTGGTTAAAAGGACTCACTGTAGAGGATAAAACAGGTTGCAAAACACATAGGAGGTTTCACAAAGCCGCCTAAGAGTTTAAAGGGCGCGTCTAGCACCATTTGTATCAAAAGAGCCCTGAAACAAAGATTTTTTTTTTATATCTCTCAGGAACTGGACAGTGCAGAAGTTCAGAATCAAAAATGTCTGAAATCCATGATTTGAACTTACTCAACAACAATCTTTATAAACCCTGCCTTCTGACTGAAACACAATAAATGCTCTTTATTTTGATTACACTATTGGAAATACACCAGGCACCAGAGCTAGGAAAACATAATGAAAGCCTTCAAAATGGAACTGGAACATATATGAAAACACTGGTAGATTCTTTCCTTTACAAAGGATAGATGCCCACCCAATGCAACTATGATGTCATTGCCCTCCCTTCTTCAGAAGAAACTAACAGTGAGGCCTGTCCAACTAACTGCCAACCTCCAATCTTACCTGCTCCAGCAAGAATCTGGAGAACTGACCGACAGTCAGACTATGAAGAAAATAAACTTCACTTCTGAACAGCAGGGCCCCTTCCTCACTTTAGGCTTAGGCAGAGAAGCTGTTCAGGGACTTCTAGAACTCAGAACAGCTTTCAGAACTTGGGTTCCATTAAATGTATTTATTTATTGCCATTTATAAAGCGCGAACAAATACCCGCATGCGTCTCGGCGCTGGACAATTCGCATAACTTCAGCTCGGTATTAGATGCTCCAGAGGATTTTTAATGGAAGCTATTGATTAAAAAGCCATGTCTTTAATCTCTTGCGGAACTGGAGGAGTGAAGGGCTTAGCCTGATGTCTTGAGGCAAGGTGTTCCATAATTTGGGAGCAGCAACCAAAAAGCGGCGGTCGCCCCAGGACACTGTTTTGGAACGTGGGACCACTAACTGGTTAAGAGTGGAGGAACGGAGCTGTCTGGAAGGTTGATAGGGAACCAACTGGTCCTTAAGAAAGTGCGGACCTTGATTGTTTAGAGCCTTATACACTATACAAAGTGATTTAAACTTGATCCTATTCCGGATCGTCAACCCGTGGTATCTTTTAATGTTTTCTGATATGGCCGCGAATTTAGGTGTTCCAGAGAGCAAACATGCTGCGGCATTTTGTATCGCCTGTAGCTTCGTCGTGACCCTAACCTGAGCGTTTATCATCCCGGCAGCCACAGCGAATTGAGTAGGGTTTCTGATATGACACAAAAAAATGATTTGCTCATCCCCAACATCTGCATTAGTGGAGTGAAGGATCTCTCATGACCCCCAGCAGGCCACCATCAATGCGATTGCTGTGTCTCCTAGTGGGTCACAAATTGCGATCTACCCCAATAATATTCCAAAGATCAGGCGATATATGACCCCCCTAGGAATATCTATTTTAAAATTAATTTTTAGTACATGAGGAATTGCGATTTCCAGATTGTGATTTGATAAGAATTCCAATTTGTCAATGACAATTGCTAATGTTAGCGCAGGTGGCCCAATGTTGTGAGGGTGACACATGCATTGTAACTCTACTCAAATACATCTACCAGAATACACCAGACAAGCACCAGTCACAGAGAAAACTTTGTGACAATGTAAGCGGAGTCCACTGAATAACTCTGTGGCCTACAGGTAAACCTTGCAACAAACTCTATGCAACATTACACTTAGTAAAAACTACTCACTGCCCAAAAAGTGATACGTTTCACAAGCCGGTTCAAACAGGCTAGGCATCAGTTTCATACAAACACACAAGCTGTAAACTATATCGCCAATTATATACTGAACACCCTCATATATGTTCCTCACTTTCTCACGTAACAACTGGATGTCCCAAGGCTGCTGCAGCTGATCATTCCTTAAAGCTGATATATGTATTCATTGACAAAAAAGTCCTACAACCTAGTAAATGTCCACACTTTCGACACTGCTGTAAAATCATTGCAATAGTTTAGATAATGAATTTAATCAACCCTACAGTCTGTGCCTCAAAGTAGCCTCCCCCTACCACAATCCCCATGCAGAACTGACCTGTACACAACCATTGTTGGATCCCACTCAGGCTGCAACATCTCCTCCCCAAATCCCTCAGAAAGAACAAAGCGCATTATTTACAATGATTTGGCGTAGAGCAGCGCAGCAAGTGTTTTTGCTGAGCCGCCCTAAGACAACTTGAAAGGGAAGGAATGCACCGTATTTACGAGATAAGCCCATTCCTGTCCTTTCAGCCGGCACACAATATGGTGCCAAGCTCTAATGCAGGCACCCTTGCACCATGGTGCAGAGGTGGCTGCATGGGTGGCGGGATTGCATGGTTGTCTGCAGGGTTGTTTGGTTGCAAGCAGGCCCGGACTGACTACCGTTAGGAATGCTGCTGAGCTGGGGGCTGATTTCACTGCGGTGGGGGCTGATTTCATTCATGGAGACCTGCATTTGCTTTGAAATAATTAAAGCAAAACAAATTTCGTTCAGAACACGCAGGTACCCATCAATAAAATCAGCCCCCAGCTCAGTAGCATTCCAAAACGCCCGGTAGCCAGTCCCGCCCTGGTTGCAAGCTGCCTGCATGGGTTTTTCTCTTTCATTGTGTGCTGCAGAGTAGAATGAGAAAAAAGCAAGGAGAAATAAATATATTTCACCTGGCCTGCACTGGGGAGTCATACAGTTTTGACACTTTCCAAGGTTTGCAAATTTATGTAAATCGGGGAATATGTCAAAACCCATTGGTTGTGTGTGGAAACACCCATCGCAACGCCCATGGAATGCCTCCCTGACGCAGTGTAAGGCAACGCAGTGACTTGCGCTGTGTTGCCTAACTCCATATCTATGAGGCCATGCAAAGTGGCTTTGCGTGTCCTCGCCGACAGCGGTCTGCTGGACGCGCTGCTGGAGCATCATAAAAAGGTGACGCGCAGGTGGCAAATAGGCCCCGAGGTGTATTCACCTCAGTCTGAGC
This sequence comes from Lissotriton helveticus, assembly GCF_964261635.1. Lineage (NCBI taxonomy): Eukaryota > Metazoa > Chordata > Amphibia > Caudata > Salamandridae > Lissotriton > Lissotriton helveticus. The sequence goes on along the minus strand of NC_136057.1, from coordinate 230,046,320 downwards.
CCACCTTTAGAAGGTGTGTCTCCCCCACAGTGACGTGAATTAAAATTTGATAGGTATCCTTAGACATTGAGCAGGAATATAATTAATTGCAGGTCCTTCAGGAAGTCACTAAAAGAAATCTATTTTAAGAAGCAAACCAATCATAACCGCTGGCTAATTGTAGTAGAACTATCGATATTAACCTTCTCATGGTTAATTAATTGATTATAAACATTTCAAATGGTGGGTAAAACCAGTCTTTTGCCCTTAGTAACTGCTTCACAAGGCCTTGAAATATGGAACTGTTTTACTTACATTAGTATTCTTTAGCCATCCTGGTGACCAACACACCAGCTTATTTTAATGACGTGAAACAATTAAAGGGTGTTTTGGTCACGAGGAGCACTTTAATCCGTAGACAGGGAGAACTTCCTTTCAGTAGAAGTGTGAGAGTGTCAAAGTCGTTTAAGACATTTACATGAAGCAGTCACAGGCTTTGGGCAGAATTGAACACGTGTACCTTGATGTGAAAGGCTGGTACATATATATATGCCTTGTGAGGTCCTCTGTTAAATTATGTCACCTGACACCGTCATTCATGTATTGTGGCTGCTCTTTCCCTGTTTATCTTTATGTACTTAAAGGCATGGTTGTTGCATTACGTTTATGCATAGTGGATATCATAGTACTGAGCTCAATTTACTGTAAAACTGAAAGTTTACATGTTATCTTTTAAGCATTTATTAATTGAATCCATAGTATTAAGAAAGTGCAGACTCGTCAGCAAAACTTGTATCCTGGCACTAACTTACAGGAACTTATCTTGCTAAAGGTGCACTTGCCAAATACAGATTGCAGAGTGGAGTTTACTTTGGGTAAAATCAAGGCTTCAAGGCCCTTCTGAATTGCAACAGCTCGGATGAAAAGCCTCCACACTCCTTCCATAGCGCTGGGTACTGTAATGACATTCAAGCTGCGCACTCGAGTCGGGGGCTGAAGTGTTATGAAGTTCAATCCACCAGTGTCTTACGAATAATGGGGCATATTACCAAGGGCATTATCGCCGCATTAGCGGGACTTTTTCCCGCTAATGCGGCGATAATTTTATCGCCCTATTACCAAGCTGTCGCTAACAACAGTTAGCGACAGCTTGTAGGCAATAGCGGGCATTTAGGGGCCCACTTTGCATGTCAGCGATAATTATCGCTAATGACATGCAAAGTGGGCGTGCCAAGATGTTAGCGACTGAAAACAGTTGCTAACATCTCTAACTCCTATTAACAACTTTTGGAAATATTCGCGCTAAGCGCGAATATCTCCAAAAGCTAACGCCTGCCCAGAGCAGTTCTTAGCCATGTTATCCAATGGAAGGTGGATAACATGGCTAAGAGCATTGTCACGATAATGCATGAATATCGCTGATTTTTCAGCGATATTCATGCATTTCGCAGGATTTTTACCGCTTTTGAGATAAACCTTGATAATATCAAGGTATCTCAGCGGTAAAAATCCTCGGTGCTCGGCGATATTTTTTTCCCGCTAACCAAGCAATAGCGATAATTATCACTATTGCTTGGTAATATGCCCCAATATCCCTTTCTCTACAAGATGTTTTAGCCCAAGTAGAACGCTATCCTTCTTGCCCACAACAGAACAGGATCCAGTATAACAGCCTTGCAGTATTTATAGGGCCATTATTGACCAGTCGCTGTAAGGTGTGAGGACCAATAAACCTCCTGAAATATAGCCTCAAGCCAAAATAATAAATCTGTTGTAAAAGGATGATCAGCACACACTTATTTCCAAGTATAAATACATTTACTGAGATAATTATTATCATGTAGCAAAGTACAGGAACTTTCTTGGAGAAATATTCCAAAACGTATTTGGGGTAATCCTTTATTCTTTTTTATTCTTCACAGTGTAGCCAAAGCGTTTGGTCCCTTCTTGGGACTTCTTCAGGGCTTAGTCACACAATTGGTTTTTTACAATGACACATATTCCCCAAAGTTTGAAAACATAAAATTCTTGTTCTGTTTACTTCGTAGATGAGTAATAAGTCCAAGCTGTTGAATTAAGCTATTGTTTTTTATCAGTTATTCTGGCCAATGTTGGACATCGCACCAAAGATATGCGGTCAGCCGTCCGCCCCCCTTTGAGTGGTCACTGGAAATAGACAAATTACATTTCAAAATAATAAATCCACTGCAGCCGAGCCATCAATTCCGGAAGTCCAGGGACACTCGTGTTTCTCTAAGTTATGTTCTCTGGCAGTCCCGTTTATTGGATCACCAGTCTCAAGATACAATAATGTTGCATCACAAGGTTGTAGCCCTTTTTCACTAAAAGAGTTAATGGCAGCTGTAAGCAAGCAAAAATCTGGATAGGCCACAGGCCACAATAGTTAACCTCTACAAACGGGACCCCATCCTACAGGGCCACTACATCACCTCTATCAGTAATGCTGTTTTATTGGTAGTTTCTATCCCAGCCACTTGGCTGGGAGCCAAGATAACACCCATCTTAAAAAAGGTGATAAGCAATGAGCTTGCTTGACAACATCTAAAACGTATTTTTATAAAGGATTGTTATTAAGGATTGAGAGAATAAGATATATTTTTCCAACTGCCAGGACACCTTCAGGAATAAAAGGGGCCCAACAAACCGGGCTTTCTGGTTCTATCTCCTTTTGATTAGGTTTGTGACACTGAAAAAGCAACCACTTGACGTGGTATTTGTAGATTTACACTGTGCCTTACACAAAGTTCCCAGAAACGTATTGTGTACTCTGTGTGACCCGGTTGTTTCTCCTGGTGTTTTAGCTCTACTAAGCTCTACTAATCAGGCTCACAAAGGTAATTTTGCAAAGATTTGGGGCTCTAATGGAGAAGCCACATGATCATTTTCATGCTAAGGTAAGTACAACCGGGATGCTCTCTAGCGCCCATACTATTCTGAATGTATATCACTGGCGTGGATGAATATGTTAAATGCAGCAAATGCTATGCTCCAGCCTTGGGAGGAGAAAAGTTAGCAACACTTTTGTTTGTCGACTACATTCTGCTGGTTTCAAAAACATGCACTGGTCTTCAGAACATGCAAAACATTTCAAAGACTTTTGTTCCTCCTAAGGCCTTACAACCAATTCTGATGTTCTGCCTTCACAAGGACTCAAGAAAATGTCTCTTCTCTTCTTCTCCCCACGATCAAATCAATCACTAGCCATACTTGGTGACACACTTTGTACCTGACATGAAGTGGAGGCAGTACTTGATTTACTTAGGAAATCTGATGCCCTATATGACCAGTAATCCTCTCTGCTGTGCCTACATCCTAAGGAGTGTAGCTGATTCAACTGGACCTGCAGGCATATCAATCAGAACTGTCGAGCCTCAAACAGGTTTCTGAACTATCACACTATCATTTTGTTTTATTTTTGTGTTGAAAGATGATAAAATTAGGATAACCATGAATCCATATTTAATTTACTGATAAGTCCCTAGTATATGGTACTACCGGTACCCATAGCTTGTAAATTGAATGGTGCTAGTGGGATGCGGGACCAATTGTGCCACTCATTAAGCTGGCATTCGAAGAAAATGTACCAGGCGTGCCATTGCAGCCTGTAGTGCAGTTTAAAACTGCTGTATTGTCAATGGGACAACTCCTGTTTTAAATACGTATAAGCCACCCCCAAGATAGGCTCAAAATGTTTGTAGGGCAGTGTGCATAGTGTTTAAAAATAGGACCTGTATATTTTAATGTTTCACATGGTCTAGCAGTGAAAATTCCCAAAAGCATTTTTCACTTGGACAAGGTTGGCTTACTCATATAGAAGAACAGGGTTACGTTCTAACACCTTATGATGTACAACTACAGTTGTCAAAGACTTATTGTAATATGAATTTAAAATCTAGGCTAATGTTCAAGTCGGATTTTAAATGACTATTTTGAAAATGCTTCGATTAAAAGTAGGCATTTGCCTGACTAACCCAAGTGTTCCTTTCTGCCAGTATCCAGGGCCACCCAACCTTTAATGGATGTGCTGTGGCTTGATGCGTATTCCTCACAGTGAAAAAAGATCTGGGTTTGGATGGTTTTCTGACCATACAGCTGCGACCTTGCCATGATTGTGCTTGGAATTGTATTTTGGTGCTGTCCACAGCCCTTACTAGTGAAGAAGTCTACACCATCACTGGAAGATGTAGCTCACTCCTTAGCTAGCCTGCCCTTTATAAACAAAAACCTTATCCGCAAGCTACAGAACGAGTCTCCGCCCCTTGGTTTACCGTTGCACTGTCGGCTAAGCGGCAGCAGTGTAAGGTTGCCGAAAGAGCTTGGCGGGTTAAATACGATGAGGTGGCCAAGGTGACCTTTAAGAACATGGTTAAGGAGTATCACCGGGAGATTCGCCTAGGTAAGAAAGCCTACCTGGCAGGGAGAATAGAAGCGGCCTCCAACTCCTGTAAGTTAATTTTCTCTATAGTCAGGGAATTTACATCGCCACGGATAAACATCGCTGAGGAGAGGCCCTCCGATTCCTGGGCGGCGGATCTTGCCGTTTTTTTTACGAGCAAGATCCAACTTATACAGGCCTCTTTTCCACTTGCTACATCCGCGGAGCGTACTGCCACTGAGGCCATTCGATCGCCTCTGGCCTTGCCAGATCTGATACTGGGCGCTTTTCCATCTATATCGGAGCCCGCCTCCTTAGCACTCATGGGCAACTTGAAATCTGGCTCGCCCCTGGATCCTTGCCCTGCTAAGATACTGGCGAAACTGGCTGAGGTGATTAACCCTTTGGTCAATCCGCTGCTAAATCTTTCGTTGAGCCAGGGAGTGGTTCCGCAGGCTTGGAAGCAGGCTATGGTCATCCCGCTGCTTAAGAAGCCTGGTCTGGACCCTAAGGCCCCTGTTAACTATCGGCCCATCTCTCTGCTGCCGGCTCTTTCGAAAATTGTTGAAAAGCACGTGCAGACGGTGCTTTCCAATTTTCTAGAGGCGAACGAGATTCTGCATGCCACCCAGTCAGGTTTTCGCCCTAATCTTAGCACGGAGACTGCGCTCCTCGAGGTCTCTGAAACAATCAAGGAGATCTTGGATTCAGGGGGTAAAGCCATGCTGGTGATGTTGGATTTGTCGGCGGCTTTTGACACCGTTCCCCATGATGGTCTTCTCACAAGACTCTATGAGATAGGACTTCGGGGAACGGTGCTCAGCTGGTTTTCTTCCTTTCTAGCTGGCCGCCGGCAAACGGTCTGGGCCTCACCAGATTCCGCCGTGATGCCCCCACTGGGTGTTGGGGTCCCTCAGGGCTCTATTCTGAGCCCGACCCTCTTTAATATCTTCATGACCCCTTTGGCGGCATTGGCGGAGTCGTTCGGGGCCCGGATCGTATCTTATGCCGACGATACCCAGCTCCTCTTCTCGTGTAAGAGAGGAGGAGATTTCGAGGGGGAGAGTATCCGGGATTGCCTTGGGGCTGTGTTTCAATGGTTCCAACTGCACAGCCTCAAGTGCAATTCCGATAAGTCCGAGATACTCTTCTTTGGGTGCGATACGGAGCCAGACTGGCAGGCCTGGTGGCCTATCGACATGTTCCCCCCTACGTGTTCATCCCAAATAGCTAAAAACTTGGGTGTTAAGATGGACACGGGGCTGACAATGAAAGCCCAGATTTTGGGGGTGTCGGCCATGTGCTTCGGCCTCCTCAGGATGCTGCGGAGGTTTCTTCCCCTGTTATCGGAGGAGCACCGGAAGTTGACTGTACAGGCCCTGATAGGCTCCAGGTTGGATTATTCAAACATTTTATACCTGGGCCTGCCAGAGTACCTGTTACAGCGACTACAGGTTGTACAGAATGCTGCGGCAAGGGCGGTCTACGGAGTGAACAGGCGTACCAGCGCTGCGGGTTTGCTCCAGACCTTGCATTGGCTCCCAATCCGTAAGCGGATTGTCTTCAAGGCCCTGACTTTGGCATATAAGGCCCTTCATGCGTCGGGAGCGAAGTATCTCCAGAGGAGACTGACTTTTTACCAACCAGCTCGCTCTCTGAGATCAGAATCTTTATTTCTGGCTTCTGTCCCACGAGTGAAGAGAGCATGTCTGGGAGGTCGCTCCTTTGGATTACTGGCACCCCAATTATGGAATTCTCTGCCCCTCTCCCTCCGGGGATCCACTGGCTTATTAGCCTTTAGAAAGGACCTTAAGACCTGGCTGTTTGTCCAGTAGGCCTGTCTTGTGTGCTGTGTTTTTTTCTTTACTTTTGTATCTTTCTCTCTTTTAATGTGTTATGTTAGTTTACTGCAGCCTTCTTCAATTAAAAGCGCCGGGACACTCTTTTTGAGTAGCCGTGCGCTCTACAAAAAACCATTTAACATAACATAACATAACATAACAGAACATCCAGAACGCTGCCGCAAGACTGGTCCTCAACCTGCCAAAACACTGCCACATCTCCCAGCACCTGCGCACACTCCACTGGCTCCCCGTCGAGGCGAGAATCACCTTTAAGATGCTCACCCACGCACACAAGGCCCTCCACGGCACCGGACCAGCATACCTGAACAGCCGACTCAAATTCCATGCACCCCAAAGGACCCTATGATCAGCCCAGCTCTCCTACGCCGTGGTCCCCCGCACCAGAAAGACCAGATCGGGAGGCCGCTCCTTCTCCTTCCTCGCTGCCAAAGCATGGAACGCCCTTCCGCTCCACCTCAGACAGACAACATCGCTCCCTATTTTCGCAAGAAACCTCAAAACCAGGCTCTTCGACAGACCCCCTCCTTGATGGAATGGAACCTGCACCCCCCCACCCCTAGCGCCTTGAGACCCTTACGGGTGAGTAGTCGCGCTTTAACAAACCCCTGATTGATTGATTGAGTAAGCAGGCTGGAGCCAAATATATGACAAAGGGAAAAACTGATCTGAACCAGTTTCAGAATTAGACAAAGGAGTGTTCTCGGCCCACAGACTGACACTAGGCATAAAAGTGGCATCTTCAGAAAATAAAATCAGAACACTCCTGAACATGAGAAAATTCAGAAGATGTCCTCCAGACTAAGGGGCCGATTATGATCGCGGATATTCCGCATCCTCCTGGCCGGCGGAAGCCACCGCCGGCCCGGAGGATGCGGAATATCCGCGGCGGACTGAAAAAATACCCCCCGCCAGATTAGGATGGCTGGGGGATATTTTTTCCGTCCACAGCTTTTTCGCCGCGGTCGCCTTCCGACCGCGGCGAAAAAACTCTAACATGGCTGGCGGTGTCTATCAGACACCGCCAGGCATATTATGATGGCGGCGGTCTTATGCCTTTCCACTGCGGCATTTCCGCCGTGGAAAGGCATACGGTGTTTTCTTTGGGGGCCCGTTGCGGGGCCCCAGGGGTGAAGGGGGGTTGTGGTTGCACATGGGGGGTACCTATGGTACGGCCCTGCCTTTGCGTGCATGAAGCGGCAGGCACCACGCGGTGCCTGCCGCTTTGTGCATGCAAATGCACTGCTTTCATTTTTAACATTGCGGCGGGGGCCGCTTCAAGCAGCACCCGCCGCAATATTAAAAATACAGGATGTGACCGCCAGGGTGGCGGTCACATCCTAATTTGCACGGAGGGACCGCTGCTGCCCCTACGGACGGTCCCTCCAACTCTGGGGTGGCAGACGTCCGCCATCCTAATCAGCCCCCAGATACGAAAGACTAGACCTGCGTACATTGAACCCAGGACCCTAGAAGTGAATCCAGTGCCCTGTTGGCTCTTCTTCGTTTAGAGCTCCAGGGACGTAAGCGCTTCCAGGATCCTTATATGCTTTTCAGCTGAGCAGACACAAATAGACCTCGCCTGGTCCCCTTTGCTGGCCTAAGTGAGAATGAATCATTGATCCCCCCCAAGTGCTGTCCTTAAAGTCCAGGACCCTTGACTGTAGTCTTGGTGTACCTCACCCTGCTTAATTTAAGCAGTCTCTGGATCTGATGCAGAGCAGTACAGAGCGATGAATAGCCTTGCATTGCAGCACTACACAGCTCCGGATCGCACCAGCACTGGATTCAGCATGAAGCATCACAGAGCATTGCATCACAGTGCTGTACCTTGAAGCTCCTGTTCAGTGGCTTCAATGGACCCAATCCAGAGCCTCGCACTGCAGCACTGCACAGTTCCTGATTGACAGCTGAACAAAATCTACTGGAATGCGGTGGAGGGTCTTCCATCGCAGCACCACGCTACTCCTGACTGGTGGCTTTAACAAACTTGGCGCAGAGCGACAAAGACCCTCGCATCGCGGCACCGTTCAAACCCTGCACCAAGGACACGGGGTACAACTCCCAGCAGACCAGATCTGGTCATGCGCCAAGCCCACGCTCCATCCTTGTCGGCCTAACTTGTGACTTTGTCCTGGTTGGATGGGACCAGGGGGCATATTACCTAGCAACAGCGATATTAATAGCTAAGTAGGGTTAGCGGGAATCATTTTATCATCGAGCTCCGCCGATTTTTATCGCAGATAAACCTTGCTATTATCAAGGTTTATCTCAAAAGCGATAAAAATCGGCTGTAATGCATGAATATCGCTGAAAAGTCAGCGATGTTCATGCATTACCGAGCTAATGCTCTTAGCCATGTTATCCACCTACCATTGGATAACATGGCTAAGAACTGCTCTGGACAGGCGTTAGCTTTTGCAGATATTCGCGCTTAGCGCAAATATTTCCAAAAGTACGCCTTTGTAGGTAATAGGAGATAGCGATGTTAGCGACTGTTTACAGTCGCTAACATCTTGGCACACCCACTTTGCATGTCATTAGAGATAAATATCGCTGACATGCAAAGTGGGCCCCAAGATGATCGCTATCTCCTACTAGCTGTCGCTAACTGGTGTTAGCGACAGCTAGGTAATAGGGCGATAAAATTATCGCTGCTTTAGCGGGAAAAATTCCCGCTAAAGCGGCGATAAGGCCCTTGGTAATATGCCCCCAGATACCCGCATTTAGCGCTTCATGCTTCATGATGCTATTTTTACCTAAAACCGTTAAATCTCTGGCTGTTGTGATTGGATTTTTTTTTGGTTTTGGGTCTTTTCATTCATTAAAATAGTCTCTATTTTTCTCAATTTTATTAGTATTAGTCTTGTGTAGCGTTTTCATTTTATTTCGGTTAAGGTGTTGCAAAAATACTTCACACATTGCATCCAAGTCAGGCCAGACTGCTTTCATGCCAAGCTACCAGAGGGTTCAGGACAGGTTTATTAAGTAACTAATGTGGTTCACCCAGACAAGGATTGTGACTATTATTTGAAGTGTGTCCCCTTTAACCAATAGTCCACTTCCTTACAGTACCACTTGAGATTGGCTTAATATGGTCTTAGATGGTGGTGCCTGTCTGAAGATCAAAGGCTTGTCACGGGCAGCGAATGGCCAACCTCTAACCTCCCCTGTCACAGCATTGCCCCAGCCAAAGTGTTCAGAAGCTCCGGGTAAAAGTATTGAACAGCTCCAGGCTTGTACACACATTTAACCCCAGGCTATGCTGTCTCCATCCCAGCAGATATGCATGATTAGTTGTTTCTCATTTTTTCAGTAACGTGCTTCATTTTAAGTTGTTTATAGCATTTTACTGCTTTTGTTGTGTGGTTCTGTAGGTTTTTTGTTTTGGAATAAATAAGGAAAAACACCTTGGCTTATAAAATTGCGTTCTATTTGATGATGGAATTATAATAATAAGCTGTAGATTCTGACTATTAACCCAGTATATTTTTCAACTGTCACAACAAACATTCCCTACAAAAACTTTCTGTTGTAAATCTCTAGACCTTTTCCCTTTTTAGTTCTAAATCATTAGATGTTGCCATTACTGTCTAACATGTACCAATGCTTGATAACACTGTTTTTCAGTAATTAAGGGACATTCATGTAAAGTCACTCCTGAGGTTTGTGGCAGACCTGATGTCCCAAAGGTCAAGAGTCCTAAATTATAAATTTCTGCAATGAGGCGCTTGGTTTTTCATTTGAAAATCTGTTTATGGAGATGCAAAGAGTAGCGGGATCAGGTTTAGAGGTAGCAGGATATGCAGCAGTGTTGGCAGAACATACAATGTCCGGCAGCAGCAAACACACAATAGAGCAATGAACAAGCTAATACTGTCAGCCTTTGCCTAAGATTTTTCATGTACAAATAGATACCAGCATTGCAAAATCATCAGTGACCGGGGAGGATCCCACCGGAGATGTTCACAAAGAAGGTTTCAGGCCCATGGACTTCCATTTCTGAGAAGCTGAGGAAAGGACAGCAAGCATCGCTTTCATGACAATAGACAAAAGGTGAGAATAGAATCTCAATTTATTTATGGAAACAGCACAAGCAGGACCAGGTAGTGAAAGGAGTCCTTACACAAATAACAATATAACACTTAAGGATTTTGGGGGCCGGGGTTAGAATTATTTAGGGAGCCCCTGTTCGGAACAGCTTTGAATTTATGACCTATTTCTGCTCTTTCAGGTCCTTTTTGGCCAGGTCACTGACAGAGCACAGGCACACTGGCCCACATTCGGGGTCAGTGCCTTGCGTTCTCAATATTGTAACACAGCAGCGGCTCACTAATATTACTGCAAATAAACTGTGACACCATCCCATTTCTCAAACGTGAGTCTTATTTTCAACTTAAATAAACTTTTTAATGGATGTTTCATGAAACATAAACTGCATTTCTCGGCAAAATGACTGCAATGGACTCGCACTTCACTCACATTAAAAATAAATTAAAAGGAAAATGTATTTGAAGCGGTCTGTTTAAGAATTATTCAAGGTGATTGGGGCAAGACCCTGCACAGAACAGAGCTGTCTCTATCAGGGGGTGGAGGGGGACTCTGAAAGGCTGGGGGCAGGGTCGCAGCCCACTTTGCCCTTGCCTTATAACGTCTCTGTGTGCACCACAGGCAGATGTGGTGCACTGCATCCGCAGGAAGGAAGCAGAATATAAAAATGCAAAAAATAAAACAACAAAATAATGTTAGTACCAAAAAGCAACATGTGAAATGGGGCCTGCTTGTCAAAAATGCATTTAAATTGGGTAGCAGCAGAAGTGTCAGCCAACTAGTCACTATAAGCAACATACGCAGCCGGATCCTGTTTTTCATATTCAAAATTGAAATTACAAACTTAATGGTGCAACCGCAGTCTCGGTAGGATCCTTCCCTTACCACTTTCCATCATATGTGTTCTTCAAGACTACATGTGAACCTATCCCAGCCAGATACTATAGTACTAAACGGGAGGTAAGACATGGCAGGAGGCTGGATCACAATACATTTTTGGCTTGCGTGTATATGTTCTTGGTGGTAAGTAAAGCCGCAATACTTGGGGGGAAAAGACATGTAACCACAGAATTATGAAAGTAGTTCTCTTGAGGTGTGATGTGTTGCAAAAATGCTTGTCCATATATTAATTGCATTACAACTTGTTGTGGTGGTAAAGAGTTACGTTGTTTTTAGGTTGTTATATATTTGTGCTGCACTATCGCCTAGTGTTGAACTGCTGATGTCATACAGTGTTCTGTATTGACTGTGTTGTTTAGCCAGGCTTTGTTTTATTTCTTTTACTATGTTCGTTTGCATTATGTGAGACATATGAGATGTTTACGAGACAAGTTTGCACTTCCCTGTTCAAAACCCTGCTATGCTGATGACTACTATTAGGAGTTTTGAAAAATGACTACTTTGGAGAGGGTATTAGGTTGTAGCCACTCTATAATCATGGTCAATTATTGTCATTTAACAAAGATGAGAACCTTGCAAGGGAAACTAATTGGAAATGAATGACAGGCACTACATCTACGGGTCTGGCCCCCAATGCCCACAAAGTTCGTCTTTAAACACAAATATCCAGGTTCTCACTCATATGAGTGAATTATAATTGTAATTGTAAAGCTACTCATATAGCGCGAACTGTCACACTACTGGTATCCTGTGGCTTGGATAAAAAATAAATAACGAGCATGCTAACGGGCCAAAGAATCAGAAAAAGAGGAGTCAGTCCTTGGGAAAGAGCCAGGTTTTCAGGATCTTTCTGAACTCAGTCAGAGAGCCAATTTGTCTGACACTCTGAGATAGTTCGTTCCATAGATGTGCAGCAGGTACACCGAAGGCCCTCCCCCCATCCTAGAACGCTTAAATGTAGGAATCATCATCAGATTAGCACTGGAAGAGCAAAGCTGCCTCTTAGGGAGGTACCAGGTGAATTATTCCTGCAGTGGAACAGGCCCCTGATGGTGTACCACTCTGTGCACCATAGATATCGATTTAAACCGGACCCTTTCCCTGATAGGCAGCCAATGTATGTCTCTTAAGGCCACAGTAGTGGAGGACCTACGTTGCCTATTTAGCACCAGCTTTGCTGCTGCCGACTGGACTCTCTGCAACCACTGGAAGATGTATTGAGGTGCTCCTAAGTACAGAGAGTTGCAGTAGTCCAGCCTGCTTAGCACTGTGCTTCTCTCTACAAGGGAGCGCAAGTCCTTTGGTAGCAGTGGGAGTGTCTGGCGAAGCATGCGCATCAAGGAGAAGCATACGCTGGCGGTTTTGTTTGCCTGCGACTCCATTTGGAGATTATTGTCCAACAGAATCCCCAGATTGCGCACCATATTGACAGGGGCCAGAGGTTCTTCTTCAGGGGTCAGCCTAAACTCCAGTGGCAGGTGCTTAGACATTTTAACCGAAGAACAGTACACCACCTTGGTTTTTCCACCATTTAACTGCAGCCAACCAGCGATCTGACGCATACACTCTCAGAACCTGTCCATGGATAATGCGTGTTTCCCTTTCACGAAAACGCCAGTTGAGTATCGTCAGCATAGTTGACTAGGTCAACTCCAAATGATTTAATGATGGGAAACAGGGGCTGCAGATAAATATTAAAAAGAATAGGGCTGATCGCAGAGCCCTGCGGTACCCCATAGATTACCAATGATTTGCTAAAGGTGTACGGTGCCATGGTCACCATCTGCTGTCTCCCCGATAAGTAGGACTGTAGCCGCTGCAGAGCCCGTCCCGTCACCCCTATCTTCCTCAGTCTCTTGTCATGAGTCAATTGACATGTTGCATTGTTTATGATAGAGAAGTTAACAAATGCCTCTACATTTCTAGAAAAAAAGGACCATATTACTTTAATATCTAGTCACAAAGAACCACTACCACTGCCCTTGCCAGTAAAATATGCTGCTCCACTATTTAACATATGTATTAGCCACAACCTGTAGCAAATACCCATATTAATGTAGCAATTAGAAGTGTATTTAAAAGGAGACAGCTCCACCAGAACGTCCCTTTTAAAAATGTTTTGTTGGTGCTGAGCCCTTCTCCATATTTACTAAGCGGAGCTAAGCCACTTTATGTGGCTTTAAGCCACCTTGTAAATGTGGCCCTTTACATGCATCACTTAGCATGAAAGAGGCATGCAATGGGTGTTGCTGTGGGCATTTCACCACAACACACATTGCTTTTGGACGCTTCCCACGATTTACAAGGATGTGTAAATCTGAGGTAGCGCCAACAATTATTGCCGTACAAGAACAAACGTTAGAATGGTGAAACAAGAAGAAATACTTTTATTTCTCCACATTATTTCTTTTTGTTCAGCACTTATAAAAGCACAAAATCACCATTAGGGATTGTTTATGTGCAGGAACAAAGAACATAAACAATCATTCCCTGCAATGCAGGCACCCTTACACCATACGTTTGCTCTACACAGTTAATTTTGGCACCAGTGCTAGGTAAAACACAGCGGTGCACAGTATTTTTGTAAGTACGTCTCATTCCTGCATTTTGAAAAATGTGGCTCTGCCAATTTTGGTGCAAAAGACACAGCACCGTGCTCTGACATTTCATTGTAAATATACCTCTTACAGTGCACTTTTCATATCATACAGCTCAGTAGGAGTCTGCACCTGTAGATGCTTCACACTTAAGATCCAGAGGTTCTGCTAACAATCATGCATTATAAGTAAGGCTCCCGGTTTTGTGGTATTTCTTTTTTTGTCATTTCCGTCTGCATTTACCCATATTTATTTTTTGTCAACTTTATCTGTATTTATCCTTATTTATTGTGGGTTTTGTGAAAAAAGTAAAGCTGAAACTAGTATATTTGCACATTTATTTAACCAATAAATATGCAGTCATGTTTGAATGCCTGCCAGGTTTCAGTGATATAAACACCTGCAGAAGATAAATCAATGCACTCATATGAAAATATGCATATTTCAGGGTCAGCCTTCTGCATAGCTACCCTTGAATAAGCCTCTTTGCTAAAATACCTTTCTTTTTTAACCCCCTTACCTATCAATCCACACAGTTATTGGCCTGGTAGTCATGACAAAGTGTATTTAGAATCGCTCAAAGGGGACCAATTTCCATTTTTATGCACATTTAAAAAATAAATATAGATAATAAAATTAATTTTCTTTCTGTATTTATCTGTAAAAATCAGTAAAAACGGAAAACAGGGAGCCTTAATTATAACATAACCTGAACCTTGGATAAGATAGCCTCTATCAAACCGAGGAAGACAAAAACTGGGCCAAAGTCCATTTAAATGTGTCATTACAGAATTGGCAAAACATAAGAATGTCGACATGGCATTCACTGTGGAGGATAAAACACTTTGCAAAATACATAGAAATGGGTTACACAAATCTGCCTAAGAGTTTAAAGGGCTTCTAGCACCATTTGTATCAAGGGAGCCCTGAACCAAAGAAAATAAATCATTAATATCTCTAACCAGTGCAGAAGTTCGGTATCAAAAGTTCTGAAATTCATGATTCGAACTCACTCAACAGCAATCATCTACAGACTCTGCCTTATCTCTAAAACACAATAAGTGCTCCCAATTCTGATTTACACTATTGGATATACACCAGGTACCAGAGCTTGCACAAATAACGGAAACCTTCAAAATGGAACTGTAACAGACATCCAGTGTTAGATGAGTTCCTTTCCCCGGAACACATGCCCACAATGCAAATATTTATTTATTTATTTATTTGCGGTTTTTATAAAGCGCAGCACTCATCCCGTGGGATATCATGGCGCTGAGAGATTTACGGTTTAGGGAAGAGCTGCGTTTTGAGTTTCCCTCGGAACCGGAGATAGTTGGTGGTATGTCTCAGGTCCGAGGGGAGCTCATTCCACCTTCTTGCTGCAAGGTAGGAAAAAGAGCGTCCACCTGTTCTGACCTTGTAGATGCGTTTAGGTTTCGCCAGGGCTGATTGGCATGATCGTAGGTTCCTGTTGGGTACATAGAATTCGATCTTCCCATGGAGTATCGAGGGGCCAGTTCTATGTAAGGTCCTATGTGCATGGCAAAGTAGTTTGAAGGCAGCCCTCTGGCGCATCGGGAGCCAGTGAAGTTTTTTTAAGCACTCTGATGCCGAGTCTCGCTTGCCTTTATTGAGAATGAGTTTGGCCGCCTGGTTTTGCACAATCTGTAAACGGGAGAATAACTGCTCATTCATCCCATTGAATAGTGCGTTGCCATAGTCCAGGCGACTAACCAAAAGGGCCTGAGTGACAGACCGTCTGCAGTCCAGGGGTATCCAGGGGAATATTTTGGTGAGAAGTTTTAGTATAGCAAAACCCTTGCCACTGATTGATCGGACGTGGTCCTTCATGAAAAGTGCGTCATCCATGATGATTCCCAAATTCCTGGCATGTTGTTTAGGGATAGGGGCCGTTCCAAGTGAGGGTGGCCACCATGTGGCGTCCCACACGTGTTTTGCTCCCCCAAACAGGAGGATCTCCGATTTGCCTGCATTCAGTTTCAAGAAATGCTTGTGCATCCATTGTGCCATTTCTGACAGACAGTTGTGTAGTTTGGTTTTGGTTACCTCGGGTCCCTCGCTCGCTGATGTCCTGACGCTCCCTCCATCAGAAGGAGCTACCGGTGAGGCCTGCCCAACTAATGGCCAATCTTCAACCTTCTCTGCTCCAGCAAAAATCTGGAGTACCCTCTATTACATGACCTACAGACTTCAGATTCATACAAAAAAAGACACTTCACTTCTGAACATTAGAACCTCTTCCTCACCTTAGAGTTGGCCAGAGAAGCTGTCCATGGACTTCTAGACCTCTGAACAGCTTTCGATACTTGTGCTCCATTAAATCATGGTGGCAGCCATAGTGAATCGAGTAGGGTCTGATATGACACTAGAACTGATTTGCCCATTCCCCAACAACAGCCTTAGTGGAGTTGAATGTTCTCTTCTAACCCCAGCAATTCACCAGCACTCTTATGACTCCTAGTGGTCACAAATTGGGACCTACCTCATCAATATTCATGAGATAGGGTGATTTGCGACCCCACTAGGAATATCTATTATACAAATATTTCTTTAGTACATGAGGAATTGCGATTTCCAAATTGTGATTTGGTTAGAATTGCAATTTGGCAATCGCAATTCCTAATGTTAGTCCGCATGGCCCAATGTTGCCAGACACTAGTATTGTAACTCAACTTTCCAACAAATACATCTACCAGAATACACCAGACTAGCACCAGTCACAGAGAAAATATTGTGGCAGTGGAAGCAGAGTCAACTGAATAACTCCTTGAACTACGGGTAAACCTTGTAGCAACATTACGCTTGGTTAGTCAAAACTCCTCATTGCCCAAAAAGTGAAACGTATCAGTAGAGTGGTCAAAATGCCTTTCAATACCTATTCACTATACACAACAGGTCATGTATCAGTTTTATACATACACACAAGCTGTAAACTATATTACTAAATATATGCGGTACACAATGAACTATGTTCCTCACTTTCTCACGTAACAACGGGATGCCACAAGGCTTCTGTAGCTAATTATTCATTAAAACTGATTTTATTATTTTTATTGAAGAAAATGTCCTAAAACCTAGTAAATGTCTTACGTGTTAGACCACACCTTCGACACAGCTGTATGATTGTTCTTTGAAAATCATATCAATAATGTAGATAATAAATGTTATCACAAATACACACTGTGCCACAAATTAACCTTCCTCTATCACAATCCCCATGCAGAAGTGACCTGTACACAACCATTGTTGGATCCCACTCAGGCTGCTACATCTCCTCCGCAAATCCCTCAGAAAGAACATAGGGCATTATTTACAATGATTTGGCCTAGAGCAGCGTACCAACCCCCAGATTCATCAAGGCTACATTCTGCGAATTCCAAATTGCGATAATTACCGAATCGCAATTTAGAATTCGCAGAATGGCATTCATGAAGAAATGCGATTAAAAAAAGCGAATCGCAATCGGCCGCAATTGCCGATTGAGATTTTGCCACAATTGCATAAAATTCGCAGAATTGGCCGTTTTCCATGTTGAAATTGCGATCTCACAATTACCGAAATCGTAATTTGCGATCTCGCTAACTGCGAGATCGCAAAAACGGGAAGTCGCATTTCGAGCCCATTGATGACATTACAACCAGGAAGTAGGCTGTTCCCTCCCTCATTCAGATCACTGAGCCTGAAAGTGGAAGCAGTACTGGCCAGAACTCCACTACAGACAACTTCCAGCACCACAGCAGGACATTAACAACCTTCAAAATGTCCCAGGAAGCAGCAGGGAGCAGTGCCCCAGGGAGGAAGAGGAAGATAACATTTTCTGAGCAAGAACTTGAGTTCCTCATTGAGGGAGTCTGTAAGGACCATGCTCGCCTTTTTGGCAAGGACTCCCGGAGGGTGCCTGAGGCTGACGAGCACCGCATCTGGCTGCGCATCCGTGCAAAGGTCAATTCTGTCGGGGTGACCCAGCGGTCAAAAGACGAATTAAAAAAGAGGTGGTACGACCTCAGAGGGTGTGCCAAAGAGCGAATTGCTGAGAGGCTGGGGGAGCGACTTGCCACCGGTGGAGGAGAGCCCACTGTCACACCCAACACTCCACTGGAAGACCTTGTGGAGGACACCCTGACTCCTGAAGCCTGCTTGGGGGTTACCCAGCTGGACTCGTCCCGAGACACCCAACAATCCCAAGGTAAGTGCCATGCGACTGCAACCCCATCCCCTAACATTGCCCATGACTCCTGAGCTAGCTATTTGACAGCCCCAGTAATGCAGGCCATGCACACCTGAAATTCCGTATTGCATTGTGGTAGTTGTAGTGTAACCAAAATTCCCAGATAGCCCAACACAGCCAGACCTCTCAATTCAAAGTAATTTCAAAAGCCAGTCAGGGAAAGCAAGCCTGCACGCATGTAGCAACACCTCATGCACAAGATACATATCATCAATCATGCACCCATTTACATCACAGGTGCATCTGAACAACCCAGCACCAACAGTGAGGCCCTACATATAGAGGAGAACCCGGAGGACACCGAGGGTGAGGGCCATCTCAGCCCCCTGCAGCTGTATCACCACCTCTCCATGTGGGGGATGCAGACAAGGCGCACAGCCGCAGTAAGATCGCAGTCCAGCGGACTGACGCGCCAGCAGCGTGACGCCTCAACACGCGCAGGCAGGGCTGTCCATGTACGTGATCCTGGCCTGGCCATTGAACGCCGCATGCTCGCGGTACATCAGAAGCAGGCGCGTCACTTGGCAGCCATTCACCTGCAGCTGCATAAGACCGTGCAAAATGTTGGACAGCTCACGGAATGCATGCAGGGCATGACCGCAGCTGTTCGTGAGAACAGCCAGATCCTGGTATCCCAGCAGGATATCACCCGCCGCTGCCACCGCCAGCTGCTAACCCGCCTGTCAGCCTACACCAGGTCCAATCACATCATTGGCAATGCCACCTCACAACTTTCCCGCCGGTCCCTTGCAATGCAGGTGAAGATGGTCCAGTGTTGCCAGGACATCGCCAGGGCACTTGAACAGGTGACAGCAGCAGTGCATAGGCTGCAGCCAGCCGACTGCCCATGGTGAAGCAGGGGGGGTGATAATGCCAGTGAGGGCACCTCAAGCCACAGCCGCATGTCCTTGCCGCTGGTGACTGAACGCCGCCGCAGCAGCAGGCCCACTGCAGCATCACGGGCCAACAGTGTTGTGGAGGACACGGAGAGGCGACTGGGTGCCTCCGGATGGAGGCGCCAGTGACACATTTCACTCTGCCTGCAGGGCCATGCTGATTCTAGAAGCAAGCCCTCTGCCCCTTCATGGGGACGTATGACGCAATACAGTTCTCATGTGAAATCATGGACAACAAATGCCACATTATTGTGAATAAACAATAAGAATTTATGGTCTCACGTAAATCCGACTCATGTCATTATTACATTTGTCATGCATGAGTGCAGTGTTGTGTGAGGGGAATGGGTGCACTAGAAACAGTTCATTGTGATTTGGTTGCGGCGCCTGTGTCCTTCAACAGGATTCTCCCCGCGTGCATGATGCACGTTTGCAGGTTGGTGGTTGTCCCCTTCCGACTCACTACCAGAGATGTCCACAGGTATCCCCGCTTGGTAGCAATGTTGTGGAGTATTGCACACACGGCCACGATGCGGCAGCAGACCTCAGGCTGGCATTTGATGGCCCCACCAGTCTTGTGTAGGATGTGGAACCTGCTCTTTAAAAGTCCAAATGTCCGCTCAATGCAATTCTGAGTGCGAATATGAGCAGCATTGTAACTCCGTTGCTGTGGTGTGGCAGGGTTGAGGTATGGGGTGAGGAGGTACTCACGGAGGCCATAGGCGCTGTCACCTGTATGAAAGGAGCAGAGTGTGAGTGCCTGTCATGCGCAGCTACATGGTCTCGATGTACTGTTTGTTGGCACGTGTACTTACCTAGAAGGTGTCCTTCTCCATAGTCTCCCCTGGCCAGTCGTGTGTACAAGCCGCAGTGATGGAATATGAAGGAGTCATGCGTGTTCCCCGGGTATTGTGCCACTATGTCAGTGATGATTGTCTTTGCGTTGCACACCATCTGGATGTTCAGGGAGTGGTAGGACTTGCGGTTCCAGTACATGTATTCTGTCTCTGCGGGTGGGCAGATGTGGATGTGGGTACAATCTATGCATCCAATTACATGTGGGAATTGTGCTACGTTGTAAAATTCTAGCTTGGTTTGATTCAAGTCCTGTTGGGTGCTTGGGAATTTAATCTAATGGTGTAGGTGGCTCAACATGGCATCCAGGAAACTCCTCAGGCAGCGGGACATGGTGCTCCCCCCTGCAACGGAAACTATCCCCTGGAAGCTTCCGGAAGCCAGGAGATGCAGGCTGCACAATACCTGGGCATGGGTGGGCACGGCATTGGTCTTCCTTGTTGGGTGCTGCATCAGGGGGTCAAGGTCCTGAATGAGCTTTGTAATCATTGTCCCATTCAGCCGGTACTTGGAGTAGATTTCCTCCTCAGTTTGGCCCAGCAGTGTGATCCATTGGTGGAAAATTCGCTCCTGGATCCTGCGTCTGTTCCTTGCTGCAGCCTGGAGCCTTCGCCGCCTGACCACAATGTAGAGTCCTAGCATTGTCAATGTCCTCATGATCCTACTGTGTCTCCTTAAGTGTGTTTAGTCAGGCCCACACCTGTGGCTAGTTTGGCACTTTTTTTTATTTTTTACTTCATGGTTACCACCTGGTTTGGGTTATCCTTAAATTGCGCCTCGCAAATAGCGATTTTGACGTTTTTCGCTAAATGCGATTTTTCATGAATTTGATTAGCGATTGTTTTGTGATTTCGCAATAGTAATCGCAGAATCATTGGAGTCTCGCTAATTCTGATTCGCTAAGGGGGTTCCACCTAGATTCTGCGATTTTTATTGCGAATTCGCAAAATATTTTTTGCGATTTCGCAAATTGGTCTGTTTTCTTTTCATGAATTGCGGTTCCTTGAATTGCGATCGCAATAGCTAATTCGCAGCTTTTGCGTTCGCAATTTTGGTTGATGAATCTGGCTGCAAGTGTTTTTGCTTTGCCATCCTACACAAACTCGAAAGAGCAGGAATGCACCTTAGTTACGAGATATGGCGTGTTCCTGTCCTTTTTTCTGGCACTCAATACGGTGCCTAGCACAGGCACAGTTGTACCATGGTGCAAATGCCTGCATTTGTAGCAGGATTGATTTTGTGCAGGAAAGGACACCTTCCTGCACACAAACAATCCATGGAGGATTTTTCTCTATCTATGTGTGCTACAGAGTGACAAACACATAGAAAGAGAAGAAAGCAAGCAGAAATAAACATGTTTCTTCTCATTTGCCCTGGGGAAGAGTACAGTTTTTACGCATTCCAAGGTTTACAGATTCAAATAAATCTGGGAATGCGTCAAAAGCTATGGATTTTGTGTGGAAACACCCACTGCCATGCTCATGCAACGCCACCCTGATGCAGTGTAAGGCAACGCAGCGACTTGCTCTGTTTTGCCTCACAACATATCTACGAGCCCATGAAAGCCATGCAAAGCTGCTTTGCGTTACCTCGCAGACATGCGTCTGCAGTATGCTCACCTGGAGCATCCGAAAAAAGTGACGTAGCAGTGGCAAATAAGTCCTAGGTGTATTCTCCTCAGTTTGAGCTTACCCTTAGGTGTGTCTCCCCCATAGTGATGTGACTTAGACTCTGATTGAAGCTATCCTTAGACATTGAATAGCAACATAACTACATGTAGGTCCTTCAGGAAGTCACTAAAATAAACCTCTTCTAAGAGGCAAACCAATGCTAACGGCTGGGTAAATGTAAAGAACCATTGATAACAACCTGATCATGGTTAATCAATTCATTATACACATTTCAAATGGTAAGTAAACCCACTGTTTTGCCCCGAGTTACTGCTTTACAAGGCTGTGAAATATGGAAACCCATACTCTGATTTCACAAACAGGCTTGGTCTCAGTCAATTACCCGAGCCCTGGAAGTTTACTGGATGAAAGCTCAAAATATTGCACATTATGGTGCAGAGCTCTGGGGTCGCGTTGACATGCATAAATTAGTGAGGATTGAGAATATATTTTCCAGAAAACCTGGTCTCCGTCCTTGTAAGAACTCCGCTGACTGCGCTGTTCTTTGACTTATGGCTAAAGAGAAGAGGAGATGTGGGAGCAATAAAACCACTGGCTACGGAGAGGGTTCACTTTGGAGTTAGGAGAATATTTTGACTCTTTGAAAGAAGTTTTAATTTTAAGTGGTGCTAAACGTTTCCTAGGCTAATTCATGTCAAATTTTGGTGCAGATCATTGGGATTGATCCAGCTGTGGGACTGCCCAAAATGCATTAGTAAAAAAGTTTTAGCCATTGTGAAAGCTAAGTATTGGGCCTTTGTTGAAGGACGGTATGTCATAAGCAAAACTGTGGGCGCCTTACTACTTTTATGATCTGATTTCACCACCTGTGGCGAAAAGTCTCAATGTGAGATGTAAATTAAGCTGCTTACCTCTAAGGTCATTCAACACATAGGTTACGAATTCAGATGCAGCCACATGCCCAACTTGTGTTTATGTAGTGAAGACAGTTGAACATATTTTATTTTTTGTACAAAGTATAATTTTCTTTGTTAAAAGTGGATTCACATCGTTTGTTGCTGTTAGATATGGGGGTATCTAGTTGGCAGCGGTTGGTACCTTTGCCCAAGTAGGGACCCTTTCTTCTAGTCAGGGTAAAAGGGATACACTCCTAAAATATCCTGTGCTCACCCACTTGGTAGCTAGGCACGAGCATATAGGCTTAACTCAGAGGCAGTGTGTAAAGCATTTGTGAACACATACAGTAACACAGTGAAAACACTACAAATGGACACCACAGCAGTTTAGAAAAATAAGTAATCTTTTCTAAACCAAAACAAGACCAAACAACAAAAATTCACAATACAGTATTAAAAAAAGGCAAAAATGATAGAAATAGTTCAGTTCAATGCAAGTTGTAAATGCAACACTTTTCTCACAAAGTACCTGGGATGCGTCACTCAAAACAAACATATTGGCCACAGGGAAGGTGATGTGTTAGTTTCTTACATGCAGAGAAGGTGATGCATTGGTTCCTTGCTTCAGGGGAGGTGATGGGTCAGTTCCTTGCTGCAGGGGAGGTGATACGTTGATTCCTTACCAGAGAACAGGTAATGCGTAATTTTCTTACTGCGAGGGGATGTGTGGCTTTATTTAGCCGCACCGCAGGCTTGCATTGGGATCTGTGAGATGATCTCGGACTTCGGAGATCGTTGCACCCGATGCGCCGTGAAGCGATTTCTGGAGCCGCGGCAGGCTCTGCGACGGTTTCTTTGGCGATGCGCTGGAAACAGGTGCGGATGCGACACGCTTCTATGATGTTGTGTATATTTTTCAACTCTCAGCGACAAACAGTCTCTAGAGGTCCTAAACAGCACCAGGCACCTCTTTGCAGGTTGGAATTCCTAGCAAGGAAATTCAGGGGAGCTATTGGTGAAGTCTTTGTGTCCCTTAGACTTCAAAACAGGATGAAAGCTCAGTTTCAAGCCCTTGGAGATCTTTTCTTCAAGTAGGTGACAAAGCAAACAGGAACGTCCTTTTTTTCCTTTCCTTGGTAGCAAGCAGCCACTGCAGGTCAACCCTGACAGCACAGGGCACTATTCCTCCTCAGCTTATCTGGCTCTTCTCCTTGGCAAAGGTTCCTCTTGATTTCCCAGAAGTGATCTAAAAGTCTAGGGTCTGGGCCCCTCTTTTTATACACCAAAATCCTTTGTTCTCTGAAGGCAGAGAGTGGCAGAACCCAGCCAAAACCAATTCTGTGGGGCACTTTGCAAGTGCACAACCACCTCCATTATCAGTGTGAGCCCGGGCTCCAGGCTCCCACCACTCCAAATGCAGGCCAGGCCTATTCAGCCTAGCCCTGACTCATCAGACTTCTGGAGCCACTGCCCTTCTCCATCCCCTGTCTTCCAAAAGCCAGACATGCAATACACAAACCCAGCAAATGCACTGTGGATGGTTAGGCAAGAAAATACCTACTTTCTAAAAGTGGTATTTTCAAACACAGAATGTAAAAATCACCAGTTCTAAAATATGCATCTTAACATTCTGAGTTCAGGCTTTATTTTCCTATCTTATTCCCAGGGTCAGTTATGTTCATAAGTTGTTATAAACAACTCCCCATTCTGTCCTATGGGAACAGATAGCCTTGGAAGACTGAAAAACTAAATTTACAGTATTTCACTATCAGGGCATGCCACACACACCAGGGTATGCCCTACCTTTCACATGCAATGCACCCTGCCCACAGGGGTACCTTAAGCCTACCTTAGGGGTGACTAATATGTAGTAAATGGGTAGTTTTAGGGACTGGCAAGTGTGTGCACTTTCCAAGTCGAAATGGCAGTCCAGACTGCACACAGGCTCTGCAATGGCAGGCCTGAGTCAGATTTTACTAGCTGCTTCTGTGGGTGGCACAATCAGTGCTGCAAGCCCACCAGCAGCATTTGATTTACAGCCCTGACACACATAGTGCACTGTACTCGGGTCTGACAAGTAAATCAAATAGCCAATCATGGAAACACTAATCCACAATACAATTTACAAAAGAGAGCATATGCACTTTAGCACTGATCATCAGTGGTAAAGTGGCCAGAGTCATAAAACTGACAAAAACAGGTAAGAAAAATACAGGAGGAAGGCAAAAAGTTCTGGGATGATCCTGCATTAAGGACTAAGTCCAACAGTTGCAATTTGGGAACCAGACTTTATCGGGGTGGCAGTGAGGATATTAAAGTCTGATACTACTGCATCTATTGCTTTTGCTGTAAGTAGGTTTTTGATGAGCATCTGGTTCAGGCATCAAACGTTTTTGTCCCAGTTTAGTTGAGAGGTTCTAGTACAACCTGAGTTGTAATTATAGTCAGGAAAAAAGTAAGTGTCACTGTCGGATTCCTATCTATGATTGCTTGACCATTTGAGGCACCCAGTACTCCAATGGATATGAGTTGTAATTATAGTCAGGATAAAATTATTGTTATTGCAGGAATTCCTTCGTAGGATTGCTTGACCTTTTGAGTCACCCAACACGTTATGGATATAACATTATGTTACTGACATGTTTAATTTATAGGAGTTTTTATCCTGTTGTCCTTGATGTACAATTTGGGCTTTTTTATTAACATTGATAGCCTTTTATTTACTCTGCACGGCCTGAATCAAATGACGAAATTTTAATATTGTTGAAACAGTCATGAATAATTTAAAAAAAAAAATAAGATACACTGATTGTGTGGATCTGTCTATTAGAGGTAAAGCCTGTCTTGAGCTCACTGCCAGTATAGAGGTCAATGTATATGATCATCTGGTAACTTCACTGAATTTGGTATTGTGTATTTACTTTAGCCGCTAAATTCTTATATACTTTACCAAACCTAAGGCATGTGAAAGCCTTGATCTGCCCTCACAACAGCTGTGTGACGATATCTATTCATAATTCTCCCATAAAATAAAGGTGATATATAACAAAATCACAAGAACAGGAAGCCTAGTGAGCAATCCCATGCCTTTACAGACATCTAAGCTGCCCAACCCTGTACTATTCACTGAATTTCCAATCATCACTATGACTGAAGTTGAAACATTAGTAGGCCAGGTTAAGTCTGGCTCTCCTTCCGATTGCATCCCTGCAAAAATGTTTCCATCCCTGTCCGGGCAGCTCGGTCCTATGGTACAGTCCCTTGTCAACCTCTCCCTCACAGGGGGTCGGGTGCCGCAGGATTGGAAGGTGGCCCAGGTGAGACCCCTTCGTAAGAACTCCAATGCTCCGTGGACAAAGTTATCGAATCTCCGCCCCATCTCACTTCTTCCATATCTGAGTAAGCTAATGGAGAAACATGTCAATACCCACCTGTCTAAATTTATTGACCAAACTGGATGCTCAGATCATTCCCAGTCCGGGTTCAGGCCCAATTACAGCACCAAATCTGCACTGCTTTCTGTGACTGATAACATCAGAATGTCCCTTGATAAGGGACATTCTATGATTCTGGTGCTGTTGGACCTGTCCGCGGCGTTTGACACAATCTGCCACGATGTCATGCTCAGACGACTGGAAGAGGTGGGGCTAGGGGATCAGCCCTGTCATGGATGAGTAGTTTTCAGTCTGGCCGCTTGCAGAGTGTGAACATCGGCTCGTTTCGCTCAGCACCTCTGGAACTGACCAAGGGGGTACCACAGGGCTCTTGCCTGAGCCCTACACTTTTTAACATGTATTTTGCCCCCCTGGCCGGTCTCCTGAGGTCATACGGGTTCATACCCGTTTCGTATGCTGATGACACGCAGCTCCTCTTTCCATTCAGCACCCTAACCACCGCGGTCCAACAGGCCTTCCCTGATGGTATGCGGGCTGTATCACAGTGGATGGCTAATAACTTATGGCTACAATGTAACGTGGAAAAAACTGAGGTGATGCTTTTGGGCGAGGCCCCACTCCTGTGGCCTCCGGAGTGGTGGCCATCAAACCTGGGCCCTAACCCTGTCCCCAAGCATGTGGTGAAAAACCTAGGTATTCGTTTAGATCAAGGTCTAACTCTACGTAATTGGATTGCTCCGAAGAGTCTTTCCGTTACTTCCGGACTCCACCCGAAAAACCTTGGCACAGGCTTTAGTGCTCAGCCGCCTGGACTACTGTAATGGGCTGCTGATTTCAGCCAATGACACCTACTTATCAGACATCAAGTAGTCCAAAATACAGCGGCAAGGCTAGTCCACAATTTGCCACCTAGGTCACCATAGCAACCTCTGTTGGAGGAGCTCCAGTGATTGCCTATCCGCCAACGGATTAAGTTTAAAACATGTTGTGTTATCCACAAAGCCCTCCAGAACATGGGCCCCTCCTATCTTGTGGAGGAATTCACTCCCTATACCCCTGTATGTGCCCTCTGTTCTAGCAGTAAATTTCTTCTTGAAGTTCCGACCATCAGGAGGGCAAGACTGGGAGGGAAGGCCTTATCCTACCTTGGCCCTCGCCTTTGGAACAAACTTCCTGTTTCCCTCAGGTTATGTCTAGAACACTCCAAGTTCAGGAAACTGTTAAAAACCTTCCTGTTCCACACTTACTAAGTATTCCCGAATCATCAGCCTCCTCAAGGGTCCGTTTAAGCGCAGAGATACTCCTTCGGGAGACAATTTGGCGCTATATAAACACATAAATAAATAAAATAAATACTCGATGCAGTTATGCGCTTTATTGGTGTGTTTACTATGGCTGCTATATTTCCTCCTATAGTCTGTATGTATTTTATTGCTATGCAATTTATTAGTCACATAACCAAAAAAAAGTATGAATGACTATGGGACTGTTTTACCTCCTTTAGCATGCTTTAGCCGTTCTGGTGAGGAACACATCAGCTTATTTTAATGACATGAAACACTAGTAGGGTGTTTTTGTCATGAGGAGCAATTTAATCCATAAACAAGGCGAGCCCTCTTTCCAGTAGAAGTTTTAGACATTTACATGAAGCAGTCACAGGCGTTAGTCAGGATCGAACACGTGGACCTTGAAGTAAACAGCTGATAATGATATGCCTTGTGAGGTCCTCTGTTGAATTGTGTCACCTGACACCGTCATTCATATATTTTGGATGCTCTTCCCCTGTTTATCTTTATGTACTTAAAGACATGGTTGTTGCATTACGTTTATGCATAGTGTATATCATAGGACTGAACTCAATTTGATGTAAAACTGTAAGTTTACATGTTATATTTTTGAGCATTTATTTATTTAATTTATGGTATTTAGAAAGCACAGACTCATCACCAAAACTTGTATCCTGGCACTAGCATGCAGGAACCTATCTTGCTAAAGGTGCACGTGCAAAGAAAACGATTGCAGAGTGAAATTTACTTTGGGTAGAGTCAAGGCTTCAAGGCCCTTCTGAATTGCAAAAGCTCCGATGAGGCTCTCAGTGAATACTGAAGCTTATTCCATATTTAAGCTGCTTTTATTGAAAATGCCTGGCCCCCTTTACTTAATATCCAGTACTTGGGAATGCAGACCAGGTTAGTTAAGTTTTGAGGTAGGGTACCTCCACAAGGAATCGTGCTGCGCTGCCCCATGTTAAAACAAAAAGGCAGAAATGTGCAGTATCTATTTCATACAGCACATTTTCCCCAGCTCCGGAACAGAATGGGCTGCATCATGGTGCAAGGCTACCTGCGTCACTGGGCTGATTGATTTAGTGCAGGAAAGGACACCTACCTGCACAAAATCAATCAATTCAGGCAATTTCCTTTTTATATGTGTGCTGTAGAATGCCTTTGCTTACCTGTATTTCTGCTAAGGTGCTTTCTAATTTTGACTGTGTCATGAAGTCATAAGATAAGTGTTAGACTTGGCATCTTTTGGGATGTTTCCCTGTCCTTTTGCTTTTTCCTCCCTGTTTTAATATGTTGTTGCTGGTTTAGTGTCTCTGCGCACTTTCTCACTGCTGTTCAGTGTTAAAGTGCAAGTGTTCATGTTTTAAATTGTGTTATGTATTATTGTTTCCATTTTTGATTCACTGCTATGGGCCCGATTCACAGAATGAACTTAAGAATCAATCCTAAACTTACTACTATTTTGGTATTCACAGAATGCACTTACTACTTTTGGCATTCACAGAATGAATTTACTACTTTTGGTATTCACAGAAGTTAGGATTTTGTCTTAAGTTTTTCTTAAGACAAACTTAAGACAGACTTAAGACAAAATCCTAACTTCTGTGAATACCAAAAGTAGTAAGTTCATTCTGTGAATGCCAAAAGTAGTAAGTGCATTCTGTGAATAGCAAAATAGTAGTAAGTTTAGGATTGAGTCTTAAGTTCATTCTGTGATTCCGGCCCTAAGTCCCCTGTAAAGTGCACTAGGAGTGCCAGGGCCTGTAAATCAAATGCTACTAGTGGGCCTGTAGCACTGATTGTGCCACCCAGAGAAGTAAATCTGTAAAGGTAACTCAGACCTTCCACTGCAGAGTCTCCACACAGTTTGTAACTGCCATGTCGACTTGGCAAGTGCACCCACTGGCCAGGCCCTAAATTTCACTTTTACTACATAAACGTCACCCCTAACATAGGTCCAGTGTACCCCTGTGGGCAGGGTGCTGTGTATGGTAAAGGTAGGACATGTACTGGTGTGTGTGACATGTCCTGGTAGTGAACTAAAATGTATTATTTTTTCGCTATGGAAAGGCTATCTGTCCCATAGTGAAGAATGGGAGTTTATTTATAACATCTTATAGGTATAACTTTCCATTGGGACAAGATTGAAAAGTAAAGTTTAGTATGCCTGAACTAAGATTATAAAGATGCAGCTTTTAGTAAAGATTATTTTTATAATGTGTGTTTGAAAATAGCACTTTTAGAAGGTAGGTATTATCTTGCTTAGCCATCCTGTGTGCCTCTGCTGGGTTTGTGGATTGACTGTCTGGCTTTGGAGTGACAGGAGCTGGGGATGTGCGTTCTCTTGAGAGAGCTACTTAGGTGGCTTCTGGTGTGTCCTGCCTTTCCTGGATAAGTCAGGGCTGGGATGAATAGACATGGGCTGCATTTAGAGTAGTGGGAGGAGATTTCCTTGCACCTGCATGGGCCTGGTCTGCTGTAGACAATGCTGTCTCTGTATCCTGCTGGGAAGCTGGGCAAGAGAGGACCAAACTTGTTTGGACTAACAACAGACACTCTCTGCCCGAGAGAACAAAGGATTTTTGAGTATAAATATTGGGGCCCAGACACGAGAAATTTAGAACTCGCTAGAATCAAGTAACCTGCAAAGAAGAAAAGCTGGGAGAGCTGACAGAAGGAATACTGCCCCTTTGCTGTGTTGTTGCTCTTTTGGGTTGGCCTGAAAATGCTGGTTCTGCCTTGCGGACTGGACTGAACTTTCTTTTACTTCCGCTTAGCATCTCCAATGACTTGAAATAGAGCTTGCCGCTGTTCTCGAGTCTCAGGGACTGCAAAGACTTCATCAAATTCTGGATACCGCTTCTGGAACCGCTGTTTCAGTTGCCACGGAGAAGGGAAACGCAGCTAACTCCGTCACTAACTCTGACTCTCTGTCCTGACAGCACCTCACACTGCAACCCTGGTCTCACCGATCGCAATTACCAACGTCACCTCTACCGAGCCACTGCTTGCACCGTGACCTGTGGGCACTGCAGTCCTCACAGCCTTGCTTTATTTCACCATCCTTGTCTAACCAATGGCATCACTGACTTTGACACCTGTGACCGCATCGTGGTAGGGGGCACCGCTCATAATTCTTCGATGTACCGCCTCATCCCACACAGAAGTCTTTGCTGACCGACACCAGCGCCCGCTAAGCGGCTCTGTCGCTTGCACAGCAACATGCCAGCACTACATCAAGCATCACCTCATCCTGCACCAGAAGCCTTGTTCTCAACAACGCCATCTGGAAGATCTTCACCGAGCTTCTGGCTGCACCGCATTGAGAGGGCACTGCACCCTGCACTGCTTCCATTGTGCAAAGCAACAGTGATGGTTGCCACGACCGGCTTGCACCAATGTGCCAGCTGCAATGAGAAAGTTACTGTTACCGAGCCTCTCTGCACTTTCACTGGCCCGTACTGATGCAGTCGGCTGGAACTGTTAAACTCTGTTGTTTTCAACATCGACGTAGCCCCAGACGGCTCTACCGACTCCTACAAACTGTATTTGTGTGGTATTTCTGCAAATTTAAGGATATCTTGCAAAGTATATATTTTTGTAAGTACTGTATTTTGGATTGCTATTGTTTTGGTCTTCTTTTGGATATGTAAAAATATTGGATATTTTTCTAAACTGGTGTGGTGATCTTTTGTAGTGATTTCTCTGTATTACTGTTGGTTATGTGCAAATGCTTTAAACACTGCCTCTGAGATAAGCCTGACTGCTAGTGCCAAGCTACAAAGGTGGTTAGCAGGGGATATTTTAGGAGTATAATTCCCTTACCCTGACTAGAAAGAAGGGTCCCTACTTAGACAAAGATGCAAACCAATGCCAACTAGAGACCCTATTTCTAACATTGGTTGTCAGCGGAGGGATAAGACTTGTGTTTGCACTTGAATTACAATGACTGGTGTGCACTACTACCATATCGCATAACCTATTTTTGATCTGGCCAGTTTGAACTTGCAACATGCCTGAATCAAGAGCATCATCCGTTGCATCCTTGGAAGTTGCCTTTGAGGAGGATAGGTTGGAATCCTACAATGTGAAAGAGTTGAAGGCTATTTGCAAAAACCTAAAGGTTCAAGTCAGAGGCCTCACCTGGAAGGAGGAGAAACAAAAGGCACTGAGGGCCTGTTTAGCAGCCAGATATGCCAGTGGGCGGTCTAGAGATCTTAGTGGAGAGGCGGAGGAGTCTATTCCTTGGATAGATGTACTTTCGGGAGAGGGTAAACCTTCCAGGCCAGGCAGCAGTGGCTTGTCCCCAGCAAAGCTGGAGGACAGGCGGGAAGCAAGAACGGTTAAATTGTAAAAACTCCAGATGAAGAATGAAAGGGAAGACAAAAGAATAGCCATGGAGGAAAGGAAAATTATCTAAGATCATGAACATAGTCTTAAGTAGGCCCGGCTCAGATGGTGGCAGCAATTCATCACTGCAGGCAGATAGGATTGTGCACATCTGAAAGAATGTAATTCAAGAAGGGGGATGACATACAAAGGTGGTTCCAGGGTTATGAGGCATCGATCCACATGAATGGGGTCCCTAAAAAGAATTGGGGGCAGGATTGTGGCCTCTTTTCCCAAGGGAAGCACAGGATACTTTAGTGGCTTTTGGTAAGGGGTGTAGCCTCACCTATGCTGACATGAAGGAGGCCCATCCCACCAGGTATGGTCTCACTCCAGAAAAGTACGGGGATCAATTAAGGTCCAGTAAGAAAACTGATGCCAACACTTGGTTGGAAAGTGTGAATTCATTTGGCAAGTCACTGGATGGCTGCATGAAGGGCAGTAGTGTGATAGATTTTCAGGGGCTCTACAGTTTGATTGCATGGGAGCACTTGTCTAGTCTACGTGTTGCAGAGCTGCACCAGCACTTGGCTGATAGTAAGCTGACTGACCCCAGGAAGCTTTAAATGGAGGCAGACCGATGGGTGAGTACCAGGGTCCACAAAAAAGCGTTTGGGGGAGACTCAGCCAATGGTGGGCAGGGTCCCAAACAGAAAAGTGGGGGGGACAAGGGTAAAGCACAGGAGTTCTCAAAAGGGCCCCATACCAATACATAAAGAAAAGGTTCCCATCCCCCAAGAGACAAGAAAGCAGTGGTCTCTTCAGGAAAGCCTGCAGAGACCAGCCCCCACAAGTGCTATGCCTGTGAGCAGGTGGGTCGCTTGAAGGGGGGCCCTAAGTACCCATGAGGGCACACCACCCACCAGTGGGCAGACCAAGGTGTTGTCTAGTGTAGCGTTTGGAGAGGAGGGCTGCCCACAGGAGGGTGGGGATACTGCAGAAATGACCCTCATCTTGCTAGCAGAACAGTGAGATGGTCTCAGGAAACCAGGTGCCTTCTTACACTAAAAAATAGAGTGCTTGGGAGACCATCAATGGGAAAAGGGTAGAGGCGCTCGGAGACACTGGAGCCAGTGTGACCTCAGTCCTGTGTCACCTGGTCTCTGAGGATCACGAAGTCCCTGGGGCATTCCACCAAGTAGTTGCTGTGGACAACTCTGAGCACCACTGTATGGTAGTGCAGGTTCCCTTTGAATGGGGGGTCTCGGGCCCCTTGAGGGTGGTTGAGGTTGAGAGCCCTATCATGTATGTAGATTGTTTGCTAGGTAATGACCTGGAGCAGTCCTTGTGGAAGGATGTTGAGCTCACTTGTCACTTGGAGATGCTTGGGTTGCTAGAGTTGGCAAGCATGGCCACTTGGTCATTGATGGTCAGAAACGGTGGTCAGAAGGACCTGGAGCCTTGAACAGTGGCCAGGTTCCCACAAGAGAAAGGACAGGGGGTGCAGGAAACCCAGTCCTTTAGTTTCCACAATGTGGGAAATGGCTGATCTTGAAGGGACGCCCCTGTATCTGCAGAGGAGCAGGTTGCTGACCTGAGGAACATATCTGAGCTGACCCATTGGCAGTAAGAACGTGGTCCCAACAGGAAGAAATTATGCAGTGAGCAGAAAGAATGCCTTTCTCGAGAAGGTTTTGCTGCAGCAGACTGCAAACCAGGTAGCTGGTGATCAGTCTGGATCACATTGGATCTACTGGGACAATGGTTTTCAGTACAGTGAGCCTGGGACAGCCCGTGTGCTGGTGGTACCCGAGCACTTCAGGACCTTCTTACTAGGTCTGGCTCACGACGTGCCTTTAGCAGTCAGATGAACATTGCAGGTCTTGCCAGAATTGCCAGGCAAGTAGTAAGAGCGGCAGGAAGCGTAAGGCCCTTTTTTGAAATGGGATGGACATTGTGGTTCCACTGGATACCAAGACAGCTATGGGCAACAGGTCCATCCTGGTCTTGGTGTTCCATGCCACCCGATACCCGGAGGCAATCCCTCTCATGACAATGACGCGATGGGGATCTATCCCACGTGGTTTTTCCCAGAGAAGAGGTTTCTGACCGTGGGACTAATTTAATATCTAGGTATATGACTTCCCTGTGGAAGGAGTGTGGTGTGACCTACAAATTCACAACGCCTTACTACCCACAAGGTCAAGGGTCTAACAGAGCCAATGAGGCGTAAGTCGGACCTCTTCTTGGCATGCCTTCTCTTTGCATACTGGGAGGTACCACAGAGGTGTCAAGGGTTCAGTCCCTTTGAGCTTCTATATGGGCACCTAGTGAGAGGACCTCTTAGTTTGGTCATGGAAGGCTGAAAGGCAGCTCCCAAGAAAAGTCCCCAGTATGTATTTAGTTACATGCTGGACTTCAGTAGCCAAAATGCCCGCTTCAGGAAACTCGCTCGTGAACTGGAAGCAAGCCAGTTGGAGATTAAACACTAGTACGACTAGAATGCCACTCTGGCCAGAAAGTGTGGGTCATGGCCCCAGTGGAACCCTGTGCCTTCTAGGACAAGTTGACTGGGCCTTTTGAGATGGTGGAGCACAAAAGTGATGTCACCTACCTGGTGAATTTTCAAACTCCCAGGAACCCTCTGAGGGTCCTCTATGTGAACTGCCTCAAGCCTCACTTTGAGAGGTCCAAAGGTAGCCTGCTCTTGGCAACAGATGATGAGGTGCAAGAGGAGAGTGAAGCTTTCCCTGACCTCCTGTCTACCAAGAAGCATGATGGGTCAGTAGAAGGTGCGGTCCCCTCCCCTACACTGACCCCAGAGCAGCAGGATGACTGTCGCTAGATGTTGTGAAAGTTTGCCACACTGTTCTCTCTGACCCCAGGTGTTACTCACTGGTATACCTATGACATGGACACTGGTGACAGTCCTCTGGTAAAATACAAGATTGACTGACCGGGTCAGGGCCAGCACCAAAGCGGTGGTCTCTAGGATGTTGGCATTAAGGGTGATAGAGCCCTCCAACAGTCCTTGGGCTAGCCCAGTGGTCTTGGGCCCAAAGGCTGCTGCACCCTGTGCCACTCCAGAACTGCTGTTCCGTGTGAACTACCGCGGGCTCAATGCCATCACCAGGACTGACGCACACCCCATCCCCAGAGCTGATGAGCTCATTGATTGGTTGGGAGCTGCCAAGTTCCTCAGCACGTATGATTTGACCTGTGTACTGGCAGGTTGCGTTAAGCGATGGGGCCAAGGAGAGGTCAGCATTTTCAACCCCAGAGAGGCATTACTAATTCCGGTTAATGCCCTTTGGATTGAAGACTGCCCCTGTCACCTTTCAGAGAGTGGTCATCCAGGTGTTGGCAGAACTGGTGGATTTATGTGCAGTCTACCTGTATAATATTTCAGTGTTTAGCTCCAGCTGGGAAGAAAACTTGCAGCACAACTGGGAAGTGTTAAAAGCTCTGCAGAGGGCAGACCTCATGGTCAAGGCCAGTAAGTTCCAGATCGGGCAGGGCTCTGTGGGGTACTTGGGACATTAGGAGAAAGCAGGCATGGTGGCACCCCTATAGCCTAAGATTGACACCATTCTGGCTTGTGAGCCCCCAAGACCCAGACAGATGTGACAGCCTTTTTAGGTCTTACTGGTTACTACAAGAGACTTCTTAAGGGCTATAGCACCATATGACACTAGGAAAAACAGTCCCTACTTGGAATAATGTGCAAACCATTGCCCACTAGAGACCCCCATTTATAACAATGAGGAAAACTTCTAATGGATTTTGTTGCCATCATTTACCAACTTAGCTCATTGGGACAAAATACTTGTAAATCACTGCAGCTTCGTGTTTTGTCTCAGTGGGCCTCTCTCTTGAGCTGTTTTCTTGTTAAATATGCTTTGGTGTATTGACAAGATCTTGAAATGAAGAAACATGTGTTAAACTGTTTTCCCTTTCCCTAAAACACAGGAGATTAGTGCCCTGGAACATGCAATCAAAATCCAGGTACACAGAAGTGGAATCACACCAGGGACACACATGAAGGATGTTAATGTGGATTTCTTATACAAGTAGATTTCCCACACTTTGAAAAGGAAATAAATGGCGAATTCAAGTACTGGTAGGTATGTCAGATCCCCATGATGTGGGAATTTATCTAAAGTGGGACCTGATGATGGGTGAGAACGTGGATTCTTTGTGAACAATCTGGGGCAGTGCCAGTAGATGTACTGCCTATCATTTCAATGAAGTCCCATTACACTATCCTCCATCTTGGAGAATGCCTCTATTTGCCCATGACTGAGAAGTGGCAAGAACCGAATGGCATCTCCATACTGTGATATGCTGGAAAACACCTAAAAGGAGTCTTGAGCATAACAAACCTGCAAAGTTTTATCATGACCTACTCATACTACACCTACTTCCTTCCTTCCCCCCACAGTCCTCCCCTGCACCTGGTCCGATCACTTTTTGATCTCATTTCTTATTGAGCTTGGGGCCCAAGAGAAACTCCCTTTGCCCAAGAATGTCACAGCTTGTAATTGGAATCAGGTTGATCTCAACTCTCTCTGTACCTCTCTTACTGCTTCTCCCCCCGTCCTAGGTACTCTTTCTCTTGATCTTCAAGTAGACGCTGTGAATCATTGGCTGTCCTCCTCTTGCGATCGGTTTGCCCCCTTAGGAAAGTTAAGATCTGCCGCCCCCATGACGCCCAAAAATGGTTCACAGACGAGCTGAAAATCCTTAAATTGGACCCATTGGAGACGCAGTTATTGTCCCTCCCTGCGAGCCAAATACAAGCTTCTTTTGGCTAATTACAAGAAGGCTATTCTCTTAGCCAAAACCACCTATTTTTCGGAGAGAATATCTCTATCAGCCAACAAGCCTAAGGAGATCTTCTCCATAGTCCGCAACTTAGTTGCTTCGTATAGAGCCAATCCTAACCTTATCCCTTCCCAAGCTCTTTGTCTGTCTCTTAACGACTTCTTTCTAGAGAAGATCGCGAAGATCAAATCCAATATTCCTCTAACAAACTCACCCCTTCTCTATCCTCCTTCCCCTGCACTTCCTCTGTCCTCTTCGTTTCTCGATCAGTTTCCACCCATTTCTCTGAACTCCTTTCTGGCTCTACTTCAGAAAGTGAAGTCAGGCTCCCCAGCTGACTGTGCCCCAGCTCGCATTCTGACAGAGCTTTTCACTCACTGCCCTGATCCCCCTCTTTCCCTCCTTAATACCTCTATTTCCTCAGGTCTAGTTCAGAAATTTTTCAAATCAGCTATAGTTCGCCCCATCTTAAAAAAGCCTGGTGCAGACCCCTCCCTTCCCTCCAATTTCAGACCCATTTCCCTTCCCCCTTACCTTGGGAAGATATTGGAGAACTACATTACTTCTTGTCTCTCCTCCTTCATTGAGGATAACCATCTCTTGGCCTCCCACCAAGCGGGTTTTCCTCCAGCCCACTCTACCGAGTCAGTGGTCCTGTCCGTCCTAGACGAGCTAAAGAGTAAGGCGGACTCCAACTTGCCTCAAGCCTTGGTGCTCCTTGATCTGTCCGCTGCGTTTGACACGGTCAACCATTCCATTCTTCTCGGCTTTGTCTGCGCAGCGGGCGTTCGGGGCACCGCCCTCTCTTGGCTCGCCTCTTTTCTAAAAGGACGGACTCAGGCTGTCCATCTCTCTGGCCACACTGCCCCAACCCGCTTGGCCCCTTGTGGGGTCCCCCAAGGTTCCTCCCTGTCCCCTCTTCTTTTTAATCTTTACATTACTTTCCCTCCTTGACATGGGGGTCTCCGTATATAACCATGCGGACGACCTTCAGCTAGTTTTCGACCTTTCCTCTCCCTTGCACTCCCTACCTAAATTCCACTCCACTCTTGTTTTCATCTCGGAGTGGATGAACTGTAATCAACTTAAGCTTAATCTGGACAAAACGGAGTTGGTCCTGACTGGCCATACCATCTCCCCTTGGTCGGCCGCCTTTTGGCCTCCCATCTTCGGCCCCCCGCCCGTACCGGCGGCCTCGGCAAAGACCTTGGGTATTAAAGTCAGTCGTGACCTCTCCATGCATGCCCAGATTGGCTCAGTTGTTTCTTCCTGCTTTCTTTCCCTCCACATTATCCGGAAAGTGTCCAGTTTCTTTTCCTCCGATGCCCACAAACTTATAATGTTGGCTATGATTCTCTCCCGTCTTGATTACGGGAACAGTCTGTACGTGGGCATCCCGGCCTACAAACTACGCCGACTGCAGGCCATTCAGAATCAGGCCGCTCGACTTATCCATCATCTGCCGAAATCCTCGCACATTACGCCTGTCCTGAAATCCCTTCACTGGCTCCCAATCTGTCAGAGATTTCTCTTTAAGATGGGTTGCCTGGCCTTTATGGCCCGTACTTGTACTGCCCCAGCTTTCATCAATTCTCTCATCATCCCCTACACTCCCAACCGTGCCCTTCGCTCCTCCAATCAATCCCTTCTTAATGTTCCGCGGTGTCGTAGATCTAAAACTAGAGACACCAGATTCTCGGTATTAGCTCCCCGTTTCTGGAACAGCCTTCCTTTGTCAATCAGGTCTATCCCAGTCTACTCCCAATTTCGCAAAGCCCTCAAGACTCACCTGTTCTCCATAGCGTACTCCGGCTGATCTCCTTTCGGCAAATTCCATTCTCCTTAGCTCTCTACTTTCAGCGCCAGGAAGCCGCTTGGTCGCAGTGCGCTTTATTAAGAACCTTCTTCATTTCATTTCATTTCATTTCATATGTCTTATAAAAACTGTAAAAAGGGTGTGAACGTGGTAACGTTCTATTTGATAGGCTTTTGTGTGCAAACTGGCACATTTCCAGCATTTCTCAGATCACAGCTTCACCAAATTATCTTTCTAAATCTGAAAAGCATTGCAGAAAGGCTTTTTTAGTATAACTGTCTACATGGTATTTTTTATGTATATGGAATTTATCACACATTTCCTGCACAAGCATGACAGTCTCAACACACTTCCGGTTTCAAACGACACTCCTGAGATTATGATTCACCGTTGTTTATTGTGGTATGCAGTATATCTTTTCCGATTTTGCAGGAAAGCATAGTATTAT
This sequence comes from Lissotriton helveticus, assembly GCF_964261635.1. NCBI lineage: Eukaryota > Metazoa > Chordata > Amphibia > Caudata > Salamandridae > Lissotriton > Lissotriton helveticus. The sequence goes on along the minus strand of NC_136057.1, from coordinate 230,007,911 downwards.
GCAGGGACACTGGTTAGGCTTCAGTATGTAATACTTTTACAATACGCCAAATAGGTTGTTTGGATTCACACTAATAGATCCCTAGCTCAGTTCTGGTAGTGTGTCACAGATCAGTCAGCATTTACTAGAGGAACATGTTTTAGCGTTTCAGAGTACCAACATGGACGATAAGTAATTGACAGAAATCTGACACCAATTTATAAAAAGAGAACAGATTTATATATGAATTTAGACACTAAAATGAAGACAGTCGTATGAGAAGTACCAGAGTTATGGATTTTGAAATAAAAAATAAATCAGTGCATTTCACTCTTGAAAAAATATGAAGTTGCATTCAATGGGGAATCACACCATTGACAATCAGTTACTTGCAGATCAAGTTCAGTAAACATCACTGGGTGGTAAGGTGATACAGTCCCAGGTCAGATAATCAGTTGAATTTTATCTGACTCATTGGGCCCAAGTGCAGAGTTGTCCTGGCTTTCCTGTTGCTGAAACTGGTTTTCTAGATTTACAACTTAGACTGTGCTGGTGAGCAAAAAGGTGCAACATCTTGACAACATGGCCACTGTAGAGTCAGGTTGAAGGTGATGCAATGTTCTCTTGAGGCACTGCATCGAACAAAATCAATCAATAATGTGCTTGTCAAGTGCGACTACTCACCCGTAAGGGTCTCAAGGAGCTGGGGAGGAGGGTGCAGGTTCCATGCCATCAAGGAGGAGGTCTATAGAAGAGCCATGTTTTGAGGTTTCTCGTGAAAGTGGGGAGTGATGCCGTCTGTCTGTGGTGGAGCGGTAGGGCATTCTAGGCTCTGGCCATGAGGAAGGAGAAGCAGCAGCCTCCCAATCTGGTCTTCCTGGCACGAGGAACCATGGCGTAGGAAAGCTGGGCTGATCGTGGGGTCCTTCGGAGTGTGTGAAATTTGAGTTGGCTGATCAGGTATGCTGGTTCAGTGTTGTGGAGGGCGTTGGGTGCGTGGGTGAGAATCTTGTAGGTGATTTTAGCCTGGATGGGGAGCCAGTGGAGTGTGCACAGGTGCTGTGAGATGTGGCAGTGTCTTGGCAGGTTGAGGACCTGCCTTGCGGTGGCGTTCTGGATGTTTTGCAGCCTGCGGTGAGGTTTTTGTTTATTCCGGCATAGAGTGCGTTGCCATAGTCAAGTCTGCTGGTGACGAGGGCATGAGTGACAGTCTTTCTGTGCTTGAGGGGGATCCATTTGAAGGTCTTTCGTAGGAGGCAGAGGGTGTGGAAGCAGGAGGATGCAACGGAGTTGATCTGGTGGTCCATTTTGAGTCCAGGATGATTTTGAGGTTACATGCACGGTCCATGGGGGTATGCAGGCTTCCGAGGGCGGGGAGCCACCAGCTGTCATTCCAGGCGTCGGGGTACGGGCCCATGTTAAGTACTTCTGTTTTTTCAGTGTTGAGTTGTAGGCAGCTGCTTTTCATCAATTTAGCGACTGCTTTCATGGCTTCTTGAAAGTGGTGTTTGGGTGCCTTAGGTTTATTGGATAGGGAGAGAATGAGTTGGGTGTCGTCTGCGTATGAAACAATGTTGAGTCCGTGGGTTCTGACGATGGGGGCAAGCAGAGCCATGTAGATGTTGAATAGTGTGGGGCTGCGGGAGGGTCCCTGGGGACTCCGCAGGTGGTTGGTGTAGGATCCGAGAGGAAAGGAGGGAGTCTGACCCACTGGGTTCTGCCAGAGAGGAAAGAATGAATCCAGTTAAGGGCCTTGTCCCGGATCCCTGTGTCGTGAATTCTGCATGTTAGGGTGCGTGAGAGACTGTGTCGAAGGCCGCTGAGTGGTCCAGGAGGATGAGGGCTAATGTTTCTCCTCTGTACAGGAGGGAGCGGATGTCGTCTGTTGCGGTGTGGAGGGCGGTTTCTGTACTGTGTTTTTTTTTTCTGAAGCCAGATTGGGAGGTATCAAGGACATTGTGCTCTTCGATGAAGGTGGCGAGTTGGCTGTTGATGGCATTCTCGATGACTTTCGCTGAGAACGGGAGCAGGGAAATGGGTCTGTAGATTTAGAGGTCGGTGGGGTCTGCCGATGGCGTCTTCCGGAAGAGGTTGCTCTTGGCGTTCTTCCAGTCATCGGGGAAGGAGGCATTTGCAAGAGAGCGGTTGATGTTGTGGCAAAACATTGGTGCGTTGGTGTAGGCGGCTCTGTTGAAGATGTTGTGGGGCAGGGGTCCATGGGGGCCCCAGAGTGGATTGACTTCATCATCTTCAGTGTGTCTTTGGTGGTGAGGGCTGTCCAGCTGTCAATTGTTGGCTTCAGGGTGTTTGGGGTAGTTGGTGAGGGTTCAGTGTGTTTGCTGTCTTTGCAAAGTTGTTGTAGATGTTCTTGGTTTTGTGGTGGAAGAAGGTGCTGAGTTTTTCGCAGAGGTCTTGTGCAGGAAGGATGTCAGTAGATTCACTGGTGGGCTGGGTAAACTCCTGGATGATGCTGGAGAGCTCTATGCTGTTGTGCATGTGTGTGGAGATTCTGTCTTTCATCGCTGTTTTTCTCGTATTTCTGATGAGCTGGTGGTGGGTGTTGGTGGTGGGCTTCTGTAGACCTTTTTGAGGTGGTGGCATGTACGTCTGGACTCTCGAAGTTCGGTGGTAAACCATCTGGCTTTCTTGGCATGTGTGTTGTTGTTCTTCTGGTGTTGGGGTCGTCGTCTTCCATGATGGTTAGGGTGGAGCTGCCGAGTGAGGAGGGGAGCTGGTCATTGGTAATTTTGGCCTAGTGTCTTCATGGGAGCAGGTGCTGGGTTCTGTGGATGGTGGGTGTTTTGAAGGTGAAGTGGATGCATCAATGGTCTGTCCACTGGAGTTTGGTGGTGTGACTGAAAGTGATGGAGTTTCCTGTTGCGAAAAGGGGGTTGATGGTGTGTCCTGCTGAGTGTGTGGGTTCGGCCACAATCTGGCGGATTACAATGATGTGGAGGTTGTCAAGGAGGGATGTGGTGTTGGGGTCTAGTTGGTTGTTAAGGTGGAAGTTGAGGTCTGCCAGCAAGGTGTCATTGGTGGACGCAATGGCGTGTGTACAGATGATGTCGGTGATGGAGTTGGTGAATGGTCCGTAGGGTCCGGGGGCTCAGTAGATGAGGGTTCCTCAGAGGGTGGTGGCGGGGCTGGCCTGTATCTTGAAGTATAGGTGATCCATCAGGACTGTGGGCTTGTCGGAGAGTGTGCTCAGGCGGAGGGTGGATTTGTAGACAATGGCGACTCCTCCTCCAGGGCGGGTGGGGCAGTCCTTCCGGGAGATCTTGTATCCTTGGGGAATGGCGATGGGGATGTCCTGTCCCGAGGTGGTATTGGTCCAGGTTTTGGAGAAGAATGTGACATCCGAGGTGGTGCTGTTGAGGAGGTCCCAGATTTTGGTGGCGTGTTTGTGGAAGGATCAGATGCAGGGTCTTAGGTGCAAATGTGTACTTGTGGGTGCGTTGTGCTGGATCCGTGGTCTTGGCAGTGCTGCAAATGTGCCCGCAGCGGTGACAGCTGAAGAGCCTGGGAGTGTTGGCTGGTGAAGCTAGCTTGCAGTTGTTGTTGCGACCTGAGTTGAATGTGTGGAGTGCCGCTGGGTTGTAGCGTTGGTGGTGCAGAAGCCCACGATTTCTGGGGCTGGTTTCATTCGGGTTGCAGACGGGTGCAGATGGCCCCCAATAAGTAGGGGTTAGGGAGGGCTAGACAGCTGGGAGGCGGGAGCTGGGAGGGGAACTGGCTCGGTTGCTGGGGCACTTGCGTTTGTCATTGGCTTGATACAATCATTTGCAATGAAGTTAATGTAGAGTTGAGTGTGATTAAATAACATTTGACCTCTAATTATACAACTTTTGTCTTATTATGTCAGCCTATATTTTCGCATTAGATAGCTCGCAGTGCTACTATAATCTCCTGTATCAGAGATATTAGTTTGGGCAACTTCAGAAAATAATAACCTTAGACTCCTGGAAACAATATACTACTTTTCACCCAGTCACTCGTGCTTGCTTGTTTTGCTCTCAGGGAGATACACAGAAGATACAGCTGAGCGTGTTTACAATAAGAATTTATTGTACCGTTGTTCTTCTCATGTAAAATAAGTGCGCTGCTACAACTGTAATACAGTAGCAGAAATAGAGAACCAGCAGTACAGTGAATAGAAAGAAATAGTATTGTTCTACCATTTTGCAATAGTCATGAACGCATACATGAATATGAAATGCATTTATAGAATAAAGTGCGTACTCCTAAGATGCCTGTCTAGATTTACCTAAGTGACCCTAGCAGGTGCGTAGGTGCAAAAGAGCCTAAGCCTAAGAGTCTAAGAGCCAAGAATCCCACTATGATTTAGTCAAACCCCCATACCAGAATTGTGAGAGTGTGGGACTTTATCCTGGACTTGAGCTGGATACCCTGCAAGGGATCGCCAGACCACTGTCAGCTGGAGCTATGGCATGTTGGAGCTGCAGCGTCTCTGGTCTGTGTGTCGGCCTTGAAGTCTCTGTTCCCTCCTTCTTACTGACAGCAAGAGGTGCTGTATTTATACAGTCTATGTGCGCATGTTCTTTGTTGTTTAGTATGAGGATGACGTTGGGGATTAAACCTTGTGTGTCGATGGGAGTGGTGAACTGGACCACCTGTAGAGTGTACTCATAAATTATTCATATGTGCTAAGGATGAAATCTTAGCAATATCTATTGAGAAAAACCCACCCTCTGCATGGAACTAGGTGAAAGGTTTAGTCCATAAAAGGCTACAGTTCTTATAAGACAGTATGTGCATACAAGGCAGTCTGTCTATATTTGCAGCTATGTCCTTATAAGGCTCGTTCATATGAAATGACGGAGAGATGCTGTAGGGAAAGTGTACGATGTTCCATGGACCTATATCAGGGAACCGATATGAAATATAACAAGGTCCTCTCTAGAGAGTTTCTCTGCAACCAGAACCTCTGTCAGGTCAGTTCAGGCTCCCTCAGATGCAGCGTCTACCTCAGGCACCAGGGCATCTCCCTCAGGAAACAGGGTCAAGGCTGATTTGCATATGGCCATGTCTGAACTGGGGTGGTGTGGAGTGCAATAAAACGATGGATTTAGGCCCAGATCTCTGCACAGGGGTGAATGTATGACATTGTTCTGCATTCTGTCCATCAACTGTTGTTTTTGCATTTGTCACCCCGAGTGGGATGGGTATGCTCAGACGTGAGTCCCATGCTCTCCACACCACTGGATTGAAGCTATCCTGGCTGAAGACGCTGATAGCCATAAACCGGTCCTAGTATTCTTGATTCTGGTCCAGGAAAGACATGGCTTAGCAGATTGGGTTGGACGGTTCCCATGAGGCACAGTGTCAAGGCTTATTTGCATATGGCCATGTCTGAACTGGGGTGGTGTGGAGTGCAAAAAAACAATGGATTTAGGCCCAGATCTCTGTACTGGGGTGAATGTATGACATTGTTCTGCATTCTGTACATCAACTGTTGTTTTGCATTTGTCACCCCGAGTTGGATGGGTATGCTCAGACGTGAGTCCCATGCTCTCTACACCACTGGAGTCAAGCTATCCTGGCTGAAGACGGCTGATAGCCAGGAACCGGTCCTTGGATGCTTGATTCCGGTCCAGTAAAGACATGGCTTGGCAGTTCGGGCTGGACTGTTCCCATGAGGCACAGGGTCAAGGCTGACATATGGCCATGTATGAACTGGGGTGGTGTGGAGTGCAAAAAAAAAATGGATTTAGGCCCAGATCTCTGTACTGGGGTGAATGTATGACATTGTTCTGCAGTCTGTCCATCAACTGTTGTTTTTGCATGGATTAGAAAGATGGCATTTTCCTAACTAACCCAAATGTTCATTTCTACCAGTGTCCAAGGTCAGCAAACCTTTAATGGCTGTCCTGTGGCTTGCTACATAGTCCTTCCAGACAGTGGACAAATGATCTGGGTTTGCATGGTTTTCCTGACCGTACAGTTTCAGAGCAGCTGTGCCCTTGCCATGATTGTGCTTTGAATTTCTAGTGAAAAAGACTACCATATCACTGGAAGAAAAATACACTGGCTTGGTTCTGGACCACAATCTGTCAACATCAAAGTCTGCAATTTTGCATCATTATGAACAATAAAAGAAAAAATCACTGCTAATGCAAAGTCGTTGTGTCTTATTCTTCTTATTTATTCCATAATCATTAAAAATTATCAGCTGACGCGTTTCGTCCTCTTGAATTAGGACTTCTTCAGGGCTGAGAATTAAAAACATATATGTGTACAAAACATTCTCAAAAGACACTGCACAAACCTAACTACAACCTTATTACAAATCACAAAGATATTACACATACAAAGAGCAAGTACATAATATGAAACAAAAAGGACATAGTTGTGCGCCATACCCAAAAGTGGCACCTGCCAATACCTTAAGCACACCAAACATTTGAGACAAAAAAACAAAGTTTAAAATAACATACATTTGTCTGTCAAAGAGCTAGAGAGAGGAATTTGAGAAAAGTAGAAGGTGATGGCGGGGTGACACTCAGGTGATGACTCAAAGAAGCGCAAAGTACATATATAACGGCTATAGATCCTTCGTATCCTCTGTGCAGAGACCAATGTTGCTAAGATCCTCATAACCTTATTACCAAAGTCACCCTCGAAAACAGAAAAAGGACACGATAATGTCATGTGCAAGCCCCAATATGAAATCACAAATGACAACATACCGAAATGGAAGACCAGCCACAGAACAGTCAAATCTGTAGTTGTCCAATTGTAACTGTTTCACGCGGAAGGCTATGACAACCAAGTGGTTTCTACAGACACAAGTACAGGGGAAATATGAATTTAAAACAGTTGCTCACAAGTACTGCATTATTTAAAAAGATATAACTTGGAGCGTTCCATATATGATCATCCTGCTTACCTGTTTGCAATGTTAACAAGTAATCCAGAAGAAAACCAAATGAGGTTATGCAGATGTCAAATATCCAAACAAATGCATAATGAAATGTCCGAAGGCAAGTGGCATGATAACCATAGCATTACTATAACGCAAAGCAAGTAGGTTCAATTAAGAACATACAGCAAAAAAAGTGGATAATATCCAATTCAACCTGCAAGTAAACCAATGTAACGATTACATTTTCCACAATTTATCAATGGTCTACTTCATTAACACAATCCAATCCAAACAGTGAATATACCGTCCTTATTTTTAGCTCTGTGTTTCAATCCAAGAAATCTACCCCAACGTAGTTATCTCACACTCCTCAGAAGCCCACGGTACCCCAGAACCATAAAAATACTTATACCAATTGACAATTGTGTAAGTTCCTGTATGTAAGATCCGGGACATATTTGTCCTAGTTACCAATATCCTCAATAGTTATATCACATTATTTGTTGTAACTCCATTGTAAACCAGAACCTTAGAAATGCTCGTATTAATCGTTGATACCTAAGTCAGTAAAGCACTCGCAGAGAGACAAATTGTTTGTGAAAATAACACATAAAGTTAAAAACATGTTCAAACTGATTTCCCAAAGGCACCATTATACTCAAGACAGCCTATTCCCTGACTCATCCATGTTGTCGATTAAATAAATGCCCAATATTGCCAAATATGCCACTCACTTGCATCCCGGTAAAACGCAGTCTCCTAAACAGCCAGTGGTTCTTCCTATATCCTCCCAAACCGGTCGCTTCCTGATCACGTTGCGAGTTCGCCTAACATGACCACGTAACCACCCCAAATGTACATGTAGGGGAGCGCCTTCTTGAAGTGAACAAATTGTGAGGGAGCTTTGGAAAAACAAACTATCAAAAGTGGTCTAGAGAGTTCAAGAGTGTTATTTTACATTGTATATCAAACAAGACCGAGTGACCATACAGTATGCGTGCGTCCATTGTAAAATGATTAAGCCTGGGCGTAGTTTGCATAGCAGCACTACACGTAGCTTCACGTAGTATACTCTGAACTTCACGTGGTAGTCTGCGTAGGGTAGCTGATGACATTGTGCACTTATCTGCACTGTATAAAAATTGAAAAATAATTGCAATTGGTATCCTGCATAGTGCCAGTTAAGATAAAATAAGTATCTCTATCTTTAAATGCTAAAGTGCATATAGTACTTTCACACAAGTGATACTGAAAAATTAGCAAGCAGTGAGAGAGGTGATGATTTTGGGATTCTCCCTAACCTAGAGGGAGAACCAAACAGATGCCTTGAAAACGAAAAAGCACATCTTATTGAATGATTTGGTGGTGGTCCCATCCTCTTAGGACCACCCCAAGCACAGTTATTGGCAAAAAAACATTCCCAACCAAAGGCCCTGCAAAGCATTATGGGATGAGATTAGCTGTGGACAGTGATTATTATATAGTATCCAAAATCAAAAGAATTCTACAAAGAGCTGCAGTTCAACTGGTGGTCACCAGATGTCCCTCACGGGTAAAATGCAAATGCTTGATGAAAGTGTTTCAATGGTTTTGCATTTGACTTGTGAGGGACATCTAGGAACGACTAGGTGACCTGCAGCTCTTTGTAGAATTATTTTGATATTGGATACTATATTATTCACTGCCCACTGCTAATCTCGTCCCATAATGCTTTGTAGGGCCTTTGGTTGGGATGTTTTTTTGCCAATAACGGTGCTTGGGGTGGTCCTAAGAGGATGGGACCACCACTGAAGTTCAACAAAATGTGCTTTTTGTTTATGCTCTTTGTGTTCAAGGCATCTGTTTGGTCCTCCCCCTAGGTAGGGGGGACCCCAAAATCATCAGGTCTCTCATTGCCCAATGTTTTAGTTGTAAAAATTCACTCTGGTGAATTGGTTATATGCTTATATTCATGTAAAATTGCTTTTTCAAAGCATCTGAGGATGTTGTTGATTAACTGCTATAAGCACAGTTTTGGTACTGTACTAGGTGCAATTTAAATTTTGCATGCTCCTTATAATGCCCAGGGTTAAAAATGATGCAAAACATTCAAACATCATATCAATAATATTAAATGATCTACTAAAAATGTAATTTGTAATATTTGTATACGGCTACCAAATATCATTGTCAGAATCCGAGACGGGACGCACCCAGATCACATGGCGAATTTGCCTATCGTGACCACATAACCACACCAATTGTATACGTAAGGGAGTGCATTGTTAGACAAATAGAGCCAAAGCATCTATTTAATATATCATCTGAGGATGGCCTGAGCTCAAACTTCATGGCACCAAAATTCTGGGCTAGGCCAATACATTATTATATCACCGATATGTCTACAAGGGATCAGGCGATATATTAAATACTAACTATTAATATATCGTAAGTATAAATTATAGTACTGTCAAGAAAAAGAAAAAGACAGCTGGGGACTGTCCTTTTTAAGTCCTAAAATATGATATAGTGTGCAATGATATGGACACAATGTAGTCCAACCTTATAACAGACCAAATATATTATTAGAGAAGATAAACGAGTAAGCGTGAGATATAAGTAAAGACAATATTGGGCATAGGCTGACACACACATATATAGTAACACATTTCTTTTAATTCAAGTTACAGAGTATAGTAAACATTGATATAAGTTCAGTGTAATCGAACCATCTAACAGATCAAAACCTGGTCAGACTGAAAACCTCAAAAAATAATGATGATACAAAATAAGGGCAAAGGTGACATTAAGAACAGACTTCCATATATATATGGCAACATATTTCTTTCATAAGATCCAGAAGAGAGAAGAGTGAATCAAACCATGCGGGCGGAATCAAAACTTCAACTAACCATTTATAAATGGTAGTGCATTTCATCCTCTGTGTTGTGTCCCAATTCAATACATCTCGGACGTCAAATCCAAATTGTTTCCCTGCGGCATAGGGAAACTTCCCCTTTCCCCCCACACAGGTTTACCTGGATGTGATCAATGCCATGAAACCACACCTTACATTCACCACCATGAAGTATCCCCATATGGTAGATCATTGGTTATTTAAGATCATTGTTCTTTATGGCATGTACGTGCTCCTGTATTCGCTGTTGAAGCAGTCTAACATTGCTCCCAATGCATATATCACATATTTTGGCTTGTATTTAAAGAATTGTCATATTTCATACTTCTTGTTTGTGCGATATCTGAACTTTTTTTTCTTATTAATGACAAAAGACATAAATTGCAGCCCTGGCAGGTGAAGAAACCTTTGGGAACTTGGGAGAGACTGGTTGTTTTAGCACTATCCCATACAGAGCTGGGACAGAGTATATTTCTCAGGGTGTTGCCCCTATGGAAAGTAACCTTCAGTGTAGACGTGACATATTCCCTCAGACTAGGCGTGTTATACAGCAAACACCAATATTTTTTAAGGATCGTAAACACCCTATTGCCATTTTCGTTGTATTGAGACTCCACTGGTAACCCTCTAAGTTTTTTTCACCAGGGTGTTTGCTCTACTTACTAGTTGAATTCTTCGGTCTGCCTCATCCAGGATGTCTTCACCGTAACCCCTACTTTTGAATCTATTTCTGACATCCAGGATGTTCTCCCTGAATGCTACAGTTTAGGTGAACGCGTACCATTTCACCATACGGTATATTTCTTATCACCGACTTGGGGTGGGTGCTGGTCGCATGGAGGTTACTATTACATGATGTGGGTTTTCGAATGATGGTGCACCGTATGGTATTATTTTCAATATAGAATGGAACATCCAAGAACTCTATACTGTGACGATTGTATTGGATGGTCTAATGTACGTTATATGGGTTATTGTTAAAAAATTATTAGAAATCCATTAGTTGGGTTGGGGAACCCTTCCACAGTAGGATGACATCAATATATCTCCCACAGAAGACAATCATGTCCATTCAGGGGGAGGCACATTTGCCCCAGGCATGCTCCCCCTCCCACCAACCCATGAAAAGGCTAGCGTACGAGGGAGAAAACCTAGAACCCATTGCAGTCCCTTGTACTTGATGGTACCAAAATCCATTATGTAGAAGGAAGTTTTTTGATAATATGATGTCTATCATCTCTGTCAACATCTCGCTCCATGTGATCTGCAGTTCGAGTACTCAGAAAGGATTGTACCGCCGTCATCACAAAATGTTTTTGTATCCATGTGTACAATCCAGTTACATCCATGGTAACAAAAAGCAGGCTGTCCGACCTTGCAAAACTATCCAATTTTTGAAGAATGTCCCTGGTGTCCTGTATGTATGCAGGCTCGTTTGTCACAAGTGGTTGGAGAAACTTGCCCACATATTGGGAAAGTCGCTCCGTTGGGGTGTCAATGCCCAAGATAATGGGACATCCAGGAGGAAAGGTCCCCTGCTTATGTATTTTTGGGAGGATGTGTAAACAGGGAGCTAATGGTTTGCTCCCGAAAAGATAACTGTATTCGTCATCAGAAAGTAAACCACTTTCCTGCCAATCATGGAGTTTTATGTTAATATGGTTTCCAAGAGAGGCAATGGGATTGATGGCGACTGGCTCATAGCAATTTAAATTGCTGAGTTGTCTTTTGATTTCATTCATGTAGTCTGTGGTGCTCATCACCACCACATTGCCTCCCTTGACTGCTTCCCTGATGACAAAGGAATTATCTTTACTAAGATTATCCTATGCCATTGTCTCTGCTTTTGTTGGATTACGGTTTTGGTTAGGATGCCATGTAGGCCCATTCATAAGGGTGTAGATATCTCCAGTAACTTTTTCCTTAAATTAATTGATATTAGTATGTGTATTGCTGGGCATAAACTTGGAGCGTGGTCTGAGACTACTGTTGTGTGTACATCCTCCCTAATGTCAAGGTCATCTCTGAGGTGTTGAATGGTAAAATGTTCTCCCTATGACATAGACAGGATCATCTGAAGATCTTGGAAATCTGAAACAGTATATGTATTGAGCCGTTAAGCTGTTGTAATGGAACAGACATTGGAGAGATTTGTGAAGAAGAAATCTTTTAGTTTCAACAAATGAGTGAATTTATACAGATCAATTAATAGCTCAACAGTGTCACACCTTTGGGAAGGACAGAAACCCAAAGCTCTCCCCGAAACATTGAACTCCACATCCTATAATTTCCGACTTGATAGATTAACAATAGTCAATGCATTCACTGTATCCCTTTCCTGTCCACTCCTCCTTAGGTGGTCTTGGACTGTGTTGTCATTCCTTGTGTTGTGTCTTTCTTTCTTTCTTTTCTCTTGCCACTTTTTCCTCCCCTCCTTGTGTTGATGTAATTTTTCTATCTGATTGCCCAACCTTAGCCTCTTCATGTCCACTCAAAAAGGGCAGCCATCCTGGGGGTGTTGATGTACCAGCACCTTCAGTACGTGAATTATTGCTGTCAATGGAGGATACCTAACCAGAGCTGATATATGTTGATTCAGAAGCATCCTCCCTGCTTCTTCTCCTTTCACCACTTGGTCGAATATTATCAAATTTTCGGGCAAAGGTGTAGATCCTTCCAATTTTATAGTCATTATCATCACATTTAATTTTCTTGAGTTTCTTGCCCCTCAAGTAAATTTGGTGAATCTCAATAACCTGGTCATAAATCTCGTACTTTTTTATGACCACATCTTTTAAGTCAAAATGTTCTATCTCCCTTTCCAGGGTCACAATCTCCTCTCACTGGAAGGTGTAGCTTATTCCTTGGATAGCCTGCCCTTTATTTCAGTAAGCAGGCAGGAGATAACCCTATGCCAAAGGGGAGAACTGATCAGAACCAGTTTAAGAAAAAGACAAAGGAGTGCCCCCCCACAGACTGACACCAGTTATAACAGTGGCATCTTCAGAACCTAAAATCAGAAGACTCCTGGTCATGAGAACATTCTAAAAAGGAACTGTCCTCCAGACTGACAAAGAAAGACTGAACCTGGGTGCCTTAAACCCTGGACCCCAGAAGTGACTCCAATGCTTTGTTGGCTCCCCTTCTGTTAGAGCTACAGGGTTAAAAGAAGCTTCCAGGAGACTCATCTGGTTTTCAGCTGAGAAGACACAAGTAGACGCCACCTCGTCCCCTTAGCTGGCCTTTGTGAGAGCTTATCATGACCCACCCAAGTGCTGTCCTTAAAGTCCAGGACCCTTGACTGTAGTCATAGTGTACTTCTCCATGCTTAATTGAAGGTGTCTCTGGGTCTGATGCAGAGCAGTAGAGATCGATGAATAGCATAGCATTGTAGAATTACACAGCTTTCGATCGTAGCAGCACTAGATTCAGCATGAAGTGGAACAGAGCATTCCATAGCAGTGCTTTACCTTACAGCTCCTGATCAGTGGCTTCAATCAGGGGCGTAACACAGGCCTCCGCAGCCCCCGTGTTGCGGGGGAGGTCACAGGCTCCAGGGGGCCCCGGGCTGGCCCACTCATTTGACTTACACATGCATGATTTTAATGGTGCGCTGTGCGCACGGCATGCCGCACGCACGGTGTACCATCGTTTTGAAATTTGCAGTTTAGCTAAGCACTGATCCTCCTCTTAATAAATAGTTGCACGGGCCTGGCCGGGGCCCCTGAGGCTCGTCTTCAGAAATGGTGCAGGGCCCCTGAGGCTCAGTGGCGTAACGAAACTTGAGGGGGCCCCCCTGCAATCTACATGGAGGGGACCCCCTCCCATCCTCAGTGCCAGTCTAGAGCTCTCAGGCCTGCGACCCGCCATACTGCAGGGGATGCGGGGCTATTGTTACGCCACTGTCACCAATACAGCTGTTGTAAGTAACACTGGATGGTGGAGTTAAAGGTTGGGCTTAGTCTGCCAGCAGGCTATCATAGGTGGTGGTCCATTCATTGCAGGGTCCCTGCCATCAGTTGGCCGGGGAAGTTTACCCAATTTTAGGTGGGTTTCCTGATGCCGACTCCTGTCATGATATTCAACATCGGGCCCACTCATCGTTTAGTTTTGACAAAAGTGCATCCACTGCTCCTTCTCATTTCCATTTTAAAACAGACAATGCGACAATGCAGTATTTCAAAAGCAGATGTAGCTACAAAGAGCATATTTTGATAATACATTTGTATTAGTAGACAATAGCAATCTTAAGAGGCACTGCATAGCTTCATACACACTTTGACCCCAATTCCATCACAGTCTCTCTCTCTCTCCCTGTCAGTCAGTCACTCTCTCTCTCAGTCAGTCAGTCTCTCTCTCTCAGTCAGCCAGTCTCTCTCTCTCAGTCAGTCTCTCTCTCTCAGTCAATCAGTCTATCTTGCAGTAAGTCTCTCTCTCAGTCAGTCTCTCTCAGTCAATTTAGTCTATCTCGCAGTCAATCAATCTATCTCTCTCAGTCAGTCAGTCTCTGCCTCTCTCTCTCTGTCTCTCTCTCTCAGTCAGTATCTCTCTACCTCAGCAAGTCAGTCTCTGTCAGTCAGTCTCTCTCTCTGTCAGTCAGTCTCACTCTCAATCAGTCTCTCTCTCTGTCAGTCAGCCAGTCACTCTCTCAGTCAGCCAGTCTCTCTCTCTCTCTCTCAGTTTCTCAGCCAGTCAGTCTCTCAGTCAGTCAGTATTCAGTCTCTGAGTCAGTCAGTCAGTCTCTACTCTCCACTCTCTCTCTCAACTCTGTCCAGTCTGTCTCCACTGTCTCTCTCCACTGTCTCTCCACTGTCTCTCTCCACTGTCTCTTTCCACTGTCTCTCTCCACTGTCTCTCTCCAAAGTCTCTCTCCAATGTCTCTCTCCACTGTCTCTCTCCACTCTCTCTCCACTGTCTCACTCTCTCTCCAGTCTCTCTCCACCCTTTCTCCACTCTCTCTCTCCACTCTCTCTCTCCACTCTCTCTCTCTCTCCACTTTCTCTACTGTCTCACTCTCTCTCCACTCTCGCTACTCTCTCTCCACTTTCTCTCTTCTCTCCCTTCCCTCTCTCCCTCAATTCTTACCCTCCACTCTCTCTCTCCTCACTCTCTCTCTCCTCACACTCTCTCCCTCCACTCTCACACTCTCTCACTCTCCACTCTCTCACTCTCTCACGCTCCACTCTCTCACTCTCCACTCTCTCACTTTCCACTCTCTCACTCTCTACCTCTCTATCCACTCTCTCTCACTCTCTCTCCACTCTCTCACTATCTCTCCACTCTCTCTCTCTCTCTCTCTCCCTCGCCACTCTCTTCTCTCCCTCTCCACTCTCTCTCTCCCTCTCTCTCCTTCTCCACGCTCTCTCTCTCCCTCTCCACTCTCTCTCTCTCCACTCTCTCTCTCTCTCTCCACTCTCTTCTCTTTCCACTCTCTTCTCTCTCCACTCTCTTCTCTCTCCACTCTCCACTCTCTCCACTCTCGTCTCTCTCCACTCTCCATTCTCTCTCCACCCTCCCCACTCTCTCTCTCTCTCTCTCTCTCTCTCTCTCTCTCTCTCTCTCTCTCTCTCTCTCCACTCTCAGACTGATTTGAATATGGCCATTTCTGAACTGGGGTGGCATAGTGGGCTAAAGAACGGTGATGGATTAAACCCAGATCTGTTGACTGGGTGTGAGTGTTTGATTGGTTCAGATGCTCTGTCCATCACCACCCCTTTTGTACCGCTTTGTTCGCCATAAGTTGCCAGGGTATGCTCAGACGTGAGTCCCTTGGTCACTTTGCCACTGGATTCAAGCAAGCCGGGCTGAAGACGGCTGAAATGCCAGAAACCGGTCCTCGGAAGCTTGTTTCCGGTCCAGGGAAGGCATGGCTTGGCAGTTCGGGCTGGACTGTTCCCATGAGGCACAGGGTCAGACTGATTTGCATATGGCCATGTCTGAACTGGGGTGGCAGAGTGGGCTAAAGAACAGTGATGGATTAAACCCAGATCTGTTGACTGGGTGTGAGTGTTTGATTGGTTCAGATGCTCCGTCCATCACCACCCCCTTTTGCACCGCTGTGTGCCGTGCGCTCAGCGCACCATTAAACGCGGGGGCTGCGGGGGCCTGTGTTACGCCCCTGTGCTTAAACATGTATTCTTGCTGCTGCTGTTAGGTGAGGAACAACCCAGACTGTTAGTCCCGAAGAGTTAGAGGTGCATAATTTATGGTCAGTAGTTATGCGTCACCAAGGCAGATGTACCCATTTTTACTGTTGGTTGAGGTAATGGGGTGGGTCGCCACTGGGATGGTGCCGGTGCGCAGAGCCCACGCCCCAGCTTATGATCAACTAACTTCATTGGTGTCAAGATGATGTGCATACATGGGAGTGGTGGTACTAGAACCCCCCCCCTGCAGGAGGGGTGGAGATGTTATGCAATGTCAAAAAGTAATTCCAACAGCTTATGTATATTTGTAAATTGGTGCATAGTTTGGAGTAGTGTGTGTGTTTATTAAATGTACTCTTACTTTTATAAAGCAAAGTACAGACTGGACAATCAATTATTGAGTGTAATTTTTGTGCACCTGCAATGGTGATTACTAGCCCACACCACCGCCCTTGAGTAAGCCTCAGACTGCTCTGAGAGTCAGACGCTACAATTGGGTGTTTGGTTCCCACTGAAGGACAAATGTAGTCATGGTATTTGTGCAGGCCTCACAGACGCTGCCTAGTTTTCCAACACTTACCATTGGCTATGTGTTTTGTAACTCATAGTTGCTTGCTTTCTATTTGCTGCTTTTATTTCATTTTGGCTGTCCAGCCTGACTTAGTCTCTTTAGGGGAGTATAGTCCTTTTACTGCATTCTTGGTCAAGTGCTTGCCTTCTGTAAACAGTCCTGTAAATGTTATTATCATTTCACATTTGCTGTGCTTTCAAAGACAGATGTCGAATGTCATGCTCTTACTTAGGAGGAAGCTTGGTGTTTAATTTTCTTTCTGACTTGAAAGTGAGAGGATGCATGTGACAATCATGCTGGGTACTAGGGGTGCGCTGGAGGAAGGATGTAAAATTGTATTTTTTCTAGCACACAACAAAATGTAGATAACTGTAAATGAACAGTTCAACTATTGCAGAATAAATCAGAAATAGGAAAGCACAAAAAAAATAGCCAGCAAAATAGGGCTCATAAAAAGGGAAAAAAAAGACAATGTGGGGTGACCTTGCAGAAAGGACAAAGTTCCAACAAAGACCTTTACACTTGAAGCGATCAAATCCTCTAAATATTCAGCACACCAGATTTCTAGCAGTGCATTAGCCTTCTCTTGCCGTTACATATTTGAAATAGTCCCTAAGGTCATTCAAATCGGGTATTGTCTTCATTGAGACAGCATTGTTTAGCACTTTTGGCCCTTATCATGACGCTGCTGGAGGTACACAATCTGGCAGTCCCTTGGCCACAGTTCTGGGATTTTCATGGTTCTGCATGGGTGCTTGCTTGTGTTTTGCTGAGAGAGAGTTGTTAAATAGCCAGTTTAGTGTTGGTTCATAAAGGTGATGTGAAGTTAAAATACATTTAAACCTCCTAAGGTTTCCAAAGGCCATTTGTTAGTAGTACAAACAGTCCAGGTTTACATTTGGTATTCAGTTACTTGTAGTCCTGAGTTTGTAATGAAATAAAACAGAACTACAAATCCCAAAAGATCAAGAAAGACCTGTCCTGCTTTTTTCTTGAAAACATGGGAAACTCGAACGCTCTGTTTCCCAGGTCATTGCTCGAGTAGCTCACCCGGTCCAGGTTTTTTTCTTTTCAATCTGATGTTTGTAGTCCTGATTTTTTTAATGGTATAAAAATGAACTACATGTCCCACGATGCAACCTTAAATTCTAGGCTAGATGAGTTACCCACACCTGTACCCGAGAAACTTGAAAGCTCAGACCTCATTGCTGTGTGGATTTACTATACATAATTCACTACTCCCAAAAACAAAGGATGTTCCACGTCTGTATTGTAGATCTGCACCCGTATGGACATGCAAACGGGTGCAATAATATATATTTGGTAGCTTTAAATACCCACGTCCAAGGCAGTTAAGTGTTGGAATATTAAATGTAAATTAAAACCTAACACGATTTATGGACTAGCTCTTACAATCCCTCAGATGACCCTGGCTCGTGCTACGACACCCCGACCTTCGCCCCACCACCTGCCCCCAGGGTTTCGTCGACGTTTGCACACGGAATACCTGTGGTCCCGTCCCGGTCTGCTCACAGTTACTGGCAACCTCAAGGGATGTAGGCACTTCCCTGCAGCACTGTCAGTGTGCACTGCTCTGGGGCAGTGTGTATGTGTCTTGAAAAGTGAAAAACACTATTACAGACTAAGGGTTTGTCCGAAGCCGACCTAAGTGCTTGGTTCAGACAAGTCTCTGTGGTCGTGCTCGCCAGCCTATGGTTTGATTGGAGCATTACACTGATCTAAAAGTGTCAGTCTGTGTACGTAGTGGGGAAAGGCTGTGCATTGATCAGGAATGGTATGTGCGCGCGCCGGGTGGGTCCATTTGCGAAGAGGCCGTGGATTAGCAAGTACACATAGCTCTGTGCAGGACAGGGTCTTACTGCGCCACTGGAACATTATCAGACGCAATGAGCAAAATGAGAGCTTGCAAAATGAGAGCTCATCTTTCTAAGGTACCACTGCATTCCAAGCACGTCGGGCCCCACCATGATGATGCCCTCCCTCCCTGATACCAGACAGTCCAAATTACCAATACCAACCCGCCACCGCCACCCATCCTCCGACGGTCCTCAATCCACCCCACACACCCCCCCGAACCACTCCTCCTGTCTACTAGGCTCACTCGGACCGTCGGATGGGATGCAGACTCACTCACCTGACCTGGGCCTGGCCCTGTCCTGCAGCTTAGAGTTAGGCGCCAGCGCCCGCGCATTTTTAATTACGTGTGCGCTCAATGCGCATGCCCGGACAAATGTAATCAGGGCATTTCCCCCGCCCCCCCACCCTGTACAATACGCATACGCGGGGCAACTCCTGCAAGTAAACAACCCACCCTGTCCCGGCGCCATTTAATAGAAAGAGTGCCTCAGGGGCCACGGCCGGGGCCCGCACACCATTTCTGAAGGGGGCCCTGGCCGGGGCCTGCGCAGCATTTATAAGAGCCTCAGGGGCCCTGCACCATTTCTGAAGACGAGCCTCAGGGGCCCCGGCCGGGGCCCATGCAACTATTTATTAAGAGGAGGATCAGTGCTTAGCTAAGCTGCAAATTGCAAAACAATGGTACACCGGGCGTGCGGCGTGCCGAGCGCACAGCGCACCATTAAAATCATGCATGTGTATGTCAAATGAGTGGGCCGGCCCAGGGCCCCCTGGAGCGCGTGGCCCCCCCGCAACGCGGGGGCTGCGGGGGCCTGTGTTACGCCCCTGGACTCATCTACGAAGACAAAGTTTGTTTATTCTTCGTAATCCATCCATCTGCCTTGAGGGAAATTGATAGGGGGAGTCTGGAGGAGGAGTATAGAGGAGCATGATTGAGTTGTGAACTTGTGAACCTCAGGAATACAGACTGCGGCACCTTCAAATCAATAAGGAAAATAAGATGAAGACAGTGTTGCTGAAGGACTTGTTGTGATTAGTTGATTAGAGTTTTGTTGTGGTAAAATTTGCAAAACAAAGAAAGACACACAGGAATAAAAGTGAATAAGGACGAAAAAAAGGAAGTAATTTTCAGGCCTCGGTGTCAGGGAAGTAGAGCTCGTCCTCAAACTCTATGAATTGAGACGGGAGTAGGTCAGCTAACAGAGAAGAACTTCCGTCACCTAAGTCGGTGTCCTCTTCTTCCTGCGTGCATTCACTTATTTTGTAATCTGGTGGTATGAAGTGCTGAATCATCTTGATCAGTGTTAACCTTTCCACATTTTTGGGCGAGAGGCGGGGCCCCTTTGAAGTTACAATGGCACCAGCAGCACTAAAAACACTTTCAGAAGACACGCTTGCGAGTGGGCAAGACAAATAATTTAGAGCCAGGTTGGTGATCAGTGGCCATAGAGGCATTTTCTTGCACCAATACAGCAAAGGGTTCTCATTAACAAAGACCTTTGTTGGGTCATCCAGATAGGCCTGCACCATCGACTCAAGGTTCTCCACGGTTGCTCCACTTTGCGTACCACCTGTGGCCTTTGCAGCACTGTAACGAGCAAACCCTTGATGAGTTAGCCAACCCTTTTCCGACAATATTATGGCTCGGCCTGGTGCAGGTGAGGGTGATGATATGGTTGCTGCTGGTGTTGTTAATGGCTGTGAGGGATAGTGACTCCCTTCGGCCACAGATTCAGAAGTGGACCTTGATGCCGGATGGCCTGCTGATTCAGTTGTACTTCTGCCGGCTCCTTGAATTTTCTGCCGCTCTTTTACGAACCGACTGGTGACACAGCAAGCCAATGTTTGTACTTTGAAACATCTGCTTCATCAAAAGGAATGAATGCTTTGCTGGCCACTGCCTTTTTATACCGTGGATCCAGAATAGTGTCACAAATGTAATGTTGTTCTGTATGTATGTTTTTAAGCATTTGATTGTCAACTAGGTGACTTAATAACCTCTCCGCCAAATGATATGCGTCTTGCTTTTCAGCATCATATTGGAACGTTGAAGACACCGCCTTCAGTTGGTGCTCTAGCATGACCAACAATGGGATAGCTGTGCCCAAAGAACAGTCCTCCCTGCTGACTTCACGCGCGAAGACCTCAAAAGGACGAAGCATGTCTGTCAGGCTTGCAACTAGCTTCCATTCCTCCAACTCTAGCCTCATGTCTTTCATAGTAGAACCCAGTTTATAGACATAATCATTTAATACCCCCCACTGCTCAGACAGACGCTCAAGCATGTAAAAGGTTGAGTTCCAACGTGTTGCCACCTCCTGGATGAGTCCTTTGACTGG
Organism: Lissotriton helveticus; assembly: GCF_964261635.1. NCBI lineage: Eukaryota > Metazoa > Chordata > Amphibia > Caudata > Salamandridae > Lissotriton > Lissotriton helveticus. The sequence continues at coordinate 229,987,219 of NC_136057.1, read as the reverse complement.
CAGTCTACGTTCATGTTGAATGCTCCTCAGCTGCTTCCGGGCCTTAAAAGAATGGCTTAAATGTGTGCAGATTCTTCGGCAGGTGGTCAGTAACTTGCTGACTGTGTTTTTGTTTTTCAAGAAATCTTCCACCACAATGTTAATACTGTGCGCCAAACACGGCACTCTGAAATAGCCACCATCCTGCATGGCCTTAACTATATTACTGCCATTATCCGTGGAAACATAACCAACTATGTGATTTCTTGGATGCAGCCATTCAGAGAACTTCCTATCAAACTCGTCCAAAAGGTTAGGTGCAGTATGAGTTTTCTCCATGGCAAACATGGCTAATGTTGCATGATTCCGAGTAGCTTGAAAAACTGTGTCCGGGTCAATACCTGCACTTTTCTTGTCTCTAACCCCTGCAAAAGAGACCCAGTGTGCAATGATGCACATGTAATCAAGGGCTTGGCAACTGGTCCACATGTCTGTTGTCAAGTGGATAGTGTGAACATCACTCTTCTGCAAAGCTTCCCCAATCACGTCCAGCACATCTTGATATAGTGCTGGAACCGCACCTCTGGCAAAATAGGACTGGCTAGGAACCTTCCATTTAGGGCAGACTGTTGCCACAAATTCTAGAAAACCCACCCCTTCCACGAAAGAAAAAGGGAGAAGGTCCAGCGCTAGCATTTTTAGCCAGCTTTGCGTTATACAGACGTACCGCTGAGTGGTTGCGTTCAAATGGCGCATCCGACCACAACATGCTTCTAATGGTGAGCTGGAAGGTTTTACGTGATGATGATGATGATGATGATGATGATGCAGACTTCAAACCAGTTAGGCTCATTGATGTACTTTTTTGCATTGGTGTCTGTCCCAGACACTTAGTGTGCCTCATACATGTTGCATGGGTAGAGGGTGTGGGCCCTACCACTGCAGTGCTGCTGCCAGGGGTACTGGGTGTACCAGAAAAAATGTCGGTCGGTTCTTGACTTCCCCCCTGCACATGTTCTACGGACCTCTCCCCCAGGCCTTTGCCATCGAATTTCTGGCCTCCAACCTTTCGGGATACTGGTATGCCGACACAATCAGTCAGAAATTTGGGGGTGATGTTTGACTCCAGCATGCAGCTTGATGTGTCGGTAAATAAAACAGTGGCCACTTGTATGGCCCTTCTGCGAATGCTGCGGAAAATATTACCGATGCTCCCGGAACAGTCCAGGCCAGAAGTAGTGAGAAGTATCATCCTAAGTAGGCTTGACTACTGCAACGCATTACTTTTGGGGGCTCCAAAGACCCTGGTGGCAAAACTGCAACGAGTGCAAAATCTCGCCGCCAAGCTGGCTCTCTCACGGAGTCGGTTTGACTCTTCAACAAAAGCGCTTAGGGAGCTCCATTGGCTTCCAATCCTTCAGAGGATTGAGTTTAAAGCCCTGTGTCTGGTACATAAAGCCCTTCACGGACAGGGCCCCTCTTCCTTGCAGAACCTGTTTTCCTGGTACGTACCGGCCAGATCTCTTCGTTCGGCCTCAGCATGTATGGTGACAGTTCCCAAGATTCTGAGGATTCGGTTAGGAGGCCGTTCCTTTAGATTCACTGCGGCAAAATTGTGGAATTCTATACCTCTTGGCTTACGCCGCTCAGACGATCTTACTTCCTTTAAGAAGGCTCTGAAAACATTTTTGTTTCCCATAACCTGTTAAACCCCTTCTCTGGGCTTTGCAACTGTCTGTTCACTGTGATGTATCATCTAAGTCTAAGCGCCAGGATACCCGATGGGTGACAGTCATTTGCGCTATATAAGAGCACCAATACATACAATCAGCCCCTCGTCAGCATCAGATGCATTGTGAATGGATACATTTGGATCAGTTCTACTTTGGACTTCCGGGATCTTACTTAGGTGAGCATACCACTGGATAGGGTGGTGTTTTTTGAGATGACCTCTCTGGCCTCCGGTACCATAGTTGGTACCAAGCTTACCCCGACTAACTAATACTTTAATATCGAACAAACAACCATGTTTTCCGCCCTTTCGCTAAGAGTAAAGAAGTCCCAAACTGGGGACAGGAGATGTCTGCTGGTGGTGGAGGTGCTACTTTGACTTGCAATGCCAGATGAAGTGGAGGATGGGCGTGGCTGTATTAGTTTCTGTTGTTCACTTACAGCACCACTATTTGAGGGAATGGAGGTCGAGCTGGATGGAGGTCCCTGCCAGCCCTGCTGACTAAAAAGATGGAACTTGTAGGTCGTGTTGGTGTTGTAGTTAACTGCGTTGGTGGTGGTACCAGTGCCACGCCGCCCACATTCCGCTCAGCAGCCATTCGGGATAGGGTGAAAATGTCTGTCTGCTGCATGCCCGCTGGGGCTGGAGTGACGTCTGTGATGACTGGGTTGTCGTCAGACTTTTCATCAGCAGCAGAAGACACCACTTCTTGTTCGTCGTCATCACACATAAGTCGAAGCCCTGTGGGAACCTTACTTTTAGGCTTAGCTACCTTTGTCCGCTCATGGCGTGCCTCGCTCTCAGACTGCATTTGTGGTTTCCAATCAGGATCAAGGTCATCAGAATGAAGGGGTCTTGAAGAAGAACTTGTAGTAGTACTAGCCCTCCTTGACCTTTTTCTTGCTAGGGATCTGGAAGATAATGGATCATCCTCAGGAGGAGTGGCTTCCTTGGATGATACCTCCGCTTGAATATCAATTTCCTGATGTGCCCCTACTTCTGGAGGAACAAGCGTTGTAGGCAGTTGTGCCGCTCCATGAACCTCTAGTTGCATTTCTCCATGCACCTCTCCATGCGCCTCTCCATGCGCCTCTCCATGCGCCTCTCCATGCGCTTCTCCATGCGCCTCTCCTTGCGCCTCTCCATGCGCCTCCCCATGCGCCTCTCTTTGCTCCTTTCATTGCGCCTCTCCTTGCGCCTCTCCTTGCGCCTCTCCTTGCCCATGAACTTGCGCTTGTACTAGTTGCACCTGTGGTTGTTGTTGCGACTGTGGTTTTTGAACACTCGTCAGCTGAGTTACACCTGACGTTGATTGGATGGTACTTTCTTGTGTTGAGCCAACATCACTGGTCGATGGTGATTGAACAACCAAAGTGGCTATCACAGCAGCACTCATGGTCTTGGACCTAACTTGGCATGGTGGCACTGAGCCCAATGAAGTGGAGGTGCTGCTTCCAGCTGGGTCCCCGGCGGACACTGCTGCTGCAGGCGTAATTTTTTTTCTCCCAAAAAAGGTGTCGGTGGGCACACCAGTCTCCTTGGTAGGTGGTGCCACTTGCTTCTTCTGCTCCTTCTTACTGGCAGTGGCACTGGCAACTTTTTTCGCTGAGGCACTACGGCCACCTTTCTTTGGGCCCATCTTCTTCAGATGTCAGAACTGCAGGCCGCAGTTGCACGAGTTGCAGAGTTGTCTTGTCTGTGGCCACACGTGACGTCACGTGACGTTGTGCTGCACACACCACTGCAGGACTTCTTCCTGGCACTGGTGATTCTCTTGTGCACCTAAAAGCAATGGAAGCCAGAGGAACATCAGTTAAACACCCCTAAAAGTCGAAAATCACACAAAAATCACCACAATCCAATGTCATCCATGCCCTCAATGATGTTTAAATTCAAGACACCCCAAAAAAAAGACTTGGTCCATGCACCACTTACTACCCCTGGGCCTAATGGAAGAAAGCAAGGCAAACTGGGTGCAGGCCTGAGCTCACTGCCTTGCTTCAAAATGGCCCTTGACCCCCACCACATGGCCAGGCCCTGCCTGTACCAGGCCTCATAATGGCCCCACCCACATGGCCAGGCCTTAACAACACCCCAAAAAATCGAAAAACACACAAAAATCACTACAATCCAATGCCATCCAGGCCCTCAATGATGTTTAAATTCAAGACACCCCACAGAAAGACTTGGTCCATGTACCACTCACTACCCCTGGGCATAATGGGTGAAAGCAAGGCAAACTGGGTGCAGGGCTGAGCACACTGCCTTGCTTCAAAATGGCCCCTTGACCCCCAGCCACATGGCCAGGCCCTGCCTGGACCAGGCCTCAAAATGTCCACCACCCACATGGCCAGGCCCCAACACCACCCCAAAAAGTAAAAAAACACACAAAAATCACTACAATCCAATGCCATCCAGGCCCTCAATGATGTTTAAATTCAAAACACCCCACAGAAAGACTTGGTACACGCACCACTCACTAGCCCTGGGCCTAATGGAAGAAAGCAAGCAAACTGAGTGCAGGCAAGAGAACACTGCCTGGCTTCAAAATGGCCCCTTGACCCCACCATATGGCCAGGCCCTGCCTGTACCAGGCCTCAAAATGGCCCCGACCCACATGGCGAGGCCCCAACAACACCCCAAAAAGTTGAAAAACACACAAAAATCACCACAATCCAATGCCATCCATGCCCTCAATGATGTTTAAATTCAAGACACCCCACAGAAAGACTTGGTCCATGCACCACTCACTACCCCTGGGCCTACTGGCTAGTGAGGCTTTACAGGCACCCCAAAATTAAAAAAGAAAATCAACATATAACAGTGAGCTAAAATTCTATGACATAAATGAGAATTAAGTTAAAATCACAGAAACAGTTGTATCATGCACCCATGACTAACCCTGGGCCTACTGGATACTGTGGCTACCCACAATATATATTGTTTTAAACTTGTGAAAAAAGTTTTAAAACTGTAGTTGCAGCAACTGCAATGCCCTAAACAAACAACACCAACTTACTTGTAAAATCTCAAGTCCAAAAGTGATCCAAACTCCAAAGTCCAAAAAATCCTCAAATACAAATATCCAGCAGCAGCCACAAAAAGTAATCCTTCCAGCTCCAGATTCAAATAAAAAAATGACCAGGACCTGGACAAAGCACTGGGAGGAGCCTTCTGGACAGGAACAGGAAGTTGGAGACTCTGGGGCACTTCCTTCCCCCCCCCCAAAATGGACTCCTTGCACCAAAAAGTGCAGCCAAATGTCAATCTGAGGAGTAATTCTGATCAAAATCATCATTTTCAGAAGGTTTATGCTTCCTGCGGTGGATTTGTTGTGCAGAATTGCAATTTTTGCAATTTCGGGAAAGCGAGCTGTTCAAATCTCCCGCCGGAAGTCAGCTGCGCGCCGCATCTACGTGTTCGGTATTGTTTACTCCCGCAATGCGTAATCGCGGGCCCTTGTGACGTACTTGCGTTGTCAAACTCTCGCTGTGCAAGATGGCGAGCCGCGATGACGTAATTGCGTTAGAAAAACTCTCGCGCGATCATGCAGCAAGATCCAAAATGGCGCAGCACACGCAAACCGGGAGAAAAACAACTCGGCGGACTCAGAATCATGGTAAGTCAACGCCGCGGGCGCGATATTGTATTTTTCAAGCACGACCAAGCAAAAAAATCCGCAGCTTGCTGATTTTTGGGCAAATTCGCGCGATTTGCGGACCGCGAATTTGCCAAAAATCCGCAAATTCCGCGAACGATACAGATTTTACGGCCATGCTTAGTTAGGATCTATTTTTCATACAAAATCCACAACATTCTATTCCCAATATCTTTGGCGCCGATTGAAGAATCTTCTCAAAATTTTCAAAACACGTGGAGCGCTGCAGTCTGCTCCTATCCTGAAAGTTCTGGGGTGATTCGTCAAGCCGAGGCAGAAAAAAAAGGGGGGTCCCAAAACGTGTTTTCCCTATGTATTTTCCATAGGAAAGTTTAGACACGGCTACAGCCTGAACTGCTGAAGGGAATTACACCAAATTTTGCAAAAAGGTGGCCCTTGGTTCAGAAAGCGCCTGTTTGTTTTAAATGGTGTAAATCAGTTCAGTAGTTCCTGAGCAATTCAAGAAATAGTGGTGATAAAATCATTTTCCCATAGGACACTGTAGACACTGTTATAGCAAAAATTGCTGAACCAAATTACACCAAATTTGGCAAAAAGGTACTGCTTGGTTCAGAAAGTGACCTTTTTAAAAATGGTGTAAATCCGATCAGTAATTTTTGAGAAATTAAGGAATAAACCTAGTGATATCTATGGCCGCTCGTCTGCGCACCCTGCGTGCTCCCTCCTGATCACAAGCTTTCTGCTAATTGGCTGTCAACACTCCAAAACAGGAAGTGTTGGCATCCATCTTTTGCCTCGGTAGAACCGAGGCACAAGAAATCAGTCAAACTAGGAAGTGTTGGCATCCATCTTTTGCCTCGGTAGAAATCAGTCAAACTACGGCACAACACACAAAAAGGGGGCAGGGTAGAAACCCCCTGACCCCCTAGGCCTTCTTAGATGGTCCCACAAGTCCCAGGGCCAAAACATTTATTTTTTTCAAATCAGCAAAATCCGCGGAGGATCCACAGATCCAGCCGAAGAAAAAAGATCCGAAGCGCGGGCTCCGTGCTTGATTACTATTTGACACGTGGGTGGGCCAAATCCCGGGGGCAGAGGCGTGCCACCCCTGGGGCTTTTCAACTTTGTGTGGCCCCGGGGACTGCCACCCCCGGGGCTTCATGAGAATATTTGTGGGGGGCTCACAGTCCCCCCCAGCCCCAGGGACCTCCACCCCCCAGGGTTAAAACAAATATTGGTGGGGGCCTCAAAGCCCCCCCAAGCCCCGGGAACTGCCAACCTCGGGGCTTTAAGAAAATATTTTCATGCCCCCCCCCCCCCCGCTGCCCCAGCGGACCGTCACCCCGGGGCTTTTGTTTTTTTTAATCAATTTTAAACTGAAATATTTTGAATTATTTTCTTTTATTTTTGTATTTTAATTTATTTATATACATTTTTCTGATTTTTTTGGGGAGTCGCTTACCCAAAGCGTACCTACCCCAATGGGTCTGCGTATTCTAGGTGCCATTTTGGAAAAGTCATAAAGGATCCGCTTATGGTGAGCGACCAGTTTTACGTGGTGTGCAGGACTGGTATGCAACATGTCAGCGACTCCTGCTCCCGCGCATTCGCAACAGATGCGCATTACGGTTTCTCGACACTGGCGCGGTGGCGTGCTCCATGTGATGTCATATACATACTGGGGAAGCGCTGGATGCGTGACTGCCCCAAAAAATATGTATGTTCTAAAATGAAATGTATGTGTCTTTAATATGTATTTTAGGGCAAGAGATTATCTAAGGTATTCATAAAAATAATATATTCTTGAAATAATCTAATATTACTTTTAAATATATTTTTGCAAAGTCACGTTGGGTGCGCGCTTTGTGAGCGCACGGTGCGCGGATCCCATGTCACCTAAAAAAAAGATTTGATTGGTTCATAACATTTCCCACTGTAACTATTTTAGGACCCCACCCATTTTAATCATTCCTCTTGGACCATCTTCAGAGAAGCAACTCTTCTCTAACTTGAACTGATTTGTTTTTTTGGTGTTTTTTGTGAACTCTGAACAAAAATGGCATCTGGACAACAGCAGCAGATGGAAGAATCTTCAAAAGAAGAATTCTTGCAAAAAGAACCAAGGAAACAGAGACCAAAATCTGTAGTCTGGAAGGAGGAGACGAGAAGAGCTGCTTTGAAGCCACCAGCAGCAGGAGCAAGTACTTCAACAGCATCGACATCTCAGCCTCCATTAGCTATAAGAGCTGAATTTGCCTTTCTGGAGCAGCACTGCATCAAATGTAAAAAAGTAGTTTGCTACGGAAAGCAATCAGTGGATGCTATCTGTGCTGCTCAACGCAACCACCGATATTAATTTGGTTTCATTTTTTTTCTTTTTGGAATGATGTTTAATTCCAAAAGTTACCTGTTTATTTTTCGGTTTTATTGTTTATTTTTTAGAAAAAAACACCAAACAAATACAAAAACGTTCAAAAAATACAAAATAAATATAAAACAAAAAAAAAGGAAAAAAAGTTTTTATCAGAACCACTTTATCTGGTTAAAAAAAGAGCTATTATTGCATAGAATTGTCTCAAAGTCTGATTGAATATATGTGTAGTGCATGAGCCCAAATGTAGCACAAATATCACTCAGATGTAGCCCAAGTATAGCCAAATGACCGAAGTGTGCAAAACACTTTTTATTTTTAGTTTCTCTGCAGTTTTATATAGTGCAGACTGGTCAGGTATTGGATCATTACATCTTACTTGAATCCCTTATTGCGCATTTTGCACAAAGTACATGAGATTGATCTTGCAAAACATTGAACTTTACGATTCTGTTAACCTGAAGTTGCTCTGAACCGGGCTTTGTAACACCCATTTTTACCTATTGGTTTTAATTAATTCTCACTGTATTATTTTAGGAAAGATGATTTACTGTTTGTATGTACACTTTATGATCTATGATTCTAAATCAGATTGAATAAAGCTTAATGAATTCTATGGCAGGACGGAGGCGAGGATTATGCACATCTTTCCTCACTTTATTTGCATAGCAGTTCAAGTGAAAACGTAACACAACAATCATTAAAAAAAGACTACACAATCCATGAACCATTAGGGGTAGTCTCCAAGCAACTATAGTCCAATCATATCACAGTCCATCGTATATAATATCATTCATGGCTTAATCTGACATTGTTGCTGTTTGTATAGCGGTTTCTTGTGCACGTTATTAGCATTATTGCCTTGGTATTGTTGCATATTCCCTGCGTAGCAGGCACTTGCCTGAGCGTGTTCTCCCCATGCAGTTTCTCCCGCTGTGCGCTCTGCGTGCAGTGAGATCCTGTCAGGCATGTCTGGTCAGAGCGAGGCAGCTCTGCCGAGCCCTCCCGCTGGTATTTACGCGCGTTTAGGAATTCGGTCACTCCTTTAGTGTCCGCTTGATTCCTGACCAACCCTAGCCTAATTTTGACAGCGCTATGTGGTGACTGATTTCCCCACACAGCCACGTTAGTGACCAGCGCCACCTGGTGGTGGTAATTGGTATTGGACCTTAGTCTATTCTTATAACAGCTTCGGGGAAAGCCCAGCTGTTGGAGCACCGGCTAGGGGGCTGCCTTAAGGATTTAAAGGGCATTTGTTCTGTGCTCACACCCTCTGCTATAATGTCTTCTCCAGAAGACTAATTTTACTCCTCCTACCAGGAAGTGCAGGAGGAATGGCCCCCCAACTTCTCCCTCCGGCAGTGGACCAAGCCCTCTTTCTGGCTATTTGTAGAGCGCTGGCTCCTCTTAGGGATCAGGTCGATAAGCTGACGAAAAGCATCACTGGGGTGTTCAGTGACCCAGATCTGGTGGTGACGGGTCCCAGTAGGAGGAACTATTTTGAATATGAGGGAACCCTGTACCTGCAGACCCATGACACCTCTATGGGCAGTGTTTTTGCCCCTAGTTTGGCAGAACTTTATGTGGGGTCCTTTGAAAAATCTGTGATTGATGACATCTCTTGCCCTTGGTCATCCAATATAAAACTCCGGCGTCATTATATTGATGATGTTTTGGTGGTATGGAAGGGAGATGAACCATCTGTTTATCTCTTCCTGGAATGGCTTAATCTGAGGTATCCCTTGCTCCATTTCCTGTCTAATGTAACCAAGACAGGGTTACCTTTTTTCGATTTGATGATCGAGCCTAGAGAGGGGGTACTTCAGACTAGAGTCTTCCATAAACCTATGGATAAGAACTCACTTCTAGCCTTTGATAGCTTCCACCCAAAATCCCTTAAGGAAAACTTACAGGTGGAACAGTTTTACCGGATATGCCGGAACTGCTCTGACAAAACAGCTTTTTAAGAGGAGGCAATAATTCTATCTGAGAAATTGTCGAGCAGGGGTTAAACTGAATGGGTGATCAAAAGGGCTAGGAAGAGAGCGACCAATGTCAACCGGGAACTCCTGTTGTCCAAAACGATCAGACCTGCAACTAACAAACCAGTTTTAACACGGCTTCCCAGCAGATGAAACGGACTGTCCTCAAATATTGGAGGATTCTGAACTCCAATGGGTTGAGTGTGGAAAAGCCACTATTCTCATTCAAACGCAGTCATAATTTGAAAGACCTATTGGTTCATACCAGACCCAGTGTCATGCAACACGGTGGAACGAACACATCAACTGGTCTACCTCTGGTCATTGGACATACACAGTGTGGTTCATGTAGTGTGTGCCATTTGACCAGTAATTTGAAGTGCATTGACGGTGGGTTAGCATACCCCTGGGAGCAGAGATGCCACACAAATTGTAACTCTGAAGGGGTAGTGTACCTGATTAAGTGTCCATACCTGAAGCAGTATGTCGGCATGACAAGCCGCAAAGTTAAAACCCGGAATATGGAGCATCAAAGTACTATTAGATTTGGGAGGTCTAATACAAAAATTACTGCACATTATCTGGAACTGCGGCATACCATGGAAGTGTTCCGTCATCGAGAAATTGACATTGAATTTGTACACTGGGGACAAGAACAGAGCCCTTTTACTGAGAGAACAGAAGTGGGTATACCGTTTGAAAAGCCACATAGTGGGGTTGAATGATGATATCCCGTGGCATGCTCTTACAAGATAATCCACAGAACTCCCCCACATAACAAACACCCACCTCTCTTACCCTTTACTCTTGATTATAACATTCCTATACATGGGGATTTAAGTGGAGACACATACACGTGATCTATCCTACTTTTACATTTGTTGTTGAATGGAATTTTCCTGAATTGTGTGTCCACTCCTCCTTGTTGTAACACCTTGGATGAAGGGTAGGGGTGTTTTGGAACAGTTGGAGATTGCGAGCCATATCAGGATTTATAACCTGGGTCTTACATGTCAGGGCTCTTGGAGGGTGAGGGAATGCGCCTATTAGCTGGTTTTCGCAGTACCGACGTGGGAGTGTCATTGTCAGGATACACCCAGGTACACTATACCCCCAAATTAATATGTGCGGGATGTGCTCAGGATTAACATCTGGGTCCCACATCTTAGACTGAGTGTGAGATCCGAGCGCCTGGATTATGAGTGAAGGCCCCCGTTATTTGGTTGTTGTAAATATGTTGCGGGAGTGACATTGACTTTAAATTTTCCCTCACTCTATACCCCCGATTGATGATTTACGAGATGGGATTGGGAGAAACATTCATGGGTCACCGTTACTGCAAGAAAGGGCCGGATTGCAATTGGGCGGGCCTATGATGAACAAGACCATGCCCCCCCCCCCTGCTAGTGTTGGGAGTCCTGATGCATACGCCCCCACGTGATCCGGAGGGCGTATGCTGAAGCAGGACATATTTTTCTCCGGTCAGTGGCTTTCCCCTTGCACTGCAAGGCGGTGAGGAAGCAGGCCCGACGTGAGTGAACTGCCTTCGGAACAGTAAGCGGGTCTCCTGATCAGGATATGGATGCTGTACACAGCACGTTACAGGCACTAACAACTGATGATGCAGATGTGTTTTTTTGATGCAGGTTGTGTTCTTGGGGGTTCTCCCTGCCCGCCTCCATTTTGAGTTCACGAAATTGATAAATTCGGTGAGATCAGGCATGGGGGTAGGGATTGAGTCATCTCCCTGTGATATTATTACGAGGCCATTTTTAATTCAAATATGAGTGGATGGATAGTATTGTTTAGTGCGGGCAGTAGCTGTTATGCATACCTGGAACTTACAGGGACATACCGTAGTAGGGTATGTAAGGAAGGGTTAATTTTATATTTATGAACCTGGCTTTGGAACAGTTGGGAGGTTTGTTATTTATCTATGGGGGGTGTCTGTTGGCATGTAATTGTAGGGATAGGTTGTAAATTACCACATTCTACCTTACTCCTCATATGTGTTTTATTTTTTTCAGTATTTGTATCCTACGTTAGGGGAACTGCCTCCACACGCTTGGATCTCTTTTGGCCTTGAATACCCGGCAATTGAACATATTAGGGTAATGTGGGGATCCTGACTGGGACTGGTAGAAGTCCTGAGGAAGACCGACATGACCCTCTATTGTGGGCATAACTGCACGATCGAAACATGTTGACATTGGCAGTTTAAGGAGTGGTGTTGTGAGTACCTTGCCATTTCTATAACATGCCCATCCTTCACTATTTTAATCCTGACCATGGGACCCTGGAATAAAGGTAGCTGTTAGGTTACCCATGAGCCAGTTTTAACCGCTTTTTTCACTGCACCTGGTCTATCACTATCCCCAGTCGCTGGTTATAGCAAATATATATACCATTTTTATTTATTTTTATGTTGTTTGTCTTCCTCCTTCCCTATGCTCCATCCTGTGAATGGCTACACCAGGGTGTATTGTAAGCAGACCCGATGATGAAGCATGTCACACATATTTGCGTGTGAGTGAGGGCAGTTTTCAATAACACAACTTGTGCCACTGCATGTGAATCACCTTTTTTTCTCCTCTCTTCCCCTCTTGGTGTTAGCATGTCGAACAAGGGGGTTTGGGGTAGATGAGTAGCTGACCCTCTCCCCTTTTTTGTGTTATGTAGGGTCCCAGTAGTTCCCAGAAGGGGAATAAAAGGGCTGTTAAGCATAACACGGGGCACTTTGAAGGATTTGATACATTTACAGAGACCTTCCTCAAGAGTGTGCGAACGCTAAAACATGCACCCTGCTGGGAGGAGGAGGAGCCCGGAGAAAATTGTGACACTGTCACCACTATTGTAGACCCCAACGGTGGGTTTCCCTTAGAGGGAGAAGGTGTATTGGAGGATGATTTCTCATCCGACGAGGATAAGGACTTGGGGCGTCCCTGGTGTACAGAGTCCCACTCCACTCAGTCCATGGTTGGGGACGGGGTCCACTCGGACCTGTTCGAGCCTATCAAAATTTACCATCCTAGGTCAGCGGAGTGGACCTCTGACGCCAAAGTGGCAGAGTATGTGGTGGGTAAAATCCATCAACCCCTTGAAAGGGAGGTCAGGAATAGGATGAGGGGAGAATGCCCAGGCCCTCACTGAAGGGGAAGGTGGAACACACGCCTGAAATTGATGAGAAACTATGTACCTTTTTCTCTGAGTAATTGAGGGATCCAAAGAAAGAAATTGATAAGTCTTGGATGATACCCCCAGCATGACCCCCTACAATACGCAAACACCACTGCACTACCCTAAACCCTAAACACTACCCCAGTACGACACCCTACACTACCCAAACACAACTGCACTACCCTAAACCCTGAGGGCCCGACTCACAGAACTAAGTTAAGACAAAATCCTAAACTTACTACTTTTGGTATTCACAGAAGTTAGGATTTTGTCTTAAGACAGACTTAAGACAGACTTAAGACAGACTTAAGACAGAATCCTAACTTAAGTCTGTCTTAAGTCTGTCTTAAGACAAAATCCTAACTTCTGTGAATACCAAAAGTAGTAAGTTTAGGATTTTGTCTTAAGTTAGTTCTGTGAATCGGGCCCAAAGACACTACCCCCAGCAGGACCCCCTACACTCCCCAAACACCACTGCACAACCATAAACCCTAAAACACGACCACCTACACTACAAAAACACCACTGCACTACCCCAAACCATAAAACACTAGAACCCAGCATGACCCCCTACAGTACACAAACACCACTGCACTACCCTAAAGCCTAAACACTAACCTCAGCCTGACCCCCTACACTACCCAAACACCACTGCACTATGCTATGCCCTAAATCACGACCCTCTATGCTACACAAAAATGACTTCACTACCGTAAACAATAAAACCCTACCTACAGCATGACCCCCTACACTACACAAACACCACTGCACTACCCTAATACACTACCCCCAGTATGACCCCCTTCACTACCTAAACACAACTACACTACTCTAAACCCTAAAACACTACCCCTACACTACACAAACACCACTGCACTACCCCAAACCCTAATACAATACCCCCAGCATGACCTCCTACACTACACAAACACTACTGCACTACCCTAAACCCCCTCCACTATACAAACACCACTGCACTACTCTAAACCCTAAAAAACTACCTCCAGCACGACCCCATCACTACCCAAACACCACTGCACTACCCTATACCCTAAATCATGTGATATGTCATGAGTGATGTCATGAGTGATGTCATTGACCATGTCATGAGTGATGTAATATGTGACGTCATCAGCAGTGCATTGCGGGCGCGCGAGTTATAGTTAGCTGAACTAACTAAAACAGGGGAATTTCTATGGTTTTGTACGAGTGAAATGTCCAACTAACTATAACGCACCTGAAACCTATGGTTTTTTCATTGTATATATATATATATTCACTGAAAAAACCATAGGTTATAGACCATATATAGTTAGGAATTAGCATTTACAAAACCTTGAAAATTCACTGAAAAAACCATAGGTTATAGACCATATATAGTTAGGAATTAGCATTTAAAAAACCTTATTTTACTCACACAAAACCATTGAAATTCCATATATAGTTAGTTGCACTAACTATATATCGCGCACCTGCAATCCACTGCTGATGATGTCACATATTACATCATTCATGACATGGTCAGTGACATCACTGATGACATCACTGATGACATCTCAAATGACATCACTGATGACATCACTGATGACAACATCCAGTGACTGTATGTTTCTGTAAAGTTAAAATATGTCTTACATATTGAAGAATGAGTGGATGTATAAGTGTCTGGATGAAGGATTTAGTAGGTGCGTGACTGACTGTATGAGTGAGTGATTAAATGTGTCTCACTGAATGCATGGGTTAGTGACTAAACTGTCTTAATTTGTGCATCATTATGTCTGTTGTGATGTAAACTGCTGCATGTGTTGATCATTAGCTATACGAGAGGCTATATGTGTTATTGATTGGTTGCCCAAGTATTTGTATGGGAGATTGAGTTTGTGTGGGGGTGGCTGGGAGGTGTGTGACTCTGTGCATAGATGTGTGAGCAGTTGATTCACTAGGTGTATGAGTTCAAGAGTGCATGTGGAAACAGCTACATGGGCAGTTGACTGTGTGCATGAGTGTATTGATGAGTGAATGGATATCTCAATGCTACATGTCATAGTAAGTACATATGTAAAACACAGTACATGTGAGAGTTGGCATATATAAATAACTGTGCATGAGAGCCACTGAATGTGTGAGTGGTTGTATGGATCATTGTGAACTTGTATCAGGGATTGTATAAGAGAGTAAATATGTGTTAGTATATGTTTGAATAAGTAAGGTGTGTATAACTGTATAGTTGAAGAAATGGAGGTGAGATTGTTTCTTTGCATGACTGACTAGGTGTGTGAGTAACTCCATGGATGAGTGACAGTGTGTGAGTGTCTGTATACACTGAGTGCATCTAAGGTTATATTAGAGTCTGAAGAGGTTTATCGTATTAGCACAAGAATGATGTCAAATGAGATGTCATCAGTGATGTCATCAGTGATGTCATTTGAGATGTCATCAGTGATGTCATCAGTGATGTCACTGACCATGTCATGAATGATGTAATATGTGACATCATCAGCAGTGGATTGCAGGTGCGCGATATATAGTTAGTGCAACTAACTATATATGGAATTTCAATGGTTTTGTGTGAGTAAAATAAGGTTTTTTAAATGCTAATTCCTAACTATATATGGTCTATAACCTATGGTTTTTTCAGTGAATATATATATATATTCACTGGCACTAGGCTTCAAATAGACAAACAGCTTTCTGGGTGAGCCAAATCAATGTATTACTCCATATAAAAGTTCAAGGCAAAAGCTCTCACACAGTCCTCCTTACCCTTTTAGTAAGGACCGGCATGTTTTGGCGAGTTGCCTTCCACAGGGTCCGTATATATATATTCACTGAAAAAAACATAGGTTTCAGACATGTTGTAGTTAGTTGGACATTTCACTCGTACAAAACCATTGAAATTCCCACGTTATAGTTAGTTGCACTAACTATACCTGGCACGATCTCAATCCACTGCTGATGATGTCACATATTATATCATTCATGACATGGTCAGTGACATCACTGAAGACATCACTGATGACTTCTCAATTGACATCACTGATGACATCACTGATGATATCATCCAGTGAATGTGGTTTGATTTGTTATTTAAATATTTTATCTATAGCAATCTGCATTTTAACAAAAATCGAATAAAGAGTATTTTGACTGACTGAGTGGATATATAAATATCTGGATGGAGGATTTGGTGTCAGTGTGATTGACTGTTTACTTGACTAATTTAAAGTGTCTCACTAAATATATTGGATAGTGACTAAACTGTGTGAATATCTGTACAACTTTGTCAGTTGTTGTGTAAACTGCTGCACCAGTTGGTTACTAGCTATGTGAAAGTCTATATTATTTATTGATTAGTTAACTGAGTATTTGTATGGGAGAGTGAATGTGTGTGTGGTTGGGTGGGAGGTGTGTGACTGTCCAAAGATGTGTAAATAGTTGATTTACTAGGTATATGAGGATAAAACTGTATGTGTAAACAGTTGTTTGGGTGAGCGAAAGTCTTTATGGGTTTAGAGATGAGTAAATATATTTCTCAATGATGTATGTCCAACAAAGTAGTAGTATAAAAGGCAGTGTATGTGACAGTTGTTGTATATAAATAAGTATACATAAGACTCAGTGATGGTATGAGTGAGTGTATGGACAAATGTATACTTGTAATAGTGATTTCATAACACACTAAGTATGAGTTACTATCTATATGAATAAATGGAGTGCTATTTGTATACTTGTGTAACTGAGTAAATGTAAGTATGATTCATTGTTTTCATAAGTGAGTAGGATGACTGCATAACTGAATAGCATGTGTGCTGGTGTGTAATGTTGATATAGGTGTATAAGTATATTTGATGGTGTTCTATTGACCATTGACAGCATGTATGAGTGAATCTATAGGTAAGTGATTAGATGTGTATGTAGATCTAGGAATCACTGAGTGGGTTTTTAGACACTTGATTTGGTGTGTCAATGGAATTAAATATAGTACTCTGTATTTTACAGTGAGTGATAAAAGGTTATACTAGTGTATGGTGAGGTGTATCTGATTGTCACGTGGATGATGTCATCAGTGATATCATCAGTAATGTAATTTGAGATGTCATCCGTGATGTCATCAGTGATGTCACTGACCATGTCATGAATGATGTACAAAATATCAAAGCAAACCTTCCTCAAAGAAAAAGGCAGAGGCCACAGTAGGGGACACCATGGAGGCTCTTTATTTCCAAATGCAGCAATGCTGCGGCGAATGCATTTCGGCTGTGTAGCCTTCTTCAGCACCAGGAATAAGCAGGGAGTTCTGGCGCTTACATGACTTAAAATGTCCTGCTACCTCCGGATTGGATAGTAGTCCGCTCCGCCCAGAAACTTCAATGCGCTCACCTGAAACAGTTCCCCAATGTTGAGAAGAACTGCCAGTCCAAGATAAAAGGTAATACTAGTGTATGGTGAGGTGTATCTGATTGTCACGTGGATGATGTCATCAAGTGATGTCATCAGTAATGTCATTTGAGATGTCATCCGTGATGTCATCAGTGATGTCACTGACCATGTCATGAATGATGTAATATGTGACATCATCAGCAGTGGATTGCGGGTGCGCAAGTTATAGTTAGTACAATTAACTATAATGTGGGAATTTCAATGGTTTTGTACGAGTGAAATGTCCAACTAACTATAACATGTCTGAAACCTATGATTTTTTCAGTGAATTTCTAAGGTTTTTTAAATGCTAATTCCTAACTATAACAGGCCTCAAACCTACGTTTTTTTCAGTGAAAATAAAATAATTATACATATATATACTCCCACTGAAAGGAATAATGGTTAACATGACGTTATAGTTATTTATGGTATTAACATCTCCTTTCTGTTAAGAAAATCCTAAAAATTCACTTAAAATGAAAGTTTAAAGTGATGTTATAGTTAGGCCTTTTAATAATAAATTAATAATTTCAAAAAAAAAAAAAAGAGCTAACTTATGACCTGACATATTACATCACTCATGCCATACTAAACGAGATCACATACATATATGTATATATATATATATATATATATATATTCACTGAAAAAACCATAGGTTATAGACCATATATAGTTAGGAATTAGCATTTACAAAACCTTGAAAATTCACTGAAAAAACCATAGGTTATAGACCATATATAGTTAGGAATTAGCATTTAAAAAACCTTATTTTACTCACACAAAACCATTGAAATTCCATATATAGTTAGTTGCACTAACTATATATCGCGCACCCGCAATCCACTGCTGATGATGTCACATATTACATCATTCATGACATGGTCAGTGACATCACTGATGACATCACTGATGACATCTCAAATGACATCACTGATGACATCACTGATGACATCTCATTTGACATCAATGACCACATCACTGATGATATCATTCATGTGACAATACAATGCATCTCCTCACATTTTAATATAACCTCTGTTTCACCCAGTGTTAAATACAGAGTATAATTTTTGAAACCATTGACACACCAATACTAGTTACTACATACGTACTCACTGATTCCTACGTCTACACACACATTCACTCATTCACCCATACAATCATTCATACATACAATCACTCATCTTTACAACACTATCATATGCACTCATACACCTATGCAGACACTCACACACTGCCACTCATCCATGGAGTTACTCACACACCTAGTCAGTCCTGTAAAGAATCAATCACACTTCCATTTCCTCATCTATACAGTTAAACACAGAACACCATACTTCAGTGACATCACTGATGACATCACTGATGACATCTCAAATGACATCACTGATGACATCTCAAATGACATCACTGATGACATCATGACACACCAATACCAGTTACTACATACGCACTCACTGATTCCTACGTCTACACACACATTCACTCATTCACCCATGCAATCACTCATACATACAGTCACTCATTATTACAACACTATCATATGCACTCATACACCTAGTCAGTCCTGTGAAGAATCAATCACACTTCGATTTCCTCATCTATACAGTTAAACACAGAACACCATACTTTTCACACATATACTAACACATACTTACTCTCTTATACAATCACTGATACAAGTACACATTGATATGCACAGAGTCACACACCTCCCAGCCAGCCACACACACACTCAGTCTTCCATACATCCACTCATTCTTCAATATGTAAAACATATTTAAACTTTACAAAAACACACAGACACTAGATGATGTCATCAGTGATGTCATTTGAGATGTCATCAGTGATGTCATCAGTGATGTCATTTGAGATGTCATCAGTGATGTCATCAGTGATGTCACTGACCATGTCATGAATGATGTAATATGTGACATCATCAGCAGTGGATTGCGGGTGCGCGATATATAGTTAGTGCAACTAACTATATATGGAATTTCAATGGTTTTGTGTGAGTAAAATAAGGTTTTTTAAATGCTAATTCCTAACTATATATGGTCTATAACCTATGGTTTTTTCAGTGAATTTTCAAGGTTTTGTAAATGCTAATTCCTAACTATATATGGTCTATAACCTATGGTTTTTTCAGTGAATATATATATATATATATATATATATACATATATGTATGTGATCTCGTTTAGTATGGCATGAGTGATGTAATATGTCAGGTCATAAGTTAGCTCTTTTTTTTTTTTTTGAAATTATTAATTTATTATTAAAAGGCCTAACTATAACATCACTTTAAACTTTCATTTTAAGTGAATTTTTAGGATTTTCTTAACAGAAAGGAGATGTTAATACCATAAATAACTATAACGTCATGTTAACCATTATTCCTTTCAGTGGGAGTATATATATGTATAATTATTTTATTTTCACTGAAAAAAACGTAGGTTTGAGGCCTGTTATAGTTAGGAATTAGCATTTAAAAAACCTTAGAAATTCACTGAAAAAATCATAGGTTTCAGACATGTTATAGTTAGTTGGACATTTCACTCGTACAAAACCATTGAAATTCCCACATTATAGTTAATTGTACTAACTATAACTTGCGCACCCGCAATCCACTGCTGATGATGTCACATATTACATCATTCATGACATGGTCAGTGACATCACTGATGACATCACGGATGACATCTCAAATGACATTACTGATGACATCACTTGATGACATCATCCACGTGACAATCAGATACACCTCACCATACACTAGTATTACCTTTTATCTTGGACTGGCAGTTCTTCTCAACATTGGGGAACTGTTTCAGGTGAGCGCATTGAAGTTTCTGGGCGGAGCGGACTACTATCCAATCCGGAGGTAGCAGGACATTTTAAGTCATGTAAGCGCCAGAACTCCCTGCTTATTCCTGGTGCTGAAGAAGGCTACACAGCCGAAATGCATTCGCCGCAGCATTGCTGCATTTGGAAATAAAGAGCCTCCATGGTGTCCCCTACTGTGGCCTCTGCCTTTTTCTTTGAGGAAGGTTTGCTTTGATATTTTGTACATCATTCATGACATGGTCAGTGACATCACTGATGACATCACGGATGACATCTCAAATTACATTACTGATGATATCACTGATGACATCATCCACGTGACAATCAGATACACCTCACCATACACTAGTATAACCTTTTATCACTCACTGTAAAATACAGAGTACTATATTTAATTCCATTGACACACCAAATCAAGTGTCTAAAAACCCACTCAGTGATTCCTAGATCTACATACACATCTAATCACTTACCTATAGATTCACTCATACATGCTGTCAATGGTCAATAGAACACCATCAAATATACTTATACACCTATATCAACATTACACACCAGCACACATGCTATTCAGTTATGCAGTCATCCTACTCACTTATGAAAACAATGAATCATACTTACATTTACTCAGTTACACAAGTATACAAATAGCACTCCATTTATTCATATAGATAGTAACTCATACTTAGTGTGTTATGAAATCACTATTACAAGTATACATTTGTCCATACACTCACTCATACCATCACTGAGTCTTATGTATACTTATTTATATACAACAACTGTCACATACACTGCCTTTTATACTACTACTTTGTTGGACATACATCATTGAGAAATATATTTACTCATCTCTAAACCCATAAAGACTTTCGCTCACCCAAACAACTGTTTACACATACAGTTTTATCCTCATATACCTAGTAAATCAACTATTTACACATCTTTGGACAGTCACACACCTCCCACCCAACCACACACACATTCACTCTCCCATACAAATACTCAGTTAACTAATCAATAAATAATATAGACTTTCACATAGCTAGTAACCAACTGGTGCAGCAGTTTACACAACAACTGACAAAGTTGTACAGATATTCACACAGTTTAGTCACTATCCAATATATTTAGTGAGACACTTTAAATTAGTCAAGTAAACAGTCAATCACACTGACACCAAATCCTCCATCCAGATATTTATATATCCACTCAGTCAGTCAAAATACTCTTTATTCGATTTTTGTTAAAATGCAGATTGCTATAGATAAAATATTTAAATAACAAATCAAACCACATTCACTGGATGATATCATCAGTGATGTCATCAGTGATGTCAATTGAGAAGTCATCAGTGATGTCTTCAGTGATGTCACTGACCATGTCATGAATGATATAATATGTGACATCATCAGCAGTGGATTGAGATCGTGCCAGGTATAGTTAGTGCAACTAACTATAACGTGGGAATTTCAATGGTTTTGTACGAGTGAAATGTCCAACTAACTACAACATGTCTGAAACCTATGTTTTTTTCAGTGAATATATATATACGGACCCTGTGGAAGGCAACTCGCCAAAACATGCCGGTCCTTACTAAAAGGGTAAGGAGGACTGTGTGAGAGCTTTTGCCTTGAACTTTTATATGGAGTAATACATTGATTTGGCTCACCCAGAAAGCTGTTTGTCTATTTGAAGCCTAGTGCCAGTGAATATATATATATATTCACTGAAAAAACCATAGGTTATAGACCATATATAGTTAGGAATTAGCATTTAAAAAACCTTATTTTACTCACACAAAACCATTGAAATTCCATATATAGTTAGTTGCACTAACTATATATCGCGCACCTGCAATCCACTGCTGATGATGTCACATATTACATCATTCATGACATGGTCAGTGACATCACTGATGACATCACTGATGACATCTCAAATGACATCACTGATGACATCACTGATGACATCTCATTTGACATCATTCTTGTGCTAATACGATAAACCTCTTCAGACTCTAATATAACCTTAGATGCACTCAGTGTATACAGACACTCACACACTGTCACTCATCCATGGAGTTACTCACACACCTAGTCAGTCATGCAAAGAAACAATCTCACCTCCATTTCTTCAACTATACAGTTATACACACCTTACTTATTCAAACATATACTAACACATATTTACTCTCTTATACAATCCCTGATACAAGTTCACAATGATCCATACAACCACTCACACATTCAGTGGCTCTCATGCACAGTTATTTATATATGCCAACTCTCACATGTACTGTGTTTTACATATGTACTTACTATGACATGTAGCATTGAGATATCCATTCACTCATCAATACACTCATGCACACAGTCAACTGCCCATGTAGCTGTTTCCACATGCACTCTTGAACTCATACACCTAGTGAATCAACTGCTCACACATCTATGCACAGAGTCACACACCTCCCAGCCACCCCCACACAAACTCAATCTCCCATACAAATACTTGGGCAACCAATCAATAACACATATAGCCTCTCGTATAGCTAATGATCAACACATGCAGCAGTTTACATCACAACAGACATAATGATGCACAAATTAAGACAGTTTAGTCACTAACCCATGCATTCAGTGAGACACATTTAATCACTCACTCATACAGTCAGTCACGCACCTACTAAATCCTTCATCCAGACACTTATACATCCACTCATTCTTCAATATGTAAGACATATTTTAACTTTACAGAAACATACAGTCACTGGATGTTGTCATCAGTGATGTCATCAGTGATGTCATTTGAGATGTCATCAGTGATGTCATCAGTGATGTCACTGACCATGTCATGAATGATGTAATATGTGACATCATCAGCAGTGGATTGCAGGTGCGCGATATATAGTTAGTGCAACTAACTATATATGGAATTTCAATGGTTTTGTGTGAGTAAAATAAGGTTTTTTAAATGCTAATTCCTAACTATATATGGTCTATAACCTATGGTTTTTTCAGTGAATTTTCAAGGTTTTGTAAATGCTAATTCCTAACTATATATGGTCTATAACCTATGGTTTTTTCAGTGAATTTCAATGGTTTTTTAATAGCAAATATCATAAGCTGTCGAATGTCAAGTACGTGGTAAGTGAAAACATTTTCGTGTTTATGCACACTGATCTGCTTTGAATGGTGCCCCCCCCCCTCATTTCTATTAGGAGTACTCTCTCTTTGCAGATAGTGAAAGGTAGTTAACGCAGGTCTTTGCCCCCATTGTAATCCGTCGTGCCTGCTTCTCTCTCCATTTGATTCATTGTTATCCAAGTATTTACTGTTTTAGAATTAGTTCTCTTTGGTTCATTCTCTATTTACAAACAAACACAGAGTCGCAATACTCTGTTTAGTCTTTGCAGATAACGAAAAATCGTGTAAAAAAAAAGAAAAAGAATCGAGCAAAATCAGTAGGCCACTAATGGGATCTCTTTTTGACCTCGCAAAAATAGAAACATTAGGAACAACCCCTCATGACAAATACAAAACTAGTGAGATGAACTGAACTCCACACAATGATGGCTGCAAAACAGCTCGGCTCCGCCACCCACCCCGCCCAAAATAACGATAAAGAACGGCTGCCATGATTGGTTGCGGAATGACCACGACGGAGCTACGAAATGGTGCTGCTCTCATGCTAACCCCAGCTTCAGTCTGAAACATCCAGAAACACTGTAGACTACCAATTCGATCAGTTCCGGTAGCGCCCCAATGTAACCCGGTAGAGAAGAACTAGCCCTCCCCTCTTTGACTGATGGTTCTTGTTGCCTGTCCCTTCTGTTGTCATTTAACAGAACTATTTAGCCTGCTGAAAGGGGTTGTGTTCCGACCGCTGGTTGGTGGAGACATTTTGACTATATTCTGTACCTGCGTTGTCGCGTAATGCGTCATATGACGCGCCGCGTTAGCGCATCCGGAAGTCATCCGGGGCGCGCAGCGCGTAACGTAAGCATAACAAGTCATGTGACTTGTTAATAAAACTTTTCATTGGTTCATTTTACTTTTCTTATTGTAATGATGAAAGGCTTGATCATATGACCTAAAAATTACGCTTTTCATTACTTCCGAACATTATTTTTTCTTAAATATATGTTATAATGTTCCAGGCTAATGTACTTTCCCGGAAATTTTACAACTGTCCTGCAAGTAAAATATATTCTTTTTTCGAGAAAAAGAGCGTTTCTTCGTCCCATGACGGAGCCGTTGAGCAAAAGAGGGTCGACCTGCTGTCTTAGTCGCCGATACGCCTGAATATGAGATTCTTATCGATCACTTTATGTTGCAGGAATAGAAAACACAACAGCCCTTGACCATTTATCTTTACTGCGTTCCTTCGTATTATACCTTTTACCCTTCATGTAATTGGTCTGCTTTATTTCACTTGCCTTTTAATGATTCTAAAACAGTGACTATTATTAAAAACTTTACCAATGTATATACTACTACCATGTTTTCTTTTAAAAACCTTTATTGTGAAAATTTCATTATACAAATACGAGCCTATAACCACGTGGGCCGGCCACGGAGCAAACTGTAATCGTATATGATGAATAGACATTTACACTGTAGAGGAACGTAACGGGCGGGCCATTAGGTTGCAAGAACTAAGGTGTCTAACAGTTACGGAATCGGTGGACGTACATTTTATAATTAAAATACGACAGGGCCAGTTACAATAAAATTATCTAGATATACATTTGCGGGCAAGTACCATGGGTGACGTTAATTCGAACTTTCAACAGTACAGTAATCAATAACACATCAGAACTTAATATCAATAGGGATGTCGAAATATTCAATCAATTCTCGTCCCCGCCCGCCATGTGCTTCAAAACTGCATACGTATCTCGTGATTTCAAGGTTCTGCAACCAGTACACAACAAGGAGTTACGAGTCCCATTTATTCTGGCGCCATTTTGGGCGAGGACGGGCAGGTCCAGGATATAGTCAAAATGTCTCTACCAACCATCGACTATGATGATGTTCATATGCTGTATTTATTAGAGTAACACTCAGATGTCCACATGAAATAAATTTGCCACAATCTAAACATGTCATTTTAATCTTTCCAAAGTTCTTCTAAATATTTGGGACCGTTTCCCTTGCCTCTGAAGCTCTCAGTGCCACTTCTTTGATGAATATACTAGCAGGTCAGGGGTTCTCCTCCAAATCTCTCTTTTATGCAGCACTATAATTAATTGTTGCCACCTCTCCATATGACGATGCATGGTATAGTTACCACAACTATATTTTTTTTCGGTTCCTCTAGAGAGTTCATCGTGGCAGATGAAGCGTGTAACGTACCGGGCATTTACCTTTTTTTGCATGTACAGGAAAGGAAAAAAAAATCGAGCGTCCGAGTTCTAAGGTGTCCCAGGGCCATTTTAGTGGACCAGGCCCAAATCCAAAGAACAGGCCGCCATTTTGAGAGTCCTGTTGCAGCCGCCTGTCGCTGTAGCATCAAGAGCAGCCGAAACTCAGCTGAATGGCAACTGAAACGGTAAAGGGGCGCCCCACTACAGCAGACGAGCCAGGCCCAAATCCAAAGAACTGCTATCTCACAGGCTAATGGGGCGACCCACGCCGAGTTTCAGCATTGTAGGATGACCACACAAGTACAGCAACTTGCTAGACATCACCTCGGTGCCATCCGGATCTCGGCGCCCCACTGCAGATGAAGTGCCTCTCAACTATGAAACCACCACGGTGACATCCGGATCTTGGCGCGTTGTGCTGCCTTCGGCCTATTCGCACATCGGTCCGCTACTGACGCCATCTCACAGGCTAATGGGGTGACCCACGCCGAGTTTCAGCATTGTAGGATGACCACAGCAACTTGCTAGACATCACCTCAGTGCCATCCGAATCTTGGCATCTCAACGCCTAGTGGTATCTTCCATACAAAAAATATTGTTACGCTGCCTTTGGCCCCATTCGCACACCAGTCCGCAACTTAGACATCACCTCGGTGCCATCCGGATCTTGGCATCTCAGCGCCTTGTGGTGTCAGTCAGAAAATATTGTTGTGCTGCCTTCGGCCTATTCGCAAATCCAAAGAACTGCTATCTCACAGGCTAATGGGGCGACCCACGCCGAGTTTCAGCATTGTAGGATGACCACACAAGTACAGCAACTTGCTAGACATCACCTCGGTGCCATCCGGATCTCGGCGCCCCACTGCAGATGAAGTGCCTCTCAACTATGAAACCACCACGGTGACATCCGGATCTTGGCGCGTTGTGCTGCCTTCGGCCTATTCGCACATCGGTCCGCTACTGACGCCATCTCACAGGCTAATGGGGTGACCCACGCCGAGTTTCAGCATTGTAGGATGACCACACCAACTTGCTAGACATCACCTCAGTGCCATCCGAATCTTGGCATCTCAACGCCTAGTGGTATCTTCCATACAAAAAATATTGTTACGCTGCCTTTGGCCCCATTCGCACACCAGTCCGCAACTTAGACATCACCTCGGTGCCATCCGGATCTTGGCATCTCAGCGCCTTGTGGTGTCAGTCAGAAAATATTGTTGTGCTGCCTTCGGCCTATTCGCACATCGGTCCGCTACTGACGCCATCTCACAGGCCAACGGGGCGCCCCACGCCGACTTTCAGCATTGTAGGATGGCCACACCAGTACCACAACTTGCAAGACACCACCTCGGTGCCATCCGGATCTTGGCATCTCAGCGCCTTGTGGTCTCTTCTACACCGGAAATATAGTAGAAAATATTGTTGCGCTGCCTTTAGCCCCATTCACACATCAGTCCGCTACTGACACCATCTCACAGGCCAACGGGGCGCCCCACGCCGACTTTCAACATTGTAGGATGGCCACAGAAGTGCGACAACTTACTAGACACCACCTCGGTGCCATCCGGATCTTGGCGCGTTGTGCTGCCTTCGGCCTATTCGCACATCGGTCCGCTACTGACGCAAACTCACAGGCCAACGGGGCGCCCCACGCCGACTTTCAGCATTGTAGGATGGCCACACCAGTGCGGCAACTTCCTACACACCACCTCGGTGCCATCCGGATCTTCGCGCGTAGTGAAGCTGCAGCAGCTGCAAATAAGCTTCAGACAGTGTTACAACCGCTGCTCAGAACTCTCAACTATGACACCACCTCGATGCCATCCGGATCTTGGCGCGTTGTGTTGCCTTCGGCCTATTCGCACATCGGTCCGCTACTGACACCGCCTCACGTGCCAACGTATTTTCTCCACATTTTATACCCTATGCCGCATAACAGGTCATGTGACTTCTTTATAAAACTTTTCATTGGTTCATTTTACTTTTGGTTTCCTAATGATGGAAGGCTTGATCATATGACCTAAAAACAACACTTTTCATTGGATGAAAACTTTTTTTTCCCCCCAAACGATGAAAGCCCCACCTTGTTTCTGGATGTTTCAGACTGAAGCTGGCGTCACCATGAGAGCACCACCATCTCGTAGCTCCGTCGTGGTCATTCCGCGAGCAATCATGGCAGCCGCTCCCCACCAGAAGCCTGCAGGAGTCGGGGCCCCCAAAACTTTTGATGAATTCTCAAGGCGGAGGGGACGCTTTCGAGAATGGGGTCCAAGACCTAGCAGACAAGCGTCCGATTTCCAAGGTGTCCCAGGGCCATTTCAGTGGACCAGGCCCAAAAAGGAAACAGCCTGCCGCCATTTTGAGAGTCCTGTGGCAGCCGCCTATCGCTGCACCGCAAGAGTGGGCGCAACTCAGCTGAATGGCGGATTTTGACACAGTGGACCAAAAGCGGACGGAATGGCAACTGAAACGGTAAAGGGGCGCCCCACTACAACAGATGACACTCCACCTGGAGAGGCCCGTTCACGCCGCCTCCCCCGGGGCACCCCACGCCGTTATTCGGAGCAGCATTGTAGGATACCAAAACCAGTGCGGCAACTTACTGGACATCACCTTGGTGCCATCGTTCTGCTGCCTTGGAACTATTCGCACAACAGTTTGCTACTGATGACCCACCCCCCGCGACGCCCCACGCCGTTATTTGCTGGGTGGCAACTTACTAGACATCACTTTTGTGTCATCTAGATTTCGGCGCGTTCTGCTGCCTTGGAACTATTCGCACAACAGTTTGCTACTGATCACCCACCCCCCGCGACGCCCCACGCCGGAAATCTGGACGTTGTGCTGCGTTGGGACTATTCGCACAGCCGACCGCTACTTCGTTGTTTTTCTCTAAAAATGTTTATATATTATTACTATTTTTGTTTTCTTGTATATATTTATAAATTATTAAAGTTTTATAATCTTACTACTTTGTCGGAGTGCTATATATTTTTAATGTGACACATAATTGTAAAAACTTTGATGTACAAAGAGTCATCCCTGGAATCTTCCGCTTCACGCTCGGTCCCCTCCCCAATCACAATACAGGATGGTTTTCAGATAATAGCAACGCTTCTGCTGTGACGGATCTCATCGAGTGTGGGCCTTGATCTACTATAACTCCTTTGAAGACGGGTGATTCTTTACAGCTGTGGCCATAAACTACATCTGCAGGGCTAGCTGATAGCCTAGGACCGGCCTGGACAATCGGACACAGAGGAAAAGGAGTGTCAGAGGGTGCGGTAGTGAATAGGGCGAAAGGGAGGTGTCGGGCGGGCACAGGGTGTGATTCTCAGGGAAGAACAGCGCAGATGGGGGGAGGTTTATTACCCATGCATAAAACAGAGAGCGGGGGTGACCACTGCCTGGGGGAGATGCTTGCGAGGGTGGGGAGCCATGGTAAGGATCGACAGCGTTCACAGAGTGGATCTGGTCAAGGCATCTAAAATGGCTGCCGTGCACGACAAAAGTGTGGCATTTGAAAAAAGACAAGATGGCGCACACAATGTTTTTCAACAATTCCTGATTTCCTTCGAATCGAACGTTAACAGACGTTGGGGCATATTACCAAAGTTAAGCGATATTTATCCCTAACGATGCATTGCAAAGATTTTTTTACCGTCAGAAATTATCGCAGATAAACCTTGCTATTATCAAGGTTTATCGCAAATACGATAAAAAACGAGCGCAATGCATTAATGTCGCTGAAAACTCCGCGATATTCATGCATTACCGAGCTAATGCTCTTAGCCATGTTATCCACCTCCCATTGGATAACATGGCTAAGAACTGCTCAGGGCAGCTGTTACTTTTTGGAGATATTCGCGCTTATCTCGAATATTTCCAAAAGTTGATAATAGGAGATAGCGATGTTAGCGACTGTTTCCAGTCGCTAACATCTTGGCATGCCCACTTTGCATGTCATTAGTGATAAATATCACTCACATGCAAAGTGGGACCCAAGATGGTCGCTATCTCCTACTAGCCGTCGCTAACTGGTGTTAGCAACAGCTAGGTAATACACATATAATTTTATCTCCGCGAAGCGGAGCGCTGTTACAGATATATATCTTGTTTTTGAACGTTAATTTCTCAAAATGCACTGAAGCACATATATTGAGACATAGCAAAGGCACATCGGGCTACCAGTCCCTAATATTTTACCAAGTTTCGTGCAAATCCATTCAGCCGTTCGATTATTATTATTATTATTTTTTTTTGCCCCGCGGGGCCCTTTTAAAACCTCCACATCAAACCTAGGGGGTCAGCGAGGATCTACTATGCCCCCTTATGGTCATCAGCCGTTCGATTATTATTATTATTTTTTTTTTTGCCCCGCGGGGCCCTTTTAAAACCTCCACATCAAACCTAGGGGGTCAGCGAGGATCTACTATGCCCCCTTATGGTCATTTGCCCCTTCGCTTTGGCCTCCTCTTGTCTCTCGATCCTACCGAGAGACAAGATGGCGGCCGCTACGTACTGTTTGGAATGTTTACAGACACCGGAGAGCCAATCAGCTTCGCTTCGCAAAGCTCCGTAACGCGAAAAGTACGCGAAGCGGTGCGCTGTTACAGATATATATCTTTTTTTGAACGTTAATTTCTCAAAATCCACTGAAGCACATATATTGAGACCTAGCAAAGGCACATCGGGCTACCAGTCCCTACAATTTTGCCAAGTTTCGTGCAAATCCATTCAGCCGTTCGATTATTATTATTATTATTTTTTTTTGCCCCGCGGGGCCCTTTTAAAACCTCCACATCAAACCTAGGGGGTCAGCGAGGATCTACTATGCCCCCTTATAGTTATTTCCCCCTTTGTTTTGACCTCCTCTTGTCTCTCGATCCTACCGAGAGACAAGATGGCGGCCGCTACGGACTGTTTGGAATGTTGACAGACGCCGGAGAACCAATCAGCTTCGCTTCACAAAGCTCCGTTGCGCGAAAAGTACGCGTCCTGGGCCGCTGCCCAGTCCGCTGTTACAGATATATATCTTTTTTTAAACGTTAATTTCTCAAAATCCACTGGAGCACATATATTGAGACCTACAAAAGGCACATCGGGCTACCAGTCCCTACAATTTTGCCAAGTTTCGTGCAAATCCATTCAGCCGTTCGGGCTAAAAGTGAGGCCAACCGCCCTATGGAAAACTCAATGTTAAAAACACGTTTTGGGACCCCCCTTTTTTCTCGACCCCCCCTGGACGAAACCCCCCCCAATGTTCAGGGGCTGCTCAGAAACAAAATGTGCCATTTTCCTGAAAATTTCAGCCAATTCCGTCCACAAACGCCAAAGTTATTAGACATAGAATTTTCAAAAAACCCATAGAGAAAAAATCCTAACTATATATACCTACTGGCGACCGCCAGTAGGTAATATATACTAGCAGCCCGTCCCGACGTTGTCCAGGTATGAATTGCTGCGGCCAGTAGTATATTGTTTCGTAGGATTTCGATTTGATAGCATTTCTTATCTGTGACAGGCCTGTGAAACGCTCCGATTCACAGTGCACTGCTGATGCACTTAAGAGTGAGCGTTCAGTAGTGTGTGAACTCGAGTTTCCCTACTTTATTTTCCTTGCAATATTATATAGCGTGAACTCGACAACATGGCATGAGCACAATATTACATTACAGAAGAACACATTCATTTGTGGTAGGCACGGGGAGACAAAGCGATTTGCCTGGAATCACAGGATGTTGAGCTGATGCCGAGATTCGAACGTAGCTCCCCATCTCTAAAGTTCGCAATTCTAGAACTTGTGGTGGGAGGGGTGTCTAAAAGTGTATGTCGGTGCTGGGCATCAATGAGAGAGACCTGTGCATTTTTCCAATCGGTGGTGAAAAAATATGAGTATGTTGCTGGAGATGTGGGCCGCCGTGCCACCAATGTACTTACGGGGGAGGGTAAACACCCATTATTCCGCAACTTTCTTTCCGTATACCATCACTCCGCATACTTTCATTACGAAAGTACCATGACTCCGCAATGCCATTATAACGCATGGCATTACATTTTATATGCTTTTACCACGCATACATTTACAACGAAATTCGTTGTAAATGCATGAATGACAAAAGCATGTTTTTAAAAAAATGTTTGGATAAGGCAAGTATGGGTATAGGGGTATATGTTTTGGGGTACTGAGGTATATGTTTTGGGGTGTTTGGGTATTTTAAGTGTTCAGATATAGTTTTGGGTTATGGGGTACAGGGGTATTTTTAGGGTTCAGGGCTAGGTTTCGGTTTTGGGGTATAGGGGTATTTTTAGGGTTCAGGGGTAGGTTTGGGTTTTGGGGTACAGGGGTTTTTTAAGGGTTCAGGGCTAGGTTTGGGTTTTGGGGTACAGGGTATATTTATAGGGTTAAGATGGGTTAGTATTTAAGGGTGTTGGGGTATTTTATAGCGTAAAGGTGGGTTATGATTATGGGGTGCAGGGGTATTTAAAGTAGGGATGGGCGGAATTGGCGCGAACTTGGTACAACAAATCCGCAATATTTTGTTCCGTCAGATTTCCAATTATTAAAACAGAAACCTCATATATTCAAGGTAAAATAACAAGTATTTCTACATGCTAAAATGCATATAGGGATTTCACAAAAGTGAAATTAGCTTCCAGCAAGCAGTGAGAGAGGTGATGATTTTGAGATCAAGCCCCTGCAAAGCATTATGGGACGAGATTAGCAGTGGGAAGTGAATATTATAGTATCCAAATAATTCTACAAAGCGCTGCAGTTCACCTCGTCGTCCCCAGTTGTCCCCGATGAGGCAAATGCAATAGCATTTACAATATTACACATCAAGCTGCAGTTCACCTCGTCTTCCCTAGATGTCCCTGAAGAGGCAAATGCAATAGCATTTAAAATATTATACATCAAGCTGCAGTTCACCTCGCCGTCCCTAGATGTCCCTGATGAGGCAAATTCAATAGCATTTAAAATATTATACATCAAGCTGCAGTTCACCTCGTTGTCCCAAGATGTCCCTGATGAGTTAAGTTTAAAAACATTGAAACCCTTCCATGAATGAATAATGTGGAATCAGCACCCATCCAGAAAGTGTTTCCTTAATAATTTGAATAGTCCACAATGCATTTAGATATATACAGTCTTATAACAGATAAGTCCGGGCTTCAGTAAGTTTTTTCTTTTCCAAAGTTCTTTATTGTAGCAATGCAAGGTAAAAAAATCCAAGAATACAAAGTGATTCTTTTCTTAATTGATTCTTTTCTTAGCCGACGCGTTTCGTCTCAAACACTGAGACTTCTTCAGGGCTTAAATAATAAGTGATAGTCAACAGTGTTTCTTGATTTTGTTTCTTGAGAACAGCGAATTGAGATAGATTCTTTATTATCCCGATGAAGTTGAAGTATAAAAAAGTGACTCATGCAGGTTCAGAGGTCCCTGTCTGTAGCCTACTCGGGCCTGTGCTTACTGTTCTTGCTCTACTCAATCGTGTTGTGCAGGAAAAGGCATGGTGGCCAGCACGAAGTGGTACATCACAGGTTGAACAGCATGAATGCTAATAATGATGCTAATCTTATCATAATGCTTTGCAGGGCCTTTTAGTTGTATTTTTGCCCATAACTGTGCTTGGGGTGATTCTAAGAGAATGGGACCTCCACTGAATTACTATTTAAAGGGAGCAGGAATGTATAGAACCTGGGAAGAAAAAACAACACTCGTGACGGAATGCCCCCAGAGATTGTCACGCCCCCAGCACACACCCACAGCACAATGCAGACACGCCCACAAGGGACTACTTTGCTGGCACGGCTCATTTACCTTTTAAATGTATATGGTGGGCGTCTGCATAGCCTATGTCCTTCTGCTGCAACTGCCCTTTCCAACGCTGTATTGGGTGTTGTGATTGGTGCTGTGGTTCCTCAGATTACCCGCCTCAAAGGTTTGGGTTCTCTCTTCATTATATTAGTATAGATATATATATATATATATTCACAGAATATTCAGCAGGATTGTCAGGAATTTTTAATGTATATGTTTGATGTATTGGAAGATGAAGGAGTTGATATAGAAAATCTTTTTAGTCTTTCTTATCAATGGCAGCATGACTGCGACAATTGTAGTTTATCAAGTAGTACTAGAATAGACACTGAAAGATTTATATATTTGACTTTACCAGACTGCAAATCAGTGTCTTTTAATAATCTAGTTAAAGCAGCTGATCACAATATGATATGTACCCAATGTAAGTCTGCAATGCTGTCCACATTATTTATACAAACTTATGGTCAGTATGTCATTTTAATGTTCCAACGATGTAGACCTGATGGAAGTAAATTGACAACTTCTATTAAAACTTTCGTGGCTTCTCAGTTATCAATTTCAGGAAGAACTTTTACAACTGTAGCTATTATTTATCATGACGGTCCTTCAACAACATCAGGGCATTATACAATTTATTCAAAATGTCGAAAAGGTTAGATTAACTGTAATGATACTCATTTGACTTTCAAACAACGTTTGCCTTTTGACTTAAAAAATTCTTACCTAGTGTTTTTAGAACCAAAATTTAAGTAAAGGTAATTGGCCTATGAAGACGGGAGCAGTTAATAAAAGTTAGTTTACTGTTTAAAATTATATTCTGAGTAAAAGTGATCAGATAATATAAAAAATTGAGTTGTCATATAGGTACTGTAAGTGGATCTCATAGTAAGTGATATCAGTATCATACAATATGATGAACATGAATGAGTCAGAGATAGAATTATGAATATTTAAATATTGTAAAAATGTTGTATGAGCCTTTCTTACAGAACGTCGGGAAAACGGTAATTTCAGAGTTTCTTTTAAGTAATTTGAAAATATACTCCTACATCTGACACTATTTGGCCTTAAGGAAAAGTGAAGGAATGAGCAAAGAGTCATGACTGAAAAAAAGGAGTATATGAAAATAATGAAAATATTTCAGATGTTCTTGGAGCTTTTCTTCTAGAAAGTCAATGAAATGGATTTTTTAGTGAACAGCAGAGTACTTTCCAACGAAAAGGACCTTCATGATATACTAGTTGGCCTAAAGGAAAAGTAAGTGAATCAAAGAGTAGTGTACATTTGTGATTTTCTAAGTTTATAAGGTTTTTTTTAAAACACAATCTTTTAGATTATGTTTTTTTTTTCTCGCTGTCATATGATGAGTAATTTGAACTCACTGTTTTAAGTGAAATTCAATATATTCTGAGAACAGCAAAAATAAACTATGTAACATGTTGTACAAGTTATTCTATAGTTTGTATTGTGTAATTTAAATTGTATACCCATTGTCTCACACTCACTTTCCTTTCTCCACCCTCTTTCAGCTCTTTTTACTCACTTATAATGTCTTTCTCTCACTCTGTTTCACCCCCGTTCCTTTACTCCACTTCTTTCACAATCCCTTATTCCCATTTAAACTGTTTGCATCCCCTCTCTCCCTTGCATGAGTTTTCAACTGTCAGTCTCTCTGTTTTATTTCCCTTTTCCGTTTTTTCCTTCTTTCCTATTTTAGTAATTCCTCTTTACTCATTCAGCTCTTTTGTCGTACTCTGTCACTATAACTCACCCACCCTCCCTGACTTAACTTTCTATGCTCTTTTCTTTGTCCTCTTCTCTTTGTTTTTCCTTCACTACCTCTATATTCTCAGTCCCTGATTCTCCTTGTCTTATGGTCACTTATGTTTATCTACCTTCTATCATTTCTCTTAAAACAAATTCACTGCTCCTCTCTCATAGTTATTCATCTCTTTTTTTTTACTCCGGTTTCATTACTACTTCTCATTTTCTATTATTCAGTGTCCTTCTCTTTACTTTCATCAACGAATCACATTCTCTCTGTTCTACTGCTTTACTCCTCTTCCCCTCTCTTTCCTTCTTTTCCTCCCTTACTCATTTTCCTTTCCTCACTCATTGTATTCCACTTCACTCAGTCCTTCCCTTAGTCCCTCTGTCTACTAACTTCCTCACTCCTTTTCCCTCAATCCTTCTATATTATCCTCTCTCCCTTCATCCCTTCACTCTGTAACTCCCCTTCACTCACTCTCACTCATCTTCCATTCCTCATTCTTGTAAATGCATCCTCAATCAGACTCCTTTCCCTCTCAGTCATTCTGTTTTTACTTACTCCTGTTTTCTGATTTAGTTTTGCTAACTCATATTCTTTTAGTATCTTTCTTACCTTCAATTCATTTCTCTCTTCTTCTCTTCCTCTCTGTCACTGAACGTATCTACCTTAATCTTAGTAATTTGCTCTCCTTCTATTTCTTTTTCCCTCTTTTTGTCCTTCTACATTACTTTATTTCCCTTTCTGTGTCCTTCACTCTTACTTTATTTCTTAGTACACTTTTATGATTTTTAACCTCTTGACTTGTATCTTCTATTTTAAAATATATATTTTACTAATTATAACTTATTTTTTTCTCTCTTTCATAGATACAAAGTCTATTGTTCCAGGAATGCCATGTTCCGGAAGTATGGAAAACTGCCCAAGTTATGCCATTAAAGAAAAAGCCCAACATTCATATCTCCCAGCTCCAAAATCTCCGCCCAATCTCCCTTCTCCCATTCTGTGCTAAAATCATAGAAAAAATCACTAACAAACAACTTATGGAGCACTTGGAGAGAGAAGCTCTCCTTCACCCCTCTCAGTCGGGATTTAGATCAGGATACTCGACTGAGTCGGCAGTCCTATACTCGACTGAGTGTCTCCGGCAGATAGTGGACGAAGGCGAGACAGCGGCGTTGGTCCTGCTGGACCTTAGTGCAGCATTTGACACCGTGCTGCACTCAACGCTGCTGTCTTGTCTTTCGGACATGGGAGTAATGGGCCCAGCACTTACTTGGCTGCGCTCCTTTTTAGCCGCCAGACGTTTTCAGCTACATTGCCCACCCTTTAGATCATCTCCTCGGAAGGTGAGCCATGGGGTTCCACAGGGCTCAAGCCTAAGCCCGACGTAATTTAACATCTATATGGAACCCCTGGCACACATCGTAGAGGACTTTGGGGTGGGCATTGTCAGCTATGCTGACGACACCCAGCTGGTGTTTAAGCTAACTCCTGACCGAAGAGAATATGCCACCAATTTCTCGGACTGCATGTCGGCAGTAGCGGCTTGGATGAATAACAACTGTCTCCGTCTGAATGGCGATAAGACCGAATTACCGGTGGTC
Source organism: Lissotriton helveticus (assembly GCF_964261635.1). Lineage (NCBI taxonomy): Eukaryota > Metazoa > Chordata > Amphibia > Caudata > Salamandridae > Lissotriton > Lissotriton helveticus. The sequence goes on along the minus strand of NC_136057.1, from coordinate 229,950,516 downwards.
GGGAGAGCAACTTCTGTGTGGTCTCATTCATGGTGGCCTAGCGAGCTGGGTAACCTGCCTACCCCTGCAGAGGTGGTTAGAAACCTAGGAGTCATGCTGGACTCAGACCTCTCTGGCAAGACCCAAGTCAACAGGATAACGGGAAAGTGCTTTAGCATATTAAAAGTTCTTCGAAAGGTGTTGGATCTTCTTCCTACCGAAGCCAGAAAAACCATAGTCCATGCACTGGTAACACCCCATTTGGACTATGGGAATGCCCTTCTGATTGGGCTCAGTCAGAAGGGCCTACATCAACTACAATGCGTGCAGAATGTTGCCGCACACCTGGTGCTCGGACTCCCAAGAAGAACTTCTGCTAAGGCTGCCCTGACCAGACTCCATTGGCTGCCAGTGAAGGAGAGGATTACGTTTAAGACCCTTTGCTATGCCCACCGCATTGCTCAGGACAAAGGTCCTGAGTACTTAAAAAATCTACTCACTATACACCGTCCGACCCGGAACCTAAGATCATCTGGCATGATGCTATTCAAACTTCCCTGAATCGTCAGGGCCAAAATGGGAGGAAAATCTTTTAGGTATTTAGCCTCTAAACACTGGAATGCGCTCCCGCTCCACCTGCGGATGGAGCCATCTGAACTGAGATTTCTGACAAAACTGAAAACCTATTTCTTCCCCAACATGTAATCCTCCCTTAAGCTTCCATTTCCACTCTCCTCTGGATCTCTGTATTGTATCAGCAGTTAGCGCGGGGACACACAGTTATGTGCAGCCAGGCGCTTTATAAATGTTTTATTATTATTATTATTATTATTATTAGTTAAAACAGGTTATTAAATTTACATTAATTATATGGTAAGTATGACTAAAAAATGTCATTTGTCATCACCCTTTGCTTTAACTCATTACTATTCTCTCACCCTACCTCACTCCTGTTACCTTACTCTGCTTTCCTCACTTATTCTTATCCTCCATGTTTACTCCTCTTTCCCTACTGTCCTACCGCATCTAATTTCTTTCAGTTTCCCTGCTTTACTTCCCTTACACTCTCATCCCTTCTTTTGCTCCCTCACTCATTCTCTTACTCATTTACTTCACTCCTCTCACTCGTTCTCTCAGTCCGTCTGTCCTCACAGTTCCTCACTTCCATTCCCTCACTCTGTCTCTCTTACCTTCGCTGTCTCTGTCCCCTCACTCTGTCACTACTCTTTTGTCATACTGACTCCCTATAAGTCACCCACACTGCCTTACTTACCTTTCTTTGCTGTTTCCCTCAGACCCTTTCAGTCACTGTTTCCTTTACTCTCTCTGTCCTTTCTCTCTGTCACTCCCCATGACTTACCCTAATTCAGTTTTATCCACCTTCTTTCACCCCTGTTTACTTACACACACTGCTCTTTTCTCACCCTCCCTCACCGTTGTTCATTTATTCCGGTTCCGTCACTACCCCTCATTCCCCATTCTTTACTGTCCTTCCTTTTACTTTCAACACCCACTCACATTCTCCCAATACCTCTACTTTAGTCTTCTTCCTCTCTCTTCCCTTCTTTCGCTCCCTTATTCATTTTCCTTTACTCACTTACACCCTATTACACCTTCTCTGTTTTTTACTATGTAATAAACAATCCCTCTGTGTTGCTCCCTCTAGCTCTCTTTCTCTTAACATTACTCTCTCTGTGTTCTTCCCTCAAGCTCACTCCTTCATGAATTTTATTTTCATTTTTTTTGGGTGCGCGCCCCGGTGCACATACCGGTACGCGTACCCTGCAGAAAAAAGATTGACAGAGATTCTTTAAAAATATAGGTTTATTTTTATAAATTAGAGGTAGTTCTAAAAAGAACTGTTTTTTTATTCTTTTTGTTGTTTTATATTTTTTTATGAATTTTTGTAACTTTTTTTAGCTTTTCTGAACAGTTTTAAAAATGTTTTTTATTTTTTATGGGGAGAAACAAAAAACAGGGAATTGTAAACGGCTCAACTGGAGCAAAAAAAATCAGGAAAAAATTAAGGTTTCTTTGGGCATTTGTGGTTATCACCAGCAACCATGATGAGAGTAACACTTTGCTCACCATAACAAATTGTTTTGCCACAATGTTTGCAAACAATTTTGTATTCCCCAAACTTTGGTTGTATATTTGAAATCATCTGACTTGCCTCTGGACCTGATGGAGTGGGTTCTTTGGTTGTTGAGTTTCTGGCAGATGATTGGGGTAGGTTTCTGCAGAGTTCTCTCACCTCTGCTGTAGAATAGTTGTTGGGGTGCAAACGCTGCATGTGCCGAATCATCGTATGATTCCCAAAGGAATATTTTTTTGTAGGGTTCCCCCTGGATAGCACAGCACCACAGATCAAACAGGTTACCTTCGCAGCGTTCACTTTTTTGGAACCCCTTGGGATTTTGTAAAACTCCCATATGAAGTGCTTCCTAGTTTTGTATGGGGCATTGTCTTCAGGCAGGAACTGCCTTTTCTCTTCCTCCTCTTCCTCCTCCTCCTCCTCTTGTTCTTGACCACCAATGTAATGTTCTGGTGGTCCTTGTGGTGCTGGTGGTGGTGGTGGTGGGGCAGATGCTCCAGCTGCTGATAGTACTGTAGCCATATCTGTAAGAAAAAAGCAGGTCTTCCTCACTCAAAGAACAAAGTGAGAATGAGGAAAAAAGGTGGGGGCTGTCATCATTTGGAAAACAAAACTGTTCTGAACCAATGAAAAGTGTTATTTTCAAGTCACATGATCCAGGCTTTCATCATTTGGAAACCAAAACTGATCTGAACCAATGAAAAGTGTTATTTCCAGGTCACATGACCCGACCCGCTTACGCTACGCGCCCGTCGTCGCGCCTCGAATGCGCTCGGGTGCTTCCGGGTGCGCTTACGCAGTGCGTCATATGACGCATCATGCGGCTACGCGATATGTCACGATGTTGTTTTCGTTCGCGGCAATAGCGCTAACGGGACGCTCACCGGTACGCGCAACGGGGCGCGCCGTAACACGGCGCTTACCGGTGAGCGCATCGGTATGCGCCCCTTGGAGCGCTCCGGGGCAAAAAAAAAAATAAGTAAAATAAAATAAACATAAAAAAATACTATTACATAATTATACAGTATAAAATTCGTTGTAAAAAATATTACTTTTCATACCTATGAAGATTTGCTATTAAAAAACGTTTGAAATTCACTGAAAAAAACATAGGTTTCACACCAGTTATAGTTAGGAATTAGCATTTAAAAAACCTATTTAATTCACTGAAAAAACCATAGGTTTCACACAAGTTATAGTTAGCTGGACTCACTATAACTTGCGCGTGCAATGCACTGCTGATGACGTCACATATTACATCACTCATGACATGGTCAGTGACATCACTCATGACATCACTGATGACACCATCCTGTGACAGAGTGACAGACCTCCTTTCACTGTAATGTAACCCTTGAACACATATTCAAAAATAAAAAAATAAAATTTTCAAAAAAATGAAGATACCCGTATAAGTTACAACAACCACTTCAGTAATTCCTCCATCTATATGCACATCTACTCATTCACCAACAGTTGTATGTAGTCACTCATACATATACTCACTCATCATATGTAGTGATACACCTATACATCCTGTTACACACCGACAGTCATCCAAAAGTTACTCACACACATACTTATACATGCAAATAAACTATTGAACATTCATTTATTTGCATATACAGCTATACACACACTACCACCTTACTTCTAAGAAAACATACACATATTTACTCTGTTAAACAATCACTTATAGAAAAACATACTTATTTAAAACAGGAACTCTTACAATTCCTCACTCTCACATATACTCACTTATATACATCAATATTCACATATACTAGATTAAAACATATGTAATTACTGATAAAGACCGAGTGAGACAGTCATTCACTCACTAACACACACATATACACACTCATCCACTCATACAGTCCTGCACATATGCTGTCTTCAAAACACATACAAACAGAGAGTCAGTCATTCATGCATCTATGTGCTAAGTAATACCCTCACCAAACCATATAGACACTCATACTGATATTAAAATAACATCTAATAACCCATATACATACACATGTAGCTACTCACTAACCCATGCAGCCACTTATACACAAAGTGAACACTAATACATATATTTAAATATTACTCATTAATATTTATTTTTCAGAAAGACACACATTCACTGGAGGGTGTCATCAGTGATGTCATGATTGATGTCACTGACCATGTCATGAGTGATGTAATATGTGACGTCATCAGCAGTGCATTGCACGCGCAAGTTATAGTGAGTCCAACTAACTATAACGTGGGAATTTCAATGGTTTTATGCCAGTAAAATTTCCAGCTAACTATGACTGGTGTGAAACCTATGGTTTTTTCAGTGAATATATATATATATATATATATATATATATATATTCACTGAAAAAACCATAGGTTATAGACCATATATAGTTAGGAATTAGCATTTACAAAACCTTGAAAATTCACTGAAAAAACCATAGGTTATAGACCATATATAGTTAGGAATTAGCATTTAAAAAACCTTATTTTACTCACACAAAACCATTGAAATTCCATATATAGTTAGTTGCACTAACTATATATCGCGCACCCGCAATCCACTGCTGATGATGTCACATATTACATCATTCATGACATGGTCAGTGACATCACTGATGACATCACTGATGACATCTCAAATGACATCACTGATGACATCACTGATGACATCTCAAATGACATCATCTAGTGTCTGTGTGTTTTTGTAAAGTTTAAATATGTTTTACATATTGAAGAATGAGTGGATGTATAAGTGTCTGAATGAAGGTTTTAGTAGGTGCGTGATTGACTGTATGAGTGAGTGATTAAATGTGTCTTACTGAATGCACGGGTTAGTGACTAAACTGTCTAAAAGTGTGCATCAGTATGTCTGTTGTTGTGCAAGCTGCTGCATGTGTTGATCAGTAGCTATATAAGTAGCTATATGGGTTATTGATTGGTTGCACAAGTATTTGTATGGGAGACTGAGTGTGTGTATGGCTGGCTGGGAGGTGTGTGACTCTGTGCAGATCAATGTGTACTTGTATCAGTGATTCTATAAGAGAGTAACTATGTGTTAGTATATGTTTCAAAAATGTAAGGTGTTCTGTGTTTAACTGTATAGATGAGAAAATGGAAGTGTGATTGATTCTTTTCAGGACTGACTAGGTGTGTGAGTAACTCCATGGATGAGTGGCAGAGTGTGAGTGTCTGTATAGGTGTATGAGTGCATATGATAGTGTTGTAAAGATGAATGATTGTATGTATGAATGATTGTATGAGTGAATGTGTGTGTAGACATAGGAATCAGTGAGTGCGTATGTAGTAACTAGTATTGGTGTGTCAATGGTTTCAAAAATGATACTCTCTATTTAACACTGGGTGTAACGGAGGTTATATTAGAGTGTGAGGAGATGCATTGTATTATCACATGAATGATATCATCAGTGATGTGATCATTGATGTCAAGTAAGATGTCATCAGTGATGTCATTTGAGATGTCATCAGTGATGTCATCAGTGATGTCACTGACCATGTCATGAATGATGTAATATGTGACATCATCAGCAGTGGATTGCGGGTGCGCGATATATAGTTAGTGCAACTAACTATATATGGAATTTCAATGGTTTTGTGTGAGTAAAATAAGGTTTTTTAAATGCTAATTCCTAACTATATATGGTCTATAACCTATGGTTTTTTCAGTGAATTTTCAAGGTTTTGTAAATGCTAATTCCTAACTATATATGGTCTATAACCTATGGTTTTTTCAGTGAATTTCATTGGTTTTTTAACAGCTAATATCTGTAGCTGTAAAATGTATTCTTCTTTAAATCCAAAAATATATTTTATATGTTTATTAATAACTTTTTTTTTTAATATTTTTTTTTCTTCGTTCCCGCTTCGCGAATCGGGAAGCTTCCCGTTAGCTGACCTTGATGCCGCGAAATAGACCGCGAGCCGGTAAACGTTTCTTTACCGCAACTGCCGCGTTAGAAAACAACATCGTGACGCGTCCCGTCCGCATGACGTTTCGCGTTGTCGCGTGATACGTCATATGACGTGCTACGTTAGCGAACTCGTACGCTTACCGAGTCGCAAAGCACAGGTTTCTGGAAGCAAACCGGGAGGCCCTGCAAAGCGCGTAACGTAAACACAGCAGGTCATGTGACTTGGTAATAACACTTTTCATTGGTTCATTTCACTTTCGGTTTCCTAATGATGTAAGACTAGGTCATATGATCTAAAATTAACACTTTTCATTGGTTGAGAACTATTTTTTTTCCCAAATGGTGAAAATCCCTCCTTCTTTCCTCACTCTGACTTTCATCATTGTGAGAGAAAGACCCTTTGTTACCAGTGAGCAATGGCTTCTTTACTAGCTTCAGCTGGTGCTTCCCCACCACCTCCACCACATCCAAGGAAGAGTGGACCACCTGCTAAAGTTATAATTCAGCAAGAAGAGGAAGAAGAGGAACAGGACGACCTAGATAATCTCCCTATTATGGCCAGAAGATCTGTTGTACCGGAAGTAACGGGACCAGAGGGCAGGGAGATGGTGCCAAATATACAAACGAGATTTCGTGAAGTAAAACAAGTCTGCGTACATTGCAGTGGATTCATTTGCTACGGAGAAAGTAGCATCACTCTGATCAACAGAGCTATTGACAATCATGCTCATGTTTGTCCGAAACTCCCCAAACAATAAATTCTTTTTTTTTGTTTTTTTGCTCCTGTTGAGCCCTTTACAATGAATCGTTTTCGTTGCCCCCTCCGAAAAAAAAACAAAAAAAATATAAAACTGTTCAGAAAAATTCAAAAAAAGTAAAAAAATGTTCAGAAAAATAATAAAAAAAATATAAAACAACAAAAACAATTAAAAAAAAAGTTCTTTTCAGAACTACCTCCCCGTTATTAAAAAATTGGTACAATATTTGCAACTGTGCCAACCTCTATTTCTCTTAGTTCGCTTCCCAGTTCGCTCCCCGGTACGCGAACCGGAAGCGAACCAAAAATTTTTTTTTTTAAAAAAGAACAGTAAGTATAAGGGAAGGAAACAGACAGTTATGTTAAAAGAAAGACAGCTATAGGGGAGTAAACTAGAGATACTATTACCCGTAATCCACTGCTGATGATGTCACATATTACATCATTCATGACATGCTCAGTGACATCATCAGCAGAGGATTGCGGGTAACAGTATCCCTAGTTTATTCCCTATAGCTGTGTTTCTTTTAACATAACTGTCTGTTTCCTTCCCTTATACTTACTGTTCTTTTTCCAAAATTTTTTTTAGATCAGTCACAAACAGTGAAAGTAATGAAATATAAAAGACTACGTAGAATATGAGCACTGTATGCAACAACTTTGACACTTACAGAAGCCTCACCCTCTCCATGCCTCCTACACAGTTCTACATGTACATCATAAATGCAAACAGAACAGAATTAATTATACATGTTAAATGGTTTATTTTTGCTGTTCTCAGAATGTATCAATTTTCACTAAAACAGTGACTTGAAGGTATTCATCATATAACAGCGGGGAAAAAAACCCACAATCAAAATGATTGTGTTTAAAAAACCCATACAACATTACAAATCAGAATTCAGAACTCCTTAAAGTTAACTTACTTTCCATGACGGCCAAGGATGTCCTATGAACAGCTTACACTCTGTTGTGCTGTTATTACTTTCAACCCGCCACTTTCTGAAAGAAAACCTCCATCGTTTTCAAAAACATGTTACATACAATAAATGACTTCTTGCTCTCTACCACAAGATTCCACAAGGCCAAATCTTGTCAGAGCCATGTATAACTCTTGGAATTCTTGTTAGCCAATCCCGTCTTTTCGCATTTCCGCAACTTTCAGAATTAAAATGTTGAAGATCATTTACACAATCCTGGACTAGTAATATCTTCCCCTTCTTGCTCAATCATGTTCTACATTTCCTATCACACTGATACTGCTTACTATGAAGCAGACTTACACTACCTTTATGACTAGTACAATTATTTAATTCTCTACATCACTTTTAATCACAAAGCAATGTAAAACAGTAGACAGCATTGCAGACTTACATTCCCTCTACTCCATGTTTTGATTCGCTGCTTCAATTAGCTTATAAAAAGAAATAGTTTTTCTGAACTCATTCAAAGTGCACGTATTTCTCAATAACGTCCAGTGTTATGGTAAAAAGTTATGTCTCTGTACTACACTTATCTTCAAGGCCAAATAGTGTAGGAGCCATGAGAACTTCTTGAAATTCCTCAGAGCACATCCCGAGATTCTTTCCCTAAAATTTTGGTTTCAAAAACACCAGGTAACAGTTTTTAAGGTCATATGGCAATTTTTTTTTGAAAATTAAAACAGAATCATTGCAGAATGACCAGCCATTTCTACACTTTAAATAAGCTGTATAATGTCCTGATGTTATTGAAGAACCATCATGATATATAATTGCTACAGTTACAAAAGTCCTTCCTGATATTGACAACTGTGTAGCCACAAAATGTTTAATTAAAGTTGTCAATTTTGTTCCATCAGGCCTACATCGTTGGAACATTAAAATGATATACTGGCCATATGTTCGTATAAATAATCTGGACATCATTTCAGATTTACATTGCCTACACTCCATATTGTGATCAGCTGCTTTTACTAGCTTATTAAAAGAGACTGATTTACTGTCTGGCAAAGTTAAATATATAAATCTTTCTGAGTCTACACTAGTACTACTTGATACCCTACAGTTCTCGCAGTCATGCTGCCATTGATAAGAAAGCCCAAACAGATGATCTACATCTACACCTTCAGCATACAATACATCAAGCATATACATTAAAAACTCCTGACAATCTTGCTGACTATTTTGAGAGAATTGTGTTTGGCCTGAACATCTGTCTAACAGATTTCGAATTTCAGACACACTTTCTATGTTTGTTCTATCAGTGCTACATTTCTCTAACACAGAATTTACCAAACTGCAAAATCTTTGATCAGAATTGACCACAATCACTTCTTTTACATTTTGTAGAGAAAACAAAACATTAACCACTACATTAGCATAGCAGTTGACACCAGAATTGTTTTCAAATTGAAAACCAACAACATCTTCAACAGAATCCTTTTTGTTTCTGCTTATAATTTCAGGTTCATCGACTTTTCGTCTTTTTGCTACAACCTCCCCAGTATTGGTCACATTTCTTCGTTTCCGGCCTACCACACGTTTCTCAAACAAAGGATACTGAGGCAAATGTGGCGCATACTCTCTTCTCAACCTATTGTATTCCTTAACACAATCTAGATCCGCACAAATGTTTGTGACATCACACTCAATCAAGTACAATCCCGATAAAGTCCTAACTCGTGACAATGCCACATATGCCATACCCTCCTTAAACACAGAACTGCCAATATTCACCAATGCACAGTCTACACTTAAACCTTGCGATTTATGGATTGTCACCGCATATGCCAAGCAAACAGGAAACTGCTTACGACGAACATATAAGTCTTTTACAAGCAAAAATCTAGCAGAACAACGAGCAATTAGCTGTACTTCCTCAATGCCATCAAATTTAATTTTTAAAAATTCAATTCCATCTCTATTTCTGTATTTCACAAAATCAACAACATTACCCATTGATCCATTTACCAGACCTCTTTCAACATGTAAATTCCTTCTTAAAATTATACGGCAGTTCAAGCACACATTCAGAGTCTTTTCAAAACCCGCAGTTTTAGATATACTCTTCTCTAATGAATCCAATTTTGTTTTCAGATTCTCAGACAAAATAATTGTTGATCCCATATGCTCTACTCTGTCAATAGCTTCCAATTTCACAATCTCTTGCTTTTCTAAATGCAACATTTTGTTGTTGAATTTGGCACATTCTGCAAGAGTTGGCATCAAACATATTCCAGATTTTTTCTCAGTAACTTTCTGAAAAATATTCTCAGGCACAACATCTTCGTCTGGATATAAATTTGTCAGTAATCGTGCATGTAAAGCTTCTTTCCCATGCTCGGTCACTTTTCCAATTCTAACATCTTGTAGAATAGTCTTGTAAACTTCATCCTTTGCCTGACGCATATTTTCATGCAGTTCAGCATAATTGAAGTTTAACCATATATTGACGTTGCCAATACTCCCTAAGCACTTCCTGGTATCTTCATGCGTGAGCATTTTGAACACAGGTTGCCCTTTCACTGGTGTCAGCTGCAGAAGATCTACGAAAACAATGATGTGTTTGCCACCAAATAACACATCATACTCTGTTTTGAGAACTTCTTGCATTCTCAAATGCACAAAGGCAAGCATGACATTGGAAACCATGCTTACTTCGTCAATGATAAGAAGTTTCATTTTCCTCAAGACTCTTGAAACTTCAAAACAAGCATCTCCAGATAGCTTGTGATATTCTAATTTGTTGTCATGCTCCACTGGCAGCATCAGTAAACGATGTAAAGTAATCCCTTTAATGTTATGTGCTGCCAGTCCAGTTGGAGCGGTGACAACACAAGACAGCGATGACTCTGTCCTTTCCTGCAAATAACATGAAATTGCTTTAATAAGGAAACTTTTTCCAGTTCCCGCTTCTCCACTCACGTACAGTCGGACAGGCTTCAACGACGTACATGAGCACTCTTTCTTGTCATGACTTAATCCATGATCAATTTGCATGGTAAGTTCGTCATATATTTTCCTCTGCTCAACGTTGAGTTGTCTTTCCAACTCTTCTAAGTTAACCACATCCTCCTGAGCATGTGCCATGGCTCTTTCCACTTCATTCATAGCAGTGGCAGCTTCATTTTCGATAAGAGGTCCTCCTAGTGGATCCTGACTCAATGAAGCAGAACTCTGACTGTCCTGAGAACTGTCTCTGGCAATCTCGGCTGCAATCGTTGCTTCCTGCTCAATTTCCACATTCAACATTTCTACATATTTGGGAAAAGCAGGACATTCTATGGTCTCCTTGGCAGCATTGAATGAGTCTTCGTAACAAAGGAAATCTCCAAGCAGTTCCTCTTCTGCACGCCAAGGCTTAAAAAGTTGCAAAAGTGCTAAATAGAAAAACTCCTTTTTTTCAGGAGATTCGCCACTCAATTTTCGATGGTTTATCAAGTGGCATTTTCTTTGCTTGACCAGACATCCCTCACTTCCTATTACAGCATACACTCCTTTCTCAGTATCTTCTTTGATGTTCCTCTTGAATATGTAATTTTGCAGAACCTCATACAGACAAACATTCTCGAGGTGACTGCTTCGATTTGGATAATATGTATCCAACATGTTGCTCTTCAAAATGTCGGTACTGTTTGGCTCCTTTTCCGCCAAATACTCAATTTCCTGCACAGGTTTCAGAACTCGATTACGCGTTGCAGCAAGACCAACACTCGCCCAAACGATACTCCTGGACTTGGCATAGAGACTTGCTGAAGACAACCGGTCAGAACATTCGTAAGCTCCGATTTCTCGATGCGACAACATCTTCAGACTGAAACTGTACAACTTCTTGCTGAGGCTCTTTTCATGGGAAATGTCCTCCCACATATCCTTCAATTCTGTCTTCTCTTTTTTGGTGATGTAAGATGTCACATACCGAGCCACAGCCATACAGTTATCAGCCACAAACTGTATATCCATGTTAGCATTCCACATGGACAAAATCACCGGGTTGTAGTCGTTGATGTACTTAGACTCTTCGTTCCTCTTCAAATTGTATGTGTTTTTAGGTGATTTCTTCATCACATTATGTCGCAGCGAAGACATCAAACTGTTCACTCTTCCTTTAGAAATCACCGATCGTGGAAAGCCGAAACGACATTTGGTGTAGAACTTGTCTTTGTTCCGGAATTTACGACGACAGTACTTTCCACATCGATGGCTTTGGAAACGTAGAACTTTTTCTCTTAGGCTTTTTTTCTCCTTTGCGTTTGGAACAGCACACGTAGAATACTGTTCTATGAAACTCATCACTGAGTCGTCTGCATCCGTTCCAAATTTAGGTGCATCCTTGATCCACAGCAACATATGTATATGAGGAGCACCTCTTGCTTGGTACTCCTTCCTCCAGAAGAAATCCAACACCTCTCCAAGAGGTGGATTCTTCTTATTCATGATGAAAGACATCATACCTTCAAATCTATGATTGAAGTACCTACATACATTGACTGGATCCAAAGAGCACAGTTCTCCGGGTGTCTTGAATTCGATGTTTTCTACGTTAGCATTTGCCTCTCGTAGAAATTCAAGTAAGTCTTCCCAGCCATACTCAGCACAGCTCAAAGTGAGGAACCATGTGGGAGTTCCTAAGTTCCTCAGCATACATTTTAAATCACCATGACGACGGTACCAGTACTCATTAGTACCACGCTGACACGCCATGAGATTAATCAGGTGAGAATCCAAAATACTGTCTTGGACATTGACTTTATCCATAAAGTCACTTGCCGAGATGTTTTGCATGTGTATACCACTTTTCAAGATGTGGTTCACTGCATATGACAGTCCAGACAGATCGCTTTCAAACAGGAGATGAAACAAATAAGGAATGCATTGTCGAAACCTAGGATCTCCTGCATACAATCGCAAAGTCCGGTATTCAGAAGCAGGAATTTGATGAGGTCGCTCATCATATCTTCCTCCCTGACCTGTTGGAAAAAGCTGTGGGAAACACCGAGCTTCCAAACTTTCCTCCCAAACACTAATGGGACTCCCTTTCGCTTGTTTCATTTGAAACAACTCAATAGCATTCCCCATGACTTCCTTGGAATGCAAAGGATGAACACTATAATGTTCATATATTTCTTCACTAGTACAGGGTTCTACTTTCTCAATTTGACCAGCACACAAATCGCTATCCTCTTCCTCACTTACTTCCTCTTCTGCAACATATACATTTTTATAGTATTTATTATATTTTTTCAAATACAATGTTGCCCTTTTGACTTTCCTAACATCTACTAAATCTTGCCATATTTTCTTATTCTTTGTCGGAACCCCATCAACTAAGATAACAAGAGGTTCCTCTTCCACTTTTTCTACTCCAATTGTGTTAATGTTTTTCTTCAAATCTAGAGGCAAATAAACAACTCTTCCCTTTAATCCTCTCTGTAAATCTGATGGAGGCAATTTCCCTGTCTTTGGCTCCATTCTTACAATAGCCTGAAAGGGATGGATACTTTGAATCAAAATAGATTCATAAGTATTTAAATCCTTCAATTCAGAAGGAATCTCAACCAATTCCAGATTATTATGAACTGCTCTAGCAGGCATCTGGTTTTGATTTAATTTGTTACAACAATAAGTACACACACGTTGATCCAATCCCAAATCAAAACAATTTTCTACCATCAAGTATGTTGTAAAATCCTTCCATTCACTATTATTTTCCCTTTCACTTTTTCCATATAAATCCACTAACTTAGTCTGATTCTTATAATAAGTGCGTCGACAACACACACAAGTGAAATTTGGCCTCTCACTTGATTTCACCTCAAACGTCGCAATTTCCCTCTGGAAATTATCTGTACTGGAAACCTGTACACTATCTTCCACATTACTCTCTTCTTCTTGGTCAATTTCAACATTCTCCTCTTTACTTCCAAAGTAACAAAACTCAATTTCTTCACATATATTCTTCACATCTATTTCAGAACCATGCAAAAGAGCAGCGCATAATTGTTTAAGCATAATTGCTGGACTCTTAGCATAATACAACATTCTAACTAATTTCCTCACTTTATTATGATGCACTGCTAGCATCCTGAAATGATGAAAAACACTCTGGCATACTCTCCTGGAAAGACAAGCCAGTGAATGACCATGCAAACCTATCACTTCTCTCACTCTGCAAGGATCTAATTCTTGCAACAACTTCATTTTCTGCTTCAAACTTTTCTTACTAAATGACCGTATAAAATCACAAAGCAAATTGATGGAATCCTGTCGTACACTGCAAATACTACTACACTTCCAGGTGTACACAGGACCCTTAGGACGTCTCCCTAAAACCTCATTACCTAACACCTCTTCTATCTCTGTTCTCACAAGTTTTTCTTTTTCAACTGGACAACCATCTTTCACTTCATAAGCTCGACCACTGGTGTCAACTGCATGCACCAAATCATTATCCTGGAAATAACTCTCCTCATTAAAAAATGCCTCAGAGCTTGAACTATGCATCCATTCTCCAGAAAAAACTTCACAAAAATTACTACGATTAACTATTCTCTTCCATCTACAATTTCTTTTGAAATCATAAATTACCTTGTTTAGCTTCCTAATTCTATTGATTGTCAAAATAAATAACTTACGTTTAATTTCAAATGCCTGATCAATAACTTTCTCAACTATTTTTTTTCTCTTATAAAAAACCACTTTCTGCTGACCTTTCTTAATATTTTTTAACAAATTCCCAATTATCCTGTTGCGGAACATTTGTTTACGAATATCCCTAAACTGTTGTTTCCTTCTACTTTCATGCATAGAGTTATCTCTTACTCTAGCAGTAACATTTCTCATTGGCCTTTCCTTACCATTTGAATTCTTTCTCCTTTTCTGGACTGAAACATTTTCTGTAGTAATATTTTTTTTACTACACATATTTCTTATGACTGTTTTTCGACTCTTACCCGGTGCTTTCTTGGTGACTTGACAAATCTTTTTGTTAGAGGACTGCTGCATTATTCCATGGTCCTGCTGTCTTTGACGTTTTGCAGCCTTTCTTACTCTTTCTTTGCTAGGCATCCTAAAATCTTGAAATAATCTGCTGTTGAATCTGTGGTAAAATATAATAAAAAATGTTATTAACCACTATTACCCAACAGTAAATTAATAACAGTCATCAAAAACTTAACACACTACTTAAGTATATAATATACTGAAGCCTATCTCCAATTTTTCACTGAACAGGACTCATCTCTTCTTAACCTTGGATAAACCTCACCTACTCTGTGTCCCCTGCACATAATTAAATGTAAAGGGGCAGATTTATATTAACTAGCACATCCCCAGGGATGCACCAGTTAACGTGCACCGCTGCTCTGCCACCCACGGTGTGCCGCATTTACAATCAGATAGGACAAAGCTACATCAAAACCCTGCGCCTGCTTGAAGCAGGCATAGATCTTGACGCAGTTAGGCTGAAAGCTAAAGCAACAACTAAGTGTCGTGTGCAGAAGTTACAAAAAAGGAAAAATGGCGTTTAAACCAGTAATGAGACCATGCTAACGTAATACAGAGTAAAAATATCCAGGATCTACATCAGTTTGGGGTTCACGAACCTGGCAGGTACAAGGCACTGAGGCTTTCCACCGTGCATGTCTCATCCCAAAACATATGTGGTTTGTGAATTAAACAATTTCCCAGACCAAATGCTTTGGATTGGCTACTTCTAAAAAATTAAACACCCCTACTATCCCGGAGTTAGAGGAATATGATGGTTGGAGTAATTTTACTCGTTGTCTATTAAAGATTTACAGGCCCTACTCCGTAATTCTTCCTTTAACATTTCCAGTATAAATCCAAAAGGTTGACTGCTTTGGCAACGTGCCTTATCCACGGTTTAATAACGCTGCCTTTTGCTTTATATAAGTTTTCAAATTGTATGAAATATATACCAATAGGTCGTTATTAACCTTTAGGTAGTGGTTTTCTTCATGAAGTCTGGTCGCTTCCATACACATACAGATTTTCAAAGATGATCAAGAACTTTATCTGAATGGAGAGGAATGCACTGAGACGCCAGATCATTCACTAATGTGTAGGCACATACAGTTACACGGTTCATGCAACAAACACCGACCAAATATGGCTTGCGTGTTGCAAGGCACACCAGTTCCTGCTATCATCCCCACGTTCAAGTTCTTGGAAAATGGTAGTTATTTGATGCTCAATAATGAAGATTGTTCTGGGTTAATTAAAAGTATTCATTTTATCGTAACAGTAAATGAACGGGTTATTTGCTGCAGAAATGTTCTATTTCCTCCCACACATGAACATAGGGAGTTTTCAATCTGGCCACAAATACCAACCTTGGCAGCACATTTCAACGGCATGGCAAGAATAAGAGCTATTTTGTCTCAGAGAGAGGTGGCCTTGAGTTCGGCCCGTGAAACTTTCGTGCTTCACACAGCGAACACCCGTACAGAGGTGCAGACCCTTTTAAATACAGATTCGCCTTTCCATTTCAGCAAGATGGTTCGGACTATCTCTAACGCGTCCTCCACAAAGGGCCTGGCGCACTTTTTTAAAATTGTTACCAGTGGTCTCGTGACTTCATTTGAGAAAATCTTTGGAGTCATCCCTACTTTCTTACATTCTATTTTTTCCACTCTGCTTCGTGGATTCCCATTTTTACTTGCATTACCAGCGGACGCTCTTGTGCTTTTTTACATTTTTAAATATGGATGTCCCTCCTGTGCAAGCTCCCGCCCTGCAGCTGCTGACACTGTTCCGCAATCGCATGCTAGAATATTATGGCACAATGCCGTTGGCGATATTAAGCACGGCATATGGATTATCTTTTCTATGCTGATGTGATTCCTTCAAATCTAAGACACTAAAGTATCGGCACGCCCTAAACCAACACAAAGAGACCTTCTTAGCAAATAATATATTATGTGTATTAGGGAGGGTGAGATATAAGCAGCCGCGGGCCGTGGAGGGAGTTACGGTGGGGCAGGGATGCGGGGAGGGGGAGGGGCAGGGTGGATCCCTCTCCACCCTGCCCCTCCCCCTCCCCGCCTCCCTGCCCACCGTAACTCCCTCCACGGCCCGCGGCTGCTTATAAGTGTTGCTAACTCTTATTCATTTACAGCATGTTAACATACTGTCACCATTCGCTTTTTATGTACTATTGACTATGCTGGTAATTTTGCTACTGATAATATGTGTACTTGTATAATCTAAGATACTACGCCTGAGAAGACGGCATTAGTAAATAAACATTTCAAATACACATGTGTTCTTCTTAACTCCATGTTCTCGTTTCTAAGAAATATATAACGACCGACTGTTCATGAGTTCCACGTATCCTGAGGTACTATAAGTTCATATTCTGGATTGTCTAAACATTGAGAGTTTGTTATATCCAATGTGACACTGTACCTAGCTTGCTAAGGGGTTTTGATTACTAAGGTGAGTTTTGGGACACCCTAATTCGCCGAGGTTCCAATCCTCTGTCCACAGTTCTGTGTCAGAACAGAAACCCTGCGACAGGGGCACCCCTCAACCTTACTGGAGCTTCATCACACTTGCGATACAACTCCAGCAATGCGCCAACTTTACGGCACAAATACGTCACGCATCTGTGCTGTTTTTGCCCCATGATGCGCCGCATTGTAAATGCAGCACACCATAGGTGACGGAACAGCGGCACAGAATGACTAACACATCCCTGGTGATGCGCCAGTCATCATAAATCTATCCCTATGCTTCTTATCTTGTTAGAGATAAACCGCCATATGTATCATCAAAGTTTTTTGCATTTCCTAAATAGCGAACTTTAAGGAATAAATAGCGATTCTTTACCATTCCTAGTTTGCGATGAGCTATTTGCTAATTACAAATTACCCATTCATTTCCATGCAGCAGGAGGCCCATAGGAATGAAGGTGCAATTTGCGATTAGCAATTACCTCATCGCAAATTACGAATTTTTCCGACGGTGCAGGGGTGTCTCAAGAACACCCTGCTGCACCCCTGAAAAAGAAATTTGGGGTCATATGGCGCACATAAATTTTGAAAACATTCCTTTACCTCAAAAACGATTTTCAACTCATAATTTGAAAACACTGCACATGGGGAAATGACTTAAAATGTCCTTAAGACACATAAAAGCATTTTTTGATTGCCTTTGCAGCATGTTTCAGTCACCTTTAACATGCCTATGTAACGGAAACATTCAAAATCTAAATTTGCCATGCACAGGTGGGAGCATATTTACAAGCAATTTGCTCCACAGACAAACTTCTTACATTGAAATGGGAAAAATAACATCAGAGACTCTCAATTACCTTATAAAGAAGCAGACACCATTATGTCCTTCTCATCAATATTAAAACCATTGCTTTTTCTCAAAAACGATTTACAAGTCATAATTTGAAAACACTCCACAGCTCCTATGCACATAAAAGCCCTGTCAGTACTAATACTTCACATTTTCTCCAATTACAATTTCCCAAAGAAACAACATCTATTTGTGAAACACTTGAGACAAAGCAACATTTGAAAAACACAACTTTCTTCATAATTTTCTCCTTAAAGCACACTATTTTCTATCTAAATTAAAGAAATCTTTTCTCACCTTAGCAAATACTTTGAGTTTCAAAACAGTCTCAGAAACACACCAATTTGTCTTCAGCAGAGCAAAAGGTATGCACTCCAGAGTCTGCAGCTATCAAAAGCACAGAAATGCTGTAATTCCTCACACATATCTCTCATGTCACCCAATCAAAACTCTTCCCTCACTTTTTTCAAAGCAAAACCCTTCCCCCCTCTGCCCCCTCTCTGCTTTTTCTGCATAGCAACCACCTCTTGCAAGACCTCTCACACAACAATGTTGCAATTGAACTCTGAACTCTCAGTGCACCTGCATATCCAGAGCATTCTTTCATTTAATGATTTTTTCTTCGCCACTCAAAATACATCTTTCAATGAACTCATCCATGCACACTAACTTTCTGTTTTCAGCAATCAAAATCCACCAATCACTCTTACTGCTTCATTAACACAGAAACTCCTCAGTTTTTTTCATTTTACACTCTCATTTTTTCAACTGCCATTTCATTGCCACACTTCATCTGACTGCAGCAGAACCTTCCCTCACCATGTTTTCTGTCTGGATTGTTGGACATAGTTACATCTATTGGGCTCAAACGTACGCTGAAAACAGGAATTTACCTAACCTCAATTTACAAGATGTGGAAATTAAGTGGTTTGGCCACAGAGGATTAAAATGTCACCAATTGATACCATTGGTGAAAACCTTTATGCATTTGCCAAAACCTGACCTGTTAATTGTGCCCTGTGGAGGTAATGATTTGGGCACTTTGACTGGGGTAGGTCTGGAAATGCTTTTAAAGGACACCTTTGAGCAATTGATGGCACTTTTTCCTCAGACTGCCTTGGTATATTCAAATATATGCCAAAGACAGAAATGGAGGTGGTCGAACCAATTTTGTCCACAAATTGAGAAGTCGAGGAAGCATGTAAACAAATCTGTTTCAGCTTACATGAGAGACCATGGAATGGGCTCCCTGTACAACAATAACTTGCGTTACTACATGCAAGATATCTACAGAGGAGATGGAGTTCACTTCTCAGATGAGGGCAACAGAGTTTTTACTCTGAATTTAAGAATGTGCATTGGTACCTACTTATAAGTACCTAAATGTACCATAAACCCAAAAGCTCTTCTCAGAGCTACCCTACATCTGATCACTCACAATTATTATTTTACTCTAACTTTTTTCACTAATTTTCAAGAAAGTACGCTCCCCAGAACGCTTCCCGGTTCGCGAACCGGGCGCACTCCACGCAAAAAAACTAAAAAAACGGTATATTTTTTTTTGCCCTGTGAGACCCCTTCAAAGCCTCCACATCAAACCTAGGGGGTCAGGGACGATCTACTATGCCCCCTTATGGTCATTTGCCCCTTCGCTTTGGCCTCCTCTTGTCTCTCGATCCTACCGAGAGACAAGATGGCGGCCGCTACGGACTGTTTGGAATGTTTACAGACGCCGAAAAACCAATCAGCTTCGCAAACCTCCGTAACGCGAAAAGTACGCGAAGCGGAGCGCTGTTACAGATATATATCTTTTTTTGAACGTTAATTTCTCAAAATCCACTGGAGCACATATATTGAGACCTAGCAAAGGCACATCGGGCTACCAGTCCCTACAATTTTGCCAAGTTTCGTGCAAATCCATTCAGCCGTTCGATTATTATTATTTTATTTTTTTTGCCCCGCGGGGCCCTTTTAAAACCTCCACATCAAACCTAGGGGGTCAGCGAGGATCTACTATTCCCCCTTATGGTCATTTGCCCCTTCGCTTTCGCCTCCTCTTGTCTCTCGATCCTACCGAGAGACAAGATGGCGGCCGCTACGGACTGTTTGGAATGTTGACAGACGCCGGAGAACCAATCAGCTTTGCTTCACAAAGCTCCGTTGCGCGAAAAGTACGCGTCCTGGGACGCTGCCAGGTCCGCTGTTACAGATATATATCTTTTTTTAAACGTTAATTTCTCAAAATCCACTGGAGCACATATATTGAGACCTACAAAAGGCACATCGGGCTACCAGTCCCTACAATTTTGCCAAGTTTCGTGCAAATCCATTCAGCCGTTCGGGCTAAAAGTGAGGCCAACCGCCCTATGGAAATTAACATGGGAAAAACGCGTTTTGGGACCCCCCTTTTTTCTCGGCCCCCCCTTGACGAACCCCCCCAAAATTTTCAGGGGCTGCTCAGAAACAAAATGTGCCATTTTCCTGAAAATTTCAGCCAATTCCGTCCACAAACGCCAAAGTTATTAGACATAGAATTTTCAAAAATCCCATAGAGAAAAAATCCTAACTATATATACCTACTGGCGACCGCCAGTAGGTAATATATATATATATATATATATAAGCAGATCCTGCTACCAAAGTTCATTTTCCCCTCAGAGCTGGAGGAACAGAAAACAGGAACAGACCACCAACAGCTCGTGAAAGTAGGTGCTTCTTTATTTCACCACGACCTCTCTGGCATGACGCGTTTCGACCGGGTCACCCCGGTCTTGATCACATGACGTGCCAACAAACAGGCGTGTCTTAAATAGTGAATGTATGGAATAAGCCACTCCTCGCTTATACAATACACATGAACAAAACCTTATCTTGCTCACATAAAATAAGAAGCTGCGATAACACACAATACATAAATAAATGAGTACATAGTTCTTACAACTGTTCCCCTCAATGCCAAAAAATAAAACAAACTTAATGTGATACATCATTGTGGCCAAGTGGCCTGAGATATTCATGAGGTACTGAACAGTATTGCAAGCTAACATATATCCTATGTAAAAACAAGATAATTAATCAAGTTAATATATCATAAAGAGAATGGCTTCAGAAAATGCAAGTGCTAATGAATGTGTAGAAAGTGACACATCCTATATGTTGTAAAAATTCATTGGAAAGTATTTACAGGCGGAAACTGGTAAAATCCAAATTGCATAAAATGGGATGGAAAAATTACATTGAAAGATGTCATTTAACAAAATATACTGATGAATATAAGATAAGGTACTGCACGATGTGAATAGTGGGAGCTTGCCTTGTAGGCATACAAGCGCGCAAAGTTGTAAATAATGGAATGAGGTAGATGATTGGCAGCAATAGCAGCATAAATGCATAGCACCAATGAATGGGGAAATCCCAAGTGTGCAAAATAATGCTAAATCAGAGCGTACAGATGTATATCAGCATGTTATAAAAGGTAACATCAGAGCAATATCCAGTTAGTGATTTGTCTATATAATGTAGGTTTCAAAGCCTCTCCACAGTAAAACCAGATAAAAACAAAACTGTCTAAAACCCATATTCACAGTTCAAAACCACAAAGGTCAAGAACCGTAAAATCAGGATAAAATACTGAGGTTTTTAAAATACTGGAATAAAAGGAGTGCCTATAGAAAACCAACACTGGAAGATCGGGTAATCAACAATTCAGCACATTCAGTGTGACAAGTATATCGGCCTTTGATTTGAATGGGTTGGGAATGAAATGCATCCATGTATTCGGCTTTGTTAATACCGAACTTGCAGGCCCTGCAAGTACTGCATCTAAAAAAAAACATTCTTCAGGGATAGCCAGTTTGTAGAGGCCTCAACCACTTCAGGCTAGTTCTTACCAAACTGTCACGCATGGAGGGGGCCCTTCTGAATGTAATAGAAGGTGTGTCTGGGACTATTTGTGAGAGAGTTAGGTCAGTTTTAATGATGTACCAGTTGCTGAGTATTATCTTTCTGACTTGGTGTTCCTGATCACTATAGGTGGTGATTAATATATATATATATATATATATATATATATATATATATATATATATATATATATATATATATATATATGTATATATGCCAAGGTATATTGAAGATGGTGTATGAGTGTCTGTATGAATGATTTAGTATGTGCATGACGGATTGTATAAGAGAGTGATTAAACATGGGTAAGTGACTAAACTGTTGTAAGAGGCTGCATGGGTTGGTGAGTAGCTACATGAATTTCTATATGGGTTATTAATTGATTGTCTGAGTATCTGTATGGGTGCCTGAGTGTCTGTGTGGCTGGATGGTAGGTGTGTGCCTTTCTGCATAGATGTGTAAGTGGGTGATTCACTGGGTGTATGGGTTCACAAGTGTTTCTGTGAAGGGCTGTATGGGTGGGTGAGTGGGTGGATGTGTGTGTTGGTGAGTGTTTAGATGTCTCAGTGGAACATGTGTGAGTAACTACATATGTGAAAGCCAGTGTATGTGAGTGTTGGACTGTATAAATGACTATATGTGAGAGTGAGTGATTGTGAGAGTGGCTGTATGGTTGTGTGTGTGCGTGTGTTGAAGCATGTGTTAGTATCTGTAAAGTAGTGTCTGCATAATTCTGTAGGTGAGTAAATTGGTGTGATTGATTCTTTGCATGACTGCATGTGTAATGTAGTGTAGCTCCTATCTTCCCAATAGGCTCTGCGCATTGGAATAGTACCTACAGCAGTAAAGGCCTAGGCCAGACGTTAACTAGGTCTACTACTGTCGATGCTAGACTTAATTTTTGGGTTTGCCAGCTAAGCTCAGAGTTCGCTAGAAACTTTCTCGAATGTTCAAGGAAGGATTAACTTCCCTGATTAGACAAGAAGGGATTTAGTTTCTGACAACCATAGAACATGACAACTTTGCTCTCCCCTAATCAAGAGTCAATCTCAAGAGTCGTGTGAGCACAAGGCAATTATTTTACTCAGTCAGTACGTGCATTCTTAGTCTCATCAGAATGTAGAGAAAAGGAAGAGACGGGCGTGTTCAATAAAAGATGTTATTTATTGATCAGTCTCTTTTCTCGTACAAGAGAAATGGATCGATATTATTGCAATACTTATAGTTCAGTAAAGTGCATACATTAGAAGCAATAGTATAAAATAATACTGTAAAAACATTGATATGGTTTCTGAGCCATATGATGTTTAAAATGATTAAAATATATTTACATACACATATACATTTGACTAAACGTACTCAACTGGTGTTTCTAAATACGCCTACCACGTGTACCTGACCTAAGTCTAATGCGTGGGCGGGAATAGAAAGTTACAGTTTAAGTTAAGTTTGTTTTTGCCAAGTGAATAACTAAAGAATTCTCTGTGAGGGGTTATTCAGTTCTGTACCTGGAATTTAGGATGGATGAGGAATGGTATCTCTTTCTCTGCTCTCGATATTCCAGGCTGCCTGCGAGGGCTGCCCAGAAGCGCCGGTGCTGGGTCTCTCGGCTTGAGATAGCAGCGCGTCTCTCAGCGCGTCAGGAAGGCGGGGCTGCTGCCAGCGGGGTCTGCTTCTGCTCTCGGCTTCGGCAAGTATGGCTGCTCCGTCTTGTCACCACGCGTGTGTTTGCATAGGGCAAGGTCGGCAATATTTATACCTTAAAGGTGCAGAGATTGACGTAAGGATGGACATAGGTACGTCAATAAAGATGTCATACGACTTGCTCGTTAGCACATTCTTTTGCAAAAGTTCTCTGTGAAATCAAAACAATGGCCGCACGGATTATCCAGGTTGTCATAGGTTTGATTTGTTATGAGAACGTCGTATGCCTTATCAGGGGCTGGAGGAATGTCGCTTGTCTAATTAGATCTCAAGCGTTATGACCTAATCAGATAACACGTTCCTGTGCCGTAGTGTGACTGCGTCAGATAACGGTATCTGCATCATGGGGGATTTCTTGCCTCATGGGCTGACTGTTAGTTAACTTGATAGTTAGTTTAACCAGAATAGGGTCAGGAATAGGGGGACTGATTCAGAACCTATAGAAATACACGACACCCACTCCACGCTAACTATGGTCATATCTACTAATCTATGCATAGTATAACATAGTACAACATACTATAGAGTATAGTGTATACCTTACCACCCCAAAATACATACATGCATTTCGAAATTTTCAAATATACTGAAAAATTGCAGTCATATATATTGTATGCACTTAAGCTATGAATTAAATGCAAAAGTAAACACGCATTGTTATGCATTATTGCTTTTTGGTATATGAGAAATACACATGAAATGGCTCTTAATATGGCTATACAGAAAGGAAGTCCGAGACCATTTCATCACATAATAAAATATTTGTGAACCTACCAGCGGGCAGCTAAAGTCTATAAAGTATCTAAAAATAGAAATTTTAGTTCTCTAGGAATAGTTTCTTACTTTAAGCAGAAGATCAGTGTCCCGGGAAAAAATATGTAGAAAAATATTTTAAGGGGCATGCTGAAAAAATTGCTGTCCGTGAACTGGATGGTAATTGTTCATGTGACTTTATTTTTAAAGTTGAAGGCCGAATTCAGGGAACGCCGTGTGCGAGTTTACTCAAAAGTCTCTATTTCTGTTCCGGAGAGAACATCATATCATTCAGGCTTTCGAAAAAACTGTCAACAGCTTCATGGGAAAGTTCCACTAAGTCGGAAATAGGGGTAACCATGCATTCATGCGCATGATTCTCTCCATTGACATTCTGATTTGCATTGCTGACAGAAGGTCGTACCTGTTCGATGTTGCTTTCATCTTGAACTTCACTACTCTTCAATCGTAGTGGTGAAGATTCCAGGAATGCCGTCATCAGGATTGGCAGCCTTTGAGGGCAGCACAAAGCGTGAACCTTGGTAGGAACCAACAGTGTATCTGCATCCACTGGCGCATCCGATTGTAGCGTCAGACAGGTGTCTAACACGCATTCTTCTCCGCATAGCAGACACCTTAGTACAGGTAAAACACACCTTTGCCACATTGGTCGAAATGATAGAAACCAAGTCATGTTCAGGTCTCTAAGCCGGGAGAGTCCCAGGATTTTTGATATCCGGTCCCGGTATCCAATGGCTAGGATCGTATCTTCCATTGTCGCGAGTGTTTGATCTGTGACATGGGTTGCCATAACGAAAAATAAGGACTAGGAATAGGATTCCTGCAATTAGTCCCAGGATCAGGGGAAGTCCGCCAAAAATCGAATGGACGAAATCTGGAAAAATACCCAGTATGGCTTTGAATGGTGTTAATGCCATCGAAAATACTGTCTTAAATACCTTTGAGACCCCAGTGGTATCAGAAATATTTAAGATTTCGCTCAGGATTTCCGCGAAATGTGCGGGGGAATTAGTTGATAATAATGTATGTATCTCTGCAGTCGTCCTTGCGACTTGTAGATCATACGTTTCTTTTGATGACGTGAGCCTTGTAGGCGTCTGAAGAAGCACTGTTTTCATTCTGCTTAAAGTGTCTATTCGAATAGAAGTAATTTTCAAACTGGGCCATGCCCTTGCCTCCCTGTCTGGAAAGGAGCTGGGGAACAAAGAACGTCCACAGCACTTGACCTTCGCCGTTGTTGTTACTAGATAAGGAGTCCCGGGCATAAGACTGCAACATCTGCGGTCTACAATAAGAATGTAACTCCCATTATAGAGTCTTTGAAAGAATGGTTCTATTTCAGTTGCAGGTGCGCCTTGCTGGTGACATGAAAGGTTGTAAGAATTCCCTTCACAGGCTCCATGCAAACTAATTCCGTTACACAGAAGCGTGCCGCTTAGTGACATAGCACAATTGTTGCCACTAAGAAACACTTTCTGTCCTTTATTACTGACACATGCATGTGAATAGGGCAGGTTCCAAGTTGTTTTAAGGTACCCCTTTCCCAATTTCTCGTACATGCCAGCCTGTATATATTTTTGGCAGTATTGAAACCTGAAGGTTGAGATTGGAATATTTATTATTCCGTGGATTATCCATTCACTGACAGGTCGTTCTGACATTGTCATTGGTAATCTTTCTAGTTTTTCAATGCTCAAGATTGTATAATCAGCACCCTTTTGCGCCATACCGATTTGTCTATCAGTAATGTTAAAGATTTGGAATAGTGACGTTGTGTTGATTAAACGCCAAGGCACATAGCCTGAACGCAGATTTTGTAACGTCCAGCCAAGCTGTACAATGGAACGCAATTGTGACTGACCATGTTGTAATAACAGTAAGTCTTGCGATAATATATCGATTGCTGAAGACACAATGCTGTCCAATGAAAAAATTCTGGAGGACAGAGTCATTAACCCATTGTCCACTACAGAAAGTGATTTTTCCAAATTGATACGGTCAATTTCCCGTATTCTTTCTGCTGTCTCAATTTGAGTAACCTTCCAGGCCTCATTGTATGCTGCATATACAGAGGCTGCTATGAAACGCTTTTGACGCGGTTTGCGTGGTCCCAGTATGAAATCACGCAAGTCAGCACCATCAGTAAGTAAAGTTAGGTGTTGCTTAATTTCAGGCAGTGTGGAAGTCTGTAGCCATTGAAGGCATAATTTGCCCACACTGTAGGTTGTTATTATCCCTGGGTGATGTCTTTGGGGATATCTAGGGTCTGGCCTGGTCATTTTGAAACCCTGTGTTTTATTCAGGAATCTATCTTGACAGTTATTTGTATCTGTGGGCCAGATCAACCATTGTTTCCAATCAGGATGTGTTCTGTTTTGGTTAAGTATATGGTTTATGTCTATTCCTTCATCTGTATCAGAGTTATTGCTAAACATTGTTGGCTTTGGAATAGACGGGTTATTTAAATCTTTGATTTTGGCTAAGCCAAGACAGGTGGTTTGTTGAACAGTGTCATTTAAAAATATCATTTGTTCTGGGATCATGCAGGCTCTAAACAAAGCTTCTAAACCCTGTACTTGCCATTCTTTTGTACCCCAAACACTTTTCAAATCAACATTTTTGTCCCAATAATCAAATCCAAAAGTATTCATTTTTTCAAAGAATGAATCTGAATATATCAATTTTGTGTTGGTTATCATGGTTTTCATCCCTGTCTTGTTTGACAATTTGTAATAAAATGTTTCAGCATTAGTTATGTTAAAACCTGAAAAATATGAATATTTGTCATAAACGGTTCTAGAGCTCCCTTTTGGAGGTGTAGCACAATGTTCCCATTGATTATAATTTAAAACATTTCTAGGTTGTGCAGGTTTATGCAAGAAATGGTTACCATAATGGTTATAGCAATACATACTATCATAATTTGTAGAACCTTGCAAATAATCATGTTTTGTAAATTTAGCAGACATTACTAAGTCAGACATCATATTGTTAATACTTTCAAAGTCCCAATCATCAGCAAATGAGTTTGGTTTTGCAAAGTCACTCAAAGAGATCTTGATTTGGTGTGGATATTTCAGGATCTCGACCGGACCATAAATTTCATAGTCAGTGTTGTCCCAGGCTACCCCACCAGGTATCGGATTGGCTGTGAAGTTGGCTGAAGAAAGTTCTGGAGAAAGTTCTCTTTTCTCGACGTGTGAAGATGTGTGTGGTTTGAGGACCAAGTTGATGTTCTGACTTGCTGTGTCCATTTTAGCATATTTTCCCTCAATGAAGCGTCCCAAAGTAAATACCATGATGAGCCAAAGTATGAGGATAAATGCACCAAAACCCACCCAAAATTCAATCCATGGAGAAACCAGATATGTTTCTTTCAGTTGTTTCAAAAGTTCCTTAGCTTTGTCTTTAAAGGATTTTGATGATGGCTGTGTCTTTGGTTCACTGAAGCCTTCAGAGGAATCATCGAAGTTGATGAAGTAACCAGATGCAGTTCTGTCAATTGTTCCAATTGGTTCAGGATTTTTGTTTTTTGCATTGTCACTTGGTACTTCAGTATAGATAGGTGTGTCTCTGCTAAATGTTTTTATTTGGGTTTTCAGAGGTCTTAGTTCTATTGCATTGTTGCATAGTCCTTGTTGTTCTTCTGTAGGCGTTTCGAATGTGATGAGCCTCTTTGATAGGACCTCTGTACTGGTAGCAAACCTTGGTGTTCTGCTACTTATTGGGAGTCCACTTGGCCTACTGTTTGTTATCGGCCACATGTTGTGGTTTTACCAGGTCGATGGATACAACTCGGTTCTCCTTTTTTCCAGCAAGTGGCGGTAGTACAACTGATCTTGTCCCGTTGACAGACAAGACAGGAACTGCTTTTCTGTAAGAAGGCCCAAATTCCTTCTTTACCGCGATCTTCTCCCTGACTAGATCCCCGACTTTTGGAATCCAGACAGGTCTTGCTGGGACAGGTGGTGATTCTTCAGTGGTTGTTGGCTGTTGTTTCAACTGTATGTTGCTCAGGTCTTTTCTTGTTTTGTTTAAGTCCTGCAAAATAGCCAAACGGTCTTTGACATCAAAGGTTTTTTCTATTACCACTGAAGTCTGACTATCAAGGTCAGAGATCAACATCCTAGTTCCGAATAATAATTCGTACGGACTGAATCCCTTCAGAGAATTTCTTGGCAAGTTATTTAGACTACGTTGGACACTTATTAGATGTTTGACCCACCCAGCTCCCGAACCTAATATCCTTTCTATTATAGATTGCTTTCTGCCTTGGTTTTTTCTTTACACCATCCCATACCCTCAGGAAGGAAGTGAGAAGATTCCCGCTGGGCTGTGCTCATTTGGCCATGTTTCCCCCCCAGGTTGGTTTGCCTGAGTGAAAGAAATGGTCGAACGTAGCATGCTCTTAGCGTATATGCCATTTAGACTCGCGAATCTTGTATATAAGTCCGGACGTCAGCCGAGTGCTGGTGATCTACATTATAAGTGGAAACTAGCCTGTATATGTTAATCGCAAGCCATTCTTTTTGCTGGTAATATTATCTGCCTTGATTCGACGAGGTATTAAACTGCTTCTCTCCCCTCTGCGATCTCTGTTGCAGTTTGGGCAGTTTTTTACAAACATGGTGTAGTGCAGGCTCATGCCTGGCCACCAGTACCGTGATTGTAATTCTTCCAGAGAATCTTTTAATTTAAGGTGTCTGTAACCCTCGCCCATGTGTGCGTCTGCGATTAACAAGTTTCTCCTGTCCATGTTTGGAATCACTCTATCCCCCACTCCAGGGATTCGAGCAAAAGGGACGGAGTTTGCATCGATTATGTATGTATAATTGAGTGGATAGTTGATCGGTAGTGCTGAGCAGTCGCCGTTTGATGACGTTTTCACTGCCAGCAATGTTTCACCGTCAATGTATTTTAATGTACGCTTTTTTCGATCTACGGGAGCCGATTTAGTGGCTGCCGCTGCGGCTGTTTCAGCCAATGAATTCCCCACAACGTGAACGCCATCACGTTGATGACTCAGTGAGTGTGTCACGTGAGTCTTTGGTAGTTCTTTTTGTAAAAGAGCTATTTGTTCCCAGAGCAGTCTCTGCTTTATTGGTGCATCTGTGTCATCTTTGTAACCGTTCTGAATCCATGTCTGCAAATCCTTGTTATATGCTTTGACGCAGTAATATGAATCTGACACTATAAGTGTCGGGAATTCGCGATCCGCATTATCTAGCGCCATTTTCAAAGCTATTATTTCAGTTTGTAGTTCTGAATTAGTTTCTACTGAGTGTGATTTTGTTAATAGAGGTTTTAGTTTACCTCCGCGTCACACTTCTTTTGTAATCTCACATGTGGGGTTGTATGCATGTTCTCCCCAAACGGAGGGTTGAGCATGTCCGTCTGTATAGATTACACAGGCGTAATGTCGTAGAGGCAAAATGTCGATTGGCAGAGGATACGTCTTTTCATATTTTAGATTTTTTAATTCTTCTAGTTCTGGATCAAAGTAGTAGTATACTTTGTCCGTTGTGATTGAATTCACCCATTGTATCCATTCTGGATCCAATGTTGTTGATGGTAAATTACACGGTGTTGTTAATGCCTCAAAGGCTGATTCAGCTGTTCTGACTGTGATATGTCTACCGTCAGCTATGTCTTTTTCTCTAGCTATTGCGGTTTGAACTGCTTGAACAATTTTTCCTTTGTTGCTGAATCTCTGTTCAGCTTTTGTGTACAAGTGTGATTTGAATGCAACTGGTACCTTTTCTCCCTCATTAGAGGTTAGGTATGTGAATCCGCATCTCCCTGGGATGACTCGGATCACAAGATTGCGTGTGTTATCACGGGTTTCTAATTTTGTTTTAATTAGCATGTCTGTTTGTAAGGATCTCAAAATTTCTGTGTGTTTTTGAGTCCAACTGGATCTTTTAAAGTCTGGTTTAATTAGATCGTAAAGGGGTTTGACCCTTTCTGCGTAATTTGCAATGTATGTTCTTCCGAAATTTAG
The DNA here is from genome assembly GCF_964261635.1 of Lissotriton helveticus. Lineage (NCBI taxonomy): Eukaryota > Metazoa > Chordata > Amphibia > Caudata > Salamandridae > Lissotriton > Lissotriton helveticus. Next base: position 229,920,056 of record NC_136057.1, on the reverse strand, counting down.
GAAGCCTAGAATTGACTGTAGGTTTTTTAGTGTTTTAGGAGCTTGGATTACGGCACATTTCTCTAGGAAATTGTCTGCCAGGCTTTTACCTTCACTTGATAACTCATATCCTAAGAATAGGACCGTCAGATGGGCAATTCTGGACTTTTTGAAGTTGAATTTGTAACCCTCTGCAGCGAACCCAAGTATTATGGTGTTCACCCTTTTCAAGTGAGTCTCCAAGTCATCATCTGTTAAGTAAATGTCATCGACATAAGATAATGCTTCATCATCATATAGTTGTAGTAATTCTGTTACTCTCGCTGAGAATACCCCTGGGCTGTTCTTGTACCCCTGGGCTAACCGACAGAATTGTTTTTGAGTGCCATTTACTGAGAATGCAGTTAAAGATCTGCTCTCTGGTGCTATGTTTTGACAAAAGAATCCATTGGAGATGTCCAAGGTTGTTTAGTATTTTTTGCGCACTATGTTATTCATTAGTGCAGCACTGTGTGAGTTTTGCACTGCAAAGGTTTTGCAACATGTGTTAAGGTGTCGGTAATCCAAAACTAGACGGTACGAATTGTCTGGTTTGGAGACCGGAAACAAAGGATTGTTCATTTGTGAGGTGCAAGTTTCAATCACCCCCTGGTATTCTAGCTGATCTAGTATTTCATTTACTTGTTTTTTAGCTTCTTGCTTAATTGGGTACTGCCTTTGTGCAGTTGGTTGTGATTTTAACTGGATTTTGTGAGGAGGAGAATCCTCATCCCATCCTACATGATTTTTATATAAAGCAGGTGCTAAGGCCACTGCCCACTTTCTAGCAAGTGTGTATTTTTTATGAATCGGTATTTGATTCGAGAAGGCAGGCATAATTACTTCTTCGCCATGAGGGCACTCCCTGACAAACTCTGGTGGCCAGTCTTTTTCAGCTAGAAGGATGTCATAGCCTTTGGAGAGGTTATCCCAAAATAGTCCCCTTATTTTCCTAGTCTTATCTCCCTCTATACGTAGTGTTATCTCGTATATCTTGTGGGGCTTGCTAACTCTGGTGTCTGCAGTTTCCACTTGAAGGTATTCATTCGTGTCCACTGTCTCCAGATGATTCATAAGGACTTTGCGAGCTATGCTCACCTCTGCTGCGCTGTCTAGCATTGTCTGAGCCCATTCTCCGTTTTTCAGTTGTGTCCTCAGTATTCTCGGCATTTTTAACTACCTTGATACTGGCTACCTTCTTTTTTGGAAATTGTAATTTCTTTTTAAGTTGAGCAGGTTCCTTGTCTTTGGACTTGGCGTGCTCTTCTGATCGTCCTCTTCTTTCCGATTTCTGCGAGGAAGTCTGAAAAGATTGAGAGGGACGTGTATCAATGTCTTGATATCTATCAGGTTTTTTAATATTATCCCTATTTCTAAGGTTATATCTATTCCCAGAGGGGTCACTCTGCGGTGACCTCTGTCTTTGGTTTGGAGATTTCTCTCTTCGCCTAGGAGACCTTCCTCTGGACTGGAATTTCTTTTCTTTAGGATTGGATTGTTTGTTTCCATCCCAGTTCTTTTTTGCTGAATTATTATTATTAAAAAATATTTTTTCTGGACTTGTAGTCAGTTGCGGTTTTACTGGTATTCCACCTAGACTATCTCTGCCTAGTTCTTCATAGGATTTTTCTATGATTCTGGCTATTTCAGCTGGTTGGTCTGCTATATCTGTCTCTTTTAACCTCTGGCGGATCGCCACGTTTGCTGCTTCACCTTTTATGTTGGCTAGTAATATAGCCGAAACCTGTTTGAAGTCTTTTAGTAATTTCATACCAAGAGTTAAAGCAGGTTCTGGACCGTATTCATCTTGAATTTGTTTTAGCACATCTGGTATCACCGAAATGGATGGGACACCGTGCGTTTTTGTGTAGATGGAAGCAAAGACTGTACCCCAAGTGTCACAGTCCTCAATGTGTGGTGCGATTCCCATTGGGAGACATATAGTCAGAATCCTGTGTTTTTCTAATGGGGTGGTGTCAGGAAACACCGCCTCTATTTGGGTAATTTTCTGTGCCAACCAGAATGGTATCTGTTCCCGTTTAGCTGGAACTTTACCTAGGCAGGATTGCATGTTCTGTGGTGTAATTTTGTTTGTGTTCCCCTGGTGAGGGGTCAGCTGTGGAAGTTTAATCGCTGGCTGAATTGTTGAAGTCCGCATTACATACTGAACTAATTGTCTATGAATTTTTAGTAGTTGTTTTAGCTGTATTAATAGCTCTGCTGCAGGCATTCTTTGGATGTCTGGATGTGGTGTGTATCCGGCTAAGACCGGCCACGTTGCTCCTGGTCTTCCTAAAGGACCGAGCCTTGTAATGTGATTGTTATGTATTAGGGCGCCATCAAATAAGAGCAAATGCTCTTGGAATTTGAGTGGTACTTCCACCTCCTCGAAAGGAGTGTAAATGTCGGGTGGAACCTCTATTTTGTAATAGTGGAAGTACTTTGTTACAGCATTTGCTGCTGGAAAATGTATCCATGTATAGTATACCTCTGTCTGCCAATATTCATGTGCCTCAATTACGAATATAACTGTGCCACCTCTAGGTGTCAGTCCATTTTCTATAAGTTTTAAGGTTATAGATCTTCTTTTGCTGACCGGAATGAGTATTATATCCGCGTCTGCATCCTTTAGTGCAGTATCTGCTGCTGCTATTTCAGCTGCTAATCTAACTGCCTCTCTTTCTTCATCACTGTCTCCCATTTTACAGACAGGATGATATTATGTCTATTTGCAGATCAGGTTTCTTTATGGAACAAAGATTAGATGCACAATATTATGGAACTGTTTTTATCCTTCAACGTTGACTTGACCAAGAACCATACATCGGAGTTCCCTCCTGCGAGGTTTTGGAGGATATAACCTTTCACCCACTCCAGACGTCTTTGGAGTATTTGGGAAAAGGGGTCTGAGTGAGAGAGCACGACTGAGTTACTCTAAATGTCTTACGTTAGTTTTATCGCCCTTTCCAAACGCGTTGGGTGCCATGTAGTGTAGCTCCTATCTTCCCAATAGGCTCTGCGCATTGGAATAGTACCTACAGCAGTAAAGGCCTAGGCCAGACGTTAACTAGGTCTACTACTGTCGATGCTAGACTTAATTTTTGGGTTTGCCAGCTAAGCTCAGAGTTCGCTAGAAACTTTCTCGAATGTTCAAGGAAGGATTAACTTCCCTGATTAGACAAGAAGGGATTTAGTTTCTGACAACCATAGAACATGACAACTTTGCTCTCCCCTAATCAAGAGTCAATCTCAAGAGTCGTGTGAGCACAAGGCAATTATTTTACTCAGTCAGTACGTGCATTCTTAGTCTCATCAGAATGTAGAGAAAAGGAAGAGACGGGCGTGTTCAATAAAAGATGTTATTTATTGATCAGTCTCTTTTCTCGTACAAGAGAAATGGATCGATATTATTGCAATACTTATAGTTAAGTAAAGTGCATACATTAGAAGCAATAGTATAAAATAATACTGTAAAAACATTGATATGGTTTCTGAGCCATATGATGTTTAAAATGATTAAAATATATTTACATACACATATACATTTGACTAAACGTACTCAACTGGTGTTTCTAAATACGCCTACCCCGTGTACCTGACCTAAGTCTAATGCGTGGGCGGGAATAGAAAGTTACAGTTTAAGTTAAGTTTGTTTTTGCCAAGTGAATAACTAAAGAATTCTCTGTGAGGGGTTATTCAGTTCTGTACCTGGAATTTAGGATGGATGAGGAATGGTATCTCTTTCTCTGCTCTCGATATTCCAGGCTGCCTGCGAGGGCTGCCCAGAAGCGCCGGTGCTGGGTCTCTCGGCTTGAGATAGCAGCGCGTCTCTCAGCGCGTCAGGAAGGCGGGGCTGCTGCCAGCGGGGTCTGCTTCTGCTCTCGGCTTCGGCAAGTATGGCTGCTCCGTCTTGTCACCACGCGTGTGTTTGCATAGGGCAAGGTCGGCAATATTTATACCTTAAAGGTGCCGAGATTGACGTAAGGATGGACATAGGTACGTCAATAAAGATGTCATACGACTTGCTTGTTAGCACATTCTTTTGCAAAAGTTCTCTGTGAAATCAAAACAATGGCCGCACGGATTATCCAGGTTGTCATAGGTTTGATTTGTTATGAGAACGTCGTATGCCTTATCAGGGGCTGGAGGAATGTCGCTTGTCTAATTAGATCTCAAGCGTTATGACCTAATCAGATAACACGTTCCTGTGCCGTAGTGTGACTGCGTCAGATAACGGTATCTGCATCATGGGGGATTTCTTGCCTCATGGGCTGACTGTTAGTTAACTTGATAGTTAGTTTAACCAGAATAGGGTCAGGAATAGGGGGACTGATTCAGAACCTATAGAAATACACGACACCCACTCCACGCTAACTATGGTCATATCTACTAATCTATGCATAGTATAACATAGTACAACATACTATAGAGTATAGTGTATACCTTACCACCCCAAAATACATAAATGCATTTCGAAATTTTCAAATATACTGAAAAATTGCAGTCATATATATTGTATGCACTTAAGCTATGAATTAAATGCAAAAGTAAACACGCATTGTTATGCATTATTGCTTTTTGGTATATGAGAAATACACATGAAATGGCTCTTAATATGGCTATACAGAAAGGAAGTCCGAGACCATTTCATCACATAATAAAATATTTGTGAACCTACCAGCGGGCAGCTAAAGTCTATAAAGTATCTAAAAATAGAAATTTTAGTTCTCTAGGAATAGTTTCTTACTTTAAGCAGAAGATCAGTGTCCCGGGAAAAAATATGTAGAAAAATATTTTAAGGGGCATGCTGAAAAAATTGCTGTCCGTGAACTGGATGGTAAGATAACGGTATCTGCATCATGGGGGATTTCTTGCCTCATGGGCTGACTGTTAGTTAACTTGATAGTTAGTTTAACCAGAATAGGGTCAGGAATAGGGGGACTGATTCAGAACCTATAGAAATACACGACAGTAACTCTATGGGTGAGTGGTGGTGTGTGAGTGTCTGTATAGGTGTATAAGTGCATACGATAGTGCTGTATTGATGAGTGACTGCATGTATGAGTGACGGTATGGGTGAATGAGTAGATATGTGTATAGACCTAGGAATCAGTGAGTGAGTACATAGAAACTGGTATTGGTGTGTCTTTGGTTTCGAAAATGGTAGTCTGTATTGGTGCATCAGATTGTCACGTGGATGATGATATAGTGATATCACTTGAGATTTCATCAGTGATGTCATGAGTGATATCACTGACCATGTCATGAGTGATGTAATAAGTGATGTCATCAGCAATGCATTGCGGGGGCGTGAGTTATAGTTACCTCAACTAACTATAAAGGCCAAATTTCTCTGCTTTTGTAGGACTGAAATGTCCAACTAACTATAAAGTATGGTTTTCTAAATGCTTATTTCTAACTTTAACATCCCTGAAACCTATGATTTTCAAAGTTTTTTTAAAATGATCATTTCTAACTATAACGTCCCTGAAACTTATGGATTTGTCATTGAATTTCTAAGGTTTTTGAAAATGCTAATTTCTAACCATGCTTACATAGGTAGGACATGTGGAGAAAAAGGAAGAAAGGCGCATAAAGAAGCAAGAGAAAGGCAGAAAGAGGCAACAAAAATCCAGAAAGCTGAAGAAAGGTGCACAAAGAAGAATGAGATATACAGAAAGAACCAACAGAGGTGCAGACAGAGGCCTTGTTGCAAAGTCATCCTGTGCTCCCAACTTCTTGCTGCCTGGTACTGGTGATAACTGACTCTGACTAACCAGGTCCTGAGATAGTGCTTTGCTGAAAGACACTTAGAATCCAGTGAAAGCAACTGCATACACTAGGGTACACTTTGGGTTGGGGTACCCCATGATTTGCATGACCTCCCCTTTTAAGCAGGGAGATTAAAACTACCTCTAAGTCAGAGTTTCAGAAAGAAGCAAGAGCAGTGCAGAAAGAACCAACAGAGGTACAGAAAGAGGCAACAGAGGTGCAGAAAGAAGCAAGAGAAGTATAGAAAGAAGCAACAGAGGTGCATAAATAGGGAAGAGGGGTGCTGAAAGAGCCATGAGGGATGCACACATTTGCAAAAGAGGTGCAAAAAGAAGCAAGAGCAGTGCATAAAGAACCAACAGAGGTGCAAAAAGAGGCAAGAGGGGTACATAAAGAAATGGGAGAGGTACACAAAGAGGTGTACAGAAAGAGGCAGGAGGGGTGCAGAAAGAAGGAAGAGAAGTGCAGAAAGAAGCAACAGAGGTGCTGAAGGAGGCGTGAACGGTGCAGAAAGAGGCAGGAGAAGTACAGAAAGAAGCAACAGAGGTACAGAAAGGCAAGAGTGGTGCAGAAACAGGCAGGAAAGGTGCAGAAAGAAGGACCTGGGGTGCAGAAAGATACAAGTAAGGTACAGAAAGAGGCAAGAGGGGTACAGAAAGAGGCAAGAGGGGGTGCAGAAAGAAGCAAGTGAGGTACAGAAAGAGGCAACAGAGGTACAGAAAGACGCAAGAGAGGTGCTGAAACAAACAAGGGAAGAACAGAAAGAGGCAAGAGAATTGCTGAAAGAAGCAACAGAGGTGTAGCAAGAAGCAAGAGAAGTGTAGAAAGAGGCAAGTGACGTGCAGAAAGAAGCAAGGGTAATGCAGAAAGAACCAACGGAGGTGTAGAAAGAGGCAAGAGGGATACAGAGAGAGGCAAGAAAAATACAGAAAGAAGCATAAGAGGTGCATACAGAGGCAAGAGAGATGCAGAGAACAGAAAGAGAGGTGCTGGCTTCAGAAATCTTAAAATAATCTATCAATCAGCAGCTAACCAGCTATCTGGAATCCACCAATCTCCTTGATTCTGTTCAACATGATTTTAGATCACGTAAATCTACAGAGTCAGCCCTGGCATTGGCCACAGAGGAGTTCCACAAACAAGTTGATAGTGGGGGGAGAGCCATCTTCATCTTACTGGATCACTCCGCAGGGTTTGATACTGTCAACCACCAAGTATTAATATGCAGGCTGGAGAGTCTGGGAGTGGGGGGATGGCCCTGGCCCTACTTACCTCATTTCTCACCGGCAGGGAACAGAGGTTGTGTTGGGTTAACCTGACTTCAGAGGCCTTTTTCCTCCCATGTGCACTCCCGCAGGGGTCAGCCCTATCACGGACCCTGTTTAACATCTACGTAACCCCGCTGGCTAGACTGATCAAAGCATATGGCTTTGCTCTGATCTCGTATGCCGATGATACACAGATTGTGATATTTATATCTTCTAATGTGGAAACAGTGACGTTAATGTTCCACAATTGTATGAAACACATCATTAAATGGATGGATTCCAATTTCCTTAAACTAAATACAAAAAAAACAGAGGTGGTGGAATTTGGAAAAGGCCCTCCCATTTGGAGTCACTCATGGTGGCCAGTGAATGCCAGCCGGTGCTCAGCACCCAGTAGGAAGACAGCAAAACTAGGTATTCTGTTTGATTATCAACTAAACTTTGTTGGCCAGTGTAATTCCCTGACCTCCTCATGCTTCTTCCTCATTAAGATTTTGCGTAAGGTCTTATCCTTCATTCCTCATGGCTTTTGCAGAACAGTGGTAGTAGTACAGAATCGATTATTGCAATGTGATATTTCTAGGCATTGACAAAGGTCAAATGTTGAAACTTCAAACCTTGCAAAATGCTGCGTCCCGACTGCTTATGGACATCCCCAAACACAATCCCATCTCTAACAGTCTTAGGGACCTCCATTGGCTCCCGGCCCAGAAGCGCATCGAATTCAAAGCACTTTACCTGGTGCACAAGGCACTGTATGGAGGAGGGTCTCAGGACCTTCAGCAACTATTTTGCTGGCATATCCTGCGTTGTGAACTCAGGTTGGAAAATAAAGGACTATTTCAGGTCCCAAAAGTCCATGGAGCTAAATGGGGGGAAGGACACTCTCCTACGGGGCAGACAAACTTTGCAACACAATGCCTATTTCTATCAGACTACAACCTAACTGAGTTCTATTTAAGAGAATGATCAAAACCTGGTTGTTTCCAAACACATGAACTTAATTCTGCCCACCATATACCAGTCACCACTCTCATTACAGCCCTGCACCAAGACGGCTCAGCAATAGTTGTGCTTTATAAATGTACTCCTCAGAAAGAGGCAGGAGAGGTGTACGCAGAGGCAAAAGGGGTACAGAAAGAGGTGAGAGGGGTGCAGAAAGAAGCAAGAGAATTGCAGAAAGAAGCAAGAGAGGTGGAGAAATGGGGAAGAGAGGTACAGAAAGAGTCATGAGGGGTGCACAAATTTGCAAAAGAGGTGAAGGAAAAAGCAAGAGCATTGCAGAAAGAACCAACAGAGCCGCAAAAAGATGCAAGAGGGGTGCAGAAAAAGGTAGGAGAGGTGCACAAAGAGGCAAGATAGGTACACAAGAGGCAGGAGGGGTGCACAAAGAAGGAAGAAAAGTGCAGAAAGAAGCAACAGAGATGCTGAAAGAGGCATGAGAGGTACATACAGAAAAAAGAGAAGTACTGAAAGAAGCAACAGAGGGACAGAAAGGCAAGAGAGATGCAGAAACAGGCTGGAAAGGTAAGAAAAAAGGGAACAGGGGTACAGAAACAGGCAAGAGAGGTGGAGAAAGACCGGAGAGGGGGACAGAAAGAGGCAAGAAGGGTGCAGAAAGAAGCAAGTCAGGTGCAGAAAGAGGCTACAGAAGTGCAGACATATGCAGGAGAGATACAGAAACAAAGAAGGGAAGAGCAGAATGACGCAAGATAATTAGTGAAAGAAGCAACAGAGGTGTAGAAAATAGTAAGAGAAGTGCAGAAAGAACCAACAGAGGTGCAACAAGAGGCAATAGGGATGCAGAAAAAGGTAGGAGAGGTACACAAAGAGAGAGGAGAGGTAGAGAAAAAGGCAGTTGAGGTACAGAAAGAAGGAAGAGAAGTGCAGAAAGAAGTAACAGTGGTGCTGACAGAGGCGCAAAGTGTGCAGAAAGAGCAAGAGAAGTGAAGAAAGAAGCAACAGATATACAGAAAGAGGCAAGAGTGGTGCAGGAACAGGTAAGAAAGGTGCAGAAAGAAGTAACAGGGGTGCATAAAGAGGCAAGTGTGATACAGAAAGTTGTAAAAGAGATGCAGAATTATGCAAGAGCAGTGTAGAAAGAACCAACAGAGGTACAGAAAAAGGCAAGAGGGGTACAGAAAGAGGCAAGAGAAGTGCATAAAGAAGCAAAAGAGGCTCTGAAAGAGGCAAGAGGTCTGCAGAAAAAGGCAAGAGGGGTAGAGAAAGAAAAAATAGAGTTGCCCTAAGAGGCAAGAGGGGTGCAAAAGGAAGCAAGAGAAGTGCAGAAAGAAGCAACAGAGGTGCTGAAAGAGGCAAGGGGGATGCAGAAAGAGCCAAGAGAAGTGCAGAAAGCAGCAATAGAGATGCAGACAGAGGTAAGGGAGGTACAGAAACAGGCAGGAAAGGTGCAGAATGAGGGACAGGGGTGCAGAATGAGGCAAGAGGGATACAGAAATTTGCGACCGAGTTGCAGAAAGCAGTAAGAGCAGTGCAGTAAGAACCAATAGAGGTGCAGAAAGAGGCAAGAGGGGTCAGACAGAGATAGGAGAGGTGCATACAGAGCCAAGGTGCAGAAAGAAGCAAGAGGACTGCAGAAAAATGCAAGAGCGGTGGAGAAAGAGGAAGGAGAGGTACGCAAAGAGGCAAGAGGGGTACAGAAAGAGGCAAGAAGGGTTACAGAAGGAAGAAAGAGCAGTGCAGAAAGAACCAACAGAGGTGCAGAAAAATGCAAGAGGGGTACTGAAAGAGGCAAGAGGGGTGCAGGGGGAAGTAAGAAAAGTACAGAAAGAGGGAACAGGGGTGCAGAAAGAGGCAAGAGCGATACAGACATTTGCAAAATAGGTGCAGAATGAAGCAAAAGCAGTGCAGAAAGAACCAGCAGAGGTGGAGAAAAAGGCAAGACGGAGACAGAAAAACGGCCAGCGAAATTAAATCAGAGAAAGAGGTACACAAAGAGGCAAGAGGGGTACAGGAAGAGGCAAGAGAGATGGAATAAGAGAAAGGAGAGATGCACAAAGAGGCAAGAGGGTTACAGGGAGAAGCAAGAGGGATGACGAAGATAGCAAGAAAAGTGCATAAAGAAGCAACAGAGGGGATGAAAGAGGCAAGATGGGTACAGAAAGAGGCAAGAGAAGTGCAGAAAGAAGCAACAGAGGTGCAGGAATAGGCAAGAGTGGTACATAACAGGCAGGACAGGTGCAGAAAGATGGAGCAGTGGTATAGAAAGACGCAAGAGCAATACAGACATTTGCAAAAGAGGTGCAGAATTAAGCCAGAACAGTGCAGATTGATAAAAACAGAGGTGCAGAAAAAAGCAAGTGGGGTACTGAAAGAGGCCAGAGAAGTGCAGAACGAAGCAAAAGAGGTGCAGAAAGTAGCAAGAGGACTGCAGAAAAAGGCTAGAGAGGTGTAGAAAGGGGAAGGAGAGGTACGCAAAGAGGCAAGAGGTGTTCAGAAAGAGGCAAGAGGGGTACAGAAGGAAGAAAGAATAGTGCAGAAAAAACCAACAGAGGTGCAGACAAATGCAAGAAGGGTACTGAAAGAGGCAAGAGGGGTGCAGGAGGAAGCAAGAAAAGTTCAGAAAGAGGGAACAGGGGTGCAGAAAGAGGCAAGAGCAATACAGCAATTTGCAAAAGAGGTGCAGAATTAAGCAACAGCAGTGCATAAAGAACCAACAGAGGTGGAGAAAAAGGCAAGCCGGAGAAATGGAAGAAGAGAAAGGAGAGGTACATAAAGAGGCAAGAGGGGTTCAGGAAGAGGCAAGAGAGATGGAATAAGAGAAAGGAGAGGTGCACAAAGAGGCAAGAGGGGTACAGGAAGAAGCAATAGGGATGACGAAGATAGCAAGAGAAGTGCAGAAAGAAGCAACAGAGGTGCAGAAAGAAACAAGAGAGTTGCATTAACAGGCAGGAAATGTGCAGAATGAGGGAACAGGGGTGCAGAAAGATGCAAGAGGGATACAGACATTTGCAATTGAGTTGCAGAAAGAAACAAGAGCAGTGCAGAAAGAACTAAAAGATGTGCAGAAAGAGGCAGGAGGGGTACAGGAAGAGGTAGGAGAGGTGCACACAGAGGTAAGAGGGGTACAGAACAAGGCAGGAGGGTTGCAGAAAGAAGTAAGAGGAGTGCAGAAAGAAGTGAGAGATGTGCTGAAAGAGGCAAGAGGGGTGCAGAAAGAGGCAACAGAAGTGAGGAAAGAAGCAATAAAGGTGCGGGAAGAGACAACAGAGGTGCAGAAACAGGCAGGAAAGGTGCTGAAAGCGCAAACAGTGGTGCAGAAAGAGGTTTGAAAGGTACAAAAGAGGCAGGAGTGGTGCGGAAGAAGCAACGGAGGCAAGAGGGGTACAGGAAGAAGCAAGAGCGTTGCATAAACAGGCAGGAAAGGTGCAGAATGAGGGAACAGGGGTGCAGAAAGAGGCAAGCGGGATACAGAAATTTGCAAACGAGTTGCAGAAAGAAGAAAGAGCAGTGGAGAAAAAACTAAAAAAGGTGCAGAAAGAGGCAAGATGGGTGCAGAACGAGGTAGGAGAGGTGCACACAGAGGCAAGAGGGGTACAGGAAGAGGCAAGAGGGGTGAAGAAGAAAGCAAGAGAAGTGCAGAAAGAAGCAACAGAGGTGCTGAAAGAGGTAAGAGGGGTGCAGAAAGTGGCAAAAGAAGTGCAGAAAGAAACAACAGAGGTGCAGGAAGAAGCAAGAGACGTACATAAACATGCAGGTAAGGTGCAGAATGAGGGGACAGGGGTGCAAAAAGAAGCAAGAGAGATACAGAAAGTTGCAAATGAGTTGGAGAAAGAAGCAAGGGTTTTGCAGAAAGAACCAACAGAGGTAGAAGGTAGGAGAGGTAGGAGAGGTGCACACAGAGGCAAGAGGGGTACAGAAAGAGGCAGGAGGGGTGCAGAAAGAAAGAAGAGAAGTGCAGAACGAAGCAACAGATGTACAGGAACATGCAAGTGAGGTACAGAAAGAGGCAAGAGGGGTACAGAAAGAGGCAAGGAAGGTGCATAAACACGCAAGAGAAATGCAGGAAAGGGAGGAGCAGAAAGAAGCAAGAGAAGTACAGAAACAGGCAAGTGATCTGCAGAAAGAAGCAAGAGCAGTGCAGAAAGAACCAACAGATGTGCAAAACAGGCAAGGGGGTGCAGAAAAAGGTAGGAGAGGTGCACAAAGAGCAAGAAAGGTACATCAAGAGGCAGGAGGTATACAGAATGAGCAAGAGAAGTGAAGGTAGAAGCAACAGAGGTACAGGGAGAGGCAAGAGTGGTGCAGATACAGTAAGAAGAGGTGCAGAAAGAGGGAATAGGGTGCAGAAAGAGGCAGGAGTGATACAGAAATTTGCAAAAGAGGTGTAGAATTAAGCAAGAGCGGTGCAGAAAGAACCAACAGAGGTGCAGACAAAGGCAAGAAGGGCACAGAAAGAGGCAAGAGAAGTGCAGAAAGAAGCAACAGAGGTTCAGAAAGAGGCAACAGAGGTGTAGAAACAGGCAGGAAAGGTGCAGAGTGAGGGAACCGGGTGCATAAAGAGGCACAAGGCATACAGAAATGTGCAAAAGAGGTGCAGAAAGATTAAGAGCAGTGCTGAAAGAACCAACATAGGTGCTGAAAGAGGCAAGAGTGATGCAGAAAGAGGCAAGAGGGGTATAGAAAGAGGCAAAATGAGTGTAGAAAGAGGCAAGAGAAGTGCAGAAAAAAGAGAGTGAGGTTCAGAAAGAGGCAGGAGAAGAGCAGAACGTGGCAAGTGGGGTACAGAAAGAGGCAAGAGAGGTATAGAAAGAGGCAAAATAAGTGTAGAAAGAGGCAAGAGAAGTGCAGAAAGAGGCAAGGGAAGGGCAGAAACAGGCAAGAGAGGTGTAGAAAGCAGCAGGAGATCGATAGAAAAAAGAAACAGAGGTGCTGTAAGAGGCATTTGAGGTGCAGAAAGGGGCAAGTGAAGTGCAAAAAGAAGAAAGAGCTGCTTAAAGAGGCAAGAGAGTTACAGAAAGAGGCACGAGAAGTGTAGAGAGAGGTAAGTGAAGTGTAGAAAGAGAAGGAAGAGACGTTCATGAAGAAGCAACAGAGTTACAGACAGATGCAATAGCTGTGCAGAAAGAGGCAAGAAGATGAAAGCAAGAGAGGTACAGAAAAAAAAGAGAGTGAGGTGCAGAAACAGGCAAATGAGATGCAGAAGGAGGGTAGAGATGTACAGAAAGAGGCAATGGAAGTGCAGAAAGTGGCAAGAGATCGATGGATAAAAGAAACAGAGGTGCCGAAAGAGGCAATTGAGGAGCAGAAAGTTGCAAGTGAAGTGCAGAAAAAAGACAGTGAGGTGCGGGAAAGGGAAAAAAAGGTGCAGAAGAAGCAAGAGGAATGCAGAAAGAGGCAAGCGAGTCAAAGAAAGAAGAGAGGTTTGTGCGCCATTAGTACCGATTTAACACCCACATTTAGCGATAAGTAACACATGACTATTCCAGCTTTGCAAAGGGCCTTCTACCATGCTGTAACACGTGATGATGCATTGAGCCATTTGAACTAGAAACAATGCTTTTTTTGTTCAAATCTGCAAATTAGGCAGCAGGTGATGGAATAATTGGCAAATGCGGAAAATGTTGAACTATGTGAAATTTGGTGCAGCCGAACAGTCACATGATTCTAATGGCCCTGCTCATACCTCTGACTGGGTCCAGAAGTGTTCCTCAGTGTTTCCTTCTTTTTTTGTGTCTCATTGTTTATAGTTTTGTTTTAGCTAGGAAACGAGGAAGACTAAACCTAAGGTTACCACTCCAAAATGCAGACTACAATACCACATAACTACTTTTAAAAACACATAGGGGCAGATTTATGAAGGCCCTGCGCCGCCGGTGCGTCACTTTTTCCCATGTTAAAAGTGACGCACCGGCGGCGCAAGGCCTTCATAAATCTGCCCCATAATCCCGCTCCACATAATTCCTATACACAAAATAGCACATACTTTCTATTCACATAATTTCACTGCGCAACATACCACATAATCCCGCTACACACAACGTACATCAACTCCACTCCAAAACACATTAGCAAAAAACATTTACATTTACAACGCCAAAGCTCTAACTCTTGCAAATGTGAGACCTATTACATTACACATGCTTCTTTAACTGGTAGTCATGTTTGCAGAATGGTGCATAAAAAGGGCTGGGCCTCCGACCAGTGCTCTGTAATTTCGCTGCGTAGGACTTACAGGAGATACCAGGAGGGTTTCTTGGCCTCTAAAGTCTCTCGGGAGTGAAGTGGACTTCATCCCCCAACCAGTACTGTGCCAGGAGGTGTGTTTACAGAGTGGTGGAAAAAAGGGGGCATGGCCTCCAAAGACCGATTGGCAATCCCACTGTGTGGGACTTGGTAGAGGTAATAGGAGAGGTAGTCGGCCCCTAAGGAAAACCTTGGGGGCCAACTACCCCTCCTATGATCTCCAATAAGTCCCTCACAGCGGGATTGCAAAGTTGTCATAGCAGGCCACTCCCCCTTTCCCCACCACTCTGCAAACGCACTCCCTGTGCACTCTTGGATGGGGATTGCTGTCCCCTTCACTGCTGGTGGGCCTTAGGAGCCAACAAGCCTTCCCGATACTTCCAGTATGCCCCAGATAGTGGAATTGCTGATAGGTGGACACAGGCCACGCCCCCTTTGTCCACCACTCTGCGAATGCACCTCCTTGCACATTCTTAGTTGAGGGATTAAGTCCTCTTCATTCCTGAGGGTCCCTGGGGGCCAGTTAACCCACCAGTAAGCCCCACAAAGCTGGATTACTGAGAGAGTTCGGAAGTCACGCCCCTTTTTACACCACCTTCTGGCGCACGTCTGCTCGGGCGATGAAGTCCACTTAGGACCTCATCACCCCACCAGCCGTGCACCTAGAAGTGCGTTTGCAGAGTGGTGGAAAAAGGAGTGTGGCCTCAGACCATCTCTCAGCAATCCCACTGTGCGGAGCTTACTGAAGATCCCTGGTACCCTAGTTGGCCCCTGGAGACCCCCAACTTCAAATGCGACAGGGGGGGTGTTTGCAGAGTGGTGCAGGGAGGGGCAGGGCCTCTGGTGATATGCCTGTTTTTCTTTTTTTAACTATTTTTAGATGGGGGCTCTGTGGCTCCCTTCTTTTAGTATTTTTTGGGCCCTGGGAACCCCATCCCTCAGGGCCTGAGCATTTTGTTAAAATAAGAAAATAAGGGGAAGGGAGCTGCGTGGCCTCTCTTTACTGGGCCGCTATTGGCAGCGGGGACCCAATCCCCAGGGGCCTGGCCAGCATTTTTTGTTATGTTTAGTTTGGAGGGAGTCTGCGTGGCCCCCCTTCTGAGACCAATAATGGCCATGGGGACCTCATCCACCTCATTGGTTTTTTTAAATATAAGAGTACCGGAGGGGGCCGTGTGGCCCCCTTTCCTTTGCCACTTCTGGTAGTGGGGATCCATTCCCCGGGGCCTGGACAGCCTGTATTTAATTTGAGGAGGCGGGCCGCATTGCTCACTCCAATGGCCAATTATTGCCCCGGGGACCCCGTCACCCGGGGCGGCTTCCTTTTTAAAAATAAAGAAAGAAATAGATCAAATAAAGCGTAGGGGTCTAAGTGGCCCCCTTCTGGGCCACTACTGGCCCCTGGGGACCTCATCCCCTGGGGCCTGGCCTCTTTGATAGGGACTGTGGTGGGAGCCCCAATGCCCCCACGGTCCCTGCTGCCTGCCCGCCTCCTGCGGGAGTCAGCATTGCATCTGGGCAAGGAGAGCTGCTACTATTCAGCTCCCCTTGCCCAAAATCACCCCCTCACATTTGAAATAAAAAATCCCCAGGGAGGTGACGGTCCCCGGGGATGTGGGGGGATGCGTGCCCCACATATAATTTACTAAGCCCAGGCGAGGTGGCTGTCCCCAGGGCTACGGGGGCTCCTCCTTTCCCCAGCTAATAAATTGTGCATTGCCCCTGGAACCTGGCCCACCCGTGGGCTTATAGACAACAAAACGCTGGAGCAGGTGCTTCATTTCTTTTTTTTTTATTTCATCTGGATTCGCACATCCAGCCTGGGGGTACTTGTGGGATCCCCTGAGCAAGCCTAGGGGATCAGGGTGTTTCTGTTCTGCCCCTTTTCTTGCATTTTAATGTTTTTTAACTGTTTTCTTGTGATTCGGTAACCGAGTCACAAGATAGCTGCCAACAGTTTGGACTGTTCAATCAATCAATCATTTGTTAAGCGCACTACATACCTGTGAGGGTCTCAAGGCGCTGGGGGAAGTTGGGTGCCACTACTGATCGAAGAGCCAGGTCTTTTAGTGTCCTCCTGAAGGTCAGCAGTTCTTGGGTCAGTCGTAGGCTCAGTGGGAGGGTGTTCCATGTCTTGGTGGCGAGGTGGGAGAAGGATCTCCCATCGGTGGTTGTTCTTTGGATGCGCGGGACAGTGGCGAGTGAGAGGTTGGCAGAGCGTAGCTGGCGGTTGGGGGTGTAGAAGGAGAGCCGTCGGTTGAGGTAGGCTGGGCCGGTCTTGTGGAGTGCCTTGTGTGCATGGATGAGGAGCTTGAAGGATATCCTCTTGTTGATGGGGAGCCAGTGCAGGTTTCTCAGGTGGGGGGTGATGTGGCTGTGTCGTGGTACATCGAGGATCAGTCGTGCGAGGCGTTTTGGATGCGTTGTAGTCGATTGATTAGCTTGGTTGGGGCTCCCGCGTAGAGGGGGTTTCCATAGTGGAGTCTGCTCCTGACAAGGGCCTGGTTGACTGTCTTTCTTGTATCAGTCGTGATCCATCTCTAGATCTTGCGGAGCATGAGGAGGGTGTTGAAGCTGGAGGAGGAGACGGCGTTGACTTGCTTGGTCATTGAGAGCGTTGAGTCGAGGATGATTCCCAGGTTGCGTGCATGGTCGGTGGGGGTCGGGGCTGCCCCCAGTGCTGTTGGCCACCAGGAGTCATCCCAGGCTGATAGGTTGGAGCCAAGGATGAGGACCTCCATCTTGTCTGAGTTCAGCTTTAGACGGCTGATCTTCATGTAGTCGGCGACGGCCTTCACTCTTTCTTGGAGGTTGGATTTGGCAGTTATGGGTCCTTGGTGAGGGAGAGGATTAGTTAAGTGTCGTTGGCGTAGGCGATTATGTTGAGGTCATGCTATCGGGCGACGTGTGCAGTACAAAAGGGGGTGGTAATGGACAGAGCATCTGGACCAATCAAACACTCACACCCAGTCAAAGGATCTGGGTTTAATCCATCACCGTTCTTTAGCCCATTCTGCCACCCCAGTTCAGACATGGCAATATGCAAATCAGTCTGACCCTGTGCCTCATGGGAACAGTCCAGCCCGAACTGCCAAGCCATTCCTTCCCTGGACCGGAAACAAGCTTCCGAGGACACGTTTCTGGCATTACAGCCGTCTTCAGCCCAGCTTGCTTAAATCCAGTGGCAAAGTGAGCAAGGGACTCACGTCTGAGCATACCTTGCCACACTTATGGCGGCCAAAAGCGGTACAAAAGGGGGTGGTAATGGACGGAGCATCTGAACCAATCAAACACTCACACCCAGTCAAAAGATCTGGGTTTAATCCATCACCGTTCTTTAGCCCACTCTGCTACCCCAGTTCAGACATGGCTATATGCAAATCAGTCTGACCCAGTGTCACATGGGAACAGTCCAGCCCGAACTGCCCAGCCATGCCTTCCCTGGACCGGAAACAAGCTTCCGAGGACCGGTTTCTGGCATTACAGCCGTCTTCAGCCCGGCTTGCTTGAATCCAGTGGCAAAGTGAGCAAGGGACTCACGTCTGAGCATACCCTGCCACACTTATGGCGGCCAAAAGCGGTAAAAAAGGGGGTGGTAATGGACGGAGCATCTGAACCAATCAAACACTCACACCCAGTCAAAAGATCTGGGTTTAATCCATCACCATTCTTTAGCCCACTCTGCCACCCCAGTTCAGACATGGCTATATGCAAATCAGTCTGACCCTGTGCCTTATGGGAACAGTCCAGCCCGAACTGCCAAGCCACGCCTTCCCTGGACCGGAAAAAAGCTTCAGAGGACCGGTTTCTGGCATTTCAGCCGTCTTCAGCCCGGCTTGCTTGAATCCAGTGGCAAAGTGAGCAAGGGACTCACATCTGAGCATACCCTGCCTCACTTTTGGCGGCCAAAAGCGGTACAAAAGGGGGTGGTAATGGACGGAGCATCTGAACCAATCAAACACTCACACCCAGTCAAAAGATCTGAGCTTAATCCATCACCGTTCTTTAGCCCACTCTGCCACCCCAGCTCAGACATGGCTATATGTAAACCCTGTGCCTCATGGGAACAGTCCAGCTCGAACTGCCAAGCCATTCCTTCCCTGGACCGGAAACAAGCTTGCGAGGACCGGTTTCTGGCATTACAGCCGTGTGCAAGCGGGGCCATGTAAATGTTGAACAGTGTCAGGCTGAGGGGGGATCCTTGGGGTATGCAGCAGATGATCTCGGAGGCTTCGGAACGGAACGGGGGAGGCGGACACTCTGGGTTCTGCCAGAGAGGAAGGAGGTGGTCCATTCCAGAGCCTTGGCTCGGATCCTTGCGGCATGGAGGTGTGCGCGTAGTGTGCGGTGGCAGACGGTGTCGAAGGCGGCGGAGAGGTCTAGGAGGATGAGTGCTGCAGTCTCCTCATTGTCTAGGAGGGTCCTGATGGCGTCAGTGGCGGCGATGAGGGCGGTCTCGGTGCTGTGGTTGCTGTGGAACCCTGACTGGGAAGGGTCCAGGACTCTGTTCTTTTCGAGGTATCGGGTTAGCTGTCTGTTAACGATTTTCTTGATGACCTTGGCCGGGAAGGGGAGCAGAGAGATGGGTTGGAGGTTTTTGAGGTCTCTTGGGTCTGCCTTGGGATTTTTGAGTAGGGCGTTGATCTCGGCATGTTTCTAGCTCTCTGGGAAGGTCGCAGTCTCAAGGGAGAGATTGATGATATTGCCTAGGTGGAGTGCGATGGAGCTGCTTGCTTTGTTGAAGACGTGGTGCTGGATGGGTCTGACGAAGAGCCGGAGTGGATTGTGCTCATGGCCTTCATGGTGTCATTGACGCTCACGCTGGTCCAGGCTAGTAAGGGGACATGGTTGATGGTGTGCGGAGGGTCTGTTGTGTTGCTGTCTGTTGGGGCTGTCGGGGTGTTGAAGCTGTCGTGGATGTCTGCTACCTTGGAGTGGAAGAAGGTCGCAAGGGAGTCGGACAGGGCTTACGACGGCGGGATGTCGTTGGTGTTGGAGCTGGGGTTAGGGAGTTCCTTCACGATGTTGAAGAGCTCCTTGCTGTCATGTGCGTTGTTTTCGAGGTGGTCTGTGAACGAAATCTTCTTGGCAGCCCTGATGAGGTGGTGGTGGATGCGTGCTGATGAAGTCGGCGATGGAGTCACAGGGCAGGGTCCGGGGGGTCGGTATACGAGGGTGCCTCTGAGGGTGGAGTTGGGGTCTGTGTGGATCTGGAAATGCATGTGTTCGGTGGTGCTGAGCGCATCACCTGTGCTAGTCGAGACCCTGATGCTGATCTTGTGGACGATGGCGATTCCTTCTACGACTCCGTTGGTGTGGTCTCTGCTGGTGATCTTGTAGCCGTCTGTGATGGCTATGTCGATGTTGGGTGCAGAGGAGTTGTTCAACCAGGTCTCTGTCAGGAAGCCGACCTCCGGGAAGGTTGTGTTGAGCAGGTCCCAGAGCTCGACGGCGTGTTTGCGTGTGGAGTGTTGGCAGCCAATCAGAATTAAGCTTGTGCTCGGGAGGATTTGTGGCTCCTCCTCGGTGCTCAGATAACTATATTTTAATTTTTTTGATTTCTCACAAGCTACTGAACGGATTTACACCATACAAAAAAAAGTCACTTTCTGAACCAAGAGCTACTTTTTTTCCAAATTTGGTGTAATTCCATTCAGCAGCTCAGGATGTAGCCTATTCCCCTTTTTTCTTGCCCCCCCCCCTTGATGAATCATCCCAAAACTTGAGTGAACCGTTAGTTTTGAAAGCTTCACAAAGATTTGTCAAACGGCGCTAAAGATATTGGCAAAAGAAAAAATGCTTTTTGAATAGAAACAAGGTCCTTAACATAACTTCCTACTGGCGACCACCAGAAGTAAAATACGAACAACATATATATATATATATATATCTCTATATATATGTATATATAGAGATATATATATATATATAGAGACATATATATATATATATCATAAAGTCCAGCAAATATTACACATGCTCAGGAGGTACCACCAAGTGCAGGTCTATTAGTCCAGTGGTAGTAGTACTGGATTTTGTGTGCTATATACACTGAATGAAATCCGATTTATTATGCGCTACTAAGCCCAAAGGGTGTCAAGGCGCCTAATCCAAATATATAGATATCCCCAAAGCAAGCTTATTGGTAGGCTTTAGTGAAACACCACGTTTTTAATGCTTTTCTGAAAAGGGACGTTGATGGTTGTGCCTTAATGTCGGCAGGGAGGGCATTCCACATTCGAGGGGCCACGATAGCAAAAGCCCTGCCGCCCCATCAGGATTTTTTAATGCGCGGAATACACCAAAGATTCAAGGTGGAGGAGCGCAGGCACCTGACTGGAGAATAGCAAGTAAGCAAGGAGCCCAACGCGTCAGAGGGTTTTAACCGAAGTGCTCCAAAAGTCAGACATAGAATTTTGAAAACAACTCTGTGCTGAATCGGGAGCCAATGAAGGTTCTTCCTAGCTAAGGTGGCAGAAAAGGACATGGGAACATCCAACACAAACCTCGCCGCCGCGTTCTGCACGCTCTGAAGGCATTGAATAAGGCCCTTATTGATTTCTGCATACAAAGCGTTGCAGTAATCCAGCAGAGAGGACACCAACGCGACTACAGTCTGCTTACGTGCCTGGGGGGAAAGATAGTGAGCGATTCTCCTCAAAATCCTAATAACTCCCCAACAGGTAGCCACAGTTCTATTTACCTGCAGGTTCATAGTCAGCGAGGTGTCAAAAATAACCCCAAGGTTCCTGGCAGAGATCGGTTGAATAGGACAGGTTCCCAGTGACGGAGGCCACCACTCATTGGACCAGACATCTTGGTCCTTACCAAAGATCAGCACCTCAGTTTTATCACCATTCAGTTTCAGGGAATTTTGAATCATCCATTCTGCAACTACTTGCATGCAGTTCCTGAAACTGGATGCAGCGGTGCTGACCGAATGAGCCAGGGACACCATGATCTGTGTATCATCAGCATATGATACAACCTCCATCCCCTGCGATTTTACTAACCTAGCAAGTGGGGCCCCATAGATGTTGTACAGGGTCGGACTTAATGCCGACCCTTGAGGGACCCCACATTGCAATGGTTTGGCAGGGGAGAGGAACTCTCCAAGCTTGACCCTCTGCTCCCTGACTTCTAGAAAAGAGGACAACAGGCTCAACGCTGAGCCCTGCAGCCCTATCTCCCTCAGACCAGCTGTTAAAGTCGAGGGAGACAGGGTGTCAAAGGCTGCCGTCAGATCTAAAAGTACAAGCAGGGTAGACTGTCCTTGATCAACCTTAATTTGGATATTATTCATCACCACAGTAAGTGCTGATTCCGTACTGTGTGATTTCCTGAACCCATGTTGGGACTGGTCCAGGTAACCAGAGGAATCAAGAAAAGCGGTGAGATGTGAGTAAAGGTGAGATTCCAGCAACTTAGCAGGGGCTGGGAGCAGGGAGATAGGTCTAAAAATGTTAAGGTTTTCTGGGTCCAGGGTGGGCTTTTTAAGAAGGGGCTTAACAATAGCCTATTTCCAGGCTGCCGGGAAAACCCCCTGAAGGATGGCACCATTCATCACTTCCAATAAGGGTGGTGGCAGGTAGTCCCTACAGTCCTTCAGAACTTTTAAAGGGCAGGGGTCCAACGGGGAACCTGATTTCATTTTGTTCAACAGCACGTCAAGATCTTCAATGGTAAGGGGGGGAAAGACTGCCAGGGTCTTAACCATATGTTTAGACCAGGGGTCTATACAATCTTGGATCACGCAGGGATTAGCAACAAGGGTCTTTCTCTGTGCTTCTAGTGTGAGATAAATATCCACAATCTTAGAGTGGAAGAACTCCGAGATCCTGTTGCAAAGCTCTTGCGATCCTACAACCGGATCCGGTTCTTGTAAGGAGCACAGAGAATCGACAATCTTGAAGAGTTCCCTAGGTGAAGTAAGAGACACCGTGCGTTTGGAAAAGAATTCCTGTTTTTCCTTGATAATCCTAGCTTTATACTCTCCCAAAAACCGCCTATGGCAATTTCTAGCGGACGGCTCCCAGGTTTTCCGCCATTTCCTCTCTTGCCTTCTACACTTTTGCCTCAAGAGTCTCAAAGACTCTGTAAACCAAGGGGCAGAGGGTTTAGCCTTTGCTGAATAGCGAAGGGATGGCGGGGCTAGAACATCCACTGCTCTAGCAATAGAATTGTTGAGTTCCTGTGCAGCAGCGCCGGCATCTCTGGTGGCCAAAAGAGTCACGGATCCTATAAGGGGGGCAAGAGCCTCATTGGTGATATTCCTAAGGCACCTCTTAGGGAGTCTATTAGCGGAAAACTGCAAGGTCGGAGGTCCTCAAGGGAAGGTCAGTTCTAAGGGCACGGCCAGATGATCTGACCAAGCCAATGGTACGGGGGGGCCCGAGGAAAGCCTAGGGTCGTTGGAAAACACCCCGTCCAGGATATGCCCTGCCAAATGGGTAGGACTGTTTACCAGCTGAAAAAGACCACATGCCGCGAGAGGGTCCGTCAACGAAAGGGTATCTTTCGACACTGGCATGGTCCGCCAGTGTATCTCACTACCTTCTGAAAGAATCTGCATGATACTTTCCAAAAAATAAGTTCTTCCAATTTGGCTCCTCCATCAAAATATTTGCACTGATCTGTGAAGCAGAGGTCAAGAAAAAAGTAAACTCCCAACTGTGTGATTTCTCATTTTATCCAACATGAAAGTTATCTCTGCAGTATAGAAAAAAACAGAACCACTGAATGGATTTAAAACATGTGTCAAAATGTCTTACCCTTACTTAGAAAGAGTTATTTTTACATTTGGTATTAATTGGCTGTTTTTACTAAATTAGTGTTTAAAAAGGTGTTTGGGTAGATGTGAAATGGTAAACACTGGAAAAAGTTGATTGATATCTGGACAGTAATTATTCAGCTATACTCTGAATTGCCCATTAAAAGTGGATTGGCAGATCCTTACTGGCTGGTCACAACATATGTGTGGTAGGAGTCATTACAGGGCATGCCCGTTTTAAATAATGTGTTTCCCACCCTAGCCACTGCTTTATACCAAATTAAAAATAGTTGCATTAGAGTATCATTTGTATTATATTTCTATGATACAAGCAACGGATCAAACTCTCTCCTGCCTCGGAGAATTTACTGTCCCTGGTAAATCAATATCATCACCTGCATCTCTTTAAACACCCACATCTCATTAAACATCCGCATCGCATTAAACAGTTGATGTGGTGTTAACAGGTGAGCAAGACAAATGAAAATGCCATAGAGATGCACATTTTGTATGTTTAGCTGTAAAGCAGCAATGGCGTTCGATCAACACAAGACATTTTCTGAAAATTAGCAGCTAGCGGATGTATGACATTACAACGCATGCTTTTACATCGCCTGCTTTTACAATGCGGTTTTTACAACGCATACCATTACAACGCATAGTGCTTTTAGGCGCTGGATAGTGAATTGTTTAATTTACTATTCCAACTCCAGTCCCCGTGGATAGTAGGGAAGGTGTTGGATAGTACATTAAACACATTCCCTATCCTAGAGCGCCCCCCAGCGCAATGCGTTGTAATGGTTTGCGTTGTAAAAGTTGCGTCGTAAAGGCACTGCGTGGTAAAAGTTGCGTTGTAAAGGTTGTTTACCGCAGCTAGCCTCCGCCTTCTGCACTTCCCGCGGCTGCAATTTACTGCTGATATTATTGCTCTGTTAAACCTTTATGGGAATTATTTCATTCAAAAAGATGCTCTGATCCTGATATTGAATGTAATGCATAAAGTCTAAAGGCATGATCTAGATGTTGGTGGATCCGGTCCCACCTGCTGCAATTATATGTTGGAATGTCTGTGGAGGGACGACGATCGGAGTCCTGCTGCCTCTGCCAGAATCTTGCTCCTGGATCACAGTTGTCGGAGGCAGAAGTTACTGCCAGAGGGAATCAGCCAAGTTTCCTGTAATCCTGTTTACAGTGTGCTTTTCTATGCGCTTTTCAATTCAGGCAACTGTATGGGGAAACCTCCAAACTTGACTTGGAAGAATGGAGGAAAAAGAGGTGAGAAGAAACCTTTTTTCAGTTTCCGTCTTGAACCCAATTTTTCATGCCCTTCCTGTGCTGCAGCTACTTCACCACCCCTTTGTTGCTGGAATTTAAGGTAGGCTTCTATGTCACTTGTCTCACTTTGATCCGTTGTTACCATTTGCTTTGATTGATTGATTGAAAAAGCTTTATTCGAGTTATACACTCATAAAAGCACAAACATACAATTTAAAATTCATACATTTTAAAATACATAATAATTAAAATTCATATTCAGACACATGAGATACATTTTAAACAATTGTGCAAGCTTTGACAAAAAAAGTTTTTAAAATAAATGTAAAATTTAGTGCATATTGAAAGATAGATCCTAATGGACCATGCCCACCCCAAGTATTTTGCTGTTCCCAGCACTATAGGCATTGCGGTGGAGGTACAAATGATTCTCAACCCCTCGACACCACTTAATACCCCAAGGTTTTTGCAAACTGGGGCTAGCCATACTCTCCTAGGGTTTGCATAGGCCTCACACAGAAATAAGAAGTGTATAATGCTTTTATTTAGGGCACCACATACCGGGCAACACGAGCTATTAGTACTCCTCCATCTGCCCGTCAGTGACCTCAATGGGAGAGAACCTGACCTTAGCTGAAAAAATAACTTCCTATCTATCTGGACAGTTATACTGTCCCAATACTGTTCTAGTACAGGTCTCGTTTTTATTTCCATATATCTACCCCCCATTGTTTCTGCATGTGTACTCCTCCAGAGCTTTTGTTCTATATAATCCCAATATATGGCCTTAATGATGTTTTTGCTTGGGAATACTTCCCCATCCGGATTTTCCCAAAGGTTAGGGAGACCGAGCTCAGCAAGAACCACCCTGAGCGTCTTCAACCATGATATTTTGTGGAATATATCCGATTTAACTAGGGCTAAAAACCCATCGGCATAGTGTCGGATCTCTGGGGTCATCCACAGTTGTCTCCAATAAAGGATAGGCCTTAATCGGGCGCGGTCACTAACCAGTCTCCTCCCTAGATCCAAGCCAAGTGGTATTAATGGTGTGCTCTGGGGGAGACTCGTTATTCCCCTCAAGAACCTATTCTCTGATATTTGTAGGGCGGGGAGCCTCTCGAAACCCCATACTTCTGCCCCATACAGGGCTGCACCCAGGGCTTTAGCATCATAGACCCTGAGGACCGGTTTTACAGGCCAAATTTTTGATGTCACTTGTTCTGCCTGGAGCGCCCCTGAAATCTGCTGGTGTCTCAGTACCGCCTTCTCAATATGTCGTGACCAACCTGGCTTGCTTGAAATCTCTACCCCTAAGTAAGTAAAAACATTTACTACCTCAAGCTCGATATTATGCAGAGATACCCTTGGTTGGGATCGGCGCCTTTGACCAAAAACCATCAACTTTGTTTTGCTAGCATTAACTTCGAGACCATGTTCCCCGCAAAACATATCAAATATATTCAGGGCGCGCTGGAGTCCTGCAGGGGTCTTGGATACAATAAGGGTATCGTCAGCGAACATCAGGATAGGGACCCTGATGCCCGCTAGCGATGGTGCATCCACACTTGCATCCAACATCCTATCCACGATACCATTGATGAACAGGGAGAAGAGCAGGGGTGCCATTGCACATCCCTGCCGTACACCCCGTCCAACAGGAAAATTAACGGTACATTCCCCATTACTCCCCCACTGGACTTTGGCGAAGTTGCTTTCGTGAAGACGCATTATAAGAGTAAGCAACTCGAGTGGGACCCCTATTTTTTCCAGGACTGCCCAAAGCTTACTCCTTGGCACCAGGTCGAAGGCAGCCCTCAAGTCTACAAATGCGACATAAAGGCTGCCCTCGCCCAGGAGTACAGTCCCCCACCGCAACATGGTAAATCAAAATATTTGGTCAACCGTGCTGGTTGCCCGCCTAAAGCCTGCCTGATAGGGGGAGAGGGCATTGTTCTCGTCTACCCAATCCATAAGTTTGTTGACCACCATCTTCCCAACCACTATTTGGATAGTGGCAATCAAACTTATCGGCCTGTAATTGGCCGGGAGTGACCGATCGCCCTTCTTATATATCGGTATAATTATTGCCCCCTTCCATATTTCTGGGATTTCAGCCCCTTTGGCTAGAGCATTCCCCAGTGAGGTCACATACCTAGCCCACCGTACCTTGTCGTGCTTAAAAATATCTGAGGGAATCCCATCTAAACCTGGTGCTTTCCCCCCTTGTAGGGTTGAAATTACCAGTTCTGCTTCTTTGTTTGAAAACAGGTTTCCCTTGCAAAATACCACTGAAATCGGTTCTATTGCCACAATATCCCTGTTTTCTGCATACTGGGGTTTAAAATACTCAACCCATGATGCCGCATTAATATTTTTATCTGCGCTATTAGGGGTACCACCTCGGCCCCACTTCACAATTTGCCAAAAAAGTCTAGAATTTCTTGACCCAGAGGCTTCGAGCAACTCTTCCCAATATTCCTCATCCCACTTTTTCTTTGCCTTGCGGATACTAACATTATAGTGTTTCCTAGCTACACTAATCAAACCCTTGTCTCTGCTTTTAAGTGCCCTACCCAATTCCAATCTGGATGACCTGCACTGTTTATTGAACCACCTCGCCATTTTAACTGGGGCTTTTCTATTTACCTTATTTAATCTGGTAAAATGTGGTTTTATAAGAGAAAAGAACGTATCGTGTAAAGCTGTTATTAAAGAGGATCCAGGTGTTACAGGATTTATTATCTCCATGGCTGCAATTGCTTTATCCACCTCCGAGTCTATGTAGTCCATGGAAGCCACGTTTGCCAACACATTTGGCCATTTAACTCTTCGTGTATCGTTGGCCATAACCGGTACAACTTCGCTACGCGGCTCTGGATTGTCAGGCGTGACCCTCCACCAGGAATGGGTGACACAAAGGGGATTATGATCACTTTCTAATCTACCCTTAATTTCCATATCACCCACCCCACACCATAAATTAAGGCTACAAATGACATAGTCTATTCTGCTTTTACTATGACCATTGTCAAATGTACAATTGCCTCCCTGGTCGCTCTTTGTCCTTCCATTGAGGGCCCTCAAGCCATATTCCAAACATAACGCATTCAATAGCAAGATATCTTTTGTCCACCGCTTAACTGGTACAAGATTCAGGTTTGGGACACCCCATTGGACGTCTTCTTCCTGCCCTAGTGGATGTTCAGTGTTTTCCAACGGCTCGAAGGTCCTATTAAAGTCGCCAGCCATAACCACTCTATTTCCCAGGGACTGCGAATCTAGGAAGGAGGATAGAGCCTCTAGGGTAGGGGAGTTCCCAGTACTCATACCCCTAGCATAGATATTGTATATGTCTATCACACCCCCCTTATCTGATTATATTCTAAGCAGTTGTATATCCTTGCAACCCAGGTCAAGCACTTTTATTTTGACTTGTAGAGTTTGCTTGATCCAAACTGTTAATCCTCCCATAGGTCTGCCCCTTGGGCCTCTACTCGCGGGTATACAAAAATTTAAATAGCCTGGGAGGAAAATTGGGTCGCAAGCCCATGTCTCCTGGAATAAACACATTTCAAACCCGTTGACAAAATCTATCCAATTTTGTGACAGCAATCTAGTACGCAGCCCTGCGATATTCCACGAAAGGAACCTCCCCATGGTATTGCTATTACAGCTCCCCACATTGATAGCTGGCATAGACGCGTGGTTGGTCAAGCTCTCGCAGTTACATTCCTCTTCCATAACAGTGTCCACACAATTACCAACCCTGCCCTCGGTGACACCCGTGTCTAATAAAAACTTTGATTCACCCACCATATTTCCCCTACATATCATGCTATCCCTTCTCACATTTCCATATTCCATATTGATGGTAACTCCATTTGGACTTGTTGTTACATCCCTTGTTATTGCCAGTGATTTCTCTGGGTTATTCTCCCTAGCCACAATGCCCACATTTACAATTGGATCTGCCGGTCTCCGTCAACATCCCCACCTCAAATTTCCCAACCCATCATGAGGATTGCATGGTTGTCCATAACAGACATTTAATTGTGGGATAGGAACATGGGAAGGGTTGATCTCTGCCAAAGGAAAACAACTGAATCTCCCTGGCTCGTTATTCCCACCAAGAAGAGCGTCCACTGCTCTTGGATAAAAAAAAGTGAGGTCCACAATACCAATCCCACCACTACTAGTACTCCAACCAGGTCTCGTGATCAGTCCTACCACCCTCGGGTCTTGGAAGTTAATTATGATGCATTCACCCCCCAGTTGTTTCAGGGTACTGCCTATCCAGTTAACCCTTCTAACCCCGATGATCAATCCATCCACTTCCCCAGGTAGAGGTCTGTTAACCCTTAACCAATGCATGACCTTATTTTTTAGCATTTCATAGGTTTCTCTTTGCCCTAGAAGTAGGGGAGGAACATTGGTAAGGATAGCCACATAGGGGTAGGAATCAGGGGTAATTTGTATCGGGGGTATCCTAGTCGGAAGTTTTGTCGCATAGGGTATTGGTTGGCTTTGTTCCTGGACAACAGGACATGGTGGGGCAACATTCTTTGGTATCATGGGAGGAGCCCTATTCCCCACTAATATATTACTTCCATCACTTGCAAGGCCACCTCTATTTGGCACTTTTGGAGCATGGGACTTATATGTTCCAACACTATTTTTACCTAGATTTTTATCATTGCTTGCCAAAGGACCATGGCTGGATGTCAAAGTACTTTGCAGGGATAAAGTATTAGTAATAACAGGGGTGGCATTCTTTGGCAAATCTTTTCTACCTTTGACTACAGTGCTCTGGGGCTTGGTTTTCCCACAATTAGTATTAATTAGAGCAGTTGATTGGTCATTGGTAGTCTTACTACTTTGACCTTTTCCCTGAGAGCTACTCGCAATACTCGCAGTAGGAGGTTGTAAGACAACCGGCGGGGCACCCACATCTCGCTCAACTGGTTGTTGGGTGTTCACATTTCCTCCCGTTTTAAGGCAAGACTTAATTAGAGATTTGGTGGAAAAGAAATTATCTAAGCTCGTCTGCTCTAGATGGTCCAATTGTTCCGCCAGCTTTTTAAGTCTATCCTCAAAGGGGTTCAAGAGGGACCTTATTAGCTTCTCCACTTCTAGAAGAAATTGTGACTTGGGTGTTGGTGTCCCAGGGGATGCTATGACAATGGGATCTGGGCCTGATGGTAATGGTACCCCAGGGGATACCATTGTTACGGGATCCAAGCCTAATGAAACAACTCCTCCCTCGCCCGCCGGTAGCCCAATAAGGTTATCCCCAGTAATATGTCGGCTCAGTTTCATATGTTTTTTTGGGGGTTTTAGAAACTGGCCTTTCTTTGCAATAACACCCCTTTTCCTTTTTGTACAAGGTTTAGGTTTTATAGTATGTGCTAGAACACTGGGTTGAGTTGTAAGATGTTGCCCAGTGGGTGAGTTGGTTGGAACACCGGGGGACTTTGCAGGCAAAGTAGTGGTTACTATTTCTAAAGGGAAGGTATCTGAGGGCTCATTTACTGGGAGTGAAAGATTTGAAATGTCGTGTACCGCAGGGAGCAAGATAGATGATAGGGGGGTTACCAATGAGGGGAAACTTTGGCTTTTGCGTTTTTCAAGAGGGGTTTTCAACAATTCTATGGACAACCTACGCCCGCACGTCTTTCTGCCAAGGCGATTTCCCTGTCAATGTCCTGGGGCAGCCGTTTAAAATAGGTATCTAGGGGGCCCATAACAGCTGCTTCCGCTTCACCCACCAACGGCAGCAAAGTGGATGTGTTTGTAGAGCAGGCCATGTAGATAACCCCTAGGCACCTCAATATATAACAACAAGTATAATTACTGTCGCAACCATAATAACTTGCTTACAGTACCAGTGCGGCAAATGTCAATGGGATTGCCCAGCCCGGCCTCCCTCGGCCCCGGACGGCCACAGACGGTCCCGCCCTTGTCCCGGGCTTCTCCCGGCGCGCTCCCGCTTAGCGGGGAATGTAATCAATTTTATACTTGGTGCAGCTAGCCAATTGGTGGGAGGACAGGGGGGTGTGTCCACCGGGGAGAGCAGCCCAGGTGTGTTCAATGGGCGCGCAGGGGCTCCTGGACACTGGAGTCCCTGCCTACTCCTCCTCAACAGCAACAGTAGACCCACACTGACAGGCGCCTCCAAGCACACGGCGCTGCGGGACCCGCGAAGCGGGTCCGGCGAGGTTCAAAACGCTAGCAGCGCTTGCAGCACGCGGGGACAAGGAATCCTCTGGAATAAGGTCTGAAATCCGATTCCAATGGGGGTCCGAAATGCAGCAACCAGCTTGGCTCAGGGTAAGGGTTCCATTTGCTTTTACCTTCTGTGTGTTAACGTTGCTCTCATGTGCAATTTTGTTATGTACCATGCAGAAGTGTTCATCTAAAAAATGATTGAGGTAAAATGAACACACCTGTATTGACACATGAAAAATATTTGGGTGGGAGGCGGGGCTTAGCGGCAAACCAACATGGCCGAAACTTAGGGCTGCTCCTTGACCCTCCAGTCCTACCGCACTAATCCGACAAAGTTATCCGGTCAAAAGACGCAGAATCATGAATGGGAGACTAAGCGGCGCTGAACCTACCCTGAATAAATTCGGCTACGGTGGGCAGGAACTGTGTCGACTGGAGATTCAGGGCCTATAGCTGGTGGAGCCGGGTCCTTGATTATTGAAGTGACAGCCGGGGAGACGCGGTAGCTGACATGACCCCCCTCCTCCACCCTCAGAGGTACGGAGCGATAACCTCATGGAGCTTCAAAATCAACCGTGACTGTGGGGGACTAAATCAGTGCATTGGATAGCAGAACAACAGGCCCCGAGTGGACGTGGCCGAGAGAGCGCCGCACCTTCCATTACCGAGCCTGGGCCCGGATCGGCTGCAGCCGATGACTGAAAAGGACTCACGGGCAGCACGACGACCTCCGGTGCTCAGAAGTCGTCCATGAGTCTCCCCCTCGAGAAGGAGAGGTAAACCGTTGGGACGTTAGCTGAAGCATGACCGTGATGGCCCTCGAACACACGCGCCCGTGCTTGGGTGCAGGCCGGCTGCCGGAGGTGGGTGAGAAGTCCAGGCTTTGCCCTCATTGAAACTGAGGCGGGCTGAGTAGTGCCTGCAAGTGACTGGCCCCACCATCCCTTTGAACAGATGTGGATTAGAACTGGATGTGGCTGCAATTTTGAGAGCGGAGGGCGGAGTTATCTGCACATGCGCCCATGGTGGAGCTCACAAAGGGGGACCTATGAAGCCCTACTAGATACAACAGGTGTGTGCTACATTATATAGTGACTGTGCTGGGCCTTGCTGATCTGACCTTATTGACTGTGGCGCCCCCTGGGCCTGGTGTCTAAAGCGTTGAACTTTGATGAGTGCCCCGGATGTGATATATGGGGGCTGCTCTCCCTGTTGTTCTTGCTTCAGTGTACTCAACTGCCTAAGGCCATATGTGATATACCCACCTACTCCCCCCTTGTTCCTTGGTACACAGGTGGCTCAAGTCTGGCAAATCGCGGGAACCCTATGATGTCTGGAGGCTTAATTGCTGATTATGTCCTGGGCCTGAACGGTGGCGACTCAGTGATAAACGGGTGGACTGTGATTGAATCGCGTGTCCGAGCCCCGATTGCCCTGCTTGAGGTTCCACAATACCTGCAAACAGCGACGGCCCTGGTGCCTCATTCCCCTGCAAACACCGGATTACTAATCATGTCACGTAGCCTGTTACAATGGAGTTACATCAGCGTCCTCCACCTCGATGCGAGACAGGCCCCACATCAGTCTGACGTCCTTGGGTGGAACCCCTTTTAGGGGTTAGTTCCACCTAGCACTTCATCGGAAGGATCCTTTCCAGGGCACTACCAACACCTCGCCATGTCTGGCGCCAAGGGCGCCAGAACATCTCAACAAAGTAGACTTGACTAATTTACCTGTCCAAAGACAGTCCTTGCAGAGAAAAAGGGGACAGGCGACAAATCGCAAAGTGGAGCAGAACAGGACCCCACTAAACTAACAATGAAGGACTTAATGGCAGCTATCATAGGCGTCCGCACTTCTATTGACACTCTAACCTCAGAGGTCAGACAATTGGAAATCACCACTGCCAGCCTTGTGGAGGACACCTCACAACTCCAAACGGACATCGGAGAGCTTCAATCGTTTCGCAAATCCACGGAGGACAAGCTGGATGACTATGAGGGACGATACAATAACATCCGCATTCTTGGGGTACCAGAGAAATTGGAAGGGCCAGCTGCTGACTTATTTATTGAGGAGCTGATCTCGGCGAAGCTACAACTAAAGGGCCTTTCTAAACTGTTCGTGGTGGAGAGGGCCCATAGAGTACCTGGGGGGCGCCCAAAGCCGGGGGCCCCCCTTGACCAATACTGGCCCGGCTGCTCAATTACAGAGACAGAGACACGATCCTCCAGGTTGCAAAGGTTGCTTCTCCAGTCCAAGTGGACAGCTCCGAGATCACCTTCTTTCCTGACTTCACCCATGCGGTGCAGATGCGGCGGCGCTCCTTCTTTGATGTAAAGCGACGGTTAAGAGAAAGAGTTCTCAAGTGCGCCAAGCTCTTCCCAGCGCGCCTGTGACTTGAACTTGATGGTAAAACCCACTTCTTTGACCTTCCGGAGGTGGCATCTGACAGGTTGGACAGCCTCAAACCCACGCCGGACCGGGACTCTACCGACCAGTGAATCCAACGATGCTCACTTGAACGCAAGGCCTTTTCTTCTTCACACGCCTTTCTTCAGCCGCAGTAGAACTTTGGACCTTTGACGTCCAGCCCATGTTGGCATAGAAGTCTCCACTGACTTCCTGATACTCTCCCATCTGGCAACTTGAATATCGGACATGTCCTGCATCGACGATCTGTAGTGGTAGGCAGGGAGGGGCTGAGGTGGTGCTGAAGCCTCCCCTCGTATGTGTTTTTCTTTTTAGTAGAATAGTTGGGCGACAGGCACTCTGCATTTAAATATTATGGGCAGTTATAAGCCCAGAATGCAGGGGAGCAGGGTGAGGGGGTTGTTGGGAGGGAATGTATTCTTTTTGAATATTGTTTTGTTGTATTTTCTCGACGATACAATGTGTACATGTGACCCCATTCGTGGGGATCTATATAGCTTACAATGGGAATGCAGTACAATGGGCAACTTAAAATCTTAAGTTGGAATGTTAACGGGCTGGGGGACGAGATCAAGAGGAGTGTTGTGTTGCAATATGTTAAACGGCAAGCGCCGGATATCGTCCTACTCCAAGAAACACACCTTGTTGGTAACTCATGTAAGGCAATGCATAGATGGGGATATTCAATGGTGGCACATGCAGGCTTCACTTCTAGTTCCAGGGGAGTGGGTATTATGCCGATAAAATTGTTTCCTTTCTCGCTCACCTCTACATATGTAGATGACCGAGGCGAATATGTTGGAGTCATGGACTCTTGGGCTATTGGGAGGGCAGGCTCATCACCCTCATGTCAATATACACACCCCCGGGATGCAGAGCACAACCTTCACTGACTGGAGTGCAATACTCCTTTGTTGCCTGAGGGACAGCTAGTGCTCTGAGGCTATTTTAATTCTATTGTCTCAGGCGCTTTAGACAGACACTCCCCTTGAGCAACTCCTCAGGCCGCTTGTGCATTTTCCGGCTTTCTAGAAGCAATGGGAATAATGGGTGGCTTGAGGACGAATAATCCCGAAAAGGTACAACATACCTTCCACTCAGGCTCACACAATAGCTTATCCCGCCTAGATTATATACTGGTCCCGGCTTCACAGATTACAGACATATACGAAGTCCGACATCTGGCAAGGGGTATTTCAGATCATTCCTCATTATGGGTCCACATAGTGCTAGATCGCACACAAGTGGGGAGAGTTGACCCAAGAAACCTGTGGTATCTTAAGAACCCCAAAATTCGGAAAGGGCTGGCCAAATCTATTAAAGAATACTTTCTAGATAACAAACACTCAGTTGACTCACCCTAGACTCACTGGGAAGCTTTGAAAATCGTGGTCCGAGGACAAGCCCTGTCCTTGATAGCTGGCTCTAAAAAGGTGAGAGCGATCTCAGACATAGAGCAGGACTTATACCGTCTAGAACAAGATGTCACCTCAGACCACACACCCAAAAACATCCATTCCCTACGCTGATCGTGCTCGGACAGGTAAGGCTGGGGCAAATATATCACTGGGGCCACATCAATATCCTCAGATGCTTTGAAAAAGCAAATTTACATGCTTAAAAGCATATAACCAACTCACAAAAGTGAACTTTACAATGAACACTTTAGGCAATGAGAGAGCTGATGATTTTGTGGTCCCCCCTAACCTAGGGGGAGGACCAAGCAGATGCCTTGAACACAAAGAGCATAAACAAAAAGAACATTTTGTTGAACTTCAGTGGTGGTCCCATCATTTTAGGACCACCCCAATCACAGTTACTGTAAAAAAAAACAATCCCAACCAAAGGCCCTGCAAAGCATTATGGGACGAGATTAGCAGTGGGCAGTGAAAATTATAGTATCCAATCTCAAAATAATTCTACAAAGAGCTACAGTTCACCTAGTTGTTACTAGATGTCCCTCACGAGTCAAATGCAAAACCATTGAAATCCTTTCATCAAGCATTTGCATTTGACTCGTGAGGGACATCTAGTAACCACCAGTTGAACCGCAGCACTTTGTAGAATTCTTTTGATATTGGATACTATATAATATTCACTACCCACTGCTAATCTCATCCCATAATGCTTTGCAGGGCCTTTGGTTGGGAATGTTTTTTTGCCAATAACTGTGTTTGGGGTGGTCCTAAGAGGACCAAATCGTTCAATAAGATGTGCTTTTTTGTTTTCAAGGCATCTGTTTGGTACTCCCCCTAGGTTGGGGAGGATCCCAAAAGCATCACCTCTCCCACTGCGTGCTAACTTTTCAGTTTCACAATTGTGAAAGTACTATATGCATTTTAACATATAAAGGTAGAGATATTTATTGTATCATAACTGGCACTGAATAGGATGCTATTTGCAATTTTTTCACAATGCTGACAAATACACATTGCTGATTCACAAAACTAACTTAAGACAACATTCTTAACTTACAACTTTTGGTATTCACAGAAGTTAGGATTTTGTCTAAAGTTTGACTTAAGATAGACTTAAGATAGGATTTTGTTTTAAGACTGTCTTAAGTCTGTCTTAAGACAAACTTAAGACAAAATCCTAACTTCTGTGAATAGCAAAAGTAGTAAGTTTAGGATTTTGTCTTAAGTTAGTTCTGTGAATCGGGCTCAGTGTTGTGTAGTGCTGCGTCTCCTACCATCCCATATTGCTGCTGAATGTGAAACCCAAAATTAAGGATAAGGTACTGGCCAATAGACTGATCAAGGTGATAGGAGACCTACAGCCTGATTCATGTACGGGCCGTTTTGCGTGGCCCTAATAGCGAATCATAGCGACTCGCTATTGAGGACACACAAAACGGTATTCATGTAGGAATTGCTAAACAAATAGCGATTCCTACATGTTCTCTATTTGCGAATAGAAATTTCCTACTCGCAAAAAAAGGAATAACTCCCCATTCATTCCTATGGGCCAAAAGGCCCATAGGAATGAATGGGGAGTATCCCTTATTTGCGAGTAGCAATTTACTACTCGCAAATAAGATAGCGATTTTAAGGGTGCCAGGGGTGTCCAAAGGACACCCTGTAGCACCCCTAAAATGCACATTTGAACAGGTGTTGCGCACACACATGTCCAAAGGACATGTGTGTGTGCAACATGCAACTTAGAAAAATGCTTTTAAAAGCATTTTTCTAAGTTTTTGCTATTTACCGAGAGGTCTGACCTCTCGGTAAATAGCTGCCCAAATTTGCAAAATCGCAATTTTTGAAAGTGTCATGAATAGCATTTAAGGAATCTCTAATAGAGATTCCTTAAATGCTAATCCTCGCATATTAGCTAATTCTTCATTAGCGATTTTTGCATTTGGGATTGTGAATCCCAAATGCCAAAATTGCACTCGCAAAAGGCAAGATTCTGAGAATCTTGCCCTTTGCGAGTGCAATTTAGCTTCATGAATCAGGCTGCTAGTCCTCCCAGATCAATCAGGGTTTATACCTAAGAGGAACACGTGGCGACTACATGGAGTACTGGGCAGGGTACCGACCTTACGAGAAGACGCCGTCGTGGTCTCTGTAGATGCCACCATGGCTTTCGACACTTTGGAATGGCCCTACCTCTTTGCAGTACTCACCAAGTAGGGCTTTGGGCCAAATTTCTGCCTCTGGATACGGTTGTTGTACAGAGCGCCAATGGCCCAGGTAGTGGTAAATAACAGAAAATCTGAACCCTTTGAACTTAGCAGAGGTATCCGTCAGGGGTGCCCCCTTTCTCCTTTATTGTTTGCTCTGGCCCTACAACCACTCGCAGCATAGATTCGTAAAGATGTAATGATTTGGGGGATGTGCTGGTCGGCGGAATGGGATGACCGGATCTCCCTATACGCTGATGATATTCTCCTTTATCTTATGTCCCCCAAGAGTTCCCTAATAGCAGCTTTTGTTATATTGGATACTTTTGGGAGGTACTCTGGGTTTCGAATCAATTGGCAGAAGTCGCTCCTCCGTGTCCTTTCGGGAACTCCTCCCCGTTTGCCCCAAAATTGCCACATTCCAGTGGTCTCAGAAGGTTTCAAGTACCTGGGCATCTTTATTTCTTTAGAGCCTGTAGACCCTTCGGTTCGCTATACCCGCAATCTACTCCCTCCACTGCAATGGCTCAACTGTGATATAAAACATTGGAAGTCCCTCCCACTCTCGCTGTTGGGCAAGGCTGCCTTTTTTGAAATGATGTATTTGCCTCGCTTTCTGTATGCGCTTCAGAACTCAGCTGATCTTGTCCCAACCACATACTTTAAAGACATCAAAGGGCTCCTTAGAGACCTACTGTGGGGAGGGAGGCCGCGTATAGCCATGAAAAAACCAACACTTGGTTGGTATGATGGGGGAATCCGGCTGCCTGACATAAAAAAATACTACTGGGCTGCACATCTTACAGCTATCAACCACTGTAGGTACGACACCCGGACAACCTGGGATTTCTGATGGACCGATGGCTATTACCCAAAGGGACCTTTTAGAGTGCACTATAATCAATGCCAAATAAATATCCAGTCACCGGACCCACAGCCCATACAGTTACAATCTGGCACTCTACCACTAAATCACTTGGCTGGTAAAACAAATTGACGATGGCCACACCTTTGTAGGACTCACAAAAACTAGGATATATGGGGAATACAAGGAGATTTGACAAATGGGACCTAATAGGGATTTCCCATATCAAAGACCTTTGGTGCACGGGGGGAGTGAAGCCCTTTGGAGCTCTGCAATCTCAATATGCCCTGGCAGATTTCTAATACTACCGTTACTTACAAATCAAACACTCGCTGCAAGCAGCTATTCCAGACTACTCTACTATACCTGACATTTCCCCTACTGGAGGACAGACTACTGGATGGCAATCTACCTTATAAGGCCATCTCCCTAACATACCGAAATCCTATCAATAACATTGACAACCCTCTCCCCCATTGCGAGACAAATGAACGGAGGACATAATCGAATTAGACGATGAAACCTGGCAGGATGCGGTCTCCTCTCCTAAAACTGTTGCTATCCCAGCGAGACTTCGACTGGTGCAATTAAAAGGTCCTCCTTAGAAATTATATAACTGGTCCCCAACTGATACACATGGGTGGGCAAATGGCTCTTGTAGGAGAGGATGCACACAACTGGGCACGTTTATACACATATTATGGCATTGTGAGCAAATCCAAGAATATTGGCGCAAAATCGACACGACCATGAGTGAAGTGTTGGGGATAGATCTTAGACCTTAGATATTTAGGAGGCACCTAGGTGCCTCCTAAATATCTGGGAACCCACCAACCTCAATGCCTACACAACGAAATGGGTCACACTTGGGTGTGTGATAGCCAAGAGAAACATCGCACAGCTCTGGGGAGCCTTGCGTCCGCCCACAGTCGTAGCTTGGAAACAAGATCTAGACTGGTGTATGTTGAGAGAGAAGACAGTCTATGTAGCTTGGGGCTGTCCTCGCAAATGGTCTAAGATTTGGGCCTCCTGGAATGCCTATCGGGGAGATATATGTATACCTCCCCATGATGCTCCTGAAGATGTACCCCCATCACCCGTGAATTTCAATGAACTTGTTGTTGCTATATTGTGTATTACCTGATTCTACTGTAAACCAAAATGATTCTGTGATTTGTATCTCTGTGTCGAGACTGTTTAATAAAAAGATTTATTTTAAAAAATATATATATTTAGGTGGTGTTGTCTGTGGATGTTGCGCTTATGATGCATGTGGGTGTATATTCAATAGTGTATGTATGTTGTTGTTGTGCAATGCTTGACTTGGAAACACCACTGCATGGGACGATCAGGGTCTAAATGTACCATGATTGTACTCTTTCAGGTAGCTGGCCTTAAGTGAGAATTCTTCCAACCTGAAATGCCTTATGCCTTCCTTGTTGATATAGCCTTGTGAAGGACCAGGAGGAATGTTCTTGAAAATTAGTTTCCTGGAATTTATCGAGGACCATCTGAAAATATGAACATCTCTTTGAAATAAGTTGTTTCTCACTCTGTATCTTCACTTGGTAGCTTGCTAACTACCATAATCAATACTGTATTGTAAATGACCTACCGACATATGAAGAGTCCTACATACCACAATATATAAAATACTCATGTCTATTGATATTAATGGAACCCTATGCCAGCAAGTGAGAAATGCAGTCTCTAAGGGGGGGTCATTACGATGGTGGACGGACTCGAGTCCGCCTGCTACTGTTGCGGTGCCTGGGACCGCCCGCATGCAATACGGCGGTCCCACACGTCAGATTACGATGTGACCGCCTCTGTGGCAGCCGCATAGTGCATGGCTAACATTGGGCCCGATTCACAGAACTAACTTAAGACAAAATCCCAAACTTACTACTTTTGGTATTCACAGAAGTTAGGATTTTGTCTTAAATTTGTCTTAAGACAGACTTAAGACAGACTTAAGTTAGGATTTTGTCTTAAGTCGGTCTTAAGACAAACTTAAGACAAAATCCTAACTTCTATGAATACCAAAAGTAGTAAGTTTAGGATTTTGTCTTAAGTTAGTTCTGTGAATCGGGCCCATTGTGACGGGTGCTGCTGGATTCAGTACCTGCCGCAATGCTAAACATGCAGGTCATGCTTTTCACTGCACTGCACTACGTGGCAAGGACTATGCAGTGATTGCTACCTCGTGCAGTGAAATGTAGGGGGGTACCATGGGTCTCCCTACAGTGCACCAGCACCCCCAACACAAGGGGGCACCCGCAACGGGCCCTCAAATGCATTCTCCACCAGCCTTTTAATGTTGGTTTACCTACCAAGGAAAGACTGGCTGCGGCCAGCATTGTAATATGGACGATGGTGCCTGCTTCGTACCGCCCCCATTTTACACATGCTGAACACTCTGCCAGGCAATTGGAATGATTGCCTGTGGTGGAATAGTGGCGGGCAGTCTTTACAACCGCCACAGTATCTGAACGATTCCCCCGCCATCTTAATATGGCCGGGGAAAACTGCTGTCCGATGGCAGAGGGCCCGCTACCACATGGCTGGTGGTGGCGGGCCTTCTGCCATCGTAATCAGGCCCTATGTTTAGGGGGCAATGCCATCTAGCATGAAAACACTTATGCCTCCTTAGGTGGTATGCTTCATCACATGGTTCCTATG
This sequence comes from Lissotriton helveticus, assembly GCF_964261635.1. Taxonomy (NCBI): domain Eukaryota; kingdom Metazoa; phylum Chordata; class Amphibia; order Caudata; family Salamandridae; genus Lissotriton; species Lissotriton helveticus. The sequence goes on along the minus strand of NC_136057.1, from coordinate 229,879,914 downwards.
CACACCACAGCCAAATGTTATGGTATGGGCTACAGATTCCTAAATCAGTAGAAGCTCTTTTAGATGGGTAGTTGGTAGTTAAGTAGTGGGTGTGGGTGACCATGCAGAAGGGAGGTAATGTGAAACAAAACTACATCTTGGTGGACCATTATTTTATTTTGTCCCTAAGGGATAGGGTTAAAAACACACAAAATAGGGGAATAACTTCAACCAGAAAGAGAGCAGGAGTCCCTTATACAGCAGTATTATTTCTAAGGGCCCGATTCACAGAATGAACTTAAGACTCAATCCTAAACTTACTACTATTTTGGTATTCACAGAATGCACTTACTACTTTTGGCATTCGCAGAATGAACTTACTACTTTTGGTATTCACAGAAGTTAGGATTTTGTCTTAAGTTTGTCTAAAGACAAACTTAAGACAGACTTAAGACAGACTTAAGACAGACTTAAGACAAAATCCTAACTTCTGTGAATACCAAAAGTAGTAAGTTCATTCTGTGAATGCCAATAGTAAGTGCATTCTGTGAATACCAAAATAGTAGTAAGTTTAGGACTGAGTCTTAAGTTCATTCTGTGAATCGGGCCCTTAGTGTTTAGAAGAGAGAATGGTGGATCTTATGTGTAAGCAAGCTTGCTCCCTATATAGTGCACTAAAATGACGTACACTGAGTAGAATGTCCTATGAGACCCAAATTGATTTAAAGAGGAAAAAGTAGGTAATACTAACACTCTATTTGGGGTAGTGTGGGCAAACAGTTAGGCTTAGCAGATTGTAGCATTGAGCATTTATTGTTCTCACAGAGGCAATAAATGAGACACACACTCAAAGAATAAATCAAGATAAATTTGCAAAAATAAAACTTAAGTAAGTAGATAATTTCTGATAAATTATTAAAGTTCAGAAAATTGTCACTATTGTGCGCAATTATGCCCAATGAATCTCTATGGGAGAAAGTTGCAAAAATGCATGGAAAATAGCACAGACAGTTCTAGGGGATCACCTTTGAGTTTCAGAGTTGTAACGCACCAAAATTCAAGAGACCACTAGTGGTTTGTTGGGAAATTCGGTTGGGAGCAGGATGCGGCAGGCTTTGGTAGCGGGCGCTACGAAGAATGGGGCACCTAAAAGCCGGCTGCACAGGGGGACTTGTAGGCAAGTCTGAGAGTTCCAAAATCAGGGCTCTAGTTCCAAGGGCCTCTGGAGCGTGTGATCAAATCCATTGGTACCCAGGCTGGGCGGGCTGGGTGCAGAGCAGGTTTGTCACTTGGGCTATGTGCGCAAAGGCTGTCTTCACAGTCAGGGGCAAGCAACTTGCAGGGATGATTTCAGGACTGCTGGGTCACTCACAGAGTAGGTCTCATGGGTTCTGATGCCCCTAGTTGGGTAATTGCTTCCTGGGGTGTTGGAGTTTGAATTGGACTCTTTCGATCGGTGCTGGTGGCAGGGCATTAGATACCCCATGGATTGGTAAGACTCAGCTCCGGTCTGTCCTGTTATCTTCACACTCAGTGGGGAGACATATTTGACCTTCCAGTGCCTGATTACCTCTGCCTGGGTGGTTGCGGCAACAGTTGGGCCTGGGAGCCCCAAGTCGGTAAACCGGACTCTACTCCAAGAAAGTTCTTGGTCAATTGGTTAAAGTCTGGAGGACCTCTGGGGTTTTTAGAGGGCTCAGATTTGCAGGTTGAGACAGCTAACCAAGATGGTCAAAATGTAAAGAGGCAGGCAGGGTTTCGTGCCAAAAGTCTACAGTAGGCGTCAGGTCTCAGGTTTAGCAGCTCTTCTTTGTCTGTTTCCTCTTTAGGACATCCTTTCGATGTTGTTTCTCCATTCGAATAGGCTGCCGTTAAGAACTTCGAAGCTTTAATCATGTTTAATCCGGATCACCTGTAAACCTTTAGCTTCATTTTCTGCATTTCATCCGACCTTTAGATCCTTTTGAGTTGTGGCCATGACTCAACCGGGACGCCCGTAAACGCTCAGCAACATTTATTCCTTTTTATTTAACCCAACACTGATCACTAACCATTTCCAGCCTACGTGTGAGCCATAATATCACGGGGAGTCAAGATTTAGTAACCCCTCACAGGATTCCTAGTCCTGCTTCTCATTATTAGTATATCAGACTTTGCTTTTATGAAAATCTTGCTCAAGGTCTCGCATCTACGAGTCCTCAGCTACCCAATTATGTGTTAAAAACTGAATAAACTGTGACAAGAAGCCCCCCACACCACATTCCAATTCGTGGCTATTATTGTTGGACTGTATCTTGCCACCGCATGTATTGTACCTTCAGTGCCGTGACGAAGGAACTGTTGGGATAAAGTTCCACTCCAAAACACACGTCGCGCTTGTTCTTTTGATATGATTTATTAATTGTATATTTTGGTATTTGTTTGTATATAAGCTGTTGTGTTGGTTGTGTTTTTTTAAATAATTTTAGGTATGTTATCTTTGGTATGTATGTGGTGTCTGATTGTCATTTCACCGTGTGTGTTAGGTCTTAGTGGGACTGTTTTTTATCTGATGGATGTTTTGCAAAGAAGTTTTCATATAATAAATTGATATTTTAAATTATTTATTCGTATAAAAAATATAGAGTTTTTTGATAAATAAAACATAAAAATAATTTCTATTTGTGAGACAATGATGTTATGTCTTATTTAGGATGTATCACCATAACTAATTAACCTATAGGAATAGAATTGATGTTATTGTTCTTTGTTTCCTTCCCTGCCATCCTCTCCCTTGATTCAGGTATCCAGGTATCCAGGGATCCTCTTATGGATTTCTATTGTTTAGCATTTAGGCTGTCTATACCCTCTATGTGACTACCTCCTTTGGAAGGGGGCACAACGCTGACCCTAATAAGCTAATTCCTTCCAAAACAAGATGGAAAAGTCTGAGAAGTTGGGTCCACATCACCTGCCTCATCCTAAGGGTGGTACTGGCTTAATGCTGGCATGCCTCCTAATCTTTCTAATTTTCCCAATTGTCCTTCGGCCAAAAGTGGGGTCTGGACAGGAGGATGGGCATGTTCCACTAACTCGAAAGACCTGAGTTGCATTTCAAAGGTGACATAGCCTTAGAAGCTTCCAGTCTTGGAATGCAATTCCGCTGGGAAGAGGAGTGAAGCATCTCTGTCCAGAGCTGGCATTGTTACCTGCCTTAGAGAGCAAAGGCTCTCATCCCAGGAGGCCAGAAACATGTCTAGTGGTGCCGTGGTGGGTGAGACCAGTCGGTAGTCACACTAGCAGCTTGTAGGTTTTCAGGGGACACTTATTTATTGTGCATTTATTATTAAATCCAACACTGGCATCAGTCTAGGGGCATGGCACTCATGGATGGATGTCATGTTGACTCTTTAGTTTTGTCTGCACCAGGACACACAGCCTGCAATGACAGTTTGCATGATTTTGTGAGGTGTCCCTAGGGTGACACAATTCATGTTGCAGCCTTAGCGAACCCACATACAGTCCCAATGCCTGTGGTACCAACGGTACCACTTACTGGTGACTTACAGGGTGGCTGATGTTGTATCAATTGTGGTAATGTGTAGGGAAAGAACGCTGGCACTGGAAACCTGGTTAGCAGGAACCCAGTCCAATCAAAGTTGCATACTTTGGGAGAATGTAAAGCAGCAACACAGAAAATGAGTCATACTTCAAAATGAAAACTCAGCAGAAGAGAACAGAATAACTCTGAAAGGATACAATCCTAGCAGAAAACAAATAATAATCATTTACCTCACTTGAAATCAGGCATCTTTACAGTTAAATTATTATAAAGATGTACTGTTTACACGAGGCTTTAATTTCAGGTACTGTACAGGAATTAAACCTAAAACGTTACATATCAGTCAACACTGTAACAACATTTCTTCTTGTGCCAGAAATGTGCATACCGAGATTAAAGATTGGCATAAAATATTGAAATACCATCAACCACTTCTGATTATTTTAAGTGATCTTTCTTTTTTCAGACCCTCATACAGAGATAAGAACTTGCAGCCATGAGACCTGAAAATGAAAGCATTGTGACTGAATTCATCCTCAGGGGGTTTACCACAGACAAAGACCTCCAAGTCCTTCTTTTCATAATCTTTATCTTAATTTATGGCTTAGCCCTAATGGGCAATGTGAGCATACTGGTCATCATTTGTATGGACTCTTGTCTTCATACACCCATGTACTTCTTTCTTGGCTGCCTGGCTGTTTTGGATTTTGGATTCTCAACAACCTCGACCCCTAAGATGCTTATTGACATGCTTTCTGAGAGGAAGGTAATCTCATTTTTTGACTGTATAACTCAACTCTTTTTCTATGTGGGCTTTGGTGGCACTGAGTTCTTTCTGTTGGCTGTGATGGCATATGACCGTTATGTGGCTATATGTAACCCATTGCATTATAGCCTTACAATGACGATGAGTCTCGCTATTTATTTGGTAGCTGTAGCATTCTTTGGTGGTTTTCTGAATTCTCTGATTGATGCAGTATGCTTTTTGCAGCTATCTTTTTGTGGCCCGAATATTATTGACCATTTCATGTGTGATTATCCTGTGCTTTTAAACCTCTCCTGTACTGACTTTACCATGACTGAACTGGTGCGTATTGTGTGTGCCCTTTTTGTGATGCTGTCATCCCTTATCTTAGTTCTCATCTCATATTTCTATATTCTTGTTGCTGTCTTGAAGATCCGTACATCTGCAGGAAGACGCAAGGCCTTCTCAACTTGTGTGTCCCACTTCATTTGTGTCTCTCTTTTTTATGGAGCAATACTCTTCATAGAAGTTCAACGCAACTCCAGCACTTCACATGAGAAAGACAAGGTGGTTGCAGTTTTCTCAACAGTTCTAATCCCTGTACTGAACCCCATGATCTACAGCCTGAGGAATCAGGATATGAAAGAAGCCCTGAGGAAGGTACTAAGCCGGGCAATAGTCTTTCAGTAATGGAAACATGCAACCAATATTTGGATCAAATGAGCTTATAGACACACATTCACATATTCATTTACTATAGTACAAAGGTCAAATTCATGTTTGTTATCATAGTACTGCAAAATTGACATGATAATAACATTGTTTACTGTCTCACAGATTGAAGGTAGCAATGAATTCTCACAGGCAGATAACATTGGTCACAGTGCCTCTTCTTCACTATGATTTACCTCAAGGCACAAATATAACACCTAGAACCTTGATTTTAGTTAAATATCATCTGTCAGAACAATAATACACGAGCAAGTGTGTGGCTAAATCATAAATGCAGACAAACAGAGTGTAATATGCTATTAATTGGATCACTGAAATAATATAGAATGACAAAATATAGACTTACCAAAATATAGTCACCAAAATATAGAATGCCAAAATATCGAATTCCTATCTACAAACAGGTAAGTACAAAAATATTGAATCCAAAATATAGTCTGTAAAAAATATAGTCAGTCAAAATATCGAATTTTTTTAAATGTCTTAAAAGTAATTTAAAATTAATGAAATAATAAATATAATTAACTAAAACATACTTAAAAATACTCAAATAACCTTAAAATTAAGATATAATTAATTTAAGTTATTAATAAAAAATGTACAATATTTTACTGTAGGATAGCAGGAGGGTAACATTTAATATTACCACTCCAGTGAGTGCAACAGTAGGGAAAGCGTTGGATAGCGTAGGGGTAAAAAATACTATTCCCACTCCAGTGAGTGCAACAGTAGGGAAAGCGTTGGATAGCGTAGGGGTAAAAAATACTATTCCCACTCCAGAGAGTGCAACAGTAGGGAAAGCGTTGGATAGAGTAGGGGTAAAAATTACTATTCCCACTCCAGAGAGTGCAATAGTAGGGAAAGCGTTGGATAGCGTAGGGGTAAAAAATACTATTCCCACTCCAGTGAGGGCAACAGTAGGGAAAGCGTTGGATAGTGTAAGGGTAAAAATTACTATTCCCACTCCAGAGAGTGCAACAGTAGGGAAAGCGTTGGATAGCGGGAGGGTAAAAAATACTATTCCCACTCCAGTGAGTGCAACAGTAGGGAAAGCGTTGGATAGCGCAGGGGTAAAAAATACTATTCCCAGTCCAGAGAGTGCAACAGTAGGGAAAGCGTTGGATAGCGTAGGGGTAAAAATTACTATTCCCACTCCAGTGAGTGCAACAGTAGGGAAAGCGTTGGATAGCGTAAGGGTAAAAATTACTATTCCCACTCCAGAGAGTGCAACAGTAGGGAAAGCGTTGGATAGCGGGAGGGTAAAAAACTACTATTCCCACTCCAGTGAGTGCAACAGTAGGGAAAGCGTTGGATAGCGTAGGGGTAAAATATACTATTCCCACTCCAGAGAGTGCAACAGTAGGGAAAGCGTTGGATAGCGTAGGGGTAAAAATTACTATTCCCACTCCAGAGATTGCAACAGTAGGAAAAGCGTTGGATAGCGTAGGGGTAAAAAATACTTTTCCCACTCCAGTGAGTGCAACAGTAGGGAAAGAGTTGGATAGCATAAGGGTCAAAATTACTATTCCCACTCCAGAGAGTGCAACAGTAGAGAAAGCGTTGGATAGCGGGAGGGTAAAAATTACTATTCCAACTCCAGAGCGTGCAACAGTAGGGAAAGCGTTGGATAGCGTAGGGGTAAAAATTACTATTCCCACTCCAGAGAGTGCAACAGTAGGGAAAGCGTTGGATATTGGAAGGGTAAAAATTACTATTTCCACTCCAGAGAGTACAACAGTAGGGAAAGCATTGGATAGCGTAGGGGTAAAAATTACTATTCCCACTCCAGAGAGTGCAACAGTAGGGAAAGCGTTGGATAGCTTAGGGTTAAAAAATACTATTTCCACTCCAGAGAGTGAAACAGTAGGGAAAGCGTTGGATAGCGGGAGTGTGAAAATTACTATTCCCACTCCAGATAGTGCAACAGTAGGGAAAGTTTTGGATAGCGTAGGGGTAAAAATTACTATTCCCACTCCAGAGAGTGCAACAGTAGGGAAAGCGTTGGATAGCGTAGGGGTAAAAAATACTATTCCCACTCCAGAGAGTGCAACAGTAGGGAAAGCGTTGGATAGCGGGAGGGTGAAAATTACTATTCCCACTCCAGTGAGTTTAACAGTAGGGAAAGTAATGATTTAATATATTATTAAAAATAAATTAAATATCAATACCAATAAAACATTAATTGAAATGAATAACCAATTTAATATTATGTCATAATTAATTAGAAATACAACTACATATTAGTTATTAAAAATTAATAACCTATTCATAATTATGTAACAACTAATTAATTTTCAATAACAAAAACTAATTAATAATAAAAATTAATACCAATTAAAAATTAACAGTAAATTCATTATCAATACACAAAAAGTATTTTTAATATGTAATCAATTACAATTACATTACTTCCCACCCTATTCCCCTATAAACCCACATCCCACTACAGAAAATACATTAATACAATTATCATAATTATCAAATATTCAATTAATACAAAATAATTACCAATTAATACAAATTAATTGCCAATTAATAGAAATTAATTACCAATTAAAAATTAATTAACAATAAATTTAAAATCAATACCAATAAATAAAAAAAATTATTTACTTAATTACAATTAAATTACTTCCCACCCTATTCCCCTATAAACCCACAACCCGCTACAGAAAATAAATTTAGAAAATTAACATAATTAACAATTAATCAATTAATACAAATTAATTGGCAATTAATAAAAATTAATTACCAATTAATAAATAAAAATAAATTCAAAATGAATACCAATAAATAAATAAAAATATTTAATTAATTACAATTAAATTACTTCCCACCCTATTCCCCTATAAAACCACAACCCGCTACAGAATTAAATTACGCAAAAATTAAATAACATAAAATTCATTACTTAAAATACATTAAACATACATTACAAAAATTAATATACACTTTTCACACATATACTAACATACAAAACACTTTAAAAAAATGTTATTATTAAAAAATCGATATATTTAATGCCTATATTGTATACATCGATATTTTGACTTCTATATTTTGAAAATCGATATTACTTACCTTAAATTCGATATTTTTAACCACTATATTGTGTCCATTCGATATTTTGTCCATTCTATATTTTTACTTCTATATTATGTCCATTCTATATTTTGGAATCGATATTATGACTGTTTACCCTATTAATTATAATTGTTGTACCTTCGCAACTCAAGATTTAATTCCCCACACACACTCAAATATGGTAATAAAGAGTATTCTACATTGTGCATATAATACTTTACTATGAAGGTGAATTGGTATATTGTCAGAAGATGATAGATGGACAATTGCCTTTGGCAACTATGATACAAACACTTATTTTTAGTAATAAATTAACTGCTGTGGAAATACTGCTCATTTCAGCATGATTAACTATCAAACAATTGTTTAATTAGAACATTCCTATAAAATATATGATATGAATATGGAGATTGAATCTGATTTTGAAAGAAGCAGCTAACATAGCAGATCCTCCCACAAGAACTGATATAACTGACATGCAATTATATGTTGTAAAAATGAGGGATCACTCTTTTAGAATAAGAATTTAGTATTTCTTGCTTTTAATCTTTGGTGTAATTCTGTTCCGCAGTTTGTTCTGTCTATTTTTTTCTATGAAAATTCCATGGGCAAAAAGGGTTTTGGGACCTCCCTTTTTTTCAGCCCCACTTACCAGATCACCAATAAACTTTCCAGGGAGATGAGGCAGAATAGTTCCATAAAGATTTGTCATACCATCTCAAATTTGTTACCAAAACATAAAAGCTCTTATAAATAAAATTCTCTCCACTCACATATAACTGCACAATATATATATATATATATATATATATATATATATATATATATATATATATATATATATATATATATATATCCTGGAAATCGTCACACAGCACCCACTGTAAAATCCTCAAATGATGAAGAGCAGACCCTTCAATAGCTGGTGCAGTGATTTTATTTTATTTCATAAATACCAGCGCGCCCGCCATGACGCGTTTCGCCTCAGATAGAAGCTTGATCACATGACATACTGCCAAACCAGGAGGTAGACTTTTAAAGTGACAGTGCATAGCCATTGGCAGTAAACATAGACGAAATAATGTGCAAAATACGCAAATAAATACATATTGCGTCTTACATGAATAGCAACATTTTGGGACATGGTATGTATATAAAAAACATTGTGATTATATACATTTAAGAGCAATGTGTAGAACATTAATAAAAGCCATAGTGACTATTAGCCAATTAAAACTGCATGTCTATCTACACATTAATAAATATGGGGTCAGAAATAAATTTGTTTGCATGACCTGCCAGCTCTTTGAAATTCTTATGGGTCCACTCTCACAATGCTGCCGCACAGTTACCTAGTCTATGATGTATCATTATAATAATTTGTAGCTGCATAGTTCTTTTACAATTCAATTCAGGCCAAGTGGCCCTATTACTGATTCTAGTCTCCCAAAAGGTTGAAAGTGGCAAGCGTAAAGTGCAAAGTTCAAGAAAAAAAGTGCAAAAAAAAGGATTTATACAAGTTTAGAGACAAACAGATTTATAAAAGCAATTGTTTCATAAGTAACTTCACCAAACATAACCACTATCTATATCTTAAAATTCTGGATCCTATTGCTGAAAACAGGCTTGCTCGGACAGGCACCTATCTATTTGATGAATCCTATATACAAGTATGTAAATCCTCTCTGTCATTCAATCCATTAGGATTTTTCGTGTTCAGCTCCAATATATATCTTGTCTCTAGCAGACGGAGTTTGGCCTCGCGGTCTCCTCCTCTCCTAGAAGCTACCACCATGTCAATGACATAATATTGGAGCTGAGAGGGATTCCCTGAGTGTGTTGATTCAAAGTGCCTGGCAACCGGGTAAGCCTGATTGTGTCCCACGATTGCCCATATGTGTTGGAGTATCCGTTTGTTATGTTATGTTATGTTATTTATTTTCTTCTATAGCGCACGGCTACTCCAAGGAGCATCCCGGAGCTTTGGCGAAGAGAACTTATGCAGAGAAACAAACATAACAACTAAAAGCTGAAAGAAAAAAAGAAGCCAGAAGAAACCCTATACAGAAAAGAGCCAGGTCTTTAATTCCTTCCTGAAAACAAGAAGATTACTTGCCCTTCGTAAAGTCAAAGGGAGCTCATTCCAGCCTCGCGAGGCCAGGTAGCGAAAAGCCCGGCCTCCAGTTCTGGAACGCTTAATGATAGGCACAGCCACTTTGGCCAATGAGGCAGATCGTAAAGCCCTGCTAGGCAGGTAAAAGGAAAAGCGTTTCCCGATGTACTTGGGACCGATACCATGAAGGGCTTTAAAAACCAAAGTTAGGCTTTTAAAAAGGATCCTCTTCGAGATGGGCAGCCAATGCAAAGCTTTTAGTAACTCAGCAGCATTGGCTCGTCTCGGAAGTCCGAAAATGGCTCGAGCCGCAGAATTCTGCACCACTTGCAGGCGGGTCAAAAGATATTTGGGTAGACCCAGATAGAGGGCGTTCGCATAGTCTAAACGCGACCCTATTAGCTCCTGCACGATGGTTTTTTTGTGGTGAAGTGACAGCAAAGGAAGAAATTGCCTAAGCATCCTGAGAATGCCAAAGCATTTCCCTGAAAGCCAGATGACATGGGGCCGGAAGGATAGGTCACAATCGATCAGAATTCCAAGGTTTTTTGCCTTCACAGAGGCAGTGTCCAGGGGAAACATATCCTTTGGCCACCAGTCCTTCCAGCTGGAATCAGGAGTGCAGCCAAAGAAAAGCAAGTCCGATTTGTCGGAGTTGCATTTAAGACCCTGACAACGGAACCACTCGAAAACAGCCTCGAGACAGTCCCTAATCCGTATGCCGTCGAAAATCCCACCTCTGTCACATGTGAACAGAAGCTGGGTATCGTCAGCATAGGATATGATCTGGGCGCCGAAAGATTCCGCAACCGCCGCCAGAGGGGCCAAGAAGATGTTAAACAGCATGGGGCTAAGAATGGAACCCTGAGGTACCCCCACCTCTAGCGGCGGCATATCAGCGGAAAAAGGAGGCGCCCAGATCATTTGCCGGCGGCCGGTCAGAAAAGATTTAAACCAGCTCAGCACCGTCCCCCGTAGGCCGATTTCCCAGAGTCTTGTCAGGAGGCCTTCATGGGGGACAGTGTCGAAAGCCGCCAACAAATCAAGCATGACCAACATGGCCTTACCACCGGAATCTAAAACCTCCCTAATGGCGTCGGTAACCTCGAGAAGGGCAGTCTCCGTGCTGAAATTCGCACGGAAACCAGATTGAGACATGTGAAGAAGGTCGTTCTCCTCGATGAAATTGGAGATCGACTGATGTACATGCTTCTCGGTTACTTTCGCCAGCGCCGGGAGGAGAGAGATCGGCCTGTAGTTGGCATGAATGAGAGGGTCAAGGTTTGGCTTTTTGATCAACGGTAGGATCAAGGCACATTTCCAGGCCTGAGGGACCACGCCAGTGGACAGAGAAGAGTTAAGAAGTGGGTTCAGTAAGGTGTTAACAGCTGACGCCACTCTCCCCAGACACTTCGCCGGACAGGGGTCCAGCGGCGAGCCCGATTTCAAACAGGACAAAAGATCTAAAGAATTGATAAGGGTCATAGGAGGAAATTCAGACATAGAAGGCCCATCGCCATCCAAAGGAGGCAGGGACGACCGACAGCTAGTAGCCAACGAAGAGCAGGCAGGACGGAGGGAGTCCTGAATGGATTTAATTTTATCCACAAAAAACTAGGCTAGTTGCTTAATCCAAGCTTCTGAGTGCGTCTGAGAGGGAGTGTATAAAGAGGGAGAAGTAAAATCCTTGACAATTCGGAAAATTTCTCTACTCGCGTTGTCGGCCTCGTCTATTCTTCGCTCCAAGAACACCTTTTTCCCCACCCAGATTTGCCTGTGGTATGATCTTGTCGCCACTCTATACCGCAGTTTCTCGGCTGGATCGTAGCCTCGCCGCCAGGCCCTTTCCGCCTTCTTGCACTCCTGACGTAGGACTTTTAGATGCGGAGTAAACCAAGGAGCGGAGCTACGTCTCTCAGTAGATTTAGTCCTCTTCTCAGGAGCCAACACCTCCAATCTGGCCAAAAACCAATTTTGGAAGAGAACAAGATCCTCCTCCAAATTGCCAGAAATTTGGCAAGGGGAACTGAGGAGGGCTTCGGATAACATGTCGGCAGAAATCAAGTGGAAAGGCCGCGAGGTCCTCATGATGTTTATTGGAGGCCTCGTCCGGGATATGGCAGTGGAGAGCAGCGCAAATTTAATAAAAAATGATCAGACCACAGGACAGGCTGCGGGGGAGACATATTTATTGGTCTTGTAGAAAAGTGGGCTGGTAGTCGGGTACTGCCAACATACCTTAACCCACACAGACACTCCAACACATGAACTGCATAATCTTTCCTGCATGTTAATCTTTTATTTATTGAAATTGGTTCCTGTCTGAAAGGACTGCTGTAGTGCGTCCTATTGCTGCCATACCTACAAGCCTTGCACTGAGGGCAGGTCTTAAAGCCCGTCCTCAGGGATAAGCAAGTGGTGGAAAGTTTTGGTTCTAGAGTGTTCCTAACAAGAGCTTTTGCCATAGAAGGTGATCTACGAAAGGTAAGCAGAGGTCTGTTGGCTACCTTATGTCCAATAATTGGATCACTTTTGATGAGGTTCCAATTCCTGTACAGGATCTTTCTTAGTTCACCATGTTGGCGATTATAAGTTAATATAATACGCGATAGTACATCACGAATCTGACCCTCGACCGCCTCAATCTTTTCCTTAGGAAGCATTGCCTCATGTCTAGTAATAGAAAGCGTACGATTAATAGCTTCAATGAGGCATACATTAGAATATCCTCTGGCCAAGAAGCGTTTTCTGCTCTCTTCCTGCGCGACTGCACATTCTGCATCTGTACTACAGATTCTTCTGATCCGAAGCATTTCCCCGTAGGGGAAGCTCCGGATCAGATGTGCCGGGTGGTGACTGGCAGCATGCAGAACCATGTCGCCGGCAGTGAGCTTCCTGTATAATCTGGTTGCTAGGATGTCATTCTCAACATAGACCTCCACATCTAGGAAATACAGTGATCTGGAACTGATATTGCATGTAAAATTCAAATTGATCCAATTCTTGTTTAATTCTTCAACAAATGCCATGGCACAATCTTGGGTGCCCCTCCAGATGAAAAATAAATCATCTATAAATCGTAGATAGAGGATGATATTATTGGTGGCAATCTCCAGGTGTTGGCCATAAAGGACCCGCTCCTTCCACAGCCCCATGTGTAAACACGCGTAGCTGGGGAGAAGCAGGCCCCCATACCCACACTTCTAACGTGTTGATAAATAGCATTGTTGAAAAAGAAAAAATTCTGTTCCAAACACATCTGTGTCATGTTCAATAACATCCTATTGTGGCTTGCCAAATTCACAGGGCATTTGTCGAGGTAGTATTGCATGGCTTGCAGTCCATCACAATGTCTTATGGAAGTGTACAACGATGAGACATCAATAGTCATTATCCATAAATCAGGTCCCCAAGGTAACCCTTCCACTTTTCATAGAAAATCGAAGGAATCCTTCACATAGGAACTCAAAGATTTCACTGCATCTTGGAGAAAGTAGTCAATGTATTTGGACACATTTTCAATCGAACTATTAATAGCCGAAATGATTGGCCGACCTGGTGGTCTGTCGGCTCCCTTATGAATTTTGGGGATTAAGTAAAAAGACGGAACCACCGGGTGTTCTTTTTTCAAGTATCGGAATTCATCCTCCGATAGAAGTCCAGTGCTCCTCCAAGCCTGCAATTTCAAATGTTGGTCCGCCCATGCCGTCTTTAGATTTTGAATATTACTCCTTCGGTAGCAAGAAGGGTCCCCCAGTTGGGCTTCTGCCTCCTTTAGGTACATTTGTCGTGGCCACAAGACCACGTTTCCGCCCTTTCAGCCTGTTTCACTATTATATCGTTATTAGATGCCAATTTGCTGATAAGTTGATTATTTTGCTTACTGATGTAAAATCTTCTTTTATTTGTGGCGGTGTATAGTTTCTTTAAGTCCTGCACCTCTATTTCCTGATAGGTGTCTAAATTATCATGTTAAAAACAAAATTCCTTTCTGTGTATTAGCTTTTGAGTGGCCTATGGACCTACACACAAATATCAACTTTTTGTGCTATCTGGTGACAGAGGTAAATATATTCATAAGACACTGAAATTCCTTCTCTTAAATTTATTCTTCATAAAAAGTTTTTATAGTTTAAAAACATTTAATGATTCACATATTATACAACATTCTTCCTCATATACTCTGGTACAGGTTCAACATTGCCTATGACTTTTCCTTTTATAATACAAAACTCAGAGTAAATGTTACACAAAGTAAATACATTTCAACATAAATCACAATTCTCTAAAACCAGCAGAAAAGTCCTTTTCTGCTGGTTTTTCTTTTTAGGTTGAAGCAGGAAATACTCAATTTCAGCTTACGGGTGAACCTATAAATGTCCATTCTGGTGTCTGCATAGTTCATATTACAGGGTGGACAATATGATAATCCCAAGTTCAGGACAGCTGTGTCCCCCGCAGTCAGCTTGAGGTCAGGAAGGAGGTGAGGCGGAATAGTTCCATAAAGATTTGTCATACCATCTCAAATTTGTTATTACCTACTGGCGGTCGCCAGTAGGTATATATAGTTAGGATTTTTTCTCTATGGGTTTTTTGAAAATTCTATGTCTAATAACTTTGGCGTTTGTGGACGGAATTGGCTGAAATTTTCAGGAAAATGGCACATTTTGTTTCTGAGCAGCCTTTGAAAATTTGGGGGGGGTTCGTCAAGGGGGGGCCGAGAAAAAAGGGGGGTCCCAAAACGCGTTTTTCCCATGTTAATTTCCATAGGGCGGTTGGCCTCACTTTTAGCCCGAACGGCTGAATGGATTTGCACGAAACTTGGCAAAATTGTAGGGACTGGTAGCCCGATGTGCCTTTTGTAGGTCTCAATATATGTGCTCCAGTGGATTTTGAGAAATTAACGTTTAAAAAAAGATATATATCTGTAAGCGCGGACCAGGCAGCGGTCTGGTTCGCGGACTTTTCGCGCAACGGAGTTTTGTGAAGCGAAGCTGATTGGTTCTCCGGCGTCTGTCAACATTCCAAACAGTCCGTAGCGGCCGCCATCTTGTCTCTCGGTAGGATCGAGAGACAAGAGGAGGCGAAAGCGAAGGGGCAAATGACCATAAGGGGGAATAGTAGATCCTCGCTGACCCCCTAGGTTTGATGTGGAGGTTTTAAAAGGGCCCCGCGGGGCAAAAAAAAAAATAATAATAATAATCGAACGGCTGAATGGATTTGCACGAAACTTGGCAAAATTGTAGGGACTGGTAGCCCGATGTGCCTTTGCTAGGTCTCAATATATGTGCTCCAGTGGATTTTGAGAAATTAACGTTCAAAAAAAGATATATATCTGTAACAGCGCTCCGCTTCGCGTACTTTTCGCGTTACGGAGGTTTGCGAAGCTGATTGGTTTTTCGGCGTCTGTAAACATTCCAAACAGTCCGTAGCGGCCGCCATCTTGTCTCTCGGTAGGATCGAGAGACAAGAGGAGGCCAAAGCGAAGGGGCAAATGACCATAAGGGGGCATAGTAGATCGTCCCTGACCCCCTAGGTTTGATGTGGAGGCTTTGAAAGGTTCTCGCAGGGCAAAAAAATATATACCGTTTTTTTAGTTTTTTTGCGTGGAGTGCGCTCGGTTCGCGAACCGGGAAGCGTTCTGGGGAGCGTACTTTCTTGAAAATTAGTGAAAAAAGTTAGAGTACAATAATAATTGTGAGTGATCAGATGTAGGGTAGCTCTGAGAAGAGCTTTTGGGTTTATGGTACATTTAGGTACTTATAAGTAGGTACCAATGCACATTCTTAAATTCAGAGTGAAAACTCTGTTGCCCTCATCTGAGAAGTGAACTCCATCTCCTCTGTAGATATCTTGCATGTAGTAACGCAAGTTATTGTTGTACAGGGAGCCCATTCCATGGTCTCTCATGTAAGCTGAAACAGATTTGTTTACATGCTTCCTCGATTTCTCAATTTGTGGACAAAATTGGTTCGACCACCTCCATTTCTGTCTTTGGCATATATTTGAATATACCAAGGCAGTCTGAGGAAAAAGTGCCATCAATTGCTCAAAGGTGTCCTTTAAAAGCATTTCCAGACCTACCCCAGTCAAAGTGCCCAAATCATTACCTCCACAGTGCACAATTAACAGGTCAGGTTTTGGCAAATGCATAAAGGTTTTCACCAATGGTATCAATTGGTGACATTTTAATCCTCTGTGGCCAAACCACTTAATTTCCACATCTTGTAAATTGAGGTTAGGTAAATTCCTGTTTTCAGCGTACCTTTGAGCCCAATAGATGTAGCTATGTCCAACAATCCAGACAGAAAACATGGCGAGAGAAGGTTCTCCTGCAGTCAGATGAAGTGTGGCAATGAAATGGCAGTTGAAAAAATGAGAGTGTAAAATGAAAAAAACTGAGGAGTTTCTGTGTTAATGAAGCAGTAAGAGTGATTGGTGGATTTTGATTGCTGAAAACAGAAAGTTAGTGTGCATGGATGAGTTCGTTGAAAGATGTATTTTGAGTGGCGAAGAAAAAATCATTAAATGAAAGAATGCTTTGGATATGCAGGTGCACTGAGAGTTCAGAGTTCAATTGCAACATTGTTGTGTGAGAGGTCTTGCAAGAGGTGGTTGCTATGCAGAAAAAGCAGAGAGGGGGCAGAGGGGGGAAGGGTTTTGCTTTGAAAAAAAGTGAGGGAAGAGTTTTGATTGGGTGACATGAGAGATCTGTGTGAGGAATTACAGCATTTCTGTGCTTTTGATAGCTGCAGACTCTGGAGTGCATACCTTTTGCTCTGCTGAAGACAAATTGGTGTGTTTCTGAGACTGTTTTGAAACTGAAAGTACTTGCTAAGGTGAGAAAAAATTTCTTTAATTTAGATAGAAAATAGTGTGCTTTAAGGAGAAAATTATGAAGAAAGTTGTGTTTTTCAAATGTTGCTTTGTCTCAAGTGTTTCACAAATAGATTTTGTTTGTTTGAGAAATTGTAATTGGAGAAAATGTGAAGTATTAGTACTGACAGGGCTTTTATGTGCATAGGAGCT
The DNA here is from genome assembly GCF_964261635.1 of Lissotriton helveticus. Classification (NCBI taxonomy): domain Eukaryota; kingdom Metazoa; phylum Chordata; class Amphibia; order Caudata; family Salamandridae; genus Lissotriton; species Lissotriton helveticus. The sequence goes on along the minus strand of NC_136057.1, from coordinate 229,862,691 downwards.
GTGGAGTGTTTTCAAATTATGACTTGTAAATCGTTTTTGAGAAAAAGCAATGGTTTTAATATTGATGAGAAGGATATAATGGTGTCTGCTTCTTTATAAGGTAATTGAGAGTCTTTCCCATTTCAATGTAAGAAGTTTGTCTGTGGAGCAAATTGCTTGTAAATATGCTCCCACCTGTGCATGGCAAATTTAGATTTTGAATGTTTCCGTTACATAGGCATGTTAAAGGTGACTGAAACATGCTGCAAAGGCAATCAAAAAATGCTTTTATGTGTCTTAAGGACATTTTAAGTCATTTCCCCATGTGCAGTGTTTTCAAATTATGAGTTGAAAATCGTTTTTGAGGTAAAGGAATGTTTTCAAAATTTATGTGCACCATATGACCCCAATTTTTTTTTTCAGGGGTGCAGCAGGGTGTTCTTGAGATACCCCTGCACCGTCGGAAAAATTCGTAATTTGCGATGAGGTAATTGCTAATCGCAAATTGCACCTTCATTCCTATGGGCCTCCTGCTGCATGGAAATGAATGGGTAATCTTGCTGAAATGCAAAGTCGAATCTGTATTTAAAAGGGTCTGCACCTCTGTACGGGTGTTCGCTATGTGAAGCACGAAAGTTTCACGGGCCGAACTCAAGGCCACCTCTCTCTGAGACAAAAGAGCTCTTATTCTTGCCATGCTGTTGAAATGTGCTCCCAAGGTTGGTATTTGTGGCCAGATTGAAAACTCCCTATGTTCATGTGTGGGAGGAAATAGAACATTTCTGCAGCAAATAACCCGTTCATTTACTGTTACGATAAAATGAATACTTTTAATTAACCCAGAACAATCTTCATTATTGAGCATCAAATAACTACCATTTTCCAAGAACTTGAACGTGGGGATGATAGCAGGAACTGGCGTGCCTTGCAACACGCAAGCCATATTTGGTCGGTGTTTGTTGCATGAACCGTGTAACTGTCTGTGCCTACACATTAGTGAATGATCTGGCGTCTCAGTGCATTCCTCTCCATTCAGATAAAGTTCTTGATCATCTTTGAAAATCTGTATGTGTATGGAAGCGACCAGACTTGATGAAGAAAACCACTACCTAAAGGTTAATAACGACCTATTGGTATATATTTCATACAATTTGAAAACTTATATAAAGCAAAAGGCAGCGTTATTAAACCGTGGATAAGGCACGTTGCCAAAGCAGTCAACCTTTTGGATTTATACTGGAAATGTTAAAGGAAGAATTACGGAGTAGGGCCTGTAAATCTTTAATAGACAACGAGTAAAATTACTCCAACCATCGTATTCCTCTAACTCCGGGATAGTAGGGGTGTTTAATTTTTTAGAAGTAGCCAATCCAAAGCATTTGGTCTGGGAAATTGTTTCATTCACAAACAACATATGTTTTGGGATGAGACATGCACGGTGGAAAGCCTCAGTGCCTTGTACCTGCCAGGTTCGTGAACCCCAAACTGATGTAGATCCTGGATATTTTTACTCTGTATTACGTTAGCATGGTCTCATTACTGGTTTAAACGCCATTTTTCCTTTTTTGTAACTTCTGCACACGACACTTAGTTGTTGCTTTAGCTTTCAGCCTACCTGCGTCAAGATCTATGCCTGCTTCAAGCAGGCGCAGGGTTTTGATGTAGCTTTGTCCTATCTGATTGTAAATGCGGCACACCGTGGGTGGCAGAGCAGCGGTGCACGTTAACTGGTGCATCCCTGGGGATGTGCTAGTTAATATAAATCTGTCCCTTTACATTTAATTATGTGCAGGGGACACAGAGTAGGTGAGGTTTATCCAAGGTTAAGAAGAGATGAGTCCTGTTCAGTGAAAAATTGGAGATAGGCTTCAGTATATTATATACTTAAGTAGTGTGTTAAGTTTTTGATGACTGTTATTAATTTACTGTTGGGTAATAGTGGTTAATAACATTTTTTATTATATTTTACCACAGATTCAACTGCACATTATTTCAAGATTTTAGGATGCCTAGCAAAGAAAGAGTAAGAAAGGCTGGAAAACGTCAAAGACAGCAGGAGCATGGAATATTGCAGCAGTCCTCTAACAAAAAGATTTGTCAAGTCACCAAGAAAGCACCGGGTAAGAGTCGAAAAACAGTCATAAGAAATATGTGTAGTAAAAAAAATATTACTACAGAAAATGTTTCACTCCAGAAAAGGAGACCGAATTCAAATGGTAAGGAAAGGCCAATGAGAAATGTTACTGCTAGAGTAAGAGATAACTCTATGCATGAAAGTAGAAGGAAACAACAGTTTAGGGATATTCGTAAACGAATGTTCCGCAACAGGATAATTGGGAATTTGTTAAAAAATATTAAGAAAGGTCAGCAGAAAGTGGTTTTTTATAAGAGAAAAAAAATAGTTGAGAAAGTTATTGATCAGGCATTTGAATTTAAACGTAAGTTATTTATTTTGACAATCAATAGAATTAGGAAGCTAAACAAGGTAATTTATGATTTCAAAAGAAATAGTAGATGGAAGAGAATAGTTAATCGTAGTAATTTTTGTGAAGTTTTTTCTGGAGAATGGATGCATAGTTCAAGCTCTGAGGCATTTTTTAATGAGGAGAGTTATTTCCAGGATAATGATTTGGTGCATGCAGTTGACACCAGTGGTCGAGCTTATGAAGTGAAAGATGGTTGTCCAGTTGAAAAAGAAAAACTTGTGAGAACAGAGATAGAAGAGGTGTTAGGTAATGAGGTTTTAGGGAGACGTCCTAAGGGTCCTGTGTACACCTGGAAGTGTAGTAGTATTTGCAGTGTACGACAGGATTCCATCAATTTGCTTTGTGATTTTATACGGTCATTTAGTAAGAAAAGTTTGAAGCAGAAAATGAAGTTGTTGCAAGAATTAGATCCTTGCAGAGTGAGAGAAGTGATAGGTTTGCATGGTCATTCACTGGCTTGTCTTTCCAGGAGAGTATGCCAGAGTGTTTTTCATCATTTCAGGATGCTAGCAGTGCATCATAATAAAGTGAGGAAATTAGTTAGAATGTTGTATTATGCTAAGAGTCCAGCAATTATGCTAAAACAATTATGCGCTGCTCTTTTGCATGGTTCTGAAATAGATGTGAAGAATATATGTGAAGAAATTGAGTTTTGTTACTTTGGAAGTAAAGAGGAGAATGTTGAAATTGACCAAGAAGAAGAGAGTAATGTGGAAGATAGTGTACAGGTTTCCAGTACAGATAATTTCCAGAGGAAAATTGCGACGTTTGAGGTGAAATCAAGTGAGAGGCCAAATTTCACTTGTGTGTGTTGTCGACGCACTTATTATAAGAATCAGACTAAGTTAGTGGATTTATATGGAAAAAGTGAAAGGGAAAATAATAGTGAATGGAAGGATTTTACAACATACTTGATGGTAGAAAATTGTTTTGATTTGGGATTGGATCAACGTGTGTGTACTTATTGTTGTAACAAATTAAATCAAAACCAGATGCCTGCTAGAGCAGTTCATAATAATCTGGAATTGGTTGAAATTCCTTCTGAATTGAAGGATTTAAATACTTATGAATCTATTTTGATTCAAAGTATCCATCCCTTTCAGGCTATTGTAAGAATGGAGCCAAAGACAGGGAAATTGCCTCCATCAGATTTACAGAGAGGATTAAAGGGAAGAGTTGTTTATTTGCCTCTAGATTTGAAGAAAAACATTAACACAATTGGAGTAGAAAAAGTGGAAGAGGAACCTCTGGTTATCTTAGTTAATGGGGTTCCGACAAAGAATAAGAAAATATGGCAAGATTTAGTAGATGTTAGGAAAGTCAAAAGGGCAACATTGTATTTGAAAAAATATAATAAATACTATAAAAATGTATATGTTGCAGAAGAGGAAGTAAGTGAGGAAGAGGATAGCGATTTGTGTGCTGGTCAAATTGAGAAAGTAGAACCCTGTACTAGTGAAGAAATATATGAACATTATAGTGTTCATCCTTTGCATTCCAAGGAAGTCATGGGGAATGCTATTGAGTTGTTTCAAATGAAACAAGCGAAAGGGAGTCCCATTAGTGTTTGGGAGGAAAGTTTGGAAGCTCGGTGTTTCCCACAGCTTTTTCCAACAGGTCAGGGAGGAAGATATGATGAGCGACCTCATCAAATTCCTGCTTCTGAATACCGGACTTTGCGATTGTATGCAGGAGATCCTAGGTTTCGACAATGCATTCCTTATTTGTTTCATCTCCTGTTTGAAAGCGATCTGTCTGGACTGTCATATGCAGTGAACCACATCTTGAAAAGTGGTATACACATGCAAAACATCTCGGCAAGTGACTTTATGGATAAAGTCAATGTCCAAGACAGTATTTTGGATTCTCACCTGATTAATCTCATGGCGTGTCAGCGTGGTACTAATGAGTACTGGTACCGTCGTCATGGTGATTTAAAATGTATGCTGAGGAACTTAGGAACTCCCACATGGTTCCTCACTTTGAGCTGTGCTGAGTATGGCTGGGAAGACTTACTTGAATTTCTACGAGAGGCAAATGCTAACGTAGAAAACATCGAATTCAAGACACCCGGAGAACTGTGCTCTTTGGATCCAGTCAATGTATGTAGGTACTTCAATCATAGATTTGAAGGTATGATGTCTTTCATCATGAATAAGAAGAATCCACCTCTTGGAGAGGTGTTGGATTTCTTCTGGAGGAAGGAGTACCAAGCAAGAGGTGCTCCTCATATACATATGTTGCTGTGGATCAAGGATGCACCTAAATTTGGAACGGATGCAGACGACTCAGTGATGAGTTTCATAGAACAGTATTCTACGTGTGCTGTTCCAAACGCAAAGGAGAAAAAAAGCCTAAGAGAAAAAGTTCTACGTTTCCAAAGCCATCGATGTGGAAAGTACTGTCGTCGTAAATTCCGGAACAAAGACAAGTTCTACACCAAATGTCGTTTCGGCTTTCCACGATCGGTGATTTCTAAAGGAAGAGTGAACAGTTTGATGTCTTCGCTGCGACATAATGTGATGAAGAAATCACCTAAAAACACATACAATTTGAAGAGGAACGAAGAGTCTAAGTACATCAACGACTACAACCCGGTGATTTTGTCCATGTGGAATGCTAACATGGATATACAGTTTGTGGCTGATAACTGTATGGCTGTGGCTAGGTATGTGACATCTTACATCACCAAAAAAGAGAAGACAGAATTGAAGGATATGTGGGAGGACATTTCCCATGAAAAGAGCCTCAGCAAGAAGTTGTACAGTTTCAGTCTGAAGATGTTGTCGCATCGAGAAATCGGAGCTTACGAATGTTCTGACCGGTTGTCTTCAGCAAGTCTCTATGCCAAGTCCAGGAGTATCGTTTGGGCGAGTGTTGGTCTTGCTGCAACGCGTAATCGAGTTCTGAAACCTGTGCGGGAAATTGAGTATTTGGCGGAAAAGGAGCCAAACAGTACCGACATTTTGAAGAGCAACATGTTGGATACATATTATCCAAATCGAAGCAGTCACCTCGAGAATGTTTGTCTGTATGAGGTTCTGCAAAATTACATATTCAAGAGGAACATCAAAGAAGATACTGAGAAAGGAGTGTATGCTGTAATAGGAAGTGAGGGATGTCTGGTCAAGCAAAGAAAATGCCACTTGATAAACCATCGAAAATTGAGTGGCGAATCTCGTGAAAAAAAGGAGTTTTTCTATTTAGCACTTTTGCAACTTTTTAAGCCTTGGCGTGCAGAAGAGGAACTGCTTGGAGATTTCCTCTGTTACGAAGACTCTTTCAATGCTGCCAAGGAGACCATAGAATGTCCTGCTTTTCCCAAATATGTAGAAATGTTGAATGTGGAAATTGAGCAGGAAGCAACGATTGCAGCCGAGATTGCCAGAGACAGTTCTCAGGACAGTCAGAGTTCTGCTTCATTGAGTCAGGATCCACTAGGAGGACCTCTTATCGAAAATGAAGCTGCCACTGCTATGAATGAAGTGGAAAGAGCCATGGCACATGCTCAGGAGGATGCGGTTAACTTAGAAGAGTTGGAAAGACAACTCAACGTTGAGCAGAGGAAAATATATGACGAACTTACCATGCAAATTGATCATGGATTAAGTCATGATAAGAAAGAGTGCTCATGTACGTCGTTGAAGCCTGTCCGACTGTACGTGAGTGGAGAAGCGGGAACTGGAAAAAGTTTCCTTATTAAAGCAATTTCATGTTATTTGCAGGAAAGGACAGAGTCATCGCTGTCTTGTGTTGTCACCGCTCCAACTGGACTGGCAGCACATAACATTAAAGGGATTACTTTACATCGTTTACTGATGCTGCCAGTGGAGCATGACAACAAATTAGAATATCACAAGCTATCTGGAGATGCTTGTTTTGAAGTTTCAAGAGTCTTGAGGAAAATGAAACTTCTTATCATTGACGAAGTAAGCATGGTTTCCAATGTTATGCTTGCCTTTGTGCATTTGAGAATGCAAGAAGTTCTCAAAACAGAGTATGATGTGTTATTTGGTGGCAAACACATCATTGTTTTTGGAGATCTTCTGCAGCTGACACCAGTGAAAGGGCAACCTGTGTTCAAAATGCTCACGCATGAAGATACCAGGAAGTGCTTAGGGAGTATTGGCAATGTCAATATATGGTTAAACTTCAATTATGCTGAACTGCATGAAAATATGCGTCAGGCAAAGGATGAAGTTTACAAGACTATTCTACAAGATGTTAGAATTGGAAAAGTGACCGAGCATGGGAAAGAAGCTTTACATGCACGATTACTGACAAATTTATATCCAGACGAAGATGTTGTGCCTGAGAATATTTTTCAGAAAGTTACTGAGAAAAAATCTGGAATATGTTTGATGCCAACTCTTGCAGAATGTGCCAAATTCAACAACAAAATGTTGCATTTAGAAAAGCAAGAGATTGTGAAATTGGAAGCTATTGACAGAGTAGAGCATATGGGATCAACAATTATTTTGTCTGAGAATCTGAAAACAAAATTGGATTCATTAGAGAAGAGTATATCTAAAACTGCGGGTTTTGAAAAGACTCTGAATGTGTGCTTGAACTGCCGTATAATTTTAAGAAGGAATTTACATGTTGAAAGAGGTCTGGTAAATGGATCAATGGGTAATGTTGTTGATTTTGTGAAATACAGAAATAGAGATGGAATTGAATTTTTAAAAATTAAATTTGATGGCATTGAGGAAGTACAGCTAATTGCTCGTTGTTCTGCTAGATTTTTGCTTGTAAAAGACTTATATGTTCGTCGTAAGCAGTTTCCTGTTTGCTTGGCATATGCGGTGACAATCCATAAATCGCAAGGTTTAAGTGTAGACTGTGCATTGGTGAATATTGGCAGTTCTGTGTTCAAGGAGGGTATGGCATATGTGGCATTGTCACGAGTTAGGACTTTATCGGGATTGTACTTGATTGAGTGTGATGTCACAAACATTTGTGCGGATCTAGATTGTGTTAAGGAATACAATAGGTTGAGAAGAGAGTATGCGCCACATTTGCCTCAGTATCCTTTGTTTGAGAAACGTGTGGTAGGCCGGAAACGAAGAAATGTGACCAATACTGGGGAGGTTGTAGCAAAAAGACGAAAAGTTGATGAACCTGAAATTATAAGCAGAAACAAAAAGGATTCTGTTGAAGATGTTGTTGGTTTTCAATTTGAAAACAGTTCTGGTGTCAACTGCTATGCTAATGTAGTGGTTAATGTTGTCTTTTCTCTAGAAACTTTAAAAGAACAGATTGTGGTCAATTCGGATCAAAGATTTTGCAGTTTGTTAAATTCTGTGTTAGAGAAATGTAGCACTGATAGAACAAACATAGAAAGTGTGTCTGAAATTCGAAATCTGTTAGACAGATGTTCAGGCCAAACACAATTCTCTCAAAATAGTCAGCAAGATTGTCAGGAGTTTTTAATGTATATGCTTGATGTATTGCATGATGAAGGTGTTGATGTAGATCACCTGTTTGGGCTTTCTTATCAATGGCAGCATGACTGCGAGAACTGTAGGGTATCAGCTACTACTAGTGTAGACTCAGAAAGATTTATATATTTAACTTTGCCAGACAGTAAATCAGTCTCTTTTAATAAGCTAGTAAAAGCCGCTGATCACAACATGGAGTGTAGCCAATGTAAATCTGAAATGATGTCCACTTTATTTATACGAACATATGGCCAGTATGTCATTTTAATGTTCCAACGATGTAGGCCTGATGGAACAAAATTGACAACTTTAATTAAAAATTTTGTGGCTTCACAGTTGTCAATATCAGGAAGGACTTTTGTAACTGTAGCAATTATATATCATGATGGTCCTTCAATAACATCAGGACATTATACAGCTTATTTAAAGTGTAGAAATGGCTGGTCATTCTGCAATGATTCTGTTTTAATTTTCCAAAAAAAATTGCCATATGACCTTAAAAACTCTTACCTGGTGTTTTTAAAACCAAAATTTTAGGGAAAGAATCTCGGGATGTGCTCTGAGGAATTTCAAGAAGTTCTCATGGCTCCTACACTATTTGGCCTTGAGGATAAGTGTAGTACAGAGACATAACTTTTTACCATAACACTGGACGTTATTGAGAAATACGTGCACTGTGAATGAGTTCAGAAAAACTATTTCTTTTTATAAGCTAATTGAAGCAGCGAATCAAAACATGGAGTAGAGGGAATGTAAGTCTGCAATGCTGTCTACTGTTTTACATTGCTTTGTGATTAAAAGTGATGTAGAGAATTAAATAATTGTACTAGTCATAAAGGTAGTGTAAGTCTGCTTCATAGTAAGCAGTATCAGTGTGATAGGAAATGTAGAACATGATTGAGCAAGAAGGGGAAGATATTACTAGTCCAGGATTGTGTAAATGATCTTCAACATTTTAATTCTGAAAGTTGCGGAAATGCGAAAAGACGGGATTGGCTTACAAGAAATCCAAGAGTTATACATGGCTCTGACACGATTTGGCCTTGTGGAATCGTGTGGTAGAGAGCGAGAAGTCATTTATTGTATGTAACATGTTTTTGAAAACGATGGAGGTTTTCTTTCAGAAAGTGGCGGGTTGAAAGTAATAACAGCACAACAGAGTGTAAGCTGTTCATAGGACATCCTTGGCAGTCATGGAAAGTAAGTTAACTTTAAGGAGTTCTGAATTCTGATTTGTAATGTATGGGTTTTTTAAACACAATCATTTTGATTGTGTTTTTTTTTCCCCGCTGTTATATGATGAATACCTTCAAGTCACTGTTTTAGTGAAATTTGATACATTCTGAGAACAGCAAAAATAAACCATTTAACATGTATAATTAATTCTGTTCTGTTTGCATTTATGATGTACATGTAGAACTGTGTAGGAGGCATGGAGAAGGTGAGGCTTCTGTCAGTGTCAAAGTTGTTGCATACAGTGCTCATATTCTACGTAGTCTTTTATATTTCATTACTTTCACTGTTTCTGACAGATCTAAAAAATTTTTTTTTAAAAGAACAGTAAGTATAAGGGAAGGAAACAGACAGTTATGTTAAAAGAAACACAGCTATAGGGAATAAACTAGGGATACTGTTACCCGCAATCCTCTGCTGATGATGTCACTGAGCATGTCATGAATGATGTAATATGTGACATCATCAGCAGTGGATTACGGGTAATAGTATCTCTAGTTTACTCCCCTATAGCTGTCTTTCTTTTAACATAACTGTCTGTTTCCTTCCCTTATACTTACTGTTCTTTTTTATAAAAAAAAATTTTGGGTTCGCTTCCGGTTCGCGTACCGGGGAGCGAACTGGGAAGCGAACTAAGAGAAATAGAGGTTGGCACAGTTGCAAATATTGTACCAATTTTTTTATAACGGGGAGGTAGTTCTGAAAAGAACTTTTTTTTAAATTGTTTTTGTTGTTTTATATTTTTTTATTATTTTTCTGAACATTTTTTTACTTTTTTTGAATTTTTCTGAACAGTTTTATATTTTTTTTGTTTTTTTTTCGGAGGGGGCAACGAAAACGATTCATTGTAAAGGGCTCAACAGGAGGAAGAAAACAAAAAAAAGAATTTATTGTTTGGGGAGTTTCGGACAAACATGAGCATGATTGTTAATAGCTCTGTTGATCAGAGTGATGCTACTTTCTGCGTAGCAAATGATTCCACTGCAATGTACGCAGACTTGTTTTACTTCACGAAATCTCGTTTGTATATTTGGCACCATCTCCCTGCCCTCTGGTCCCGTTACTTCCGGTACAACAGATCTTCTGGCCATAATAGGGAGATTATCTAGGTCGTCCTGTTCCTCTTCTTCCTCTTCTTGCTGAATTATAACTTTAGCAGGTGGTCCACTCTTCCTTGGATGTGGTGGAGGTGGTGGGGAAGCACCAGCTGAAGCTAGTAAAGAAGCCATTGCTCACTGGTAACAAAGGGTCTTTCTCTCACAATGATGAAAGTCAGAGTGAGGAAAGAAGGAGGGATTTTCACCATTTGGGAAAAAAAATAGTTCTCAACCAATGAAAAGTGTTCATTTTAGATCATATGACCTAGTCTTACATCATTAGGAAACCGAAAGTGAAATGAACCAATGAAAAGTGTTATTACCAAGTCACATGACCTGCTGTGTTTACGTTACGCGCTTTGCAGGGCCTCCCGGTTTGCTTCCAGAAACCTGTGCTTTGCGACTCGGTAAGCGTACGAGTTCGCTAACGTAGCACGTCATATGACGTATCACGCGACAACGCGAAACGTCATGCGGACGGGAGGCGTCACGATGTTGTTTTCTAACGCGGCAGTTGCGATAAAGAAACGTTTACCGGCTCGCGGTCTATTTCGCGGCATCAAGGTCAGCTAACGGGAAGCTTCCCGATTCGCGAAGCGGGAACGAAGAAAAAAAAATATTAAAAAAAAAAAATTATTCATAAACATATAAAATATATTTTTGGATTTAAAGAAGAATACATTTTACAGCTACAGATATTAGCTGTTAAAAAACCAATGAAATTCACAGAAAAAACCATAGGTTATAGACCATATATAGTTAGGAATTAGCATTTACAAAACCTTGAAAATTCACTGAAAAAACCATAGGTTATAGACCATATATAGTTAGGAATTAGCATTTAAAAAACCTTATTTTACTCACACAAAACCATTGAAATTCCATATATAGTTAGTTGCACTAACTATATATCGCGCACCCGTAATCCACTGCTGATGATGTCACATATTACATCATTCATGACATGGTCAGTGACATCACTGATGACATCACTGATGACATCTCAAATGACATCACTGATGATATCTCATTTGACATCAATGGTCACATCAATGATGATATCATTAATGTGACAATACAATGCATCTCCTCACACTTTAATATAACCTCTGTTACACCCAGTGTTAAATACAGAGTATAATTTTTGAAACCATTGACACACCAATACTAGTTACTACATACCCACTCACTGATTCCTACGTCTACACACACATTCACTCATTCACCCATACAATCATTCATACATACAATCACTCATCTTTACAACACTATCATATGCACTCATACACCTATACAGACACTCACACTCTGCCACTCATCCATGGAGTTACTCACACACCTAGTCAGTCCTGTAAAGAATCAATCACAGTTCCATTTTCTAATCTACACAGTTAAACATAGAGTACCTTACATTTTAAAACATATACTAACACATACTTACTCTCTTATAGAATCACTGATACAAGTACACATTGATCTGCACAGAGTCACACACCTCCCAGCCAGTCATACACACACTCAGTCTCCCATACAAATACTTGTGCAACCAATCAATAACCCATATAGCTACTTATATAGCTACTGATCAACACATGCAGCAGCTTGCACAACAACAGACATGCTGATGCACACTTTCAGACAGTTTAGTCACTAACCCGTGCATTTAGTAAGACGCATTTAATCACTCACTCATACAGTCAATCACGCACCTACTAAAACCTTCATTGAGACACTTATACATCCACTCATTCTTCAATATGTAAAACATATTTAAACTTTACAGAAACACATAATCACTGGATGTTGTCATCAGTGATGTCATCAGTGATGTCACTGACCATGTCATGAATGATGTAATATGTGACATCATCAGCAGTGGATTACGGGTGCGCGATATATAGTTAGTGCAACTAACTATATATGGAATTTCAATGGTTTTGTGTAAGTAAAATAAGGTTTTTTAAATGCTAATTCCTAACTATATATGGTCTATAACCTATGGTTTTTTCAGTGAATTTTCAAGGTTTTGTAAATGCTAATTCCTAACTATATATGGTCTATAACCTATGGTTTTTTCTGTGAATATATATATATATATATATATATATATATATATATATATATACACACATATATATTTTTATGTTTATATATGTATTTATAATTTCCCAATACCTCGTGCACCAAGGATGACGACGCCTTGTTTTGAAGAAAGTTGATTTATTTGTCAGTTGTCGGACAAGTTTCGCCTGCCTAGCAGGTTTGCTCACCGACAAAGGTCAATAAAGTTTGCAACCATTTTAAATACACCTTTGTGTCATGTCCTGTGAAAACTACAAAATAATTATATTAGAAGACAGACTCATAGTTTTTACAACTTTTAAATACCGAACACAGCGATCTTGAAATTAATACACCTTTGCTCAAGTCAATTCATGAAATAAAAATTGATACAAATAAGTATAATTTTACGGCATGCTTAACAGTATTATCAAACCTCACATTTGTCGGCATCATCAATTACCATAAATCCTGCCCACGTGGTATACCCCGCATTACTAAAATCAATGGCTATGAGTGCACGGCAACTAATTTTTTCTTGTCAATTTAGTGCAGCTTTACCTAATACACTGAGTATTACACTTGAACAATTCCAGCCCATATTGGCAACTGCACTCAGGTCTAACTGTACCTTAACCGAAATCAGAAGAACTTTTCAACGGTTATGATAAACCTTCATCACAATTCTGCCCAAGTGGGCTTTGATTTTTGGCACAAGGATAGTACTTATAAAAACACTGAAGTCTTCTAAAGTGCAACGTGCTGAAAATAATAAAAAATAAACAAAAAAAGATATGTAGATAGTTAAAAACTGAGATTGCGGAGAGACTCATATTACAATTGTATCAAGATTCATAAATGTGTGTGCAAATCTTCTTCCATATTAAAGACTTCCTGTGTCTTTGTATCAAGCTCGATTATATAATACAATTCTAATCTTCTTAGTTTTATAGAAGAAGGTTACAGGGACTATAACCTCCCTGTAACCTTTGTTTTTTTCAGTGAATTAAAAAAAAATTAAAGGCTAATTCCTAACTATTGCAGCCCTGTAACCTTTTGATTTTTCAGTGAATTTCTAAGGTCTTTTTAAATGCTAATTTCTAACTATAACGTCCCTGTAGCCTTTAGTTGTTATATTGAATTTCTAATGTTTTTCTAATTTTATTTCCCAACTATAACATTAATGTAACTAATGGTTTTTGTATTACATTTTTATGGTTTTTAAGTGTATTTCCTATCTAAAATGGCTCTATAAAGTGTATTTGTATAAGCTAGTATTTTCTTCAGTTGGATCCGTGAGTGGGTGTATCAGTATCTCAGTAGGTCTATGAGGTCTTGCATAAGTGTGTGAGTGGGTTTGTAAGTGAGTGCATGAGTCTCTGAGTGGGTCTAAACATGGGTGCATCCCTTTACGAGTAAGTCTGTCAGTGGGTGCATGAGTACCTGAATGAGTATGTGAGTGGTTCATGAGCATTTGAGGGGGTATGTGACTGAATGCGTAAGTGTGTGAGTGGGTATGTGAATGGCTGAATAAGTGTCTGAGGGCCAGATGTAGTACCCATGTTTGCATGCGCAAACATTTTTGCGACCCGTTTGCGCATACCCAAATACCATTGGGACATGTACAAACCCTATTTAGCAAGTCTCAATTTATTTGCAACTTGCTTAATAGGATTTGCGACTCACTATTAGGAAGAGGCATTCCAAGCCAGTCCCTTCCTAATAATGACTCGCTACCCTATGTAAGAATGTTTTGCGACCGCAATTGAGGTTGCAAAACACTCGCAATTTACCGCCCTCTTCAAGAGGGTGGTATAGCACTCACAAAAAGGAAGTGGTCCCCAGGGGACCTCTTCCCCTTTGTGAATGCAGGGGATAATAATTTTTAGGGGCAGGCAGTGGTCCCAGTGACCACTACCTGCCCTTAAAAAATGTAACAAAAACAATTCATTTTTCTTTTTTAAATGCATCCTGCTTTCCTTTAAGGAAAACGGGCTGCATAAAAAAAAATGCTTCATTTAAAAGCAATCCCAGACATGGAGGTCAGCTAAGCCTAGCAGGCCATCATACCTGAGAGGGCCAGCCATTCCCTATGGGTTCGCAAATTGTGAGTGCCTCATCAATATTGATGAGGGATGCTTTTGAAGCCGTTAACAAAGATATTGACTGACTGATCCCCCCCCAGCATTAAGATTCGTGTGGAGGGCTGGCTGCGGGCTGTGAGGGGGTACTTTAGAGTAGGCAAGCAGACCCGATTGTACTAAGATAGGGGAAAGATGACCTGCTTTGTGGAATATAAAGGACTTAACAAAGAAAAATGGTGGTACCCTGTCTATGACCCAGCGGTCAGACCAACGTGAACGCTGTTCTAGCTCCCTGGCCCCATGTTGTACGGATTGTCCTTCCCCCCTAGTTGTGCAGCCATTTAGTTCCATGCCCACCCCCGCAGATCACCTTAGGAGGTTCACTCATGGAATACCGCAGGGTTGCATTCCAAAACCCAGGCCTTACAGTCTCTGGGTGCGTCCAGTGACACACAGCTTGACATGGCCTCACAGTCTCCAAGTAGCATTGAGAGAGTGCAAATCACCCAGAATACTCTGATAACTCACAGAACCCTCTATTGCAATATTGTGGGGTTGCACAATAAATTCGAGATAGAGGAATGGGTTAGCTTTATTGAAAAATATAACATCATTTATTTTCAGGAGACTTGGAGGTAAATGTATGAAACTTATATAGCGCAGGACTTACCCTGGGGCATCTCCGCGCTTGCTTAGGGAACCCGTCCTGGTATTCCCCTGTGAGAAACCCCGGCAGGGTATCCACAAGGTGAAAGCCAGGCATCCCGCCACGAGGGGCCGATGTGGAGATTAAGCAAGCTATTGCCCAGAGTCGCAGAGTGTGACCCCGTGAGTCGAGTAGGCACCGGAGCGAGAATTGTCGAGGCCGTGGAATTTATGAGCCCGAGACCCGCCGAGGCGGGGAATCGAACCCTGGTCCACGGTCGATCTCAGATTCCGGGTCTGCCGCCTCTAACCACTGAGCCACACTTCTCCACAGGTGTGACATTACACATTTGAATGGATTCTACTCCATCCACAGACCAGCAAGAGTATCCTTAGGAGGACACAATAAAGGAGGGCTTCTAACCCTGGTCTCAACCACCTTAAATAGGAAACTGGGAAAATGTGCTTGGAGTCCCCACACTTTCAAATTATTAATATTTTTAAAAAAATCTGACTTTGGTTGTTGTAAATTCTCACCATAATAATTTTAACATGTCAGATATCTGTATTGCCCAAGAATTGAAATCCACATTATCTTGGCATATTGAGGTGATAACTATGGATTTTGTTTTACTTTGGGGAGGGGACTTCAACTGTAAGATATGCCCCTTTTCTAAATGCTCTGCATGCCATTTATTTAAAGGGGACAATGATGGTGATCACCATTTTGATCATAACCCATGTGGGAATATATTTAATTCCCTTTTGTTAATGTTCTCGCTTTATGACTATTGATCTCCTAGAAGACTTGGCCCTGACTTGGCAACATACGTAGGAAGCGCCATGAAACCGTTGGTGAACGTGCGCGGTACAAATATTTTTAACGTAACGTAACGTAACGTAACGTAAGAGGTCATGGAACTCTGATTGATTTTATTGTCTTATCTGAGTATTTTAGTTTGTATTCTGTTATTTGTAATCATTTTGATGTGAGGCTTACTTATAAATCTGGGGGGTTTTCTCAGGCACTGTCGTCATTAGAAGAGGTGAATAGAGCCTTATCCCAGACAGTCAAGAATAAGACCTCTGGACCTGATGACATGCCAGCAGATCTATTTTTAGCCAATACTCCCCTTTGGTTGCCACTCTTGACCAATTTACAGAGATGTTATGCGGCCCATGGTCCCCCAGAATCCTGGAGCACACCGATAATAGTCTCTATCTTTAAAAAAGAAAATAGGTCGGAAAGAAATGTTACCGCCCCATATCATTGATTGATTTCACATGTAAAATCATGGGACATGTACTATTAGAGTGGCTAGAGACTTGGGCAGCTGAGACGGGGACATTCTCAGATGTTCAATATGGGTTCAGGAGAGGCCTTGGCACTGTTGAACAGTGTCTGAACCTGCACCTGGTCACCGCCAAGTACACCGTAGCCAGGCCAGGAACCCTTTTTTGGGGGTTCATTGACCTTACGTCTGCCTTCGACTGGGTGCCATCGGGCGAGACTCTAGTAGAAGATGCTCTCTATTGGTATAGAACCATTGATTGTCCACTTCTTGGCAGCAATGCATCAGGGTGTAACGGGTAGGGTGCGGTATGGTGTCAACGGCGAGCTCACGTGAGGTCTGTCTGGGTTGCTTCCTCTCCCCTTTTTTATTCTGCCTCTACATCAACGACCTGGCGAGTTATTTGGTCAATGGGAATATGGATGTACCCCAGATAGGTTGTAGACCCCTTCCATCACTTCTATATGCCAATGATTGGGTTTTAATGTCCAGAATAGGGGTGGGGCTGCAGAGGATTTTAACTAGTTTTAACGGTTTTATGAATGATCTTGGACTGAAAACAAATGTTGCTAAATCCCATGTTATGGTGGTGGGCAAACCTGCCATAAACACAAAAATATGTTTTATTAATAATGAAAAATTACTTTTTTTACCCACCTTTTCCTACTTGGACATTCTTTTTAATCAATAAAAAACACATGGTCCAGCTTCGTGGATGCAAAAATTTGAGTTTTTAATCGTAACGTTGAGGCTATGTTTAGGTTCACAAAACAACTAGGCTCCCGACCTATAAAAGTCATCACAGATATATATATAAGGCTTGCACATGCGTCATCATTTTGACACTCACGGTAATATAGTAAAAATACCAAGAGTTAAACTGAAAAGAATGTTTATGACATATAGGTATGAAGTCAGAGATCGTTTTGAATATAGCAAGAAAAGTGTTGTTGAACATTCGTTGCTGGTTTTTTGTTTAGGTACTGAACCCTATTTCTCTTTCTATTTTAATCACACTAAGATGTTTTATCTCATAAGTTTCAGGAGGGGTATTGCCCATTTATTTGTTTCCTATCCGCGTTTTGCACATTGGGACGCAAAACTGGATTTGTGCCCTTGTGACTCAGAATCAGCACGGAGCACTTTACATTTCATGTTTTTCTGTGGACTCTATACTACTCCTAGACACGCTTTTTTAAAACCACTGTTAAGATTTTTAAATATAAGAAAGTGCCCGGCTGCGTTACAATATTTGCTCCTCTTGAAAGATGAATTTATTTGTTTGATGATTTATATATCTATTTCCACTGCAGTACAGCTTCGGAACATGGTTGGTAAATGATTTTATATTGCTTAAAACAATATTTTTAACATAAATTTGATTGTTTTAATTGTATGAAATGTTTTTATTATGTAATCTTTTATGGTGGATTTGCAGCCGAATAAAGATTTATTGATGATGATGATGATGATGATGAGGCATGCAATTTGCGACCCTATTGAGAATCCGACACTGTTGTACATTGGCACTAGTGACTCAGAAATTGCGACCCGAAATTTTTCACAATTTGCGAGTTGCTAATGCCAATGGTCATAAATGTAGCCCAGAGTAAGTTAATGAGTGAATACTTCAGTGTGTGACAGTGAACGGCGAGTCTGTACAAATACCTAGATTTTTAAATATATTTTCACCTACATTCGGGATGTCATTGCGAAAGTCATGATGTCCCCACGATGGAAAATGCTTGTAGTCATGGCGTCATTGCGAATATGGCAAGCAATTAAAAAAATACGTTTTGGACACATATTTTGTTACACTAACAAACCCCTTTCTCAAACATCGGGTCAGAGTATCTTCATCCTAATCTTCTATGTGGGCTTTTACACATATTTTTTGCCCCAGGAACAGTTCCCGATTGATAAAACCGCAGCCACACCTTTCTGTTCAGTTTGCGTCGAGCCAATCAGAGCCTTCCTGTTAGCGCGTGAATTTGTGATTCACAACGTGAAATATCTATGGCTAGAGATATATCTATAATTTTCAGCCTCAATTTCTCAAAAAGTAATGGATGGACTTGCAGCAAATAACAAAAAGCACACTCCATCCAGCGATTCAGGCTGTAGGTTTCTACGGGATTTAACATCACAAAGGAACCATTGTTCTGTGCCCCCATTTCTTGGTCCCCACTGCACGATTCACTCCCAGACTTTCTATGACAACCAGAACATACTTTGACACTTGTTTGGGGAAATTTCATGAATATTGGTCAAACTACGCCAAAGTTATAGGGAAGCAAACATTTTTTTCCTACACTAAATAGATCCAAACTAAAACAACCTATATTTATATATTACCTGCTTGTGGTTGCCAGTAGGTTTTTATGGTTAGGATAGTTTCCATAGAAAGATAATTTTTTGTTTTGTCTTAAAAAAATCGGAATTTTCAAATCAAATCCGACGTTCAGTTCAGCTGCTGTGTTATATGTGTTGGGATGATCAGCAAGCGGGTGCTGAGAAAAAATTGGGGTCCTAAAATGTGTTTTGCTCATGTTAATTCTCATGGGGATGGAAAAGCTGTTGAGGCTCTAAAGGTTACATGTGCCTGCCAGAATGAGTATGGTGAGAAATCAACTGGATTCCTCAGTGCAGAACATTCTAAATGCAATCCACCAGTTTGCAGTGGCTGACAACAGAGAGTGTCGCTATCCAGTGTCCCTCGCTCCATTTGAGTGGGGGGGTCCAGGTGTTCTCAAAGTTGCATGGAGCCCCGCTATGTCTGTGACTGTTTGTTGGCAAATGACCTTGGGCATGCTACCTGAAAGGAAGTAGAGCTCAAGGCTTATGTCAAGATCTAAGGACTTCCTGATTGGATCTGTGCAACAACAAGGTCCATGGCTGGCCACAATGGGAGTCAAAAGTGTGCTGGAGCCAGCTGCTAAAATGGAGAAAGGCAGAGGGCGTGCTAAACGAGCCACTGTATGTAGGGAGTTGAATGGGTCACCTTCAATGGCCAGCCGAAACCTGCTGAGGAGGGCATTGCTTCCTGCCTGTCATAGCTGGATGGCATGTAGAAGGATGAACTACCAAGGAGGAGTACAGTAGGACACAAAGAGAGTATGTAACTCTTGAGGGTATGAAGCAAGTAGCTGAAGCCCAAGCAGCAGGTGATGCATCATGTACTCACCACGTTTACTGGGAAGACAGCCTTCTATACAGTGAGCGTAAGGTTCCTGTGTCTCGGACAAGGGCCCAGAAGGTCCCCATATGCTACAGAGCCTTCCTATTGAACCTGGCTCATGAGATTCCCCTGGCAGGACCCCTAGGCCAAGAAAAGACCTTTGCAATGAATGTCCCACACTTGTATTGGTCCAGGCTCAAGACTTCCTTAGATATATTCTATAGGACTTGTGTGACCTGCCAGGCTACTGAGAAGATGGGGCAGAGGCTTAAATCCCCCGCTCAACCACTCAACCACTGCCTGTCATTAGTTCACACACTGAGAGGGCGAGTAACAACATTGGTATGTGAATGGATCCCCAGACTGCTTCAGGCGACATGTTCCTCCTGGTTCTGGTGGCTCATGCCACTAGGTTTCCATAGACAATCCCTCTGAGAACCAAGACTTCACCTGCAGTGGCCAAGGCCCTAACTGCAGATTTTTACCTCTTTCGGTTTTCTCAAGGAAGTTGTGTCTGACAGTTAATAAACTTAATGTCTGCATACAGGCAGTCAATGTGGAATGAGTCTGGGGTAACCAATAAGTTCTCTACCCCTTACCATTCACAAGCCAGTGGGCTTGTTGAAAGGATACACCACACTGTGAAGGTCACGATTGAAGGCCTGCCTGAGGCCTTGATGAATAAGTGGGACATCCTCTTACAATGCACGTTGTTTGCATACACAGAGGTACCAAAGAAGGGATTTGGCTTCAGCCCTTTTGAGCTTTAGTTTAGGAACCGTTTTAGAGGACCCCTGAGTTTGGTGATGGAGGCCTTCAGAAACCAAATGGCTAAGTAATGGAAACACGTTTTAAATAACTTAGAAGCTAAAACGAGTGGTCAGAAAGTATAGGAGATGGAGCCTGTGGAGCCCTGGGCCCTTCAGGAACACTAGAATGAGCCCTCTGTTGTGACTAGGAAAAAGGGAGAGACCACCTACTTTGTGGATCTCAAGACCCCAATGTAACCTCACAGGGTGTTGCATGTCAATCGCCTCAAACCCCACTTTTAGAGGAGAGAGCTCACCAATGCTGTTGGTGACATCTGGAGAAGAGGAAAAGGAAAGTGAACCTCTCCCTGACCTCTTAGACTCCAGGTATAAAGATGGGTCCGTGAAGGGAGTAATCCTTCCCCCCACTCCAACTCCTGAACAAGAGAGGGACAAAACCACCTATTGATGAGACAGTACACCTCTCTGTTCTCCCGTATCACTTGGACTACCTACTTGTGTACCCATGATGTGAACACAGGAGAACACCTCCCTATGAAGTAAAAATCTTACAGGTTGTCAGATAAGGTAAGGCCCAGCATTAATACTGATGTGTCAAAAATGCTGGATGTGGGGGTGATAGTACGTTCCAGCAGGCCCTGGTCCAGCCCTGTGGTTATGGTACCAAAAGTTGCCCAGTCTGGTACCACACCTTAACTGATGTTCTTTTTGGGTTACAGAGGGCTAAAGACAGTAACCAAGACTAATGCTCACCCCATCCCCCAGGCTGATGAGCTGATTGACAGGTTAGGAGCTGCCCAGAATATAAGTTATTTTGATCTTACATCAGGGTACTGGCAGATCACCCTAGCAGAGTGAGCCAACCAGAGGTTCAGACTTCTCCATTCCAGAAGGACATGATCAGTTTAGGGTAATGCCCGTTGGCCTCAAGAATGCCCTGCCGAGGAGGAGCTTAGCGCGCATCCAAGATGGTCGCGTGACCACAGAGCTCCCGAGACCCTCGCCGCCTCCCGCGTATATCCTGCCACTAATCCTGCCACAGATGACGGGTTATTGAAGATTGGACCCTGCTGACCTAAATGCTCTTTTCCGAATTTGATTTGGATGCCGGGAACCAGACTTACTCTGTTTGAAAAGTTGACGGCCTACACCGGGGGGGAGCCTGGGTCTTTGGTTTCTGAGGTACCCGGGTGGTAATCGAACAACAACAGACAGTGGAGGTTGTCTTGTGCCCCCAGGGTACTTTCGGTTTCGTTTTTGGACTCTCTGGGCTGAACCCAGTTTCCATCTCGCTTCAGTCTCCCGAGGTCTGCGTTTGGCTTGTACGCTGGCCCGCCATTCTTCGTGTTTTAGACTTTTCTGAGATTGACCTGAAGAGAAGCCATTCATACCAGGTCTCGAAGGGCCCTCAGGGGCACGTCGCACACTATGGCGGGCAAGCCTGGAAGCGATAAGCGGACGACCAAGGTCACGCACCGAGGGGGCGCCATTCAATCGAACATCATGGACCGCTATACCCGTCCTAAAGGTTCCCCCAGCGGTGCGGGCAACACACCGGACGAGACCGGAGATGGTTCTGCGTCGACGGCGGAGCTGACCTTGCGAGAAGTTATGGGCGCCATTGCAGAGATTAAGACCTTCATGGGCCAGCAGTACGAGACGCTGGCCTTGAAGTTGGACACGATGGCGATCGACGTTAACTTGATCAGGACCGACCTGGCAAAGACCAATGAACGGATCAAGTCTTTGGACATCAAGACCGCCAGTCTTACAACCGACGTGTCTGATCTTCAAACTGAGGTCCGTAATCTACGCTCCACTAACGACTTGTTCGCCCGCCGGCTGGAAGACTCCGAAAGCATGCAAGGTGCAATAATGTCCGCATTATCGGGGTTCCAGAGAAGTCCTCTGAGATGACCACAGATCTCCTCGTGGAGGACCTGATACTGAACCATCTGGCCCCCAAAGGCCTCAGTAACTTTTTTGCAGCTGAGCGCGCTCACCGTGTTCTGGGTGGAGCTCATAAGCCAGGCACTCCGCCACGACCCATAATAGCGAGGATTTTTTACTTCAGGGACAGGGATGCCATTCTACAGGCATCGCGAACTGCAGGTCCCACGAAATTCGAGAATGACACTATCAGCTTTTACCCCGACTTTACCCAAGCGGTTCAGAAGCAGAGAATGGAATTTATGGGGGTCAAGCGGAGGATGCCGGACATGGGAGTGAAGTATTCTATGCTTTTTCCTGCCCGACTTTGAGTCGAACACAACAAGCGAACACTTTTCTTTGATCGGCCTGAGGTCATCAGTGACTGGCTAGACACTTTACCAACACGTCGAGATCGCCTGGATCATTCGGAGGGCGCAGAAAGTGGCCTGCAGGAACAGGAGTGAGAGGTGACAACCGGCACACAAAGTGAATGGACTTCGCGGCAGCGGTTTGATGACTTTCTATGTTAATACATATGTTTACTGAGTCCGGCGGTGGCGCGGGGGGGTACGGAACTCTTCCTCCTCCTGGGGTTTCTTTCTTTTTGTAGACTAGTTTCTTGTGAGGGCGACAGGCACACTGCAAGTGGGGGTGGTTCTTTGGACTAGCGCAGGGGTGCAGGGTGGGGGGATATGTTCAGGGAATTTTCTTGGGGGTGGGATGGGGAACTTTGTGCGGTTTTGTTGGGTTTAGAGGCAATGTTTTATGATTTACTTTGATTCTGATGTCCGCTTTGCTGGAAGGGGGAGTCAATTCTTACTGTTGGGATGGGGGGTAGGGAGCTGAGGGTGTCCAGTTGGAATGTCAATGGCCTGAGGGATAGAATTAAACGGGGTGTAGTGTCGCAGTTCCTGAAACGTTTTTCCCCTGATGTGGTGTTGTTACAGGAAACGCACTTCATTGGGAACACATGTCGTGCAATGAATCGCCGAGGGTATCGTCTGGTCGACCACTCCGGATTCACTACTGGGTCGAGAGGGGCGGGGATCCTAGTCAGAAACTCCCTCCCACTTGCGATAGACGATACCACTCTAGATGATAGAGGTAGATATGCTGTCGTCACCGGCAGATGGGAGGGGAAGACAATCTCCATACTCTCTGTCTATGTCCCGCCTGGTCCAGGGAAGACATGGCTTGGCAGTTCGGGCTGGACTGTTCCCATGAGGCACAGGGTCAGACTGTTTTGCATATAGCCATGTCTGACCTGGGGTGGCAGAGTGGGCTAAAGAACGGTGATGGATTAAACCCAGATCTTTTGACTGGGTGTGAGTGTTTGATTGATTCAGATGCTCCGTCCATCACCACCCCCTTTTGTACCGCTTTTGGCCGCCATAAGTGTGGCAGGGTATGCTCAGACGTGAGTCCCTTGCTTACTTTGCCACTGGATTACAGCAAGCCGGACTGAAGACGGCTGGAATGCCAGAAACCGATCCTCGGAAGCTTGTTTCCGGTCCAGGGAAGACATGGCTTGGCAGTTCGGGCTGGACTGTTCCCATGAGGCACAGGGTCAGACTGTTTTGCATATAGCCATGTCTGACCTGGGGTGGCAGAGTTGGCTAAAGAACAGTGATGGATTAAACCCAGATCTTTTGACTGGGTGTGAGTGTTTGATTGATTTAGATGCTCTGTCCATCACCACCCCCTTTTGTACCGCTTTTGGCCGCCATAAGTGTGGCAGGGTATGCTCAGACGTGAGTCCCTTGCTCACTTTGCCACTGGATTCAAGCAAGCCGGGCTGAAGACGGCTGGAATGCCAGAAACCGGTCATTGGAAGCTTGTTTCCGGTCCAGGGAAGACATGGCTTGGCAGTTCGGGCTGGACTGTTCCCATGAGGCACAGGGTCAGACTGTTTTGCATATAGCCATGTCTGACCTGGGGTGGCAGAGTGGGCTAAAGAACGGTGATGGATTAAACCCAGATCTTTTGACTGGGTGTGAGTGTTTGATTGATTCAGATGCTCCGTCCATCACCACCCCCTTTTGTACCGCTTTTGGCCGCCATAAGTGTGGCAGGGTATGCTCAGACGTGAGTCCCTTGCTCACTTTGCCACTGGATTCAAGCAAGCCGGGCTGAAGACGGCTGGAATGCCAGAAACCGGTCCTCGGAAGCTTGTTTCCAGTCCAGGGAAGACATGGCTTGGCAGTTCGGGCTGGACTGTTCCCATGAGGCACAGGGTCAGACTGTTTTGCATATAGCCATGTCTGACCTGGGGTGGCAGAGTGGGCTAAAGAACGGTGATGGATTAAACCCAGACCTTTTGACTAGGCGTGAGTGTTTGATTGATTCAGATGCTCCGTCCATCACCACCCCCTTTTGTATGGCTTACAAACGACGACATTTGCGGACCTGGGGGAGATGGTACTGGGACTCCCAGTGGGTATTTTAATTGTGGGCGGAGACTTTAACTCGGTGGTCTGTGGTAAAGGGGATCGTAGCCCCCCTAGAGACCTCGCGAGATCGCAGTTTTGGTTGAGTAACTTCTTGGAGACACTGGGTCTAGTAGATTGCTGGAGGTTGATGCACCCTGGACAGGCACAGTACACCTTTCATTCTGGAGCACATGGAGCCTTGCCAGACTTTATTACATACTTGTGCCGGCGGCGCAGGCCGTCTCGGTGAGGAAGGTTAGACACTTGGCCAGGGGTATATCCGATCACTCCCCAGTGTGTCTCTCAATTGATGCTCAGTTTGGGGCGGAGGGTAGAGTGGCCCCGATTAATCCCTGGCACTTTCGTAATCCCAAAATCAGGGCGGGTGTGGTCAGGTCCATTGATCAGTACTTTACTGAGAATGTGGGGTCGGTATCCTCCTCCGTTTCATTGTGGGAGGCCTTCAAGACTGTGGTCCGTGGTCAAGCCCTCTC
Source organism: Lissotriton helveticus (assembly GCF_964261635.1). Lineage (NCBI taxonomy): Eukaryota > Metazoa > Chordata > Amphibia > Caudata > Salamandridae > Lissotriton > Lissotriton helveticus. The sequence continues at coordinate 229,837,570 of NC_136057.1, read as the reverse complement.
TCTGATTGCTGATGCTAAGAAAAGGAAGAATGAGGAGGTAGAAAGACTGGAGGCTGAACTCAGTAACTTGGAGAGAGAGTTGGAGTCTGGCGCGACACAAGAGAAACGGCATGCTCTGCACCTTAAACAATCTGATTACCGAGCTCTGGTGACAGACGCTGCCAAGGCTATGAGCCGGGAGCAGCGGGGACGGCTGTATGATGTGGGGGATAAAGCGGGGAAGTTGATTGCCTGGCTGGATAAGAAAGAGAGGGCGAGTCGTGTTGTGCCTGTGGTAGAAAGTGCTGATGGAGTGTGAGTGGTTGACCCAGTGGACATAGTGGAGAGTTTCGCGTGTTATTTTCAGAAGGTGTATGCACCAGTCTCAGACAGACCGGAGGAAGACTCACATATGTTGCTTAGGGATATCGCCCTGCCCTGTCTGTCGGATTCGGACAAAGAGCACATGGAGTCGGAATTTTCCAATGATGAAGTGGCGCTCGCTATCCGCTCCATCCGCTCAGGTAAGGCCATGGGCCCAAATGGTATCCCCATCGAGCTGTACAAGTTACGTCCGGACAAAATGGCGCCTTATCTCCGCGAGATGTTCCTGGATTCGCGTGATGTTGGGTCACTCCCACGAGACCAGCGACTCGCGTCCATTGTTGTGATTCACAAAGAGGGTAAACCCCGGGATTTATGTGCCTCACATCGACCGATATCACTTTTAAATGCCGAACCCAAAATCTTGGCAAAACTGTTGGCTAATCGCCTGATAAAGTTGATCGGCGACTTGATACACCCGGATCAGTCTGGATTTATCCCGCACCGCAACACAGCGCTCAACTTGCGTCGTCTTCATGGTGTCCTAGCGAGGGCGGGGTCCCTACGTGAGCCGGCCATCTTGGTGTCCTTGGATGCCACGATGGCCTTTGACACCATGGAATGGCCGTACTTGTGGGCCGCCCTCGCGAAGTTTGGGTTCGGCTTCGGGTTTATCGGTTGGGTTAGACTTCTGTATGAGGAGCCGCTCGCCCAGGCTGTGGTTAATGGTAGGGTCTCGAGGTCCTTTGTGCTCGGGAGGGGTACACGACAGGGATGCCCGTTATCTCCTTTGCTGTTCGCGCTCGCCCTGGAACCCCTGGCTGCTTGGCTACGGTGGGAACCGTCACTTAAGGGAATCAGGTGAACCCCTGACTTTGAGGACCGCCTATTATTATATGCGGACGATATTTTGCTGTACCTCACCTCCCCACAGAAATCGCTGGGAGTGCTATTTGATGTCCTCAGTTCATTTGGCAAAAACTCCGGCTTGGTGATTAATTGGGCTAAATCTAGAGTCTATGCACTCACTGGTGATGTGCCCCCGCTACCGCGCAAATGCCCGATACAGATAACGCAGATCGGATTTAAATATTTAGGGATATTTATATAATTAGACCCCACGGTACGTTATGAACGCAACCTGCTCCCCCCGCTGCTCCGGCTTAAATCTGATGTAGCGGCCTGGAGTGGCCTGCCGTTGTCCCCGCTTGGAAGGGCTGCCCTTTTTAAGATGATCTCCCTGCCCCGATTCTGGACCGGCGATGGACTGGAATTGGACGATGAACATTGGCAGGCAGCGGTATCCTCCCCGAAAGAGGTCGCGATCCCGGCTCGTCTCCGGCTGGTGCAACTGAAGATCTTACACCGTATCTATGTAACTGGTCCCCGTCTGATTCGTATGGGTCTCTCTGCGGATGGAGTGTGTAGGCGTGGCTGTGGTGCGCTGGGTACCTTCCTACATATTATATGGGAATGCCCGGCTGTGGCTCTGTTCTGGAACCGTGTGCATGTGATTATGGAAGAAGTCACGAGAGTTTCTTTGCTGCCTGAGGCCTGCAGTTGTCTGCTGAATATATGGGAGCCGAATGACTACACTGTTGCACAGACACAATGGGCTACCCTTGGAAACATGGTGGCTAAAAGAGACATAGCACAGCTATGGGGGTCTCAGAGGGCACCTACGGCTTCAGCATGGGAAGAAAATATGGACTGGTGCATGTTCAGGGAAAAAACGGTATATGTAGCACGTGGTGGACCCAAGAAGTGGGGTAGAGTCTGGAACCAATGGAATTCATATCGTGGGGAGATTTGTGCCCCCCCCGTTTGTAGAGGTCCCGGTGATACCACACTCCCCATGACCTGACGTTCCTACATTATACAGATTTTCGTACTACATGTCGGATTACCCAGGGGCCCCCCCCTCCCACTTCTCATCTCATCCTTATTACTGTATATCTGTTTAATATGGCTCTCCCCCATGAGACGGACGTACGCCACATTGCCTCTTGTTTAGTTTGTTATTGTCGTTCTTGTGTTTCTATAAATATTTAAAATAAGTAAGACCTTCATCTTTTCCTACGCCACTATTCTGCTCCTGTCGAAACGTAAAGTTGAATTGCTGCTGGGCCCCCGGGCTGTCGGCTGAAAGCTGTGTAAATTTGCAATGCCAACTGTTTTCTATTGTTTTAGCGACGGCCGGCCCCTGTGGTTGTAGGCTCGCAAATGTAATACTGTAATTGGAATAAAGGTTTTAAAAAAAAAAGAATGCCCTGCCACCTTCCAGAGACTGGTGAACTAAGTCCTTGCTGGTATGGAGACATTCTCAGCTGCTTATCTGGATGACATAGCTGTCTAAAACAGCAGTTGGAAAGACCACCTTTTTCATTCCCAGGAAGTGCTTCAGACTCTGCAACAGGCAGGCCTGACTATCAAGGCCAGTCAGTGCCATATAGGGCAAGTAGAAGTGGTTTACTTGTGACATCTGGTGGGAAGAGGTATGGTACAACCCCTCTAGGCCACAATTGAAACAACCATGGCCTGGGTGCTCTCAAAATCCCAGATTGAGGTCAGAGCATTATTGGGCCTCACTAAGTACTATAGGATGTTTATTACGGGCTATGGCATCATTGTTGCCCCCTTGACAGAGTTGGCGTTCAAGAAGCAGCCAATGAATGTGATTTGGTGTCAGCCCTCAAACTTACTCTTGACTCCTCGATTACTGCACAGGAACAGAGATGCTAGAACCCAAATCCCTCTCAGCAATGCTGGAAGGTCTTTACACAGAACACTCCATCATTACCTTAAGGGACGGGGGAATTGGATAAAATAATAAACAGAGAAGAGACTGGTCCTGAGTTGGTTCCCTCGGTCAGCTACCCTCTTGTGTAGTGCACTTACTTCACTATAGTGGAGTCCTCTGCTCTAATTAGGGGGTTCTGATATTTTCAGTGTTCTATGAGAAGTCTTTTCTGTTCCTCTCTCTCTCTCTATCTCGCCACCTTCTAGTCTCTAAACAGATTGGCAGAGAGGTTCTATGCTCCTTGGCTCCTTGGTATGTTTTCTCATACAGGCTTAACATATATACATATTCATTAGCAGCATTAGCACTGTCCTTTGGTAACCATTGCTTTTTTTTGTATTTCCTTACTGGTATGTCTTTTTTGAATTTTGAATTCACTTACAACGGTAAGTTTTTGTACATGACACAACTATTCAAAAACTGTTATTTGGTTTAACAAGCTCTTATCCTAAGGGGTCTGTAGTTAAGCGGTTTCTCCTCTCCTCACGCAACGACACTCGACCCTTCCTTCTCCCGAGGTCTTCAAATAATAAACCTTCCTGCATTCTTTCTCCCACGACGAATATTGACACCAACCTCCGGTGTCAGTCTCTGTGTGGGATCATCACTTGACGCACTTCCAACGTGTTCGGCAACCCGTGCTTGGATTACGCGCGGGGTTCCGAAACTAAATTACTTCAAAATAAACGTCAGGGCAAGACTGGAATTCCGCTAAGGAAAACGTCTTCTCAGAAACGGCATTTACGAAAATAGTCACTACACGAACTTCTCTCGTCAGGGTTTTTCAGTGAAGTGCGCATTTCTTCCAGCGCTCGCGCTTCACATAGGGTCCCAGGAGTTGGAAGCCTGAGAAAGTAGCGCGCCTACTGATCCCTGGTCATGGAAACAGCGGCGGCCATCTTGAGTCTCCAGGACCGCACTTTCCTTGACCAGGCATCTTGTCCAGTGAGTGTCACAGTCGGGTTGGAGAGAATAGAACCCAGGGTTCGGGTCCTGACAGTACCCCCCAACAAGGCAGGTCCTCCCTTTCTTGGCTTGGTGGGGTATCGTTGATGGAAAGATCTAATCAATCTAGGTGCATTTACATCTTCCTCTTTTTCCCAGGATCGCTCTTCTGGTCCATAACCCTTCCAGTCTATCAAATAGTACAACTTCCCTCTCGATCTTTTGGAATCCAAAATTTCTTTCACTTCATATTCTGTTCCTGTTTCTAAGTGAATTGGCTTTGGGGGTGATTGGTGTCTCAAGGTTGCAGAAGCTTTCTTTAACAATGAAACATGGAAGACTGGATGTATCTTCAACTTAGGTGGCAATTTTAGCCGATAAGTCACCTGGTTGATTTGTTCTTCGATAGGATAAGGGCCAATAAATCGTGGTTGAAACTTTCTGTTTCCTTTTAACCTCAAATTTTTGGTACTCAACCAAACCCGATCTCCATGTATCAAGGATGGTTCCTTGCGTCTTTTCCGATCTGCGTATTTTTTGTACTTGTCTTTGGCTAATTGAAGATTTTCTACAGCTCTTTGCTGAATTTGAAGCAGGTGCGACATAACTTCCTTGACTGCTGGAACTGCTGTTTCCATTTGTCGAATCGTTGCACTTGGGTGCCTGCCATAGTTTAGGAAAAAGGGGGAGTACCCTGTCGAACTGTTCCTTGCATTATTATGGGCGAACTCCGCTGTCCACAAATAATCTGACCAATTACCTTCCTCTTTCAAAAGAAACAATCGCAAATATTGTTCCAGTTCTTGATTCACCCTTTCTGTCTGCCCATCTGTTTCTGGGTGATAACTAGTGGAAAACCTGACCTCTGTTCCCAAGCCTTCCATAAAAGCCCTCCAAAAATGGGACACGAATTGGGAACCCCTATCTGAGATGACAATCTTAGGAATACCATGTAGTTTAACAATCTGGGAGCTAAAGTGGGCTGCTAACTGTTTGGCTGAAGGAACCCCTTTTAAGGCTGTAAAGTGGGCCATTTTTGCAAAGGCGTCCACCACCACCAGGATGGTGTCGTACCCTTGGCTAATAGGTAGGTCCGTGATAAGATCTAATGTAACTGTGTGCCATGGATGGGGAGGTGTGGGTAGAGGTTGTAATAACCCCTTTGGAGCCTGCCGTTCCGACTTCCCCTGCGCGCAAATCTCACAGGACTTAACATACTTCTATATATCTGTTGTCATCCTTGGCCACCAGTAATGTCTTTTAATTATCTCCTCAGTCTTGGCTTCTCCCTTGTGACCAGCTAGTTTGTCATCATGGCATTCACGCATCACTTGTTGCTGCAACTCTGTGATCGGAAGATACAAGGCATCTTGATGATAAGGCATTTGTCGAATGATTGTTCTGCTAGCATCCTGCTCCGCCCAATTTTCATAGCCTCCGGACTCATAACGTCCGCAACCGATTCTTGTAGTTCTATGGAGGTGATGGCTCCTATGATTTTATCACTGGGGATAATTGATTGACTGTCTGTAACGGTCTTCTGCGACTCCGTACCAATCCTGGACAAGGCATCCGCCTTTGCATTTTGAGCTCCCGGACGGAACGTGATCACGAAATCATAGTCAGCAAAATACAAAGACCATCTCAGCTGTCATGGTGTAAGCGTTCTGGCCGTTTTCAGAAATTTTAAATTGCGATGATCTGTAAACACTGTTACTTGGTGCCGAGCTCCCATCAAGTAGTGTCACCACTCCTTAAAATCATCTTTAGGGGCCAACAACTCCTTCTCCGTGATAGTATAATTTATCTCTGCTTGAGTCAGCTTTCTGGATCTATAGGCAACTGGGTGCAGTTGGCCTGTGGTCTTGTGTCGCTGCAATAACACTCTTCCTACTGCTAGGTCCGATGCATCTGTCTCTACATAAAAAGGTTCTGACGGGTCAGCATGCAACAGGACTGGCGCCGTGTTGAAGTCCTCTTTTAAAGATTGAAAGGCTTGCTCCGAGTCCTTAGACCACTCAAACTTGGTTCCTTTTCTCAGCAGTTTTGTGAGAGGAAGAATCTTCCTGGAGAACTCACTGATAAATCTCCGGTAGAAGTTAGCGAATCTGATGAAGCTTTGGACTTCTTTTACACTTCTCGGAGATTCCCAGTTCTTCACCGCCGCCACCTTTTGTTGATCCATCAGAATTCCGGAAGGCGAGAGCAGGAACCCCAAGAACTCCACCTGTGATACATCAAATGCGCATTTTTCAAGTTTCACAAACAATTTATTTTCCTGTAGTTTCCTTAACACTCCTTTCACTTGTTCATGATGTTTCTCCACGTCAAAGGAATAAATTAGGATATCATCAATGTACACTATCGCACACTGATCTACAAATTCCTTCAAGACGTCATTGATGAAGTGCTGAAAGGCTGCAGGAGCATTACATAGTCCATAGGGCATCACTTGATATTCAAAAAGCCCAAATCTAGTCCAAAATGCCGTCTTTCACTCATCTCCTTCGCGCATTCGGACTAAATGATAGGCTCCCCTCAAATCAAGTTTTGTGTAGATTTGTCCAGAAGCACCGAGATCAATGGCAACGGGTACCGGTTCTTCTTGGTTATCTTGTTGATGGCTCCGTAGTCAATGCACGTCCGCAAATCTCCTTCCTTCTTCGGCACGAAAAATAAGGGAGATGAAACGGGAGACTGGGACGGCCTGATGAACCCATTGGCTAGATATTTGTCCAGGTACTCCTTTAAGTGTTGGTGCTCTTTCTCAGTCAAGGCATAGACACGACTGCATGGCAGGTTTAATCCCGGCTCCAGTTCTATCTTGCAGTCATAAACTCGATGTGGGGGTAACAGTTCTGCTTCCACTTCATTAAAAACGTCTGCAAACTCTTTGTATTCTTCAGGAACCTCCTGGGCTTTAATCACACACATTGTATGCCCTATGGAACACAAGGACAAGGCTAGGTTGTTCCTTTCTCGTTCGGTTTTTGAATCAAAGCAATTCTCTTGACAATAACTCGAATCCATTACTACGGTCCTGGAGCTCCAATTTATGGTTGGATTGTGCTCAGTAAGCCACGGGAGACCCAGAATTAGTTGGAACTGGGGAGCATCTATTAAATTAAACTGGATTCTTTCTTGATGACCGTCATTGGCTGTCAATTGGATTATTTCCGTGTGACCCACAGAAGACGCCAATTACTTGAAATATGAAACGCTGTAAACGATATGTATAACTGTCATGTATTTATGATTGACTTGTATATATACATGGAAATTGTTATGATGAATACAATAACAATTACTTGAATTGCTGATAATTAATTTTGCAGAAATTGTTGAATAAATGTGAGAAATATATCAACAAACGAACTATTATGTGGTGAAACATTTTGAAAATTATTTAAAGTGCGTAGCACTAAGTGAACAGTGCATGATCAGGTGGGTCACAACTCACCATAACCTAATACTTTAGCACCCAGGATTGACTTCCCTGTGTGATCATAGCACCATTTGAACAACTTGTACTATTGTAATATTTTACATAACACGGAGTGCTCCCCACAACCCCAATTACTATTAGTTTACAAACAGTCATTAGTGAGGAGGCACCCATCACCTAACAAAGATGCAGTTTGAGACAATCAGTGGAATGACGGACAACAGGGCTAACACGATGGCCTATACCAATGATCAGGCGGATCAAATCTATTCTTTAATTAAGGAAGTGAGAAATATGGATGCTCATGGGGGCTCCATAAGCCAGCAACTAAAACAATTGGAGTACATCACTCGACGCCAACTTAACCAAAGGATGCATGCCTCTACGCTGATACAATATCACCGGGCAAAAAGGATACCCAGAGGGTTACGTCTATCTATTAAACCTATGCTTTTCCGATTTAATCTTAATTCGAAATTTATGGACAAATGGTTTAGCATACTAAATAAATGCTCACTAGATCTCATCTTATTAATAATAGAGGAACTCGCCAAAACCATCAGGGAGTTGGAAGAAGAGATTTATACACTAAAATCAGAACTTGAGGCCAGAATGGAGGCAGACACCTGGAAAATCAGCTTGGAAAACATCAACATTAAATTGGACAAATATGAAAAAGAACTACAGGAGGGCAAATTGCGGAAATACAAACGTGACACTATAGACTATAAATTAAATGAAGTATATACGTGGGCAGTATGAACAACGAAGAGCTGGCTCTAATCAGTTAGGCTGAGCACTTATACATACTAGACCAAAAAGACATGCCTGAACTGATATGTAGATTAAACAATAAATTTTACTCTATAAGGTAGAAAAACTCATTTCAACATGAGATGTTGCTAACAAATAGCGATTTATTCATTCAATTTTAGAGTAATTTTTTACAAGAATTTTTCGTTTTGTATACAATACTACACCATTATTTCATACAAAACTAATTCGACTAGTCATCCATATCACAATCATTCAAAGTCAGACATCCATATGTACACAAAGCTAAAGAATAAAGGATTACCAGGGGGGGAAAAAGAACTTAGTGGTGGGAAGAAAAGAACAAAGGTTGCTCAAACGATAAACATCTGTGATATACCATATATATATATATACACTAGGGGATTAATCACAACCAGCTTAAATGATGGAACACATTGTATATACACAAATTAAAGCATTCAAGTTGTCACTTTTTAAGTTTTGAATTTAAAGAGAGCAACACTTTGTACAGAGGCCTACGCGTTTCGAGTCCCTAACAATGGGGGGACTCTCATCAGGGCCAAAGGAAATATCTGAAAAGAAAAGAAATATCTCCATGTAAGAAATTTCACTCAAGACCTTTTTAAGAAACTTTAGGAGTAAAACCCATTTCCTCGGACAGCTTACCCTACTGGTCTGCAAGGCCACTTGGGGGGTGTAGAATTATGTCTAATCTGGAGGCGCGGCCGGTAGCGCTCTACCTTAGGAGTGGCGTGGTCACACTGAAAGGTAAGGGGCGGACATTAGCCTCCAGTGTTTTCACTATACAGAAACACAGTAAAGAAGGGTTTTTAAGAGAGCCAGCTTTTACCTCGCTCGGTCTGAGCGGACCCACAGAATCAGAGGCAAGGTTGTTCTCCACTGTTAAGTTGGAAAAGTAGGAACAGACGAGGTCCGGAAAGGTGGCCTAGGGAAAACGAATGGTCGGTCAGGGACGGTGTGTAAGCGTGTAACAGACAGAGTGGCATACTGGCGCCCAAAATTCAAAATCACAGGGTCCGCTAATCGGGCATTTTAAAACCAATTTCCAAATTGGAAGGTAAAAATCACCTGTACGTAGGCAGCACAGAGGCTCAGTTGATGGGCGTCCCAACCGTTTTTTGATGAATTACTTGATTCATATGATTGACTCCTGCAAGGGAGTCCAGGGCATTAGTAGCGAAAATACCGAAAGAAGGAATAAATGAAGTAGGCGTTTGGGGCAAGGCTTCACCCACCTGATGACAAAAGTTTCCTCGTCTCGTTCGAGCTGGCGTCTCCGAAGCGCTGATCCTTCGCGCATGCGCCGTGAATCAGGGGTCAGATGTAGACAGCCTGCTAAAATAGCGGCGTCCGCGGGGGAAGCTGATCTCTAGCGCGTGCGCACTAGACTATGTCAAAACTAATGGTAATGAAAAAGACCGGCCAGGGCACAAAGAAATATGCTGCCCTTGAAAAGCTATTCGCTAACAAAGGCGCACTGCGTTTTTTGAAAAGGTTACTGGTTAGATACCAGGTTCTGAGGTAATAACCTGGTTTCAGCAAAAATTAATTAAAATTAGAGACAGACCTCGTGAAATCTCCCAACCTTGTACAATACAGAATGGTTCAGGGCAACGAAGCTAGGATTATTCAGAGTTTATAAATCTCTGAGAGTTCATTCAGGCCAGTAGCAGCAGTGTTAAACTTTACAATAAGGAGTGCTTCCCTTTTGGAGAGCCTGGCATCCCAGTCACCTCCCCTGGGGTCACGCTCCACCTTGGAAATGATGGTCCATTGGTGATCCTTAATCTGGTGGGACATTCTATTCCAATGGTTTACCAATGGTGCTGTCTCCACCCGATTTCTGAGTCTGGTTTTGTGTTGGGAAATTCTTTGTCGGACCTCCTGATTCGTTTTGCCAATGTACAGGAGCCCACACGGGCACAAGATTCCGTACACAACATATTTAGATTTGCAATTGCTGTGTGTCTCATGTTTCCACGAAACCCCTCTGTGTTGAAACAGAGAGCCCTCTATTGTTGACTCGCAGCAGACACAGGTGCCACATTTGTGGTGCCCTGTGATGGGGTTTAGCCCCATCATTTGTCTGATGGTGGGAGGTGCTTGTTTAGGAGTGGCGGCTCTTACTACGAAATTGGCGATGCTCTTATCTTTTTTGAACGCAAACAGAGGTGGTTCATTTAGGCATTCTTCTAGGTTTTTTACGAGGTGCCAATTTTGATTTATCACTTTTTTTAGCTGATTGGCGTTGGGACAAAATGTAGTGACGCACACTTGACGTTTTAGTTGTGGTTTATTGCGTCGTTCCAGGAGGGTTTCCCTTGGGGTCCAACGTGCCCTTTTCATACAGTTGGATACCAGTTTTTTAGGATATCCACGATCGCATAACTTGGTCACTAGGTTATTAGCATGATACTTGTAATCATTATTTATAGAACAATTTCTTCGAATGCGAAGAAATTGACCCAGCGGTAAATTCTCTCGCAGACTCCTTGGGTGATTGCTTGAGAATAAAAGAGCTTTGTTCCTGTCCGTTGGCTTAACAAAAAGGGACGTTGATAATTTACCCTCATTTGGAAAGACTTCCACATCCAAAAAGGATATTTTTTCTCTTGATGATGATATGCTGAACTTAATGTCCAATGTACGTGCGTTCAACCAGTTGTAAAAACATTCCAGTTCGTCCTCATTGCCCTTCCACACCATAAAAAGATCATCTATGAAGCGTAGCCACTCTCCAATGTGATCTTTAAAGGGGTTATTGTCATAAACAAAAGTGTCCTCGTAAAGTGCCATAAAAAGAACAGCCAATTCTGGGGCGAAGGGACACCCCATCGCTACTCCTTTTGTCTGAAAATAAAAGTCTTTCCCAAAACAAAAATAATTCTTTTTTAAGGCAAAAGATGCCAGATCAATCAGAAATTTGGTTGGTACCTGTACTGGTCGTGTTCTTAACTCCAGGAAATGTGTAAGTACTGCTATAGCTTCATCCTGCAGAATCTGAGTGTAAAGGGCATTGACATCCAGGGTAACCAAGATATCACTGCCTTTACAAAACTCTATGGTATCGAGTTTATTGATGAAGTCCGTAGTGTCCTGTAGGTATGATTTCACTAGGCTCATGAATTCCTTCAGGAACAGGTCGACATATTTAGCAACGGGCTCGAGTAGTGAATCACAGCCCGCTACAATCGGTCTCCCGGGGGGTTTATTGGCGTCTTTGTGTACCTTTGGCAAGATATAAAATAAAGGTATCTTAGGATGTTTTTTCTGTAAAAATTCCAGTTCTTTGGGGCCCACAAAACCTTGGTCATAGCCTTCCCTGATAATCGAGAAAAGTTGATTCTGTAATTCAGATGTTGGGTCTTTCCCAATTTTCTTGTAGCATTCCTGATCGTTTAGTTGCCTTAGGACTTCATCGTTGTACTCGGTAGTGTCCCACACCACTATAGCACCGCCCTTATCGGCTTGCTTTATGGTAATGGTGGGGTCATTCCGTAAATCCATAAGTGCTTTCGTCTGTTCTTTTGTGGTGTTAAATTTGACATATGTTTTCTGCGATTCCATTGCAGAAAGTGCAGAAAGTACAGTTTTTTCAAAAACTACTATCTCCTTTGGTATTTTATGCCCCGGCGGGCAAAAAGCAGATTTATTCCGGAGCCCTGTGACTTCAGGAATCGCAACAGTGGGATTATCTGCAAAGAAAGTTACAAGTCTTAATTTGCGGCAGAACTCAATGAACTCAGTTTTCATTCTGGTGAAGTCAGTACGCTTCGATGGTACAAACGAGAGTCCCTTAGAAAGGACACTCTCCTCTGCTACAGTGAGTACTTTAGGTGAGAGGTTGAAAATGGGTGACACTACTGATTTTGATAGTGTTGACGCCGGGTTTTCATTTCCCATCTTACTTTCGCCCTCGGGCGTGTTTGACCTCTCCCTAAAAAAGAATTCTGAGCATTGGTCTGTTGTTGCTGGTTCTGGTTCCATTGGCGGTTCCTATTTGATCCACTATTACTAGTGTTACCACTATTATCACTTTCACCACCTGACGAGGAAGTGTCTGAAAAGGTGATGAACTGATTCCGTGATCTACCGCGATTCCCTCATAGGAAACGCCTTGAATCTGGTTTGGTGTAAAAATCAGTTTGTAAAAAGGGGTACACGTTATCGAGGGAAAAGTTCTTTTTGTCCTTCTCGAATTGATTGGTTTTTTGAGTCACACTGTAATCTTTGAATTCTTGTATTTCTTTTGCAACTTTATCTATTAAGGCCTTTGCATCAACTATCGCAGGATTGCTAAGTATCTCAGACTCAAGTTGGGCTATTTGTTCAAGTTCTTGTCTAGAAATTCTAACAGCTGTTTCTACAGTGAGGACCATAAGATCTCTACTGCATTTGGTCTCTATTTGACTGAAACCTTTTTTGAATACAGGATCTTCAGTAAAGATAACCGGAATATTTTTAATTTGAAGGCCACCCGGGATCGTGCCTTCCCGTAAATGTTGGAGAAGGAAATGACCGTGTAGGTCAGTTCTAATTTGTTTTTTTCTCAGCCTCAGTAATTTGTCTGTCTCATTTTGTGAGGTAGCCGAGACACTGAGGGACACTGAGGAGAAAACTGGTGGATTACTCAAAAGATCTTTTATGTGGTCTTCAGAAAAGGCCAAAGTGTCCTTTTCTGCCATGAAGAGCTGGAACTAACACAGAGATAATCAAATTACAATAGAAAAAGTGGAACAATGTGTGCGTTTTGTATTCGGACTATAGTAACAAAGTGTGCCTATTGTCCGTAGATAGACAAGAACAGACGAAAGCACTTATGGATTTACGGAATGACCCCACCATTACCATAAAGCAAGCCGATAAGGGCGGTGCTATAGTGGTGTGGGACACTACCAAGTACAACGATGAAGTCCTAAGGCAACTAAACGATCAGGAATGCTACAAGAAAATTGGGAAAGACCCAACATCTGAATTACAGAATCAACTTTTCTCGATTATCAGGGAAGGCTATGACCAAGGTTTTGTGGGCCCCAAAGAACTGGAATTTTTACAGAAAAAATATCCTAAGATACCTTTATTTTATATCTTGCCAAAGGTACACAAAGACGCCAATAAACCCCCCGGGAGACCGATTGTAGCGGGCTGTGATTCACTACTCGAGCCCGTTGCAAAATATGTCGACGTGTTCCTGAAGGAATTCATGAGCCTAGTGAAATCATACCTACAGGACACTACGGACTTCATCAATAAACTCGATACCATAGAGTTTTGTAAAGGCAGTGATATCTTGGTTACCCTGGATGTCAATGCCCTTTACACTCAGATTCCGCAGGATGAAGCTATAGCAGTACTTACACATTTCCTGGAGTTAAGAACACGACCAGTACAGGTACCAACCAACTTTCTGATTGATCTGGCATCTTTTGCCTTAAAAAAGAATTATTTTTGTTTTGGGAAAGACTTTTATTTTCAGACAAAAGGAGTAGCGATGGGGTGTCCCTTCGCCCCAGAATTGGCTGTTCTTTTTATGGCACTTTACGAGGACACTTTTGTTTATGACAATAACCCCTTTAAAGATCACATTGGAGCGTGGCTACGCTTCATAGATGATGTTTTTATGGTGTGGAAGGGCAATGAGGACGAACTGGAATGTTTTTACAACTGGTTGAACGCACGTACATTGGACATTAAGTTCAGCATATCATCATCAAGAGAAAAAATATCCTTTTTGGATGTGGAAGTCTTTCCAAATGAGGGTAAATTATCAACGTCCCTTTTTGTTAAGCCAACGGACAGGAACAAAGCTCTTTTATTCTCAAGCAATCACCCAAGGAGTCTGCGAGAGAATTTACCGCTGGGTCAATTTCTTCGCATTCGAAGAAATTGTTCTATAAATAATGATTACAAGTATCATGCTAATAACCTAGTGACCAAGTTATGCGATCGTGGATATTCTAAAAAACTGGTATCCAACTGTATGAAAAGGGCACGTTGGACCCCAAGGGAAACCCTCCTGGAACGACGCAATAAACCACAACTAAAACGTCAAGTGTGCGTCACTACATTTTGTCCCAACGCCAATCAGCTAAAAAAAGTGATAAATCAAAATTGGCACCTCGTAAAAAACCTAGAAGAATGCCTAAATGAACCACCTCTGTTTGCGATCAAAAAAGATAAGAGCATCGCCAATTTCGTAGTAAGAGCCGCCACTCCTAAACAAGCACCTCCCACCATCAGACAAATGATGGGGCTAAACCCCATCACAGGGCACCACAAATGTGGCACCTGTGTCTGCTGCGAGTCAACAATAGAGGGCTCTCTGTTTCAACACAGAGGGGTTTTGTGGAAACATGAGACACACAGCAATTGCAAATCTAAATATGTTGTGTACGGAATCTTGTGCCCGTGTGGGCTCCTGTACATTGGCAAAACGAATCAGGAGGTCCGACAAAGAATTTCCCAACACAAATCCAGACTCAGAAATCGGGTGGAGACAGCACCATTGGTAAACCATTGGAATAGAATGTCCCACCAGATTAAGGATCTCCAATGGACCATCATTTCCAAGGTGGAGCGTGACCCCAGGGGAGGTGACTGGGATGCCAGGCTCTCCAAAAGGGAAGCACTCCTTATTGTAAAGTTTAACACTGCTGCTACTGGCCTGAATGAACTCTCAGAGATTTATAAACTCTGAATAATCCTAGCTTCGTTGCCCTGAACCATTCTGTATTGTACAAAGTTGGGAGATTTCACGAGGTCTGTCTCTAATTTTAATTAATTTTTGCTGAAACCAGGTTCTTACCTCAGAACCTGGTATCTAACCAGTAACCTTTTCAAAAAACGCAGTGCGCCTTTGTTAGCGAATAGCTTTTCAAGGGCAGCATATTTCTTTGTGCCCTGGCCGGTCTTTTTCATTACCATTAGTTTTGACATAGTCTAGTGCGCACGCGCTAGAGATCAGCTTCCCCCGCGGACGCCGCTATTTTAGCAGGCTGTCTACATCGGACCCCTGATTCACGGCGCATGCGCCAAGGATCAGCGCTTCGGAGACGCCAGCTCGAACGAGACGAGGAAACTTTTGTCATCAGGTGGGTGAAGCCTTGCCCCAAACGCCTACTTCATTTATTCCTTCTTTCGGTATTTTCGCTACTAATGCCCTGGACTCCCTTGCAGGAGTCAATCATACGAATCAAGTAATTCATCAAAAAACGGTTGGGACGCCCATCAACTGAGCCTCGGTGCTGCCTACGTACAGGTGATTTTTACCTTCCAATTTGGAAATTGGTTTTAAAATGCCCGATTAGCGGACCCTGTGATTTTGAATTTTGGGCGCCAGTATGCCACTCTGTCTGTTACACGCTTACACACCGTCCCTGACCGACCATTCGTTTTCCCTAGGCCACCATTCCGGACCTCGTCTGTTCCTACTTTTCCAACTTAACAGTGGAGAACAACCTTGCCTCTGATTCTGTGGGTCCGCTCAGACCGAGCGAGGTAAGAGCTGGCTCTCTTAAAAACCCTTCTTTACTGTGTTTCTGTATAGTGAAAACACTGGAGGCTAATGTCCGCCCCTTACCTTTCAGTGTGACCACGCCACTCCTAAGGTAGAGCGCTACCGGCAGCGCCTCCAGATTAGACATAATTCTACACCCCCAAGTGGCCTTGCAGACCAGTAGGGTAAGCTGTCCGAGGAAATGGGTTTTACTCCTAAAGTTTCTTAAAAAGGTCTTGAGTGAAATTTCTTACATGGAGATATTTCTTTTCTTTTCAGATATTTCCTTTGGCCCTGATGAGAGTCCCCCCATTGTTAGGGACTC
Organism: Lissotriton helveticus; assembly: GCF_964261635.1. Taxonomy (NCBI): domain Eukaryota; kingdom Metazoa; phylum Chordata; class Amphibia; order Caudata; family Salamandridae; genus Lissotriton; species Lissotriton helveticus. The sequence goes on along the minus strand of NC_136057.1, from coordinate 229,821,459 downwards.
GAAACGCGTAGGCCTCTGTACAAAGTGTTGCTCTCTTTAAATTCAAAACTTAAAAAGTGACAACTTGAATGCTTTAATTTGTGTATATACAATGTGTTCCATCATTTAAGCTGGTTGTGATTAATCCCCTAGTGTATATATATATATATATGGTATATCACAGATGTTTATCGTTTGAGCAACCTTTGTTCTTTTCTTCCCACCACTAAGTTCTTTTTCCCCCCCGGTAATCCTTTATTCTTTAGCTTTGTGTACATATGGATGTCTGACTTTGAATGATTGTGATATGGATGACTAGTCGAATGAGTTTTGTATGAAATAATGGTGTAGTATTGTATATAAAACGAAAAATTCTTGTAAAAAATTACTCTAAAATTGAATGAATAAATCGCTATTTGTTAGCAACATCTCAGGTTGAAATGAGTTTTTCTACCTTATAGAGTAAAATTTATTGTTTAATCTACATATCAGTTCAGGCATGTCTTTTTGGTCTAGTATGTATAAGTGCTCAGCCTAACTGATTAGAGCCAGCTCTTCGTTGTTCATACAGTTTGTAGCGGGATACCTCTCGCGAAGTTTTTTTGTTTGTCACATTCCTTGTGAGCGAAGTGAATTGATTTCTTGTCTATCTACGGACAATAGGCACACTTTGTTACTATAGTCCGAATACAAAACGCACACATTGTTCCACTTTTTCTATTGTAATTTGGTTATCTCTGTGTTAGTTCCAGCTCTTCATGGCAGAAAAGGACACTTTGGCCTTTTCTGAAGACCACATAAAAGATCTTTTGAGTAATCCACCAGTTTTCTCCTCAGTGTCCCTCAGTGTCTCGGCTACCTCACAAAATGAGACAGACAAATTACTGAGGCTGAGAAAAAAACAAATTAGAACTGACCTACACGGTCATTTCCTTCTCCAACATTTACGGGAAGGCACGATCCCGGGTGGCCTTCAAATTAAAAATATTCCGGTTATCTTTACTGAAGATCCTGTATTCAAAAAAGGTTTCAGTCAAATAGAGACCAAATGCAGTAGAGATCTTATGGTCCTCACTGTAGAAACAGCTGTTAGAATTTCTAGACAAGAACTTGAACAAATAGCCCAACTTGAGTCTGAGATACTTAGCAATCCTGCGATAGTTGATGCAAAGGCCCTAATAGATAAAGTTGCAAAAGAAATACAAGAATTCAAAGATTACAGTGTGACTCAAAAAACCAATCAATTCGAGAAGGACAAAAAGAACTTTTCCCTCGATAACGTGTACCCCTTTTTACAAACTGATTTTTACACCAAACCAGATTCAAGGCGTTTCCTATCAGGGAATCGCGGTAGATCACGGAATCAGTTCATCACCTTTTCAGACACTTCCTCGTCAGGTGGTGAAAGTGATAATAGTGGGAACACTAGTAATAGTGGATCAAATAGGAACCGCCAATGGAACCAGAACCAGCAACAACAGACCAATGCTCAGAATTCTTTTTTAGGGAGAGGTCAAACACGCCCGAGGGCGAAAGTAAGATGGGAAATGAAAACCCGGCGTCAACACTATCAAAATCAGTAGTGTCACCCATTTTCAACCTCTCACCTAAAGTACTCACTGTAGCAGAGGAGAGTGTCCTTTCTAAGGGACTCTCGTTTGTACCATCGAAGCGTACTGACTTCACCAGAATGAAAACTGCGTTCATTGAGTTCTGCCGCAAATTAAGACTTGTAACTTTCTTTGCAGATAATCCCACTGTTTCGATTCCTGAAGTCACAGGGCTCCGGAATAAATCTGCTTTTTCCCCGCCGGGGCATAAAATACCAAAGGAGATAGTAGTTTTTGAAAAAACTGTACTTTCTGCAATTTCTGCAATGGAATCGCAGAAAACATATGTCAAATTTAACACCACAAAAGAACAGACGAAAGCACTTATGGATTTACGGAATGACCCCACCATTACCATAAAGCAAGCCGATAAGGGCGGTGCTATAGTGGTGTGGGACACTACCGAGTACAACGATGAAGTCCTAAGGCAACTAAACGATCAGGAATGCTACAAGAAAATTGGGAAAGACCCAACATCTGAATTACAGAATCAACTTTTCTCGATTATCAGGGAAGGCTATGACCAAGGTTTTGTGGGCCCCAAAGAACTGGAATTTTTACAGAAAAAACATCCTAAGATACCTTTATTTTATATCTTGCCAAAGGTACACAAAGACGCCAATAAACCCCCCGGGAGACCGATTGTAGCGGGCTGTGATTCACTACTCGAGCCCGTTGCTAAATATGTCGACGTGTTCCTGAAGGAATTCATGAGCCTAGTGAAATCATACCTACAGGACACTACGGACTTCATCAATAAACTCGATACCATAGAGTTTTGTAAAGGCAGTGATATCTTGGTTACCCTGGATGTCAATGCCCTTTACACTCAGATTCCGCAGGATGAAGCTATAGCAGTACTTACACATTTCCTGGAGTTAAGAACACGACCAGTACAGGTACCAACCAAATTTCTGATTGATCTGGCATCTTTTGCCTTAAAAAAGAATTATTTTTGTTTTGGGAAAGACTTTTATTTTCAGACAAAAGGAGTAGCGATGGGGTGTCCCTTCGCCCCAGAATTGGCTGTTCTTTTTATGGCACTTTACGAGGACACTTTTGTTTATGACAATAACCCCTTTAAAGATCACATTGGAGCGTGGCTACGCTTCATAGATGATGTTTTTATGGTGTGGAAGGGCAATGAGGACGAACTGGAATGTTTTTACAACTGGTTGAACGCACGTACATTGGACATTAAGTTCAGCATATCATCATCAAGAGAAAAAATATCCTTTTTGGATGTGGAAGTCTTTCCAAATGAGGGTAAATTATCAACGTCCCTTTTTGTTTAGCCAACGGACAGGAACAAAGCTCTTTTATTCTCAAGCAATCACCCAAGGAGTCTGCGAGAGAATTTACCGCTGGGTCAATTTCTTCGCATTCGAAGAAATTGTTCTATAAATAATGATTACAAGTATCATGCTAATAACCTAGTGACCAAGTTATGCGATCGTGGATATCCTAAAAAACTGGTATCCAACTGTATGAAAAGGGCACGTTGGACCCCAAGGGAAACCCTCCTGGAACGACGCAATAAACCACAACTAAAACGTCAAGTGTGCGTCACTACATTTTGTCCCAACGCCAATCAGCTAAAAAAAGTGATAAATCAAAATTAGCACCTCGTAAAAAACCTAGAAGAATGCCTAAATGAACCACCTCTTTTTGCGTTCAAAAAAGATAAGAGCATCGCCAATTTCGTAGTAAGAGCCGCCACTCCTAAACAAGCACCTCCCACCATCAGACAAATGATGGGGCTAAACCCCATCACAGGGCACCACAAATGTGGCACCTGTGTCTGCTGCGAGTCAACAATAGAGGGCTCTCTGTTTCAACACAGAGGGGTTTCGTGGAAACATGAGACACACAGCAATTGCAAATCTAAATATGTTGTGTACGGAATCTTGTGCCCGTGTGGGCTCCTGTACATTGGCAAAACGAATCAGGAGGTCCGACAAAGAATTTCCCAACACAAATCCAGACTCAGAAATCGGGTGGAGACAGCACCATTGGTAAACCATTGGAATAGAATGTCCCACCAGATTAAGGATCTCCAATGGACCATCATTTCCAAGGTGGAGCGTGACCCCAGGGGAGGTGACTGGGATGCCAGGCTCTCCAAAAGGGAAGCACTCCTTATTGTAAAGTTTAACACTGCTGCTACTGGCCTGAATGAACTCTCAGAGATTTATAAACTCTGAATAATCCTAGCTTCGTTGCCCTGAACCATTCTGTATTGTACAAGGTTGGGAGATTTCACGAGGTCTGTCTCTAATTTTAATTAATTTTTGCTGAAACCAGGTTCTTACCTCAGAACCTGGTATCTAACCAGTAACCTTTTCAAAAAACGCAGTGCGCCTTTGTTAGCGAATAGCTTTTTAAGGGCAGCATATTTCTTTGTGCCCTGGCCGGTCTTTTTCATTACCATTAGTTTTGACATAGTCTAGTGCGCACGCGCTAGAGATCAGCTTCCCCCGCGGACGCCGCTATTTTAGCAGGCTGTCTACATCGGACCCCTGATTCACGGCGCATGCGCGAAGGATCAGCGCTTCGGAGACGCCAGCTCGAACGAGACGAGGAAACTTTTGTCATCAGGTGGGTGAAGCCTTGCCCCAAACGCCTACTTCATTTATTCCTTCTTTCGGTATTTTCGCTACTAATGCCCTGGACTCCCTTGCAGGAGTCAATCATACGAATCAAGTAATTCATCAAAAAACGGTTGGGACGCCCATCAACTGAGCCTCGGTGCTGCCTACGTACAGGTGATTTTTACCTTCCAATTTGGAAATTGGTTTTAAAATGCCCGATTAGCGGACCCTGTGATTTTGAATTTTGGGCGCCAGTATGCCACTCTGTCTGTTACACGCTTACACACCGTCCCTGACCGACCATTCGTTTTCCCTAGGCCACCTTTCCGGACCTCGTCTGTTCCTACTTTTCCAACTTAACAGTGGAGAACAACCTTGCCTCTGATTCTGTGGGTCCGCTAAGACCGAGCGAGGTAAGAGCTGGCTCTCTTAAAAACCCTTCCTTACTGTGTTTCTGTATAGTGAAAACACTGGAGGCTAATGTCCGCCCCTTACCTTTCAGTGTGACCACGCCACTCCTAAGGTAGAGCGCTACCGGCCGCGCCTCCAGATTAGACATAATTCTACACCCCCCAAGTGGCCTTGCAGACCAGTAGGGTAAGCTGTCCGAGGAAATGGGTTTTACTCCTAAAGTTTCTTAAAAAGGTCTTGAGTGAAATTTCTTACATGGAGATATTTCTTTTCTTTTCAGATATTTCCTTTGGCCCTGATGAGAGTCCCCCCATTGTTAGGGACTCGAAACGCATAGGCCTCTGTACAAAGTGTTGCTCTCTTTAAATTCAAAACTTAAAAAGTGACAACTTGAATGCTTTAATTTGTGTATATACAATGTGTTCCATCATTTAAGCTGGTTGTGATTAATCCCCTAGTGTATATATATATATATATGGTATATCACAGATGTTTATCGTTTGAGCAACCTTTGTTCTTTTCTTCCCACCACTAAGTTCTTTTCCCCCCCCTGGTAATCCTTTATTCTTTAGCTTTGTGTACATATGGATGTCTGACTTTGAATGATTGTGATATGGATGACTAGTCGAATGAGTTTTGTATGAAATAATGTTGTAGTATTGTATATAAAACGAAAAATTCTTGTAAAAAATTACTCTAAAATTGAATGAATAAATCGCTATTTGTTAGCAACATCTCAGGTTGAAATGAGTTTTTCTACCTTATAGAGTAAAATTTATTGTTTAATCTACATATCAGTTCAGGCATGTCTTTTTGGTCTAGTGTATATACGTGGGCAGACATCTATGCCAGACGGCAATTTATCCCCAAAAAAACATCACCATCCGCACGTTCTTCAGAGGAAAGTTTAGTAACGGACAAGGAAACATCAATACGAAGAGGACCAGTGAAAACCACTCAAGATGGTACTATATTATCTTCAGAGACAGTCAGTCAAGCCACCACCAGCAGAGAGACGGATTTTTTGTCACAGGCACAGACTCCAGCACAACCACCCACACCCCAGACAGAAACCTCCGCATCAAGAGGAAAACCAGGCGAGGAAACGGTCGGAAAGGAACTGAGGAGCGGTCGAACACTGACTTAATCATCAACATCTCGTCCATTACCCTCACCAAACAACAAATGAGAACGTTAAATAAAGGACTTACATTTGTACCAACAATCACTACCAACGAGATTGAAACAGAAGGAGCATTCTTCAGATTCATGAGGTCACTGAAACTCAGGCACTACTTTGAGAATGTGGTGGAACCCACAGATTCAAGCCAGGATATCACTGAAAGGAAATTTAAATCAAAAAGTGTGTTCCAAGCTCCAGTTTCACACACGATGCTGGACACCTTTGAGGTGTTAGTTAAAAGGGATTTACAAGCATTAAAATACAAAAGTACTCACCACAACAACTTGACTAAAACTGAATTGAATATCATCAACAATCTGGCTACCAACACGAATATCACTATTCAACCGGCAGATAAGGGCGGCGCCCTTGTTCTTATGGACACAACTTTTTACGAACTCAAAGTTAATGAGCACGTAAATGACGTGAACATTTACTTTAAATTACCATCCGATCCAACAACGACGTTACAACAAATGCTTCACACGATCTTAACAACAGCTGTACAGAACGAATGGATAGATGAACAGGCATCTGCATTTTTAACTCAAAAACATCCAAGACGGCCATCAATATACATGATCCCAAAGATCCACAAACACCCTATTAACCCACCTTTTAGACCTATTGTTTCGGGATGTGGGTCAATTTTTGACCCCCTCGGTAAATACATTGACCACCATTTGCAGGAATTTGTACAACAGTGGGGATCATACATACGTGACACTACAGATTTCCTCAACAAATTGAAGTGGATCGAAGAAGGGTACCAGGAACACTGGATCATGTGTACCATAGACGTGGTGGCTCTTTACACCTCTATACCTCACGAAGCAGGACTGGAAGCTAGTGAATGGGCATTACTAAAAATGGAACAGTTACCTACCACCCAAAAAAAATTTTTGTTACAACTATTGAAATTCTGCCTATATAACAGCCATTTTATATGGCAAGATGAGTTCTACGCACAACTGAGTGGGACAGCGATGGGATTTGCAGGGGCTCCTGCGTATGCAAATACATTCATGGCTCACTTTGAGTCACAACATCTTATGTCACAGGAAGAATGGATACACGTGAAAATGTATGGTCGATACATCGACGATATATTTTTAATCTGGAATGACACTCAGGAAACTTTGGAAGCATTGATCAACAGATTAAATCAGGCCGATGCGAGAATCCAATTTACACACAAAATCAGCAAAGACACCATTGATTATCTTGATGTCAGAATTATGAAAACAGCTAATGGATTTGACACAGCTTTGTACACCAAACCGACTGATCGGAACAGTGCACTTGAATACACTAGTTTCCATCCCAAAAACCTGATCAGGAATCTACTAGTATCCCAATTTATTCGGATAAAACGTATATGCTCTAATCAAGAAACATGCCAAACTAATCTTGAGAATCAAGTCCAGAAGTATAAAGCCAGAGGATATCCACCAGAGGTACTAACATCGCAACTGAACAGGGTCCAACAAATGAATAGACAGGATCTATTGACACAAAAAAAAAAATCATCACAGAACCGGATGGTTTTCGTGACAAAATACACAACCCTTTCAACAAAGATCAAGAAGATAATCAATAAGCGATGGGAACTTTTAACATTAGAACCAGATTTTCATGGTATCTTTAAGGAGCTCCCTTTACATGCATACACCCGAGGACCAAACCTAAGAGAGAGACTTAAAAAGAAACAACATTCCATTACATCAACAGTTTACAAGGGCACTACACGATGTCTTAATTGCACTAATTGCAATAATGTAATCACAGGGAATACGTGCACACATCCAACTTCTGGGAAACTTATACATTTGAAACATTCCAGTGATTGCAACACAACGAACGTTGTTTATGCAATAAAATGTCCATGCGGAAAAATGTATATAGGCAAAACAGAACGCAAAGCCAAAGTTCGGATAACAGAACATAAGAGTCGTATTCACAATGAGAACATCACTTCACCATTGGTGTTACACTGGAAGGAACAAAGACATACCATCTCACAACTGAGGTTCCTCATCCTTGAACAAGTGTAAGTCAAACAAGGTTTAGACAATCACCAAAGATTACTGCAAAGAGAACTTTTCTGGATCAAATTCCTAGGGACTTTGGTCCCTGTGGGTTTAAATGACAAATACGACTTATCCTGTTATCTATAGGTCAAATCTCTATAAGATTGATAATGTGTATTCATTACGACCTTAATTTGGCATTCATTACCATGAGTAGCGCAGTCGATTCCATCATAGGCTGTAACATCTTTTAAACACAACCAATATATGTACCCATAGGTCTGGTTAATGTTGGTTTCTTGAAGTATGTACATTGTTTAGTTTATGATTTATTGTCATGTCAACAAATGTTAAAAATTGACACGGGTTCTACTTAAGATCGACTTATTATTTTGTGTATCATTGATGATGACTGCCTGCATTTATAATCAATGAGTAGCTCAGTCGGTTCCATTATAGGCTTGTAATATTTATTCAACACAGTCTATACATGTACCTACAGATCTGGTTAATGTTGGCTCCTTCCAGGATGTATACTGTTTGATTTATAGTCATGTTATCAATCGTCAAAAGCTCATATGGTTTCTACCTTACATCAACTTATCATTATTTTATGTATAATCGATGATGATTGAAAACACACCTTTATGTTGCCCATGAGTATTTACAGCATTTGCTATGTAGCGGCATCTTTATCCTGACGCTAAATGAAGCACATGATGTATTATGAATTACACAAATATTTATTCACTTGCATCAGCCAATATCGCTTTATTCTGAACATAACAAATAGGTGGACACACACAAATACTGATATTAGAAAATTTTCATCTAATTTTGTTATCCTTATGTCAATATTGTGACTTGGATGATTTTCCACGTCGTATATTTACTCATGGTCAGGTAACACCCCACATTTTTTTAACACAGGCTTTAGTAATACAGCGTTTATATAATTATACCGACATATAAACCTTTATTGTATTAGTTGCCGTTTGCACTGAAATTCTATAATATTTCAGCTGATCTGGTAACTTATTGTATACCGGAATAATATGATAACCGCCCCATTCCAAGATGGCGCTCATATGAATTCACTTATTTAGTGTTTTTCCCAGAAAGTCCGTTTTCTATGTTTAGGGCCATACTACAACGTGGGCCACGCCACAATTTAATGGAGTTATCACGTTAGAACTTTGTATGAGACCCGACAGATCAGCAGCGATTTTCTGTGACGGACGTAATATTCAATGGACAAAGGTAAACAATAGCAACCCATAATATCCCGTTTTGAACCTTTCACGATATTAATTCCACATTCGGCAATAATATAGCGCCTTTATTTTTTATCGTGCAGATTTAACATCACCACGAAGATAAGGTAGGGCCATCAACTTCATTTTCAGTATACGGTAATCCTAAGTCCATGTCCCTTCAACCACCTTACATTGAGCTATGTTTATTGTTTATTATTACAGCCAATACGAACTCGACCACCAGGTATGTCATTTAAATAGCACAGTTACACAGCATTATAAGTTGATTCCTTAACACAATCGCCAACCGAATATATTTTCTTGGTTGTAGAAACGGTTTTCATCCACATTAGAACACCTGCAGTTGAAAACTAAGGTATGCCAGTTTACTTTACATAGACACACCCCCATGTCTCCTTTTACATCTGACACTGACACACATCACTTTCTTATCTCTTTTAGAATTGCCCCTGATGAAGGCACCGTCTGCGTGCCGAAATGCATAGGGCCTAACGCCAATTACTTGAAATATGAAACGCTGTAAACGATATGTATAACTGTCATGTATTTATGATTGACTTGTATATATACATGGAAATTGTTATGATGAATACAATAACAATTACTTGAATTGCTGATAATTAATTTTGCAGAAATTGTTGAATAAATGTGAGAAATATATCAACAAACGAACTATTATGTGGTGAAACATTTTGAAAATTATTTAAAGTGCGTAGCACTAAGTGAACAGTGCATGATCAGGTGGGTCACATCTCACCATAACCTAATACTTTAGCACCCAGGATTGACTTCCCTGTGTGATTATTATTATTATTATTATTAAAAACTCTTCTAGAGCGCGTAGTCACCCGTAGGTATCCCAGCGCTAAGAACCCTACCCTGACCTGCCATGGGGGGGCCAGAAGGAGGGGAAGTGAGGAATGGGACGGGGATACAGTGGTTCGGATAGGAAGGGATCATTGGGGAAAAAGAAAAGTCTTCAGCTGCTTCCTGAAGCGGAGGTAGTGTGGTTCAGTTCTCAGGTCGCGCGGGAGTGCATTCCAGAGGCTTGCGGTCTGGACTGTAAACCGCCTTCCACCTGTGCGTACCCTCCTGACTCTAGGAGCGCTGATGAAATTCTCCGTGTCCGATCTGAGGGATCTGCAGGATTTGTAAGGTTTGATAAATTTTCTAAGAATGGGAGGGCCTTGATTTTGTAATAATTTGTGGGCTAGACACAAGGCTTTAAATTTAACTCTCTCCCTTATAGGAAGCCAGTGGAGGAGTTTCAATGCTGGTTTGGCCGAGTCTCTGGCAGGGGTTTTAGTGAGAATCCGGGCGGCTATGTTTTGGATTCTCTGAAGTTTATTCAGTGTTGCTTCCGGGGCGCCCAGATATATCACATTGCTGAAATCAAGCCTAGAAATTATCAGGCCTTGTATAAGCAGTTTTTGGGAATTGGGTGGCAGAAGGGGCAAGATCTTTCTCACTGATTTCAGCAAGCCGAAGCATGTCCCGGCTACTTTTTTTGCTTGTGTGGAAAAAGACAAAGTAGTATCTAGCCACACACCTAAGCTTTTTACTTCTTGTTTTGGTTCTGGAATAGGACCCAGACAATCAGGCCAGATATCTGGGGGGAGAATGATTCCTTTTTGACCAAGAAGAAGGACATCTGTCTTTGTTCCGTTTAGTTTCAAGGCTGAGCTGTTCATCCAGTTTTGAACCTGCGTAAGGCAGTTAAATAAATCTGCTGGTTTTCGATTGGGATGGGATAGTGATACCACTAATTGTGTGTCGTCAGCATAGCTGACGACGCTCACTCCGAACGGGGTGATAACCTCCTCCAATGGGGACATGTAGATGTTAAATAATGTGGGGCTCAGGGAGGAGCCCTGAGGCACACCACATTGGAGGGGAGTTTCGGAGGAGCAGGTGTTGTTTTCCCAGATCTGAAAAGTACGCTGGTCCAAGAAGGATGTGAGCCAGGTGATCATAGCACCATTTGAACAACTTGTACTATTGTAATATTTTACATAACACGGAGTGCTCCCCACAACCCCAATTACTATTAGTTTACAAACAGTCATTAGTGAGGAGGCACCCATCACCTAACAAAGATGCAGTTTGAGACAATCAGTGGAATGACGGACAACAGGGCTAACACGATGGCCTATACCAATGATCAGGCGGATCAAATCTATTCTTTAATTAAGGAAGTGAGAAATATGGATGCTCATGGGGGCTCCATAAGCCAGCAACTAAAACAATTGGAGTACATCACTCGACGCCAACTTAACCAAAGGATGCATGGTCCATGCCATTAGTCACACGGAATGACCCCTTGTTGAGGAATTTGAAGAATTCAAACGAGAATTCTTACGGATATTTGACCGACGGAGAATTTCTTAAGTAGTGGATAACGAATTGCTTGATTTACGACAAGGAAATAGAGATTTAATCACATACCTGGCTCAGTTCAGTTGGTGGTGGAGAGCGATTGGCCAGAAAGCAAGAGGGCGGCGGTATTCTATCGTGGTTTGAGGGACGAATTGAAGGACACCTTGGCCCAGATTCCTAATCGACCCACCGAGATATCGGCACTTCACTCTGTCAGACCTCAAACTTTCTCTTGACTCCTCGATTACTGCACAGGAACAGAGATGCTAGAACCCAAATCCCTCTCAGCAATGCTGGAAGGTCTTTACACAGAACCCTCCATCATTACCTTAAGGGACGGGGGAATTGGATAAAATAATAAACAGAGAAGAGACTGGTCCTGAGTTGGTTCCCTCGGTCAGCTACCCTCGGTGCTGTTTTGAAGATGGAAACCTAAAAACAATAACACATCATTATAATCCTAACTTCCTACTCTTACTATTGGAATCTACTCTGTCATTCCTTCTCACCCACCATTATGCTGCTGGACCTTAGCTTCTCTTCTTATGTGAGTAGTTATTCTGTTTCCTTCTATAGTTTTCACTAGTGAGAAAAAAAAGACATATTATATTTTTCTTTCCTACTCAAGGGATTCCTAACTAATCTATCAAATGTTTGTGTAGTGCACTTACTTCACTATAGTGGAGTCCTCTGCTCTAATTAGGGGGTTCTGATATTTTCAGTGTTCTATGAGGGTGTTAACTTGTCCTAAAAGTACGGGGGCCATTTCATATTTGGTGGCTTCCATTTTGTATGAACATGCGGCCTCATGGTCAGCGTGCCCTTTTGTCCTTCCTCCATGCCAATGAACTTATACCCTGCCCAGCAACAGGCTATTTTTAGCGATGGTCAGTTTCGCGCATGCGTACATACGATCTTTGGACTAACGAGTGGTCACTCCTTAGAAATGTTCCCCCAACTGACCAGTGGTATTAAGCCCCTCCCACATGCTGGCTGTGGTCCAAAAATGTCCTTATATGTACTTAAAACTGTTCAAATGTATACCGCCTACCTTTTATTGCTGTTAAACTGTATAAAAGAGGTCGCGCACCGATGTTCGGTGTGATACTTCTTGCATTGCCGAAGGGTGCTGTAGGAATGTACCACCACCCTATGGGGTCCTAATAAACTTGTCTTTTGCATTTTCAGTTTCCGTGCCAACTTTTGTTATATGGTGTTCGAGAGTTTTGCAGAGTATGTAGGCCTGACAGAACCCGATACCACAATTGGCGACCACGAAGGGACTCATCGGCGACTCGGATGCCCGAAGGAGAGGTTGCGACGGAGGACTGGAAACTCGCTATGGACGCGTACGCTGCCACTGAGTGACCCGAGTCTTGGCACCCATGGTGTTTTTTTCCTTTCCTTCTGGTCTGACCTTCCAGGTGGCGCCGGTCTTCGACTGAGATCCTGATCGTTTAGCCTGTCGTGTAGTGCCTGTTTTGGCTGATTCGGCTACGGAACTTGGCAGTTGGAATCTGGACACTTTTGAAAATACTTGGTACGCTTATGTTTGGTAAGGTAGTCTACTGACACTTACTGTGGCTTTTTGAATTTGAATTTGAATTTGAATTTGTATGAGTTAGCTAACGTTTGGACCTATGATTTGAATTATATGTGGAGTGCACCTCACATAGGCAGGCATGTAGGGATATTTCTCTGATTTTGAACTTGTTTGAATGGCACATCGTGCGTAAGTACATTTAAGTGCTATTTGTTGTAATATCGCGTTTCCGTGATATTTTTTAACATGCCTGTTCTCAGCACACTCCGAGGAATGTGCTGCTTTGGAAATGGTACCAATTATCGATTAAATGAATCTCAGCCGGCTCCCCCAGAGGGGACTCCTAATCGTGAAATGTACGTTAAATTTGGCCTCCCTCCCATAATGTATAGCACATTATGGCACAAGTACACTAAAACTGATCGTGAGTTGCAATGGCCACTACATGGGTCGTTTGACTTGAAAAAGGTTCAGTTTGTGGAACAATGTTTGTTTCAGCGCAGGTCTAGACAGGACATGTTCGATTGTGTGCGTATGTGGGAGAAAGCGGTGCGCGAACGAATGAAGCGTGAAGAAGCCTTTGCGGACAAAGAGCAGTGAAAGGCTGCTCGGGATAAAGCTTTACAGCTGCAGGAGAAGGAATTGCAGGAACAGAAAGAGAAAGAGAGTCGAGAACGTAATTTACAAGTTAATGGTCAGTTTCCTATTCAACGTCTTCTTTATCCTGTCCTTACTAATGAATTAGATGATTTTTCATTGTTAGATCGCTGCCCGCCTCCGTATGTTCAGCCCACGGCTCCGGATGAGAACTCGGACGAGGATAGCCAGGATAAACAGCGTACCAGGTTACATACCGAGCGTATGACGGAATTGCGTTCGATTGCTCGTAAACTTAACAATGATACTATAACTGATACAGGGGTTAATGATCTTATGAGTCAGTGGTCTGACAAGGAACGGTTGTATTTTTTGGATCATGCAGGTGAAGTTGTTGAGCGGTTTAGGAAACACTCTCCTGAGTTGGAACCTAAGGATATATCAGTTGGTCGTGATAATTTTCGTAAAGGTATGTTTGTTCTTTCAGAGGCGAATGAATTTTTCCGGCGGTTGATTTGGCTACGGGATGAGGCGACACGATTACGAGCGGCGAAAAAGGCATCAAATCCATCAGCGTCTGGATCAACGAAAAATTCCCGAGTGTGCCCTATGTATGGATCAGATAAGAGTGTTGCGATTAATGTTATGCCTATGCAAGAAGCTGCACCTTTGGTTGTCCCTCCTAAAGGGGATGGTACGGATGATGATAATGATGAAGCAAAGCTTCGCATATTTTGCGGCTTGCCGAAGTCAAGAACCTCGTTTATGTGTACTAAGGTAACAAAACGTATGTTTTACTAACATTTATTTTTGTTTAGGCAAAGTTCCCGAAGCTTGCCTATGTGTATTTCTAATGAATTTAATCCGTGTTCTTTAATATGGCCGCCGCTTGTATTTTAGTTACTGCGCATGCGTCAGCCACACTCACGTGTCCTGACGCGTCTGCAGAAGTGGAGGGAAAGTTATGCGCATGCGTAATTCATAGCTGTGCTTATCATGTGGTACTGCTCGTGCCACTGCTCTTGTGATTGTGTCAATGTAGCTAACATTTAATGCAATAGTTTTATTTCTTGATGATGAGTTAAAAGTACAAACCCTATGATGTATTTTCATAATGACATTATTATGTATTAATTTGTTTTCGCTTACTTTTCATGTACCGCGGGGAATGGGGGTCCAAACTGATTGGGAGCCATATTGACGGTCTCTTCTGCGCATGACCAGGGAGCATTGAAAGGTGGCCACTTTGGACAGTGGAACTCAGCCAGCTGGCAGCCACAGTCAAGATGCGCCTGGGAAAGCCACCTCTGCGCTACGAGAACGGCGAATGTTGCTCCTCATGTGTTACAATGTTAATTTTCACTCGTATTTCTGCACAGTTCTCATGAGAACCCCAATCTCTCTAGGCGGTACCCAAGTATGTTAATGAAGGCTTCAAATCTTGTATTGTGATTGGTGTGTTACCCAAATCCTACCTTAGGACCAATCGAAATTGAGGGATTCTGACACTTTGCAACATTGGGGGGTGGTACACTGTCCCCAAACTGTATATCTACCCTGGGTTCACCTAGTGAACCGTCCGACTTGTCTGGTTTAGCCGACCTGTCACTGACCCAACGCACTCAATAGGTGACTGAAGATACAGAGCGCTGCGAAGCATTCTGTCCGAATTTGACCATAGACTAAGGTTCTACTGAACCTTAAAGTGCTGGCAAAGCACTTAGCTGGGAGTTCGCTGACCCAATCGGGGTCTTGATCGATAGCTGCAGAGCGGGTGGAGCGCAGGCGTTGCTTCCGAACTGTGGGTTCCGGTCCTGTCCTGAAGAGGGTCCTGTCCTGAGGGTTTGCTGTCCTGTCCTGAGGGTCCTGTCCTGATTCCTATTCCGAGGGTATCCTGTCCTGTCCTGGGTGTCCATTCTGCACCTGCTGTCCTTTGAGGCGTATCCTTCCTTGAGGGTTTCCTGTCCTTAACTGACCCGTGGCCAGGGTTTGGTTTCCACACCTTTCTAGGTAAATATTGCTCTGAAAACTCTTTAAATCTTGCACCTTCTAAATTTCTGACTTTCGCTTTAATAAAGTTCATCATTGCATATGTTATATTTTCCATGCCTTTCCGCAACTATTGAAAGTCAATTACATATTTTTCCATAAGTTTGTTCCTATGTCTTCTCACTTGTTAGAAATTATATTTTGCATTGCAGTCTGTAATTTTATGATATGGTCTAGAACTTCATTGCCTAGATTGTTCAAAGGCCCATTCACTTTAAGTGAAGCGTGCTACTCTTTATAGGCCCTCCCATAGTTATTCATGCATAAAATGTCCATGCTTAAACATTTCTGAGATTTTATAATATTTCCCATCTGCATTTCATATTACATTTGAATGATTACCCTGTCATTATTTCTTTATGCCTATGTGATTTACGTTATCTTGGTTATTGATTGCCTTATTTTATTGTACCTCATGCAAGAAAATATTGAATTTAGATAAACATTTTAAAACTTCCAGTTGTCCGTGGTCATTTAAACAGTATTTGAATGTTATTGGTTGGGTTTGTATTTTGCTGCCTTTCTTTTACAGCTAGCTCCCTGATTCATTGTGGTCATTAGGTACCCGCATCGGTGGATGGTAAGTCGGGTGCACTGAAAATTATTAGCAGGGAACACACACACACAACTTGGTAGAGCTCGTGAAGTCACCTGATCGATGTATATGGTGATTTGAAAAGTATATGGGCCCTGAAGCCGGAAACGGCGAAAACTATTGGTCGGGTGGCCTCGCGCGCTCTATCAGTTTTCTGGTAGCTAGAGGATGGTTAGGGACTAGTTGAGAGTAAGGCAGGGATTAGTTGGACTAGTTGAGTCGGAAGCTGCTATTATATTGATGCTGCTAGAAGAGCGGCTGTTCTAAGAGACCTGATCATTCTCTTGTGAATACGCTGCTGAAACTCATGAATTTTTGCATTGTTTTTATTCTTGTTCTTATATTGCTATATGTACTAATCCATGCATTTGTAAACCGTATCGTTTCGTGTTGTCCGAACTCCCCGGGGAATTGAAAGGGCAAGTGGTGAATAGAATCCATTGTCCTGAGGTCACAGGTTCGAGGAAAGTTAGGTGCAGGTTAGGATAACCGGGAAGCACTAACTAGGGTTTTCTGAATACATGTGTGAATAAATGACAGTAACGGGGTTCATTGGCAAAATTCCCATAGTGGCGTAACCTAGTAAGGGTCACATCGGAAGAGTAGCAGGTTCCTCGGAGCTAGCGTGAAAGCAGAGGGGTCCGCTGAGAAACCTTAAGCTCGGAATATATCCCGGAAAGAAGTGGATGAGTTTAGGGGAATAACAGGTTCACCGATGCTAGAGTGAAGGGTAGGCGGAAGAGATCTGCCCGCAGCGAGTGAAAAGTAAATGGAAGTAGTTTACTTGCAGTAAAACAATTCTTTCTCTGTCTAGACACTTGAGCACTGTGGCGAATGTGTATTTGTTGTAAAATAACCAAGCACTGAGCACTTTAAAAGAAAGAAAGTTTCCGTTACCTTGTGAAGGGAGGGAGTCAGTCGCGAAGCGCCTCTGACGTCACTCTGTGCCGCGCTGGGATTGGTAGAAGCAGCGGGCGGGTAGCGGAGCTGGAATTGTAAAGGAGGGGTGAGCGCCGGAGCGTGGGAACTGTCTCACGAAGGGGCCGCGCACCCATTGGCGGAGCTTATTTAGTGTCGCACACCCATTGGTTGCACGAATTTCTGAAGCGCGTTCTGATTGGAGGTAGTTTGTAAACAAAGTTTGCCGCAGAAGTTGTATGTGGCACTCGCAGACTACAGGAACTCGACCTGATCCAAGGCACCTAGGGTTTGAAAGGGATCAGTGGAAGACTAATAGATACGATATTATGTACGGAACAAAGAGAAAAATGTCACTTATAAGTAAGGTGAAAAATTATTTTAAAACGGACAAACCGATTAAATCTAGGGAAGGTGTTCTTGTCCCACCACCTAATACTCCTGCCTCATTCATGATGTTTGACCGAGGGTACAATACCTGTGTGTGGCTGGAGAATTGGGTGAAATACACGAAAGATGACGGAGTATTGGCTTTTCCGTTAGATGGTACCTTCAATGGTAGGATCCTATTTAATTTAAGGACTCGGATGAACGAATTGCATCCCAGACCGAGACTAACGCAGTATGAGGCATTAGAGGAATGGGAGATTGAGGCTTTTGAAAGAGAAAGACCCCGAATGGACAAGGGTTTGACCAAGTGGTACCCCAGGCAGAAACAGGAGTCCAGGGATAAAAGGATGAAACAGTGGAGGCAGAGCATGATTGTTGAGGGTCTGTTTCCCATGATGCCGGCATGTCATAACATTGGAGCGGGTGAGAAAAGTACTGAAAAATGTAAGCATTGGGGGGCCCTGGGGGAATCAGATGATGAACTAATAGATGACATCTGTACCAGAAGTCCGCCACCTTACAATGAGGGAACCCGACCTTCCAGTGTAGGAGATGTTCCCCGACGCCACTTCCTAAAGGAAGAAGACAGGTCCCTGGGACTGGGAGGGGGTGGTCAAGTATTGCCCTATCCTGAAAAACCCGAACCGACGGAAACAAGGGATATATATCCCAAAGTGCCCGCGAGCCAGGAAGAAAAATATTCACGTACGAAAATCTTTTTTCCCAGACCCTTGTATGAAAGCGAAGAGAAACCATCGAATTCAGGACTGCCTTTTGTTCAACCTCCATATGGGGAAGAGCGCAGGTCCTTTAATACTGGAACTTTATTCCCGAAACCAAATTATGAGGGAGGACCAAGTGAAACGCATCCTACTGCCCCGAGTTTTACTCCTCCGTTGACCCCACAGATATTACATGACACAACTTTAAGAAGGGTACTAGTGGAAAAGGAACAAGAGGCTCTAGCTAGACAAAGGACAGAAATAATTCAGAAAATTTCCCAGTTAAATACCAGTCCTGAGGCATTGACTATTCCAGTAACTATTGGACCGGTGGTCCCGTTATACGGAAATGGTCAGGGAAATCCGATTACTCCAGTTATGACCCCAGTCATGGCAACCCCGAGACAGGAACCGATCATCATAGATGATCAGTCCAGTGAGTGCGAGTCTGAAGTTGCGTTCTTGGAATTGCCAAACAAACAGACTGGAAAGGGAATACAGCAGAGGCATAACCCTTTTAATACAAAAGAAATTAAATTAGAGACAGCAACAGGTACTAGGAATGTCTCTCTGGTAACTCCGGATGAAATTGAAAGTTGGAGTCGTGAATTAGAGAAGCAGACTCCGCAAACAAAACCTTTAGACCTCTACAAGCTGAGGGTCGAAATAGAAGAATTAATGGCAGGAAATGTGGGGTTGGATCGATTGAATACCTACTCTGAAGAAGAATTGTCGTTCATATGTAAAAGCTTTACAAGGAACACCAGAGTGCTCCACGAAAAACTGACCGAAACAGCAGTTAGTATGGGGGTAGATATCTCAAAATCCAAGCCCTTACAGAAACCGTACAGAGCAGACTTCTCAGACAAAGATATAGAACACCTGAATGTGGCAGGGAAGAAGTTGCAGATTAAAGAATTAATGGGGGTACTGCAGAAATGGGGAGATGTGGAAAGATGGAGAAGCAGGTGGGCGAAAAAGAGAGAAGAGGTTCGCTCCCGACAAGTGACTCCTGAGTTTGCTTTAAGAGAGGTAGAAAAACCTGAGCAGTTATGCCCCATGCGCGAAGTTCCAGGAGGGAAATATGTGCATGTCCCCTGGTCTAGGCAGGATATTGTGTCCTTCACGAACGATTTTCCAAAATTACGAGAGAAACCAGTTGACTGGTACAGGCAGGTGGAAAGGTTCGTGAAGGTACAGAAATGTCTGTGGAAAGACCTGGATGGGTTTTTCGACATTGTGGTTCCAGTAGATTTATGGACCCAGTGTAAAATAAACATAGACTGGCCGAGTGAGGAGTACCCAAGAAATAAAGAAACAGGGGAGCCATCAAAGGATGTCATGCGAAAATATGAGCAGGTAATTCAGCACTTGAAAGAAAAGGTGCCCGCAAAGGAAACTGATTGGACAAAAATAGATAGAACAACACAGGAAAGGGACGAGACAGTGCACTCCTTCTATGAGAGGTTATTGCAGGTATTTAAAACATACAGTGGTATTGATAACATCGACCTGAAGGATATGACGCACTTTATTTACAGGTTTGTAAATGGTTTAAGACCTGAAATTTGTCAGTGGATAAAAGATAATAAAATCTGTTGGCATACTAAGAAAATGGATGAGGTCCTGCGGTACGCTAAGTACTGCGAGGATGAGATGGCAGAAAAGAAAAAGGCCCTCAAGGAAAAGGTGATGTGGGCTCAGGTGAAGCTCGCAGAACAGCAGGAAAAACAATTGAGTAACATGGTTAAAAATGCTGAGAACAAAGGTCCTGGGGGAGGGGGTGGAGGAAAGCCCCGGCCCAAATTTAGCAGGGAAGAGGCTATGAAAAAATTTCCCTGCCATCAGTGCGGCGAAATTGGACACTGGCGAAACGAGTGTCCCCAATTAGTAGATATTAATGAAAAAACTCCTGATTTAACTCCACAGACGCAGAAAGAAAGACCAAGAAAGACTCAACCCCAGGTAAAAACAGTTCAGGTGCCTCGAGCACCCAAGCAGGTATACAGGGGAAGACAGGCAGAAGATGAAGAGATAGAGGTTTGGGAAAGCGGGGAGAACAGAAATACAGCAACTTCGCAGTATCTGCTGAATGATACCTTCCTTTGTAATGATCAGGACTGATGGGGCCTGAGAGGGGAGGACGAGGAGTGCGTACTTGGCGCTTCCTTGCCGGTAGACCAGTCTGGACCATATATTGAAGGAAAGGTTGACGGAAATGATGTCACCTTTCTGTTGGACACTGGCGCTACCCGTTCTACTGTAAGAACAGTGGACGTTCCAAACCTACCCTTCTCGGGAGAAAATATCCAAGTAGTGGGTGTATCTAATCAATTGATTAGTACTCCTGTTACCGAACCAATGGAGATTTCAATTGGAAATTTTAAACAGATGCATAGATTTGTCGTCTGTGACACCAGTCCAGTGAATCTACTGGGTCGTGATTTGCTGTGCAAAATGAACTGTACCATCTTTTGCACACCAAAAGGTGTTGAAATACAGACCCCAGATGAAGATGGCATTTATAAATTATTGTTACTTAGACCTGACTCAGAAATTAAAAGATTGACCCTGCAGGACTTGCCCCAAGAACTCCAGGAAGCCGTAAAGCCAGAGGTGTGGGATTTCACTGGAAAAGATGTGGGTTTGATGAAAGATGTGGACCCCATACAGATAGCCATCAAGGACAATGCAGTATATCCTAACACTAGGCCCTACCGAATGAATGCTGAAGTGAAAGCAGGTGTCACTCTAGAAATACAAAAATTATTAGAAGGAGACATCATACAGGAAGTGATGAGCAGCCCATGCAACTCACCGATTATGGGCATCAAAAAGCCTAGTGGCAAGTATAGGGTAGTGCAGGACCTGAGAAAGGTTAACAAAATTGTAGTTCCTTGCTGCCCTATTGTCCCAAACCCTGCAGTGATATTGTACCAGATTCCTTGGGATGCTGAATGGTTCACTGTGATTGATTTATGTCATGCATTCTTTTCGATACCCCTGCACCCCGACAGCAAATTTCTTTTCTCATTTGCCTTCGAAGGTCACGTGTATTGTTGGAACCGGGTCCCTCAAGGGTATACAGAGAGCCCCTCTATCTTTAATCAGATCTTGAAAAAATGTCTAGAGACTTTGACCTTACCTGGGAACTCTGTGTTAGTGCAGTACATAGACGACCTTCTACTGGCGTCTAAAAGTCACAGGGACTGTGTAGTTGACACCATTGCCCTCCTAAATCATCTGTGTGAGAAAGGGCATAAAGTGGCCCCTGACAAACTACAGTTCTGTGCGAAATCAGTAAAATATCTAGGACACCAGATAGAAAAGGGTGTCAGAAAAGTCACATCAGAAAGAGTGAGAATAATTCAAAAGATGCAGTTGCCCCGTACTCAAAAAGATGTCAGAATGTTCCTGGGTGTATTAGGGTACTGCAGGCAGTGGATTCTGGGATTTGCAGCCTTAGCCAGGCCCTTGATAAAAATGACCACGAGAGGAATGCCAGATGTTGTAGAGTGGGACGATGAAAGTCTAATGGCTTTCACAAGACTGAAAAACTGTCTGTGTACGGCCCCTGCGTTGGGAATGCCAGATTATTCCAAAGAGTTTGCCCTATTCTGTGACACTCGCGATAATTGCGCATTGTCAGTCCTGACTCAAGAACATGGCACGACCAGAAGGCCTGTGGCCTATTTCTCTGCCACTTTGGACCCAGTAGCTGCTGGGTTACCAGGCTGTCTGAAAGCAGTAGCTGCTACCTGTGCAAGTTTGGAACAGAGTGAGTCCATTGTCATGGGACATCCTGTGACCGTGTATGTTTCACATGGAGTGGTAATTCTATTGACCAGAACTAAAACACAGTATCTCACCCCTAGTCGGCTGACTAAATACGAGAGGATTCTTGTGGGTGCAGCAAATGTAAGCATTGTTAGGTGCGGTATTCTGAACCCTGCCACCTTACTCCCCGACCCCTTGGGAATAGAAGGTGGGGATGATGATGAACATGATTGTATTGACCTGACAGAGTTCAGTACTAAACCACGCCCAGACATAAAAGAAACGCCATTGCCTGAACATGATAAAGAACTATTTGTGGATGGTTCCTGTCTAAGACATGAACTAGGAGGCTTGAGTGCTGCTTACGCAGTAGTCTCTTTCACAAAAATTGAAGAAGCAGGTTACTTATATAACATCAAGTCTGCACAAGTAGCCGAATTGATAGCTATGATAAAAGCTTGCAAAATTGGGAAGGACTTACGCATAACAGTGTATACTGACAGTCAGTACTGTTATGGAGTTGTGCATGACTTTGGCCAATTGTGGCTGCAGAGAGAATTCATGACTTCCTCAGGTACTCCCATTCGGAATGCAAAGGTTGTTCATGACCTTTTAGAGGCCATCCAGTTGCCCAAAGAACTGGCAGTGGTAAAATGTGCTGCTCATCAAAGGAGCATGGACAAAGTATCACTGGGAAACGATTATGCTGATCGAGTGGCCCAATGGTGTGCCAAAGATCGGTATATTGTAAATCCAAAACGAGGGGGGCCAGGAACCAGCTGCCAGCTTCAGCTGTTTGAAGAAGTGCCTACGTGGGATGAAGTGAGAGAGTGGCAGGAATCGGCTCCTTGGCAAGAAAGAGAGAAATGGAAGGAGGATGGGTGTAGACCGAGACGTGTGGATGGTGTGATTTTGGGCCCAACTGGTATGCCTGTGTTACCCCGACACTTGCTTGGCACAATGGCAAGATTAATACATGAAGGATCACACATTGGTAGGGATGCCATGATTCTGGTATTTCAACAGACTTGGTACAGTAAGAAATTCAGGAAGGTAGCAGAGTCCCTCTGCCAGAGGTGCCTGTCATGTCAGCAGATGAACCCAGGCAAGAGGACAATGGTTGAACTGAGCAAAATTGGGAGATCAGGGGGTCCCTTCGTAAGGATACAGATTGATTTCATCACCATGCCCCGTTGTGAAGGGAAGCGATATGTCCTTGTCATTGTTTGCATATTTTCAAAATGGGTAGAAGCTTACCCTACTTCCCAAAGTGACGCACTGACAGTAGCGAAGTGTTTACTAAAAGAACTAATACCTAGATTCGGGGTGCCATTCATTGTTGAATCAGATAAGGATGGACATTTCCAGAATGACATACTGGCTGAACTCTGTAAGGCCTTTGGAATAAGGCAGAAACTTCATTGTGCATACCACCCAGAGGCTTCTGGAATAGTGGAACAAGTAAATGGAACTATCAAAAACAGACTAGCAAAGCTGACTGATGCAACTGGCATGACCTGGGTGAAGGCCCTGCCCCTGGTCCTGATGGGACTGAGAAGTGTTCCTGACCGCAAGACAGGCCTAAGTCCCCATGAAATCATTATGGGAAGAGTGATGAGACAAGCATGGGTGCCAGGAAGCAAACTGTTGAGTATTACTGATGATTTAGTGCTTGAATACTGCAGAAGATTGGGTGACCAAGTGCGTTCTATCTCTCGCCAGATTGGAGACGACGGCATCCTCAATCCAACGACTCCTCTCCACAGCTTGGTTCCAGGAGACTGGGTCAAAATAAAGAAGCACACTCGATCTAATTGTCTGGCACCAAGGTGGGGAAAGAAACGCCAAGTAATCCTGGTAACAACAACTGCAGTGAAGGTCGCAGGTGTTCCCCAGTGGATCCACGCTGGACACACTCAGAAGGTATTACCAGACAAAGAATTTGCAGAAGAGGGGCAACCAGCAGAGGACCCTGCAGGAGCCGGTCCAGAAGCAGCTGACAACGAGCAGC
Organism: Lissotriton helveticus; assembly: GCF_964261635.1. Taxonomy (NCBI): domain Eukaryota; kingdom Metazoa; phylum Chordata; class Amphibia; order Caudata; family Salamandridae; genus Lissotriton; species Lissotriton helveticus. The sequence continues at coordinate 229,797,400 of NC_136057.1, read as the reverse complement.
CCAGCACCAGTCAGGTTGCAGGAACAGCAGACGTTGGCCCAGGAGTAGTTGACTACGAACTGCCAAGAAACCAGCCTGCGGAAGAGGTCCAGGAAACTGAGCCAGGAGTAGCTGAAGACGAGCTGCCAAGCATATGGCCAGAAGAATGGATACCGATGATTGATCTGACCGAAGATCCTATCAGAACAAGAGAACGACTTAGTGAAGGTAGAGAGTGGACTAGTCAGGAAAAGCAAGGCACAGGCGAAGAACCTCAGCCGCTTGAGATTCACATCAAAACTGAGGAAGGAGAAGGTCAGACAGGGACAGAGCAGGTGTTCGATACACCACCGCTAACACCTGATGCAGATAAGGGAGAGACTAGAAATAGAGTGATAGTTCGAGCAGAAGAAAATCAAGAGATCGAAGTGCTTGAACAGGATCAGAGAGGGTTAAAAGAACGGGTTCAGGAAACAGAAACAGAAACAGAGACAATCGAAAGCCAAAAACAAAATATTCCTGAACAAGGCCAGATTAGCAACCAGGCAGAAGAATTTGATGCTAGCCCTGGAACTAGCCAGATAGGGAAAGTAGGAGAAGAAAGTGGAGAAGAATTACCACAAGATAAAGAGAACAAGAGAATAAGAAAAGAAAGTGAAGTCCAAGTACCGACTAAGAGACTAAAGAAAAGAAACAACCTTGAGCCTAGGTTTGTAAAAAGATTGAGACTAAGGATAAAGACAGTGGAAGAAAAACGTGCAGAAGCAAGAAGAAGTGCTCGGATAGCAGAGCAAGAAGAAGACTCTTCCAAAAGAAGGAGTGAACGAATAAAAAGACAAAACAAAAAGTACAAGTCTCCTGAATGGACACTGGTTTTGGAAGAACTTGAAGATCTTGATATAACTGACGTGAGCGACGGAGAACCCGTCCCAGAGTACTCAGCTGAAGAAGAAGACGAACCACCGTGAATTTGCACAAAGTAAGCTAATTGTGTAAAGCCAAAAAGAGGGGTTCGAGAGACTCCTTCTGAGCCAAAATGTCTGATTCAACAGTGAATGGTAGACCTAGTTGCAGCCGTTTTAAGACGTGTTGCAAGGTGTGTATATGTAGTGTAGTAGTACTGATAGTTATCTGGATAGGATTAACAATTTTCATTCCCTTTGCTGTAAGTAAAGATACTAACATTGTCCCTACTGAAGTTGTAAATACTGACAATGAGGAGCTAACAACACAGAGTGTAGCACGACATGAAAGAGCTTTGAGACAAACAAAACAGAACTTAGAAGCACCAGATGAGGGAGGACTACATTATCATGGAGTTAAGAACAAGACACACTTAAATGTTTTCGCAAACTTATTAATACACTATGTAGAGACTATGGAAATTGAAGATTGCTATGTCTGCATGAAGCTACCTACTTCTGTGGCTGAAGGCGTGACATACCATCACCTGCCATTGACATATGGAATCTCCTGTAGCATTTTAGCTAGTTTATTTTACAAAAGGGGACCGTTACAGTATTATTATTCTAACAATGACGTGATCTTTTCTGAACTTCCTATACGTGGGAACTTAAATCCTGTACATACCAAAACTGACACCATAAGATATATGGGAGACTACTTTCTGACTATGGGTAACATTGACATAGCAGACGCACACAGAGATAACTTGACTTGTTCTTTGCGTGAGCAGGAAAAGATGTTCCTGAACATGGCAGAGAAAAGGAGAATTAAAATTCAAAAGAAGGCTAATGACGAAAGTCAGAAAAAGCCAAAGTGGGCAGAGAACATGGAAGGCACCTCATCTGGTGGAGCGGGTCCTGCTCTGTTGCTGGATTTTGAAAAGAAAGGCAAGCTATGTCTTCACCGCGAGAAGACTAGCTATTATAATAATGTTTTCATTGGTTCCAGTGAATGCGAACATAATTACAAGGTAATTGGAGGTTGGGGTTTCAAAAATGGGTCAGAGCCTGTGTTTCCTGGAATTTATTATATTTGTGGGGACAAGGCTTATTTCAAATTGCCGGATCACTGGTATGGAAGCTGCTACTTTGGCATTGTCTTCCCGAAAATATACCATGTGAATGGAAAAGCTGGAAGCAATGAAGATACTAATGGCTTAGTGCGTAGTAAAAGAGAAAGTATAGGTGAAATTATGGGTAGTATTTTCAGTGCACTGATACCTGGAGTGGGAGTGGTTCTGAACACTCACAGAATTTGCAAATTGTCTACTATAGTAGATGTGCTGTCTACTGAAACAGCTCATGGATTTCTGCTGGTCAATACCGAAATGGTTGCGATCAGATCAATGGTTTTACAGAATCGACTTGCTCTTGACACCTTATTAGCGAAAGAGGGCGGAGTCTGCCGGATGTTGAAGGCGCAACATTGTTGCACTTATATTCCGGATAAAAGTGTACAGATCAAAAGATATGTGAAAAACATTACTAATTTGGCAAAGAAACTCAAACCACTCGAGGTTGATAGTGCCTGGAAGAGACTGGTAGATGGTCTCTCAAATGTAGGTCATTGGCTTGCTAGCATAGGTAAAAGCTTATTATTCAAAATTCTGATGCCAATTGGTATTATAGGTCTTATTATACTTTCCATTTTCTTATGCTGTAAATGCCGCAAGCGCACCAAAAAGCACGAGGTAAATGCAAGAGGAGTGAAACGAAGTGTGGATGAGATTGAATTAGAGGAAGTGAATGATCAGATATACAAAAAGGTGAAGACTTCTCACCCTGCTAAAACTGAGAGAGAAAAGTTAGAACGGTTGCTGGAAGAAATAGAACTTTATAAAGTGTGAAAGAAAGTTGGCATCTGGTTCCATTATAATTTGTGATGATAGTAAATATCATCAAAGAGGGGATTGATGAAGCAAAGCTTCGCATATTTTGCGGCTTGCCGAAGTCAAGAACCTCGTTTATGTGTAATAAGGTAACAAAACGTATGTTTTACTAACATTTATTTTTGTTTAGGCAAAGTTCCCGAAGCTTGCCTATGTGTATTTCTAATGAATTTAATCCGTGTTCTTTAATATGGCCGCCGCTTGTATTTTAGTTACTGCGCATGCGTCAGCCACACTCACGTGTCCTGACGCGTCTGCAGAAGTGGAGGGAAAGTTATGCGCATGCGTAATTCATAGCTGTGCTTATCATGTGGTACTGCTCGTGCCACTGCTCTTGTGATTGTGTCAATGTAGCTAACATTTAATGCAATAGTTTTATTTCTTGATGATGAGTTAAAAGTACAAACCCTATGATGTATTTTCATAATGACATTATTATGTATTAATTTGTTTTCGCTTACTTTTCATGTACCGCGGGGAATGGGGGTCCAAACTGATTGGGAGCCATATTGACGGTCTCTTCTGCGCATGACCAGGGAGCATTGAAAGGTGGCCACTTTGGACAGTGGAACTCAGCCAGCTGGCAGCCACAGTCAAGATGCGCCTGGGAAAGCCACCTCTGCGCTACGAGAACGGCGAATGTTGCTCCTCATGTGTTACAATGTTAATTTTCACTCGTATTTCTGCACAGTTCTCATGAGAACCCCAATCTCTCTAGGCGGTACCCAAGTATGTTAATGAAGGCTTCAAATCTTGTATTGTGATTGGTGTGTTACCCAAATCCTACCTTAGGACCAATCGAAATTGAGGGATTCTGACACTTTGCAACATTGGGGGGTGGTACACTGTCCCCAAACTGTATATCTACCCTGGGTTCACCTAGTGAACCGTCCGACTTGTCTGGTTTAGCTGACCTGTCACTGACCCAACGCACTCAATAGGTGACTGAAGATACAGAGCGCTGCGAAGCATTCTGTCCGAATTTGACCATAGACTAAGGTTCTACTGAACCTTAAAGTGCTGGCAAAGCACTTAGCTGGGAGTTCGCTGACCCAATCGGGGTCTTGATCGATAGCTGCAGAGCGGGTGGAGCGCAGGCGTTGCTTCCGAACTGTGGGTTCCGGTCCTGTCCTGAAGAGGGTCCTGTCCTGAGGGTTTGCTGTCCTGTCCTGAGGGTCCTGTCCTGATTCCTATTCCGAGGGTATCCTGTCCTGTCCTGGGTGTCCATTCTGCACCTGCTGTCCTTTGAGGGGTATCCTTCCTTGAGGGTTTCCTGTCCTTAACTGACCCGTGGCCAGGGTTTGGTTTCCACACCTTTCTAGGTAAATATTGCTCTGAAAACTCTTTAAATCTTGCACCTTCTAAATTTCTGACTTTCGCTTTAATAAAGTTCATCATTGCATATGTTATATTTTCCATGCCTTTCCGCAACTATTGAAAGTCAATTACATATTTTTCCATAAGTTTGTTCCTATGTCTTCTCACTTGTTAGAAATTATATTTTGCATTGCAGTCTGTAATTTTATGATATGGTCTAGAACTTCATTGCCTAGATTGTTCAAAGGCCCATTCACTTTAAGTGAAGCGTGCTACTCTTTATAGGCCCTCCCATAGTTATTCATGCATAAAATGTCCATGCTTAAACATTTCTGAGATTTTATAATATTTCCCATCTGCATTTCATATTACATTTGAATGATTACCCTGTCATTATTTCTTTATGCCTATGTGATTTACGTTATCTTGGTTATTGATTGCCTTATTTTATTGTACCTCATGCAAGAAAATATTGAATTTAGATAAACATTTTAAAACTTCCAGTTGTCCGTGGTCATTTAAACAGTATTTGAATGTTATTGGTTGGGTTTGTATTTTGCTGCCTTTCTTTTACAGCTAGCTCCCTGATTCATTGTGGTCATTAGGTACCCGCATCGGTGGATGGTAAGTCGGGTGCACTGAAAATTATTAGCAGGGAACACACACACACAACTTGGTAGAGCTCGTGAAGTCACCTGATCGATGTATATGGTGATTTGAAAAGTATATGGGCCCTGAAGCCGGAAACGGCGAAAACTATTGGTCGGGTGGCCTCGCGCGCTCTATCAATAAGACGTCTAAAGATTCCAAGGGTTATTTTATATATAATTGGGTTTATACGCCATGGAATAGAGCAGATGTTATGGCACTTAAGAATGCTTTGCCTGACCCCCGTAAAAATCCAGCACCTTTCTATGAAGGTGTGGAGGGCGCTATTTCTTCGTGTATTATGACGTTAGTTGATATTGATATTTTCTTTGGATTGATATTGCCTCCTGATATGTGGAGGGCGATTCGTAAGTTTGATGATCGAACGATATTAGGTGCAGATTGGAAGGACATAGTGAGAGCTGATTTAGATAGGGAACCTGCATGTAAGCCGTGTCAGTTGATTTTAGATTTACCAACGGCTATCTTGAATAAATTAAAAACGCTTGTCCCCCCTAAGAAAATAGATTGGACAGTATTAGCATCTTGTAAGCAGAAGTCGGACGAATCGGTTTCTGATTTCTTTTCACGTTTTGAGGAAGCATTCCATGATTACAGTGGTCAATTATTACCGGAGGACACGGGCAGACATTTGTTCGTAGACAAGTATGTGGCTAATCTCCTACCGGAGATTGCAAAACGATTAAAGGCTAGTGAAAGTTCATGGACCACTGCAACACCCGCTTGTTTATTAACTATGGCCCAGTACTATGAATGACAGGAATTAGAGGCTAAAGAAAGTAGTGATAAGAAAGCGAAGGACTTAAAGACAAAAGTGATGTTGGCACAGGTTCATGCTATGCAATCGAGAGGGAATGATAGGGGTAGACGAGGATCGTACGTTACGTCACCCCCTCGTTCCGACATTTCTGAGGATCAGTGTGCATACTGTAAACAGTTTGGACATTGGGTTGCAGATTGTCCGGTACTTCGTGAACAGCGTAGTCAGAGGGGTCGAGGAAGTGGAAGGTCACGAAATAGTTATTCAGGACCGAGAGGTGGAGCGAATGATCGTGGTAGGTTTGAAGAGAGGGGTCGTGGTCAGGTTGAACGTAATACTTTTGATCGGCGGAATCAATATCAGATAGCTGAAGGAGAGAATACTGAGTCTCAGGACAATAGATATGCATAGGATTGCGTAGGATGGGGTGTAGAATCGGTTGAGGTACCAGTCGATCAAAGGGGTCCATATATATCAGCACATGTTTTGGGTTCTACTGATCAGTTTCTGGTTGACACAGGAGCTACTCGTAGCGCTCTGTCCAAACACTTGGTTCCAAGGGCTCCCCTGTCTGGCGAAACAATTACAGCAATAGGGTTCGATGGAACACCTCCTCTAAGCCCAGTGTCTCAACCCCTTACATTTTATGTTGATAAATTCATTGCCCCATGTCCGTTTCTATTATCTCCAAATACACCAGATAATATTATGGGACTTGATATGCTACAGCATTTTCGTGCAACAATACGCTGTGCCCCTGAAGGGGTGCAGGATATTTTGAATGAGAACTACCCAGAAATTGAGAGATCGTGCCTCATGCAAGAGGCCAATGCATTAGCTTCCCTTCCAAGGACGTTATGGGCTACTTCCGACACTGATGTGGGTCAAATGATTATTCCTCCTGTGCGCATTACTGTGAAGGAGGAAGCGATTTTACCTCGTGTCCCTCAGTACAAGATCTCTAGAGAAGGCGAAATAGCTTTGACACATATTGTGAATGACTTAATAACGGCAGGGGTGGTGGAGGAAGTTCCTTACAACGTTTGCAACAGTCCAATTGTTCCAATCCTAAAGAAAGATACAGATACTAAGATCTATCGCTTTATTATTGATTTGAGGGAAATTAATAAGATAGTTGTACCCCAGTATCCAGTAGTGTCCGACATTACCACATTACTTACTTTGGTTCCACCCACATCTACTACATTTACGGTGATTGATTTGAAAAATGCTTTCTTTTCGATCCCCATTCATCCTGATAGCCGATATTTGTTCGGTTTTACATTAAATAATAAATCTTATAGATTTTGTCGAGTTCCTCAAGGTTACACAGAAAGTCCTAGCATTTACAGCCAGGCTTTGAAAAGACAACTTGATTCATTTGATTTGCAGTCTGGGGTGGCGCTAATCCAATATGTCGACGACATTTTACTGGCTGCCGATACACAGGAGCAGTGCGAGGAGAGTACACTGTCCCTGCTTTCTTTTCTTGCTGAACACAATCACAAGGTTTCGCGAAAGAAGCTACAATATTGTAGACCAAAGGTGACCTACCTCGGTCATCTTTTGTCTAAGGAGGGACGTGCATTAACATTAGATCGAATTCAAGCAATTTTAGATACACCAGTCCCTTGCACGCAGAAGGATGTTCGCGCTTTCATAGGTTTGACGTCCTTTTGTAGGCAATGGATGCTAGGATTTTCGTACATTGTAAAACCTTTGTTAGCATTGCTGTCCAAAACTGCACCAACTCCCCTTGAATGGACGGATGAATGCCAGAATGCTTTTGAACAATTGAGACAAGCTCTTTGTTCTGCACCAGTGTTAGGTACACCAGATTATACACATCTCTTTACACTGTACGTACATGAGAGGGATGGGTGTGCATTGTCAGTCTTAGTACAATTACACGGAGATAAACAGAGACCTTCTGCATATTTTTCAGCGGTACTCGATCCTGTGGCTCGAGGACTGCCTGGATGCCTCCGAGCAGTTGCAGCAACAGCAGTAGCTATACGGCAGAGTGAGGGAATAGTTTTGTCACACAAATTGCATGTGTTAGTTCCCCACGCAGTAGATGCGCTATTGAACCAAACGAAAACGCAGCATCTAACTAGTGCCCGCTTAACAGGATACGAGCTAACACTGTTGGCGCCACACATTACATTAAAGAGGTGCGCCACTTTGAACCCTGCTACTTTATTGCCATATCCTGTTACTGAGACCCAGGAAGAAGAACAACATGATTGTGTTTTTCTGACTGACGAACAAACAAAGGGTCGTGTCAATTTACAGGACACGCCACTTCCAGATGTAGATGGGGAACTGTGGGTTGATGGATCGTGTGTGAGATTGCCAGATGATACGGCTTCCGCAGCCTATGCGATCACGACACTTAAGACAGTGGTAGAAACAGCACGAATACCGCAAAAATCTGCCCAAGCAGCTGAATTGATAGCCTTAACGAAAGCATATGAGTTAAGTGCTGGTCTATGTGTGAATATCTATACTGATAGTCGTTACGCCTTTGGAGTAGCGCACGATTTTGGCCTACTCTGGAGGGAACGAGGGTTTATGACTTCACACGGAACACACATCATGTACGGAGAGTTGGTATGCGACCTCCTGAACGCACTATTATGTCCAACGAAGGTTGCGATAATAAAATGTAGTGCACATAAGAAAGTGACAGATAAAATAGGGCAAGGAAACGCTTTTGCAGATCGCATAGCGAGAGAGACTGCTATGTTACAAAATGACTCCCCTATGTATGTGGTGAGATCACAAGCCGAGCGATGGCATGCTGCTAGAAAAGAAATTCCAGACATACAGAAGTCAGCATCTGAAGTAGAACTCGTAACATGGGCAACAGAGGGAGTATTGGATGATGAGGGTTGTTGGAGAAGCAAAGATATGAAGAGATGGAAATTACCTGCTGCTTACTTGCAGGCAATGGTTCAAATGACGCATGGGCTGGCACATATTGGAGCTCTTGCAATTACTAAATTGCTTACACGAGTTTGGGAGCATCCTGAGATTACCAGCACGGCTAGGAGAGTAGTGCAGACCTGTCTGATATGCTTACAGTACAATCCTGCTAAAGGGACCTATACTCCTAAAGGAGGGTTCGTTCCACCTACTGCACCATTCGAAGTACTGCAAATGGATTACATCCAGCTGGAGCGCTGTAATAACCTCAAGTATGTCCTAGTGGTGGTGTGTGCTTTCAGTAAATGGGTTGAAGCCTACCCCACGAAGGATAATACAGCATTAACAACAGCTAAGGTGTTACTCAAAGAGTACTTCCCACGTTATGGTATCTGTAAATTTTTGTGGAATGATAATGGTCCTCATTTTGTTGGGAAGATAGTGGAGCATGTCCTGAAAGGATTGGGAATAAAGCAAAAGTTCCATGCTGTATTTCATCTGCAGTCAGCAGGTCTGGTAGAGAGGTACAATGCGACTCTGAAGCTGAAGTTGGCGAAGATCGTGGCATCCACGTCTTTGAAATGGCCGGACGCTTTGCCAGTGGCATTACTGTCTATTAGATCAGTGCCACACTCCAGAACTGGCCTCACACCCTATGAAGTGGTGTTCGGAAGTCCCATGAATATCTTGGGAGTTCCAAAGCCTCGTTTGATACATGATGTGCCTTGTATAATGATGAACGATTATTTGGCACGATTAACAAATGATTTACTTTCTATTCATCAACAGGTTCGAGAAGCGCTCCCCGACAATTCCATTGGAGAGGCTCACAATCTTCATCCTGGCGATTATGTCATGATTCGGGTGTTTGAGAGATCCAGCAGTTTGGAGCCGAGGTGGCGTGGCCCTGAACAAGTGCTGCTGGCAACACGAACGGCTGTGCGCGTCACGAATAAGAAGCGGTGGATACATTCAACGCACTGCCGACGTGTCTCTCCGGATCTGGTGAACCCTACCGTATTGTCTGACTACAGAGACATCTTGGACACGGAGAAGAGCCCAGCTGTTATGCCCAACGAGTCGGAGGGAGCCTTCCCGGACCACACTGTTTCTGGTGGAGTGAAGTACAATCTGCGGCCACGGAAATAATATTTTTGTATTTTTCGTGACTGGTTAGTAACCGTTCCGAGGTTTGTGAAAACGGAAGCCGGGAATATCAAGGGGGGGGGGATCAGTTCTGTCCAGTGTAGCGACACCCGTCTTGAATCTCGGAGAAGAAACCAGCGACAGCCTCGGTTCTCAGCACTATATTTTTATTTTTTGGTTTGGTTTTTGAGACTTTGTTCTTTTTTACTATGGCACCTATGACATTGAGAAATAGAAGAATTTTGGGTGCAGTTCTTTTTGTTACGACAATAGTGGTAATAGCAGTAATAGCTTGGACTATAGAAAGACTGTTTCCTGCACAGGACTATTTACTACCTACCACTCCAATTCCATCTGAACATTTCCATTTTACTTTGCCCTATCATGAGGAGAGACATAGACAGACTTATTTGAATAACAGTTTCATACAACTTTTACACCACACACATAATATGACAAATACCACTAACGGTTGGGTATGTGGTATGTTGCCTGGACATCAGAAGAAAGGAGGAACCCCGCTTATTTCTCTTCCTTTTTCTCACAATGGTTCGTTTAATGCTTGGTACACACTTCTCTTTACATTAAGATGGCCAACAAAAGGTGGACTACTTTTTCGGTTGAATAAGGTCTGTTACAATGATCGAGATGGCTATCCACAGGCAGAAGGACTAAATTTGAATGGGAAGAATATCGACCGGACAATGTATCTGTGCCTCGTATCTTCACCAACCAGAGACTTACAAATATATCCAGTTTACATGTAATTACAGTTATTGATACAAAAGCAGATCTTTGTATTAGAAATAAAGGAACAATTCCGGTAGGGAGAAGTGAATGCAATATTACTCTCGCCTTTGATACACCCAATGGTATTTCATTTGTGGCCTCACGAAACACTTACTTTATTTCCGGTAATAAAGGTTATCATCGTCTTCCTCTTGGATGGTTAGGCACATGTTACATATCTTTTGTGTTACCCCCTGTGTTTATTGCCCCGCCTATGTACCATAATGATTTTGTATTGTATCACGATTTTATATTGAATAGAGTTAAGAGAACATTGGACATTGATGATGTCGACCAAACTGACACCTCACTACAACAATATGTGGATTTTAATTTAGGGTTGTTCTCTTTTGTTGATGCTGCTTTAAACAGCAGGAAAATAAGGCGATTAACACGTGTTGTGGAAGCAGTTGCTAATGAAACTGCCTCTGCTTTAGGGTATATCACTGAAGAACTCCAGATTACAAGAATTGTTACGCTTCAGAACCAGATGGTTCTGGACATAGTGTTAGCTGATCGTGGAGGTGGATGCCGCATCATCGGAAGTAGTTGTTGTGTTTATGTCCCTGATAATTCGCCATCTGTATATGATGCCATTTCTAAATTGCACAAAATTGCTGCTGAAATTCACACTGACAATGGTACTTGGACTTTTTCTGGTTGGTTTTGGACTCTGCTCAGTACATGGGGTTGGAAACTGTTAACAGTTCTATGCGTGATTATAGGGATGTTCTTCTTTTGGTGCCTATGTATTCAATGTGGTCCTACTTTATGTTCTGTATGTATTACAGCGTGTATCCCATCCAAACGAGCTATTGCTAAAAATGTACAGATGAGTAATGCTGAAGTAAAGCAAATTATGATGATCGATATTGACGATGAACATCTGGATTACTTCCATTATGAGGTAGCTTCAGCTAAACGCTAAAAAGGCCGTCTGTCGTAATTTGGCAGTACCTGAGTTAGCGTTTAGGTCAGCTACACGAGCTTTTCTGTTAACTTGTCCTAAAAGTACGGGGGCCATTTCATATTTGGTGGCTTCCATTTTGTATAAACATGCGGCCTCGTGGTCAGCGTGCCCTTTTGTCCTTCCTCCATGCCAATGAACTTATACCCTGCCCAGCAACAGGCTATTTTTAGCGATGGTCAGTTTCGCGCATGCGTACATACGATCTTTGGACTAACGAGTGGTCACTCCTTAGGAATGTTCCCCCAACTGACCAGTGGTATTAAGCCCCTCCCACATGCTGGCTGTGGTACAAAAATGTCCTTATATGTACTTAAAACTGTTCAAATGTATACCGCCTACCTTTTATTGCTGTTAAACTGTATAAAAGAGATCGCACACCGATGTTCGGTGTTATACTTCTTGCATTGCCGAAGGGTGCTGTAGGAATGTACCACCACCCCATGGGGTCCTAATAAACTTGTCTTTTGCATTTTCAGTTTCCGTGCCAACTTCTGTTATATGGTGTTCGAGAGTTTTGCAGAGTATGTAGGCCTGACAGAACCCGATACCACAATGTGTGGAGTCTTTTTGTGGTGTATTGATTGTGTTACTTTGTGTGTGTTACACAAATACTATACACATTGCCTCTTTTGATAAGCCTGCCTGCTCTATGCCAAGCTACCAGACGGTGAGCACAATTTATCTTTATTGTGTATCTAGCTTACCCTGACTAGAGTGGTGGTTCTTGCCTGGCCAGGGTGCATACCTCAGCAAAACAAGGAATCTCATTTCTAACACCCTGCTGTCTCTAAAGTGGGGTGAGGAGGTGACTCAGAGATGAGTCATAGTTAGTCGCCAGATGCCCATTGTCTTCATTCTGGTGGGATCACTGAAAGAATATCGACTACCACAATATCGAGTACCCAAAATATCGAGGTGAAAATATCTACTACAAAAATATCGAGTTTGTATGTACAAACAGGTAAGTACAAAAATATCGACTACAAAATATCGTTTACAAAAATATCGTTGTAAAAAATATCGACTTTACTAAAAACAATGTTTAATTACATTAATATAAAAAATTAATTACTAAAATATAATTAACAATACTTAAAATAACTTTTAATAATTAAATATTTAATGAAAGTAAAAAAAAATATATATTTTTAATCATATTTCTTAAAACATATATATATAGTAACAACATTTAATTAAATAATAGGCAATATTGTATATGTACCCCAAAAACCCAAAACTGACCCTGAACCCTAAAAATACCCCTTGACCCAAAAACTGAAAACTGACCCTGAACCCTAAAAATACCCCTTTACCCAAAAACTGCAAACTGACCCTGAACCCTAAAAATACCCCTTTACCCAAAAACTAAAAACTGACCCTGAACCCTAAAAATACCCCTTTACCCAAAAACTGAAAACTGACCCTGAACCCTAAAAATACCCCTTTACCCAAAAACTGAAAACTGACCCTGAACCCTAAAAATACCCCTTTACCCAAAAACTAAAAACTGACCCTGAACCCTAAAAATACCCCTTTACCCAAAAACTGAAAACTGACCCTGAACCCTAAAAATACCCCTTTACCCAAAAACTGAAAACTAACCCTGAACCCTAAAAATACCCCTTTACCCAAAAACTAAAAACTGACCCTGAACCCTAAAAATACCCCTTTCATTTAACATAATTAGCAATTAATCAATTACATAAAATTAATTACCAATTACATTTTAATTAATTAACAAACATTTTTTAATTAACAATTAATTAAATATTACTACCAATTATTAAATTAACATATTTAATTAATTATAATTAAATTACTTCCCACCCTATTCCCCTATAAACCCACAACCCGCTAGAGAAAATACATTATTTTAATTGACATAATTAGCAATTAATCAATTAAATAAAATTAATTACCAATTAAATTTTAAATAATTAACATATATTATTTAATTACCAATTAATTAATTATTACTACCAATTAATAAATTTACATATTTAATTAATTATAATTAAATTACTTCCCACCCTATTCCCCTATAAACCCACAACCCGCTAGAGAAAATAAATTATTTTAATTAACATAATTAGCAATTAATCAATTAAATAAAATTAATTACCAATTAAATTTTAAATAATTAACATATATTATTTAATTACCAATTAATTAATTATTACTACCAATTAATAAATTTACATATTTAATTAATTATAATTAAATTACTTCCCACCCTATTCCCCTATAAACCCACAACCCGCTACAGAATTAAATTACACAATAATTAAAAAAATAATTAATTAAAAAAAATAATAAAATAAATTGACACTTTTCACACATATTATAACATAAACACACTATAAATAATTAAATATTATTTAAAAAACTATATTTTTTACTATCTAGATTATATACTTGGATATTTTCACTGTCTATATTATTTACAGTCGATATTACTTCACTTACCTTAAAAACGATATTTTGGCTGTCGATATTCTGTCTAGTCGATATTTTCTCCAAACGATATTTAAAACTCGATATTCTGTCCAGACGATATTTTGGAGTCGATATTATGTCTGTGCACCATTCTGGTGACTGATTTACATTCCCAGTAGGTAGACAGCACCATCTCTGTAAAATAAATTAATGTGGCCCCTTAAACCCCATGGACCTGACTTCTTTCCGCAACCCAAGGAAAACTCTGTTCACAAGGACAGCAACCAACCGAGGCCACTGACAGCTGTCAGTGTCACAAGCCACGGGTCTCTGTTCTCTGTGGTTTCTTAGTTTGAGGGGGAATAGCCCCAGGTCCTTTAGGACTAGTGCTAAAGTGGTGCATGTGTGCATGTGTGCATGCATGCTCTACTCTAAATAATTCTATTACACCTGTTTGGCATATTTAATTTACCTATAATTACCTTGCAAAATAGTATACCACATACCTAGGGCCTGTAAAACTATTGCTATTAGTGGGCCAGCAGCACTAAATATGCCTACCACATAAGTCACCTTTCAAACTTGTCTCAGACCTACCATTGTAGTGCCTGTGTGTTGTGTTTACTGCCACTTTGACTTAGCATTTAAAACTACTTGCCAAGCCTTAAACATCCCTTTTATTGCACATGTCATCCCAAAAGTCGGTCCTAGGTAGCCCATAAGGCAGGGTGCTGTATAAGTAAAAGGTAGGACATGTACTTTGATTCTTTACATGTCCTGGTAGTGACAAACAGTCTATTTCGTTATTCACTACTGTGAGGCCTACTCCACTCGTAGGCTAACATTGGAAATTCCTTAATATACTTTAAGCTGTAATTCCTGATTGAAGAGGAGTGAGTGTTTGATGTTTTAGATGCTTGGAATGATAATGGTATATCCTCCAAACTGGCGAAGTTGGATTTAGTGTTACTGATTTAGAAATGTACACTTTAAGAAAGAGGACTTTTCTCTGCTCCTTTTGTGCCTTACATCCTTTCTTCAATACACATTTGGGGTGGGTGAGAGCTATACTTTGTGCATTCCCTCTAGACAGACAAACACACAGGAAGGTGAGGGTCATCTGCATTTTGATGGGCCTTGTTAGGCGGGGAAGCTGGCACATGAACTTCAACCTTAGTGTCCTGCCCTCATACAAAGCACTGATTACACCCCAGAGTTAAGCTGGGAGACATGACTGGGCTTAAAGGCAACCTGTGTACTTCAAGCCCCATACTTTGATGTCACCGGCTCTTGAAAGGCACTTTAGGGTATAAGTATTGGATCTCTGACTCCCTCTTTTTAGACACTGCTAGAACTAGAAACTGCACTTTTTTTAGAGAGTTTTATATAGCACGAACTGGGTATCAGAGCGTTTTACAGAGCACCAGTTGCATTACATGAGGACACATTGATTATATGTTAGGCACGGGGAGATTAAGTGATTTGTCAAGCATCACAGGATGTTCAGCGTCATTGCCGAGATTCAAAACCCGTTCCCCAGATTCGAGGTCAACCGCCTTCGCCGTTAGGCCAACTCCTCTCCCAATCTGCACATTACTGAATCTAGTGAACACAAAACAAGTATTCTGCCACCACTGTGCTCACATCACCTAACTCCAGACAGGGGCAGTAGCCCTTTATTGTGCACATGCAGGTTCCGTGCTCATCCATGACCAAAAATCAGTGCTAGGATTCCATGAATCTTTGCAGCCCCAAGAGAGGGACGCAGCCCACAAGAGAGTGATGCAGGTGTATTGTCTGTCTCAACAGAGTCACATTTACCAGATGTGTGCTTAGCACTGTACAGATCAAAGAAGCTAGTAAATTGGTGCAGGATTGTGTTTTTTCTCCCTGGTCCCTTCTCTCCAATTGTTTTAACATTGAATTTGATTTGATAAGCTAACGCACTAACTCACTTTCAGACAATAATCCAAGTAAAGAAGCTCTGTGTCAAACTAGTTGCCCATTCACTAATTTACTGGGGATTAGTGCTCTTCCACATGTCAGTAAATCAAACTTAGAGTCCTGACACACAGAAGTAAATTCACCCCAGGTTAGGTGGAGGATTTTAGTGGGGATTGTTTCATGGAAGCTGATATCCCACACCCTAATGATAATGAAATATTTGATAATCCAAGTACATGTAGGTTTGTGCAATCTCATTGCTGTTGGAATTCATTTGAAGGTAGAACTAATGATGAGTAAGAATATGGATCATTGTATGTAGGGACATTCTTCGTGAGCATCTGTGGGTAGTGCCAGTACATTAAGGGCCAAATTATCACCGCTTTTATCGGCAGGAAACTGCTGCTAAAGCGACGATAATGGGCTTGATAATATGCCCTTGTGAATTCCCATAGCAGCCCAGGTTAACATCAGTACCTGGGCTGCTATGGGAATTCACAAGGGCATATTATCAAGCCCATTATCGCCGCTTTAGCAGCAGTTTCCTACCGATAAAAATGGCGATAATGTAGCTCCCTTTCTTGATAATATGGCCCTTGGTTCCTATTGATAATATTTGAACAGTTCATATTACGTTGTCCTCAATTTTTAAGAATGTCACTATTTGTCCATTATTGAAGACTTGCCCCAATCCCAATAGCATCTCCAAACTGTAAAATGCTCAAAAACACCTAGCAGTAGTCTTCAACTATGTTCCCTCTAAACTACTTGCAAGAGTCATCAGTTGAAGATCAATTATGAAAAAGCTGAAATTGTAATGATTAAAAATAAACAGTTACAACCCTTCTTTCTGGAAATTGGAGACGGGTGCTCCACCTATTCCTAAAAAAGTTTCAGGATCCTTGCTGATGAAGACCTATATTTAAGGCCTTAGGTTATGTTATGTTAATTATATTTAATATAGCGCACGACTCAGCCATGGGTATCTCAGCACTGTCAGCAGTTTAAAACAAGTATCAGCAAAAATTTGGTAGTAGATTTTTTAAAATAGGTGGGCTTTAACAATTTCCTAAATATGCTGTAGTTCGAGCAGGTGCAGTGGGAGCTTATTCCAGTAGGAGGGGTCAGGTAGGAGAAAGCCCTCCCCAACATCTCGTTAAACGGATGCACAAGACAATCAGCAGGGCTTTATCACAAGATCTTAAGCTTCTGCTAGGTATGTACGGGTGAATTTTGAATTTAAGCTATCTTAGTCCTTTGCCCCTTCCAGCGGTATAAGAGAGAGCAGCTCTTACAAATCCTCCTTTTTTTAGTGTCAGCCAGTACAAATCATTTAGCAAAAGGGCAGAACAAGTGCAGGGAGGAAGATTGAGAATAAACCCGGCTGCTGTGTTTTGGCCTACCTGTAGTTTGGCTTGTTGTATTTCTATCTAGGACCATAATTCGATATTCCCAATTTATGCCCTTGTATGGCTATAATAAATAATATCTTTATAAAGGCATAAGAATCCTATCCATATTTAGTCGTAGCCCATGCAGGCCAAATTAAGCAAGACTACTTCCCCAGACTCCTAGAGAGTACACCACGTTCTTTAAACAAACCAAACCTCCAGCAACCTGGGAATTCCCCAATGCTTCTGCTTTGATTTGTCCTAGAACTCCTGCGAGCACTGAAAGAACGGCCAGTTCTTAGTGACATCTTTTATTGACGTCTTATGTCCAACCTTATGTCAAACCCGGCACCTTTCAGGTATAAATATACCAACGTTGCCTTAAGCAAACACACGGTGGTTTGGAGCAGAGCGTCTATCTACTTGCCCGAGAGCCCAGCTGATGCGAGAGCCCACGGACGCCGCCCCTCCCTTTTGACGCACTGAGAAAGACGCTGTCTTTTTCTCCAGCTGAGAAAATCCAGCTCCGGTGTTTCCAGACGCCCTTGCGGGTTGCTGGGATATCGAGTCCTGAGAGAGAGATACCAGACCTCCTGCATTCTATTACCCAGGTACGGAGCTGACTAAACCCTTTAAGAGAATTCTTGATTCACATTCTTGGCAAAACCAACTTAAACTTAAACTGCTACTTACTTACTCCTTCCCACGTATTAGGCTTAGGTCAGGTACACCGGGGTAGGCGTATTTAGGAGCACCAGTTGAGTACGTTAGTCAATGTTTTTATGTATGTATATATTTTATCTATTTTAAAGTATCATATGGCTAAGAAACCATACCAATGCTTTTACAGTATTATTTCATAATACTACTTTTACTGTACGCACTTTACTTTACTATAAGTATTGCAATTGTGGCAATTCATTTCTCTTGCATGAGAAAGAAGACTGCTCAATAAATAACACCTTTTATTGAAAACGCCCGTCTCTCTATTTTCTGCACTCTGGTGAAACTAAGTATGCACAATTGACTGAGCGAAATAGCTGTCTATTGTTTTCACACAACTCTAGAGATACACTCTTATTCTGAGGGAGCAAAGTTGTCATGTTTTATGGTTGTCAGAAGCTAATCCCTTCTTGTCTATCCATGGAAGTTAAACTCCTCCTTGTTTATTCGAGAAAGTTTCTAGTGACCTCTGAGCTAGCTGGCAAAACTAATTAAGTCTAATATAGTCAGTAGAGACCTAGTCGACCTCAGTCCTACGTCTACACTGCTGTTTATATTATTCCAATGCGCAGATCCTATTGGGAATATAGGAACTACACTACATGGCGCCCAATGTTTGGTAAGGCGATAAATCTAACGCAAGACGTTAGAGTAACTCAGTCGTGCTTTTTCACACAGACCCTTTTTCCCGTAAAAACTCCAATAGACGTCTGGAGTGGGTAAAAGGTTAAAATCCACCGGAACTTAGTAGGAAGAGATTCCTATGTATAGTTTTTGGTTTAATCAACGTTGAAGGATACAGTGTTCCAAAATATTGTGCACCTAATCTTTGTTTCCTTGAAACTTGATCTGCAGCAAAAAGCTTTCTGTTAGTAAAAATGACGGAAAGTGAAGACGAAAGGGAGGCAGCTGGAATAACAGCTGAACTCTTAGCGGATGACATAAGTCTCCAAGAAAATGACCCGATTGCTATACTCATTCCGGTCAACATAAGAAGAACTATAACTATTAAACTTATCGAAAATGGACTGACATCACGAGGTGGTACAGTCATATTCGTGGTAGAGGCCCTTGAATATCGGCAGACAGAGGTATTCTATTCACGGATACACTTTCCAGCAGCAAACGCTGTAACAAAAGAATTCCAAGATTACAAAATAGAGGAACCTCCGGATGAATACACTCCTTTCGAGGATGTTGAAATCCCACTAAATTACCAAGAGCACCTGCTCTGGTTTAAAGGCGCCCTAAAACATCAAAATCACATCACCAGGCTAGGTCCACTAGGTAGACCAGGAGCCACGTGGTCGGTTGTAGCCAGCTACACACCACATCCAGACATTGATAAAATGTCAGACCGGGAACTTTTAGCTCAGCTAAAACTATTAATTAAAATACATAGACAATTGGTCCAATATGTAATGTGGACTTCAACAGTCCAACCAGCGATTAACATTCCACAGCTGACCCCTCATCAGGGGAACACAAACAAAATCACACCACAGAATATACAATCAGCCATTGGCAAAATACCCGCAAAACGGGAACAAATTCCATTCTGGCTAGCACAAAAAATAACTCAAATAGAGGCAATATTTCCTGATACTATGCCTACTGAGAAACACAGAATTCTGACTATCTGTCTTCCAATGGGGATCGCACCACATGTGGAAGACTGTGACACTTGTGGCACAGTCTTTGCTTCCATCTACACAAAACCACATGGTGTTCCGCCCATGGCGGTAATACCAGATGTACTAAGACAGATTCAAAATGAATACGGTCCAGAACCTGTTTTAACTCTGGGTATGAAATTACTGAAAGACTTCAAGCCGGTCTCGGCTATATTATTAGCCAACATAAAAGGAGAAGCAGCATCTGTGGCAATCAGCCAGAAATTGAAAGAAACAGATATAGCAGAACAACCATTTGAACTTGCCAGAATCATAGAAAAATCCTATGAAGAACTAGGAAGAGATAGTTTGGGTGGGAAACCAGTAAAACCCCAACTAACTGAAAATCCTGAAAAAACATTTATTAAAAATAATCTAAATATTCCAAAAAAGAGTTGGGATGGTAATAAACAATCCACTCCCAAAGAAAAACGATTCCAGTCCAGGGGAAGGTCTCCTCAACGGAGAGAAAGATCTCCAGACCGAGGAAACAAGTCTCCCCAGAGGGAGCCCTCTGAGAAAAGATACAACCTTATAGATAGGGATAATTTGAAAAAACCTGATAGATATCAAGATATTGATACACGTCCCTCTCGATCTTTTCAGACTTCCTCGCAGAAATCGGAAAGAAGAGTACAGTCAGAACACATGGAAGAGCACGTCTTGTCCAAAGACAAGGAACCTGCTCATCAAAGTAAAAAATTACAATTTCCAAGAAAGTAGGTAGCCAGTATTAAAATATTTAAACATGTCGAGGATACTGAGGACACAACTGAAAAACGGAGAGTGGGCCCAGACAATGCTAGACAGCGCAGCTGAAGTGACCATAGCTCGCAAGATCCTGATGAATCTTCTGGAGACAGTGGACACGAATGAATACATTCAAGTGGAAACTGCAGATACCAGAGTTAGCAAACCTCATAAAATATACGAAATAACATTGCGTATAGAGGGGGACAAGACTAGGAAAGTAAGGGGTCTCTTTTGGGATAACCTTTCGAAAGGCTATGACATCCTTCTAGCTGAGAAAGACTGACCACCAGATTTTGTCAGGGAGTGCCCTCATGGCGAAGAAATGATTATGCCTGCCTTCTCAAATCATATTTGAATTCATAAAAAATCCATATATGCAAGAAAATGGGCAGTGGCCCAAGCCCCTGCATTATATAACAATCATGTAGGATGGGATGAGGATTCTCCTCCTCACAAAATCCAGTTAAAAACTCAACCCACTGCACAAAGGCAGTACCCAGTTAAACAAGAAGCTAAAAAGCAAGTCAGGGAGATCTTAGATCAACTTGAATATCAGGGGGTGATTGAAACATGCACCTCACAAATGAACAATCCTTTGTTTCCTGTCTCCAAGCCAGACGATTCATATCGTCTAGTTTTGGACTACAGCAAACTCCTGCTGCAAAACATTTGCAGTACAAAACTCACACAGTGCAGCACTAATGAATAACATCGTACGCAAAAAATATAAAACGACATTAGACATCTGTAATGGATTCTCTGGTCAAAACATTGCACCTGAGAGCAGGTATTTGACCGCGTTCTCAATAATGGGGTCGCAAAAACACTTCTGTCGACTCCCACAGGGATTCAAGAATAGCCCAGGATTATTCTCAGCAAGAGTAACAGAGTTACTACAAATATATGATGATGAGGCATTATCCTATGTCGATGACATCTATCTCACAGACGATGACCTGGAGACTCACTTGAAAAGAGTAAACACCATAATATTTGGGTTTGCAGCTGAGGGTTACAAATTCAACTTTAAAAAGTCAAGGATTTCCCATCTAACGGTCCTGTTTTTAGGATATGAATTATCAAGTGAAGGCAAGAGCCTAGCAGACAAATTCTTAGAGAAGTGCGCTGTACTCCAAGCACCAAAAACGCTAAAGAACTTACAATCAATACTAGGTTTCCTGAATTTCGGAAGAACATACATTCTAAATTATGCGGAGAGGGTTAAACCTCTCTATGAATTAATAAAACTTGATTTCAAACCAATTAATTGGACTCAGAAACACACAGAAATTTTAAGATCATTGCAAACAGACATGTTAGCTAAAACAAAATTACAAACTTTCGAAAACGTACGCAACCTTGTAATCCGAGTCATCCCAGGAAGATGTGGATTTACGTACCTAACCTCTAATGAGGGAGAAACGGTACCAATAGCTTACAAATCTCACTTGTACACACAAGCTGAAATGAAATTCAGTTCTACTGAAAAAATTCTAATAGCGGTTCAAATTACTGTAGCAAAAAAAAGAGCCCAAGCCCAAGGCAGAAGGATAACTGTTTTAACAGCAGAATCAGCCCTTGAGGCATTAACAAGCCCACGCAATTTGAATGCTGTGGCATTAGATCCAAAATGGATACAATGGGAAAATTCTCTTGCTACAGAAGACTTGAAATACTATTTTGACCCGAAAATGAAAAAACTAGAAAATCTACAATATGAAGAAGAATATCCTCTGCCAATCGAAATTCTGCCTCTCGAACAGTACACATGTGTAATCTACATGGACAGATTTGCACAACATTACGATGTAGAGAAAAAATCCTACAACGCAGCGTGCGTGATTGTTGAAGGTCGATGGCGCCTTTGTAAATTCCGACCAATAGTCACAAAAACTGAATCATTGAGAAACTGTTCAGCTCAGCGAGCTGAAATCAGGTCTTTAAAGATGGCGCTTGAAAATGTCGATCGTGAATTCCCGACACTAATAGTGTGCGATTCGCATTTCTGCATCAGGTCTTACAATAATGACTTGCAGAGCTGGGTTCAAAACTATTACAAAGATGACACCGGTGCCACAATAAAGCATAAAAAGCTTTGGGAACAAGTAGTTCTATTGCAGAAAGAACTACAAAACACTCACGTGATACATACACTGAGTCATCAACGTGATGGCGTTCATGTTGCGGGGAATTCATTGGCTGACACAGCCACAGCGGAAGCGGTTTAACCGGCTTCCGTAGCCACAAAAAAGCGTTCAGAAAAATACATAGACGGGGAAACGATGCTGGCGGTAAAAGCGTCTTTGAAAGGCGACTATGCAGCATTACCAGTGAACTATCCACTCAATAATACATACATAATTGATGCAAACTCCGTTCCTTTTGCTGGAATGTGGGACAGAGTAATTCCAAACACGAACAGGAGAGTCTTATTGATAGCAGACGCACACATGGGTGAGGGTCTAAGGCACCAAGAGATCTTGAAATCTCTGAAAGAATCACAATCAGAATACTGATGGCCGGGCATGAGCCTGCAACATTACAAATTTGCAATGGGCTGGCCAAACTGCAACAGAGATTGCAGTCGTGAACCGACCGGAGTATTGCCTGGACCTTTTTATTAGAAACCATCAGGCTTTCTATACGCAGAAATCCAGCAGGAGAAATGTGTCCCCTTAATATTTAAGACTAGATTCACTTAAAATGCAGACACCAGCACTCGGCCGACGCCAGAACTGTTATACAAAGATTTGCGAGTCCTTATCGGCACATACGCAATTGGCATGCTACATTCTGACCAGGGTTCTGCGTTTAGCTCTAGGGCTTACAAGGAGGCCATGGCCAGCATGGGCATTGCATTGCGGTACTCTTGTCTATTCCATCCTGAGGGAAATGCGGTAGTGGAAAGAAAAAACGGAACATAAAGCAATCTATAACGGCGAGGGTATTAGGTTCGGGTGATGGGTGGGTCCAACATTTAACCAGTGTCCAGCGTAGTCTTAATAATCTGCCAAGAAATTCTCTAAAAGGTCTCAGTCCGTACGACCTATTGTTCGGTACTAGAATACACATTCAGGATCTTGAGAGTCACACTTCAGTGGTAGAAGAAAAATCCTTTGATATCAAAGACCGTTTGGCTGTTTTACAGGACTTAAATGAAACAAGAAAAATCCTGAGCAACATAAAGTTAAAGCAACAACCAACAGTCACTGAAGAAAAACCACCTGTCCCAGCAAGACCTGTCTGGATTCCAAAGATTGGGGATCTGGTCAGAGAGAAGATCGCGGTGAAGAAGGAATTTGGGCCTTCTTACAGAAAAGCAGTACCTGTCTTAGCTGTCAGCGGAACACGATCAGTAGTACTACCGCCCCTTGCTGGTAAAAAGGAGAACCGAGTTGTATCCATCGACCTGGTAAAACCACAATCATGTGGCCAATAATAAGTAGTAGGCCCAGTGGACTCCCAAGAAATAGCAGAGTACCAAAATGTGCTACAATCCAAGAGGTTCAAACTGAGAGACTAATCACATTTGATAAACCTGCAGTGAATAAAAAAGGACTATGCAACAAAGCCATGGAACTTGTGCCTCTTGAAACCCAAATTGCAACAGTTCATCAAGAAACACCAGTCTACAACGATGTAGCCTCAGACTGTGCTAATGAAACAAAGAAAGATCCAAACGCAAATGAACAATTGACAGAACTGCATCTGGCTACTTCATCAATTTCGATGACTTTTCTGAAGATACAAGCGAGCCTGAAGAAACGCCAGCAACAAAAACTTTCAAAGACAAAGTGACTGAACTTTCATCAACTAAAAGAAACCTATCTTATTTCTCCATGGATTGAATTTTGGATTGTGTTAGGTGTACTTTTCCTCCTACTTTGGCTCATCATGGTTCTTTGTTTAGGACAATTCATTGAAGGAAAATACAGTACAATGGACACAGCTTGGTCCTAGAACCTCACATCGAGAAAAAGAGAACTGTCATCAGTGAACATCACAGCCAATCCAATACCCGGTGGGGTAGCATGGGACAGAACTGATTATGACATTTTTGGCCTGATTGAGCTCTTGAAATATTTACACCAGTTCAAGGTTTCCTTAAGTGACTTTGTAACACCAAGTACCTTTTCCGATGATTGGGACTTTGAAAATATTAATAATATGATGTCAGATTTAGTAATGTCAGCCAAATTCACAGAACATGATTATTTACAGGGTTCATCAAATTATGAAGAAATGTATTGCTACAATCATTTTGGTCATCACTATTTGCATAAATCTGCTCAACCTAGAAATGTTTTTAATTATAACCAATGGGAACATTGTGCAACACCGCCTAAAAGCAGCCCGAAAACATTTTATGAGAAATTCCCATACTTCTCAGGGTTTAACACTAGTGATGCAGAAACGTTTTATTTTAAAATGTTAAATAAGACAGGAATGAAAACAATGTTGACAAATACTAAATTGATTTATTCTGAAACATTTTATGAAAAAATGACTACATTTGGTTTTGAATTCTGGAAAAACAACATTGAAACAAAAACCATCTGGGGTACAAAAGAATGGCAGGTCCAAGGTTTAGAAGCATTATTTAGAGCCTGCATGATCCCAGAACAACTAATATTCTTGAATGACACCATTCAACAGACTACTTGTCTTGGCCTAGCTAAGATAAAAGACTTAAACAAACCGTCTATTCCGAAGCCCATACCTGATAGTAATAGCACTACAGATGTGGAGATAGACGTATCCTATATTTTATACCAAAACAGAACACATCCTGATTGGAAAAAATGGTTGATCTGGCCCACAGACACAAATAACTGTCAGGATTGATGCCTGAACAAAACACAGGGGTTCAAAATGACCAGGCCAGACCCAAGATACTCCCAGAGACAACATCCAGGGATAGTTACAACATGCAGTGTAGGGAAACTATGCCTCGAATGGCTACAAAAATCAACACTGGCTGAAATTAAGCAACACTTGACTTTACTTAAAGACGGTGCTGACTTGCGTGATTTCCTACTGGGACCACGCAAACAGCGTAAAAAACGTTTCATAGCGGCCGGTATATACGCTGCATACAACGAGGCTTGGAAAGTAACACAAATTGAAACAGCAGAAAAAATATGGGAAATTGATCGTATTCATTTGGAAAAATCATTTTCTGTTGTGGACAATGGGTTAATGACTCTGTCCTCCAGAATATATTCACTGGACAGTATTGTATTATCTGCTATTGATATAATAGAGCAGGACTTGCTAATGTTACAACATGGTCAGTCCCAATTGCGTTCTATTGTACAGCTTGGCTGGACGTTGCAAAATCTGCGTTCAGGCTACGTGCCATGGCGTTTAATCAACACTACGTCATTATTGTCTATATTTAACCTTACTGATAAACAAATCAGTTTGGCACAAAAAGGAGCAGACTATACGATTCTGAGCATTGAAAAACTTGGAAGATTGCCATTGACAATGTCAGAAAGACCTGTCATTGAATGGATAATACATGGAATAATTACAATTCCGATAACAACTTTCCAGTTTAAATACTGCCAAGAGTATATACCAGCGGGCCAGTATGAAAGGTTGGGTAAAGGGTACATCAAGTCAACATGGAAATTACCTTATACACACAAATGTTATAGTGAAAAGAAAAAGGAGGTATTTCTTAGTGGTAAGAATTGTAAAAAATCACTAAGCGGTACACTTCTGTGTCAAGGTATTAACTTGCATGGAGCCTGCGAAGGGTCTTCGAATAACCTTTCATGTCACCTGCACGGCACTCCTGCAACATAGATAGAGCCATTCTTTAGACAGCTTTCCAACAGCAGCTATGTTCTAATAAATGACCACAGCTGTTGTGGCATGGTGCCAGGAAAAGCCTATCTCATGAGCGTTAGTTCCATGGTCACTTGCTGTATGCAAGTATTGTAGCCAAACAGCACTCCAGACATGGAGGCGACAATATGGCCTTATTTGAATATCTCCTCTATTCGAATTGATACTTTAAGCAGAATAAAGTCTATTCTTTTACAGACAACTGTGCCTTTGACCTCGTCCAAAGAAACGTATGATCTGCAAGTTGCAAGGACAACGACAGAGATACATTCCCTATTATCAACAAATTGCCTCGTGCATTTCGTAGAAATGTTAAGCCAAATCTTAAACATGTCAGATACCAGTGGCATCGAACATGTATTTAAGACAATTTTTTCGGGACTGTTAACACCCTTTGAAACAGTTCTGGGCATCTCTCCTAATTTTTTCCATTCTGTCTTTGGCGGCCTACCTCTACTTTTGGGACTCGTGGCAGGAATTTTATTTTTGATCCTTTTGCTTCGATATGGCAAGCCAAGCCGCAGACAAGACTCCAGCAACGAAGGAAGAAACGATCCTAGCTATACGCTATCGGGACCGCATAACTAAAGTCCTCGGATTAGCCCGGCTAAGAAATCTGAATATGACCTGGTTTCTTTCATTCAGACCAATCTGGCAAAATTGCATCTTACCTGTGCTTCGATGTATGCTATGCGGAGAAGAATGTGTGTTAGACGTCTGTCTTACACTAACATCAGCAGTACCAATGGATACAGATACCTTGCTAGGTCCTGTAACGGCTCATGCATCATGTTGTCCCCAGCGGCTACCCATTCTGATGACGGCATTCATTGAGACTTCACCACTACGAGTATGTGGCAGTGGAGTACGAGATGAGAGCAGCATCACACAGGTACAACCTTCTGTGAGCATTGCTGATCCTGACATCGATGATAGCAATCATTCTCACACATGCACTGTTTCGGCATTTTCAAACTTGGTCGCACTTTCACCTGATGTTGTAGACCAATTTTTTGCGAGTCTGTCTGATATGATGTTCTCCCCTGAACAACAAGAATAACTTTTAAAGCAACGAGCACACAGCGTTCCCTGAACTCTCAATTCGGCCTTCAGTTTTTGATAAACACAGCTACTGAAAACAATTGGAACTATTTTTCCCCCGAAAGCGAAATTATTTGTTTTTCACTTCCAAAATATCTACCTTTTTCTGGCACATGTACTCTGCTTAAAGTAGAACTATTCTTAGAGAACAGAGCTTCTATTTTTAGGATCTCTAGAGACAATATTTTACCTCAGCCTCTAGCATATGTACAGAATCTGTATAAATATGTGATGGAATGGTCTCGACCTTCTTTTCTGTATTCAGAGCCATTTCATGTGTACATTTCGCAATTCATTCAGCTGATATATATATGCATTTTTAACTGAATGATACCACTGGTTGAAAAGCGTACAGTACCAATACTCATTTTCGTTTATTTATGTATTTTAGGGTGGGTTGGAAAACACACATGCATCATTATATGTTTACTATTGCTTAGTTTTAGTAATGATGGACATTAGATCATGGAGTGGGTGTTGTATTTCTATCTAGGACCCTAATTCCATATTCCCAATTTATGCCCTTGATTGGCTATAATAAATAATATCCTTATAAAGGCATAAGAATCATATCCATATTTAGTCGTAGCCCATGCAGTCCAAATTAAGCAAGACTACTTCCCCAGACTCCTAGAGAGTACAACGCGTTCTTTAAACAAACCAAACCTTCAGCAACCTGGGCATTCCCCATGCTTCTGTTTTGATTTGTCCTAGAACTCCTGCGAGCACTGAAAGAACGGCCAGTTCTTAGTGACATCAAGATGTCACTAAGAACTGGCCGTTCTTTTGACGTCTTATGTCCAACCTTACGTCAAACCCGGCACCTTTCAGTTATAAATATACCAACGTTGCCTTAAGCAAACACACGATGGTTTGGAGCAGAGCGGCTATCTACTTGCCCGAGAGCCCAGCTGATGCGAGAGCCCACGGACGCCGCCCCTCCC
Organism: Lissotriton helveticus; assembly: GCF_964261635.1. Lineage (NCBI taxonomy): Eukaryota > Metazoa > Chordata > Amphibia > Caudata > Salamandridae > Lissotriton > Lissotriton helveticus. The sequence continues at coordinate 229,769,167 of NC_136057.1, read as the reverse complement.
TCTAAGAAAGACGCTGTCTTTTTCTCCAGCCGAGAAAATCCAGCTCCGGTGTTTCCAGCCGCCCTTGCGGGTTGCTGGGATATCGAGTCCTGAGAGAGAGATACCAGACCTCCTGAATTCTATTACACAGGTACGGAGCTGACTAAACCCTTAAAGAGAATTCTTGATTCAGATTCTTGGCAAAACCAACTTAAACTTAAACTGCTACTTACTTACTCCTTCCCACGTATTAGGCTTAGGTCAGGTACACCGGGGTAGGCGTATGTAGAAGCACCAGTTGAGTACGTTAGTCAATGTTTTTATGTATGTATATATTTAATCTATTTTAAAGTATCATATGGCTAAGAAACCATACCAATGCTTTTACAGTATTATTTCATAATACTACTTTTACTGTACGCACTTTACTTTACTATAAGTATTTCAATTGTGGCAATTCATTTCTCTTGCATGAGAAAGAAGACTGCTCAATAAATAACACCTTTTATTGAAAACGCCCGTCTCTCTATTCTCTGCACTCTGGTGAAACTAAGTATGCACAATTGACTGAGTGAAATAGCTGTCTATTGTTTTCACACGACTCTAGAGATACACTCTTATTCTGAGGGAGCAAAGTTGTCATGTTTTATGGTTGTCAGAAGCTAATCCCTTCTTGTCTATCCAGGGAAGTTAAACTCCTCCTTGTTTATTCGAGAAAGTTTCTAGTGACCTCTGAGCTAGCTGGCAAAACTAATTAAGTCTAATATAGTCAGTAGAGACCTAGTCGACCTCAGTCCTACGTCTACACTGCTGTTTATATTATTCCAATGCGCAGAGCCCATTGGGAATATAGGAACTACACTACAGGCTAACACCATCTCATTAGCTGCCACCAGAACAGCATTGCCATAGTCCAATCTGCTTACTACCAGGGCATGTACTAGCTTTCTTCTGGTATGAGTTGGAAGAAAATGAATTATTCTGTGCAGAAGACAAATATTCTGATAACATAATCCAGTGGCAGTCAAAATATGATCTTACATTATGAGGGCTTGGTCGATTTTTATACCAAGGTTCTTCACGGCTTGTTTGGGCACAGGATTGGAGAGGCCTTCACTCATCAGAACAGAACAGATAGAGGTGGCCTTGCCAAACATCACAATCTCCATCTGATCTACACTCAGTTGTAGATAATTGCCATTCATTCAGTTAGATATGGCTAACATACCCATAGCAAAGCGCTTTTTAGTAGTGGGCAGGTCTGATTCGAATGTGAAAACCAACTGGCATCTGCATAAGAGATTATTTCAAAGCCCTAAGGCTCTTCAATCTTAGCAAGGGGTATCTCATAAATGTTAACAAAAGTAGAGCTCAAACAAGAGCCCTGTGTGACACCCCTGTCCAGTCGCATGTTGTACGAGGTATAGGGACCAAGTGTAACAGTTTGGTATCTGTCCTCCAAGAAATGATGCAGCCATTTGAGCATGTTGCCTTGTATCCTAATCTCTTTCAGCCTCTCCAGTATCCTGACATGGGAAACTGTGTCCAAATCTGCAAAGAGATCCAGTTGCATGAGCATGACAGGACTTCCTGCATCAAGTGCAAGTCGCAGAGGGTAAGTAATGGGCAGGAGGGCCATTTCCATGCTGTGGCCTGGTCGAAATCCAGATTGTGATGGGCCCAGGATTTGATTTGATTCTAGGTAGGCTGTTAATTGTTTATTAATTAAGCCTTAGAAAAGTTTACTCAAAAAGGGTAGCAGAGCTATAGGGCGATAGTTAGGTAAAGTATTTTTAGTCTAGGTTAGGTTTTTTTAAGGTAGGTAGAACGCAAGTGGCTTTCCATTCAAAAAGGATGGTACCTAGTGCCACTGTAAGATTGAATGTCTCTAAAATTGCCGGGGCAGGACCATTTGATAGAGATGACATCCCTTTGATGGAGGTCCTATCTGCTATAAGATCGACTTTTCTGCGGGAGTCAACAGTAATAGTATAGGATGGAATGTTATATTTTAAATAGATATGTTAGATATGGTAGATTTTCTCTAGAAAGAAATTGGCATGGGAGTCATAGAGTTCCTGGGACCCTATGGAAAGTGGGGCACACCCCCGAGGGCTGGAAAAGTCTTGGATGATTTTAAAAAGAACTTTAGGAGCATTGCCTACCTGTTCAATTTGATTGGTAGTAAAAGTTTGTCACAAGATTTTAATGTTAAGGTGATATCGAGATAATGCTAGGTTATAGGAGTATTTGTCATGCAGCTTTTTAGTTCTGCACCATCTTCTCTCTAAGGAGCATATTATCAAGACAGGCGATAAGATTATTGCAGTTTTAGCGGCAGAAAACTGCCACTAAAACAGCGATAATGGGCTTAATAATATGCTCTATGGAATTCCAATTGAAGCCCATGGTAAATGTGAAGGACATCTAACATGGGCTTCAATTAGAATTCCATAGAGCATATTATCAAACCCATTATCGCCGTTCTAGCCGCAGTTTTCTGCCGCTAAAAGGGCGATAATTTTATCGCCTGTCTTGATAATATGCCCCCAAGTTATTAAACATCGATTTTTCCATTTTTAGCTCAAAAGTATACCAAAAGACTGATTGCAATTTGGTGGAGCTGCATTTTTTGTGGAGAACTGTTAAATCCAGGGCCTCCATTAAAGCAGTGTTAAAGTATCTAAAATGTTATTGACCTCAAAGTTATTTCCTGGCAAACTGAAGTGAAATGATTTACTGAAAGCTTCAGGAGAAAGTAAGTGCCACGGCCTTCTTGATGTTTTTGCAATTCTACAATTATTCTTCATATTGATTGGTTGAGAATATTGAACATAGAAGGGAATCTTAAAGTGGTCCGTCCATGTTAAAGGCATTAATGTCTTACCAAAACATCAGAGTTAGTGAATAATAAATCAAGCAAGTGTCCAGTTTGATGAGAAGGGCCTTTGATTTGTTGAGACAAACTAAGCATTTCCAGGTCTGCTATAAGCTTCGCCACTTTTGAGCTAGTGTGATCATCCCCATGGTAATTAAAGTCACCCAGGAGAAGAAATGTTTTGATGGCCAGTACTTAGTTGGCTATTTCTTCTACCAACCTTCGTCTGAAACCCGTCTTAGTTACAGGGGCATGATAAATAAAGGGGGCATATTATCAAGGGGGTTTATCTCCGCTTTTTTGGCTTTAAAAGCCAAGAAAGCGGAGATAAAATTATCTCCCTATTACCTAGCTGTTGCTAACACCAGTTAGCGACAGCTAGTAGGAGATAGCGACCATCTTGGGCCCCGCTTTGCATGTCAGTGATATTTATCACTAATGACATGCAAAGAGTGCGTGCCAAGATGTTAGCGACTGGAAACAGTCGCTAACATCGCTATCTCCTATTACCAACTTTTGGAGATATTCGCGCTAAGCGCGAATATCTCCAAAAGCTAACACCTGCCCCTGAGCAGTTCTTAGCCATGTTATCCAATGGTAGGTGGATAACATGGCTAAGAGCATTAGCTTGGTAATGCATGAATATCGCGGACTTTTCAGCGATATCCATGCATTTCGGCCGATTTTTATCGCTTAGGAGATAAACCTTGATAATAGCAAGGTTCCTAAGCGATAAAAATCGCCGCAGCTCGGCGATAAAAATATCGCCGCTAAACCAACATAGCGATAATTATCGCTAGTTGTGTGTAATATGCCCCAAGGTTCCTTTCCAGCTATCTGTGGTGGATAAAATAATTTCAAAAATACCTAGTCAGTCAGTATTAATGGTCATAATCCATGTGACATTGTGGGTATTTTTAAAGGTTATAGCAATGCTTCCTCCTGATTTTAGGCCTCTATCTAGCTGTATTAATTTATAGTTATCAGGAATGGCTAACGTGATGGCTGGGAGATTAGAGGCATTCAGCCGTGTTTCCATCAAAGAAACAGATGTCAGGTAACTGTGTGGTATTTAAGTCTCATACTTCGGTCTTTTACTTGGCTAATGACCTGACATTACAAAGAAAACATTTTACTTTGTTATTAATGGAATTAGAACGAAAGGCGGTAGGAAGGGTGCTGCCTGACTCCAAGGAGTTTCAAAAGTCACATTGACGGTAGGCCAACAGGCCCTCTGAGATAGCAGCAAAGCTGTTGGTGCAATAAAGTTGGCATAGAGCACTTTGTTTACCAGGTGTCTTCAGCTGGTGGAGAGTGGCAGATGAATAATAATAACAGGGGCGGAGTTCCTTTTCCCACAACAGAGCCAGGGGTCGTGGCTCCTGGCGATGTCCGGGTGCGGACGGATGCAGATGGGCTTGCCTTTGGCGTGCCAACAGAGCACCGCTGCACGCGTCCACTGCGTGTCCAGTCTGGCATCGACTTTTATAGCCAAATGCGCTTGTATTGCTAGCATATCAGCTCAAAGTGAGTCAATTAAGTAGGAAGCTTTCTCCACAACAAACAGTTTGAGAACTGAGGCAGAACAGAAAGAAGGGATGCAATCAAAGTCCATTTAATCATGAAGTAATAAAAGTGAGCATCAAGTCTTGGTTAAGATCAGTCACGCAAGGCACATAAAATCAACTGTAGCCCTACAAAAAGTACAGTAATTAAAAGGTGCACTGCACATCCGGTCCGGCATCAGCTTTTACAACATGAATCATAAATCTATCAAGAAGAGATTGGGTGGTAGTAGGCTTGCCATGATTTCTCCATACTTCAGAGCCACAACTTCCTATGTGGGCATTAGAACCATGTTAAAACCTGGCTCATTAAACAGGTTTAGGACTAAACTTTGGGTCCTTTTTCCTCTGTGTCTCAGAACCTTGAAACCTTTTTGGTGTATTTACACTTTATAAAAAATGATGAAACTTAACTTAAAATAACTAAGCACATAAGCAGTCTTCTCTGTTCTGCCAAGGAGCACCTTCCTGAACAAAACAATCTTGAGAGGCATGTTCCTCTTTCTATGTGTGCTGCAGAGTGCAGCACGCATAGAAAGAGGAAGTAGTGAGGAGAAATAAAGATTTTTCTCCTTGTTACACCTCACCTGAGAAGGTGTTCCTTTTTAGTGCATTCCCAGGTCTACCAGTGCTAGTAAATCTGGGAATGCATCAAATCCCATGGGTGTTAAGTGGAAACACCCACACAATACCATTGGAATGCATTCAGAGGGCAGAGTAAGATAAACACAGCGATTTGCGCTGCATTGCCTTACTTCAGATTCATGGAGCCACTCAGGGCCATGCAATGTGGCCTTGTGTGGCTTCATAAATCACTTGTAAGGTTTGCGTCCCTTGTAGTGCAAGAGCAACACAAAGTGGCTCATAAATGTGCCCCTAAATTCACTTCTAAGCTGATGCATACATACAGGGCCCGATGTAGGTAAATCCCATTTACCGATTTTGAAATACCGAATCTTACCGATTCGGTATTTTAAAATCGGTAAATGGGATGTAGGTCCCAACATCTGGATTCGTTACCGAATCCTTAACAATTCATGAATTACCGATTGGGTAAATACCGAATCGGTAATGCCCATTCTTTCCTATGGGCTTTGAAGCCCATAGGAATGATTAGGCATTACCGATTCGGTATTTACCCAATCGGTATTTAAGGAATTCACAAGGGTGCAGGGGGTGTCACTTTGACACCCTCTAGCACCCCCAAAACGGCCATGTGTGCAATGTGGCACACAGACATGCCCTAAGGGCACGTCTGTCTGTCACATGGCACATGTGTACATGCACAGATGTGCATGTACACAGGAATCGGTTTTTTACCATGGATTTGTATTCCATGGTAAAATACCGATTCTGTAAGCCATGTGCTGCCGGAACATAGGGCCCGATGTAGGTAGCCCTTTACCGATCGGAATCGGCCGAAAATACCGATTTTCGGCCGTTTCCGATCGGTAAAGGGCTATGGAGATGTAGGGGCACATTTTCGGTAATTTTACCGATTCGTTATCATTACCGAATCGGTAATTTAAGAATTGTTAAGGATTCGGTAACGAATCCAGATGTTGGGACCTACATCCCATTTACCGATTTTTGAATACCGAATCGGTAGGATTCGGTATTTCAAAATCGGTAAATGGCTACATCGGGCCCATAGGCTACCTACATCACATTTTCGGTAATTTTACCGAATCGTTATCATTACCGAATCGGTAAATATTACCGACTCGGTAAATTTACCTATTCGGTAATGATAACGAATCGGTAAAATTACCGAAAATGTGCCCCTACATCTCCATGGCCCTTTACCGATCGGAAACGGCCGAAAATCGGTATTTTCGGCCGATTCCGATCGGTAAAGGGCTACCTACATCGGGCCCACAGTTCCTTGCATTAGATTGTTCTTTTTATTCCTCTAGCCGAGTCGCTCATCCGGTATTGCTGTAATGCGATCTCTCTGTGATAACGCTACTGGCTATCAAGTCTCCCCATTGTTATCTAATTGCGTCATTTCAGTCTTGTCACCTTCAGCATCTTGTCATGTTGCGTTATAGCCAGAGCTTCTGAATTTGAAACTGGGGAGTTAGGCTCGAGTCCTGGAGTAAGGTAAACATGCTGTGATTCTGGGCAAATCCCTTAATCACTTGTGCCTAAAAAAATATGTATCTAACATTGTGTAATGTAATTGGTGCTTGTGGAAGGGCTCCATTGCCCTCGAAGCAGTGTCATTTAAGCTCCACCCTTTCAAGTTTGATTAGGCCATATATAAGTTTTGTAATATGTCCGAGTCAGGCCCTAAGGAATTAGAGCAATTTTTGCCTGCACACAATCCTTTCCTACAGTTGCCTTCTCTTTGCACACATTTGCACCCATGCCTCTTGGAAACCTTGCCTTGCTGACACAGAATACTTTGCGAGCACACTATCACACTGCAATGAAATTATGAACAAGGCCCTCATGTGCATGACACAAATGCGTTTATTATTAGGTCTATGTGGCGGCGCAGCTATCTGTGAAATACAAACAATGGCAAGCTAGTACCATCTCTGCCTGAAGCCAGGATACTATTTTCTATATAGAACCTCTTGCTTCCTAACATAATCAGAGGAGACACTTCTGCCGACTTTGAGAGGCCCCTGGATGCAGAAGCTTTCGCCTAGCAGCTGACTGACATCTCCATGAGGGGTGTCCAGTTCGTGACCAATATTGGGTCCTACATTTTTACGCATCAGGTTAGATCATCTAGCAGAGAAACAGCCTTTACAACGCTCCCTGGTACATTTTTCATGTGTTCAATTTATAGGGCATAATAGTTTGCACAAGCCTGCCTGAGATCCTTGTGGTACTTCATTAAGGCTGCAAGGTGCGTAGATTTATGATGTTCATTGTACTCTATGTGCTATGCATGCTCTAACCTATTACAGGATCTCTTAGTTTCTTGGAGTGCCTCTGAGAACCAGGGTGCAGAGGGTTTAGACGGCCTGCTAGTATTTGGCTTAAGTGGTGCTAAAGTATTTAAGGCTTGAGTAATCCACCCCTTGATTTGTCCATTAGCCAATGATGTGCGGGATTCAAGAGTTGGTCTATTGGATTTAAGGACTCTTGTAAGAGTGCTAGGGGTATCTGGCCCCATTTAGGTGAGGTGTGTTTTTGGGATGGTACCCCTGCCTGTGGAGACCTCTGTAGTTCCAAAAGGGTTCAGGTCCAGATCTGACCATGCCAGTGGGATGGGTTCGGCCACTATTAAGGAGTGTGAATTGGTAAAAATGGTGTTCAAAATATGGCCCAGAGCATGTGTGGGGCCATTACCACTTGAATAAATTAGAACGAGCTCAAATCCCGCATTTGATTTTTCGTGGTTGGGCAATCCTTATTATCTATTTGAATGTTGAGGTCCCCTAAATCTGTAAAATCTGCATATTTAACTGCATAGTCCGAAATCGTGTTTGCTAAGCTTTTCACAAAAGTTGAGGCTGAACCTGGCGGGCGATAGATTAAAATCCCAGTCAGTGTAAGCTGACTGTTTAGAGTAAGGCTAAAGAAGGCTGCCTCAGAATTAGCAATATTTATAGGTTTCAGATGGCAGCACAGATTCATTTTAAATGTGTGGTAAAATCATGAGTAACAATGGAATGCGATGTTACATCATACAATCTATCCAGAAGGGGGCTTCTTGGCAAAACACAAATCTGCACCATAGACACATAGGTTAGGGTTTTGTATTGTAGGAGTGCGGTACATAGCACTGTATATGAATGCATACATACATTGGGTCAACAAAATGGTCTAGCTATTCATTTTGATCACTGTTCTGACATTCAGTATAACTGTTATCTGCTTCTGTCTATTGATCATTGCAGCCCACATTGTCTATGCAATAATCACCATGGGCAATGAAACGACTAAGCAGAAAGTCTGATGTCTGTCCCCACGGTTCCAGAGGGTACAGAGTTGTCATATGCAGTAGTTGCAAGACCTGTTCGCTCCCTGTTCAGGTTTAGGGGGGCTAACGGAGACACTGTGTGCCGGCTGGTCCAAGTGACAACATATCCTGCAGGGGTGCATGTAATCAGTCTGGCACCATCCTAAGTTTAAGTTGTCTCCAAACGCACAGTTCCTACTGATGGGTGGAAACTACACAACATGGTGCTGCCAATCTTGGTTGGTTTCTTATTACGTATAGATCAACTGAGTAGAGTTATCGTGCTTCCTCAGAGATCTCTATACAGCTTTTAAAACAGAGATCTGTGGTGGTGAGGAACATCCTCCTCGACAGAGTAGATATATCATACGTATTGGCTGTCGGTAAATTCAAGCTTCAAAGGATATTGCTCCTACTGTGTAAGCTGAATTTGGTAACACTTCATTCTCACAACATGGTACAAAATATATCAGAGAACTGCAGACATGTGGTTACTCAAAAACGACTACAACAAGGCTTCACCTTAGAGGGTGGGAAGGTTACTTTCATGCTAGAGACACACAAAGCATTTAGGACTGAGTTATTTTACACTTGGGTTAAATTTTCTGCTGCAGATGATGCTACATGGGTAGTTCAAGAGTATGGCAAGAGTGTAACTCCAGAAGAATACACTTCTTATGAGAAAATAGAATTACCAATAACATACCAAGAGCATAATAATTGCTTTAAAGGCACCCTTCCTAATAGTATACAAAAAATATGATAGGGTCCACTCAGCAATGAGTGGGGACATGGGCAGTCCTAGCTTGTTACACATCATACCCAAATATTGTGCATCTGACCGCAGGTCAGGTAAGAGGATTACACAATAATCTGGTAACAATATGTAGAAATTATATACAATACATGATACAAACACTAACACTTGCTCCTGTGAGAACTGTTTAAGTGGTAACTCCTCAGTTAGCTACATCAGGCATACACCTACAGAATTTGACTGCAGAAATGGGTAAAATCATCAACACAAGGGAATTCCATTTTAGATTGCACACAAAACAGACCAGCTTGAATCAGTATTTCCCCATACAGACCCACAGGAAAAAATTAGAATATTGAAAATTTGCATGAAAATGGTGATAGCTCCCCCGATAGAAGATTGTGCCATTTTGGGTACAGTCTTTGCTGCAATATATACCAGAAAACACGGTGCCCCTTCACTGGCAGTTTTACCTGAAGTCCTGAAACAAGTGCAGAATGAACATGGGGCAGCCCCTACCCAGGATTTAGGAATGAACCTGATAAGCAACTTTGCTGCAGTTTCTGTCATAATGTTGAGTAAGTTAAAAGGGGAAGCAGCATTGTTAGCTATACGCCAACAGCTAAGGGATTTGCCCCCTACCCAGCAGGAGCATGATCTGCCTAAAGTTAGAAACAAATGCCACACTAGGAAGATATCACTTGAGAGCCAGACCAGAAAACCCACAAGTGAAGAGCAATTCTTAACAGCTTAACTCTAAGCAAGCACCCGATTCTTCAACAAAGAATTGTGACAAAAAAATAAATACGAAAAAACCCAAATCAAGGGGTGGGTCTCCCGCACAGTAATCTACCCATCTTCACAAACTACAAAGCTGGAATAGTGTTAAACCACCTGATAGGTATCAGGATACTGATACAAGTTCCTCTTGTTCCTTTCATGATAAATCTGATAAACATTCAGAGAGAGGAAGATGGTCACAGCGGAAATAAGAACAGCATAGTAAACAAAGGAAGGACTCACACCATCTGACTACATTATTAAACAGGAAGAGAAACCTAACATTTAAAAATCTCAATTTAGAAAGAAAAAGGTAGCCAGACTAAAAGACAGGCACGCCACAGCTTTTGTAGACTCTGCTTCTGAACGGGGAGTGGGTACTGACAATGCTAGACAGCATGGCAGAATTCACAATAGTGTACCAGAACCCGATCGTTTGTCTTGTGGGAGTAGCGCTGAGTGAGTATATCACGGTGGAAACACCTGATAGCAGGGTCAGTGTCCCACATTGATTGTACGAGGTCCAACTATGATTAGAAGGGGACAGTGCCAAGTCAGGCGATCCCTGTGACCACGTCTGTGGCTACACCAGAAGTGCCTGCTGTGGCCTCCTCTTCTGGGTCATATCAACAACATGCCACGAGATCTGGAAGATTGGTTTGAGCTCCTCGAAACATCATTGAGGAACTGTTATGTAGAGCGTAGAAACCCTTATGGTCCCTCATGGACTCTGTAGTGTTATGATGTAAGTGCTTGGGTGTGGTTACTAAAAATTTATGACGCTGTAACTTTCAGTTAACACTTACACTGTGGTAAATAAAGACGTGTATTAATGACCTTATGCTGATAATACGCATTCCTGCTTGAGTGAGACAATGGTGAATGTTTCCCTATGAACCCACACCCAACTAGGGAAGACTTCTCAGGGTCTATTTGGTATTAAGTGATTTCCCCTGTGGACCTTGGACTTCATTACGTTATGAAGAGACAGTGTATGTGTGACTCTGCTCAAAGAGTATAGCAAAAGAGGAGGATCTCTTGGAGGAATCACCAGTCAGATCAATCACACTCCATGGTGTCATCTATCGGAAGCTACTCACCTCAGTCTTAAAAAGAGCCTAGAGGCAATTGAATAAAATCTATTTAATGAAGTCTAGACTTAAAAAAACAATAGAACAATAAATAAAATTAATATGGGTAAAAACATTCCAAGTAACCTCATAGGAAACATATTGCATCCTAGTTGTAAAAGATGACAAATAAGAGAGACAATATCCAGACATATACATTTGTCATTTAAAAAACTGTTAATTTGAAGAAATCAGTAAGGTAAAGTGCCAAAATGTTACAAATTCTTCATTGTTCCTCAAATTGAACAAAACTAAGGGGGTGTTGATGAGTTGTGGTTGAAACACAGTATAAGACCACCTTCTTCAGGACAATAGTATAAATAACTCTCTAATTGATTATGCAGTGTTCACCTACATAAAAAGCAAAACAAATATGAGACACACAAGCAAAACAAATATCATAAGCAAGAAATTATGTTTTTGACAACTTGTGCATGCAAAATAGAACATATATTTCTTACATGATGTATTCCAATAACAAACCAAGAGGATATTTGAGACAAAACAGTTTTGGGTCAGATTCATAATTGTCAGAAGGGTCCACGTCAAGACTGAGACCAACCATTCATTCACCTGTTCATCACAGAGAAATACTGTCACATTCATACCTCAAGTAAGAATGAATAAATCATTGCACTCACCAACATTCTATGGTTGTTGCTAAAGGGGTGAGTGACCCTTTAACAGTCACAGATCTGGTCATAGACACATAAAACTAGGGATCAAAAATAGACAATAAAATTATTGAATTATGACCCTTATGTTTTAAAAATATCCTTCTGAAAATCAAAATGGATATTTAAATATGTATACCTCCTATTTAACTGGGTGCTCCCATAGATACAGGAGACTTAACTTTCTAGAAGTCCATGACACATTTATGAAAGATGTTTTGGCATGAGTCCCTATATTCCTGTACTGTAAAACATTATATCTATATATATTAAAACGAAAGTATGTCTGTCTGTCTGTCTGTCTGTTTACCTTTATACGTTACTACACTATTCATCCGATCGCCATGAAACTTTGGGAAGTTGTTGAGTACACTCCCGCGAAGGTTTATGGCATCATTTTTTTTAAATATCAGCCCCCCAGGACCCTCATAATCTTTCGAATTTTACGCACCAGACGGAAAAACAACAAATCGTGCATCCACAAGCACTCAAATAAATAAATAGAATTAAAACACCATTCATACGATTGCCATGAAACTTTGGTAAGTTGTTGAGTATACTCCGGGAAGGTTTCTGGCAAAACATTTTTTTAAATATCGGCCCCCCAGGGCTCTCATAATCTTTTGAATACTGATGTACGCACAAGACTGAAAAACAAAAAATTGTGTATCCACAAGCACTCGAATAAATAGATAGAATTAAAACAGCATTCATCCGATCGCCAGGAAACTTTGGGAAGTTGTTGAGTACACTCCCGCGAAGGTTTCTGGCATAATTGTTTTTAAAATATCGGCCCCCCCAGGGCCCTTATAATCTTTTGAATACTGATGTTCGCACCAGACGGAAAAACAAAAAATGGTTTATCCACAAGCACTCGAATAGATAAATAGAATTAAAACAGCATTCATCTGATCACCTGGAAACTTTGGGAAGTTGTTGAGTACACTACTGCAAAGGTTTATGGCATAATTTTTTTTTAAATATCGCCCCCCCTGTGCCCTCATAATCTTTTGAATACTGATGTAGGCACCAGACGGAAAAACAAAAAATGTTGTGTATCGACAAGCATTCGAATAAATAAATAGAATTAAAACGACACTTTGAAATGTTTTCCATGTTAAAATGAATAGGTTTCAGTAAAAATGACATAATGTAAATTGAATGTTATCATAACGAGTTTCCTTGAATTTCCATTCTTCGGAGATCGCAGCAACGCACGAAGGGTAAGCTAGTTATATATAAATGTTTCTATCCTCCAAGAATGAATATTAAAAAATAATGGCCTACGTTCAATTAGGACAAAAGTAAGACGACCTACCTCCCGGGCGTTATTCCTGAGGTATATAGTCTCCTAGCACATCTGGGTCGAAATTCTTTAAAAAAAAACAACAAAAAACGGGAACAGGTTGTCAGTCCACCATTAAAGGTATATTTAAACCCTATCTCAACCCATATTCTATCTAACACATAACTTGATTAGAATCTCAATATTCAAATCGAGAATCCAGGACGTGATGATGGGGACTTGTCAGTCCTCCAAAGGAATATATGTCCAGGAAATAATTACCACCTCAGGCGTATATCCATTAATTATAGCGAGTAAAATATTCAGAAGATGCAATATTGGTAAATAAAAGCCAATACATGGCCTTATAATTCTAAAAAAAAAGGAATTATAAATGACCATGATTCCTAATATATTCCTAAAAAGGGGCCCACATTGACATATTGAAAAAGGCAAATGATACTCTAGGTGCACTTCCCTATCAAAAAGGGGGTCTTAATAATTAGAGCAAAAAAGTACTGGTACCGAAGTACCTAATAGTGCCACTCCATATCGTGAAGTACCGCTATTTCTTAGATCATTAGCTCTAGGCTCATATCTATGGCAGGGGTGCTCAATAATTGATAATGTTGCCACAATAGCTACTTGATTGTCTGGACCTCTGTATATTATAAGCCTTACACAGTAATCTGATGACTGCCAGAGGTGTCGCTTGGGTATCACTATGTGAGCGCTGCCAACATTCCGGTGATCATGCATAAAATTGATCTATAAAGCCTCTTTGAACCACCACTACTCACAGACACCACAGACACAACACAGGTGGCATACATACTCATCAGTGCCACAGCATAGATTAAAAAAACTCAGGGCTGTGTATCTAAACGCGGTAGTGGATGACACTTGCCAACAATCTAACCTATCCATATTTTACGGGCCATCAAATCATAAAAACACCTCTCCTAGAAAGTGATCATCTATATAGCTATCATAGGTGCTAAACTTTAGGTTACCCAAGGGATATTTGATCAGTCTCATCCAGTCCTCTTTGGTGATAAGTCCTTTCCTCACTGTGTCCAAACTGCATATGTACCATTGTTCCCTATTTTTGCATTTTGTTTCCATGTTGCCTCCTCTTCTATTTCCTTTTATTTTTTCAATGATGAACCATCTGAAATCAGTATAACCATGACCTGCTATTCTAAAATGATCAACTAGGGGGGAATTTTCTGTACTGTTTTTGGGGGGCACATTAACATGTAGGCAATATTTTAACTCCTGCAGTTTTACGGTCTTTGGCAGTTAAAGTGTGGCCATTGTATGTAATAATCGTCTTTACTACACACGGGTCACAGATGACACATCTGCCACGTTTATTATTTCCTAATGCACTGGTCCCAAATAACGTGTGTTGTATTTGTCGATATGTGTGGACTATTGCATTCCCGAGATTGTTGTTCTGTTTAAAAGCAAACAAAAGTTTCTGTAGTACTTTCACCCAACTAGCATTTACAATGCTCCAGTTAGTATTAATAATATGTCTGACTCTATTACTGATTCCTGAATATTGGCTGACAAAGACTATTTTCTCACTGTTCTTTTTTTCCCTCTTTTATTCTTGGTGTCCATTAGTATACTCTCACGATCATAGAATCGTGCTCTCTAAAGCATATGGCTGATGGGTTTCTTTGGGTATCCCCGATCCTCAAGTTTAATCTTTAAGTTTTCAGAGTGTTTATAAAAATCTTCTAGAGAAGAACTATTTCTCCGGAGACGGAGAAATTGTCCGAAGGGGATGCTATCCTTCTGGGCTCTAGGGTGGTAGCTTGTATAATGCAGCAATGTGTTCTTGTCGGTCGGGTTGACAAAGAGTTCTACTTCAAGGACCCCCTTGATATTTTTAATGGTAAGATCCAGTAAGTTAACACTCTGGTTGCTTGTCTGTGCCCTACATTTTAGGTTCAGGTCCCCCAAATTGAGCCACTCTAAAAACTCACCAAGAAGTTAATCAGGGCCATCCCAAATGAACATAATATCGTCTATGAAATTATACCATTTGGAAATGTTCTCGTAAAATGGCTCAGCCTCATTAAAAAAATGTTTCCTCAAATTCATCACCGTAAAGGCAGGCAAGACTGGGGGCACATGTGGCGACAATGCTGGTCCCCTTATGTTGGAGGAACAGATTTTCCTTTAATAAAAACATAATATTTTTCAAGACTAGAATTACACAGTCCATTATAAAATTCTTATTTGCTCCTCAGTCTTCATCCGCTAAAATCTTTTTTATAACTCAATAGTTTCATCCTGAGGTATATGGGGCCTCTATATCAAGGGTAACTAATATTTGGGAGGTTACGTTAAAACTGGTGCCTTTAATGATCAAAATCAAATGTGCAGAGTCTTTTGTGTAGTACCTTTGTCTCTGAACTAGTGGCTTGAAAAACTGTCCACATATTTGCGCAATGGTTCCAAAATGGAACCAATGCAACTGACAATGGATCTCAGATGAAGGTTGGTTTCACTCTTGTGAATTTTAGGAAGTCCATGCATCGCAGGTATGATGGCCTTTTCGTGTTGGAGAAATATATATTCGTCTTCCACAATTTAATCATTATTCTTAGCACTTTCTAAAAGGTCCATAATCTATGCCTTCAGGGAGTCCATCATCCTAAAAGGGAAATCTCATATAGTGTTCCTCTACATGTTTGTTTAGATACTTGTAAAGCACTTGTATTCCGAAAAACGTCTTGGCGCTGAGGTGTGGGGGTAGAGAATGGGTGGGAGCGTAGCCTAAGTGGTTGTAAAAAGTTTTTAGGTTCTTCCTGAAACACTGAAGGTTAGGCTGGTGTCTCAGGGACAAAGGCAGTTTGTTCCAGAGCTTGATCGCGAAGTATGTAATAGCTCGGGCCACCCCCCCCCCATCTGGCTCATTTGATCTTCACGGTTTCTATGAAAACCTTGACTGGCCGACCTAAGGGCACGTGAGGGGACGTACAGTGTAAACAGTCCGCAGCACTCCCCCCCATTTATTGCCTTATATACCAAGTTTAGAGATGTGAATTCAATGCACTGTTTAATGGGCAGCCAGTGAAGTGATCTAATTCTGGCAGAGGTTGGCTGTCCTCTGTGCAACACCAGGAGGAGTCTAGCTGCCGCATTTGGCAAGGACTACAATTTTTGCAGTTGGAATTTCTCAATTCCTAAAAACAGTGCAATAGAGCTACCATCACTGTTTTTTGGAGCTCTTGGGTTATGAATGGAAATATTTTTCTCAAAGTTTTTAGAAGGAGAAAACATGAGGAGATGAGACTGTTCACCTGCACAACAAAATTCAGTTTGTTATCGAAAATGCTCCCTAAATTTCAGACCTTTTTGACAGGACGAGGACATTCTCCGGCCTCAGATGGCCACCAGGGCAAGTTCCATAGAGGTTTGCCTGGCCCAAACACCCTCACCTCTCTCTTCTCTGTGTTGATTTTCAGATAGCTCTTGCACATTCAGGCCATGATGTCAGTGAGGCAGGCGTGAAACCTAGTTGCTGTGGTCTCTGGCTGGTTTGTGATGGAAATAATGAGCTGTGAATCATCAGCATACGAGACCAGCCCGAAGCCATGTCTCCTTACTAAGTCTATTGAAGAGTAGTGGGCCAGGAAGGGATTTTGTTAAGGTGTTTAAATACCAGCTGAGAGGGGAATGAATTTAATTTGGAACACCCTCACTGTTTTGGTTTGAGTAGCTGAAATTAATGATAAAAGACCAGTAAATGGTATTACCACACATATAACGAAAAGCAATAAATACAAAGACCAGGTTTTTTATCAAAAGATTGTTATTTTCTTAAGAATAAAGATGTTACTTGTGTAACGGGATACAGAATAAAAAATGGGGGTACAGAGCAAAATGCATTTCAGATGTACAAGGGAGTTGATAATATATTCGTATAATACATCTAAAAAGTGAGTCTAAACTGCTACACAGAGTAAAGCAATGACTTCAAATCAAACATAAATGAAAGCCAATTGTAGTCGGTCAGTAATGTGCAGAATTAGACATAACAGTCGACGTTTCGGTCTTTGGCGAGTTAAATTCAAAAGACCTCTATAGAGGCCAGATTTTTGCAGATCTTATGAGCTGCTTGGTGCATGATGGGGGGGGGCAGGGATTGGTGGGTGCGCCTGATTTTATAGGGAGTAAAAGTTTTTCAACCACTTCATTGTTCATTGGCTGAAAACAAGTCAGTTTGCATTGTGGACTGATAGTGGGCGTTATCGGGCCCAAAGATCTAACAGGGCTTGAGAAATTATTGTATATTTCTCTCACCTTCTCTTGAAAATAGTTTGCCACTTTGTTACATAGAAGTTGATCTGGCTTGAACGCTTTGTCTTGCTACGGTTTGGCCAGCAAGTTAACTGAGTTTAACAGTTCCCTTGTGGAATTGCCCGCCTCCTTTATTTTTGCAGCAATAATTGCTTCTTTATATACTAGAGAAGTGCGATTCTAGAGGGCTTTCATGTCATTGTCGTACTTTTGCCGCCATTGGTGCTCCGCTCTCCTACAATTGACTTTCAAGCTTTTAAGTTCTGGGGTGTACCAAGGCGAAGACGTTTTGACTCTTTTTACTGTTGCTAACTTCTTAGGCGTGACTTTATCAGCTGATGATATTAGCCAGTCGTTGAACTGCTGAGCTGCCTTGTTGTTATCAGAGTCATGGGTTGTCAGAAAAAGGTTAAGCGTCCTAACTTTACTACTACTAAATTCAGAAAAATCCTAACTTTAAGACTTTCGGTATTCACAGAAGGCAAGAAATGAGTAAGTGTCTTCTATGAATACCGAAATGAGTAAGGGCCATATGTATCAAGGCTTTTGTGAATCGCAAAGGCCTTTTTGCATGTTTTGGGATGTATGAAACATTCCCAAAATAAGGAATTGCACACTTGTGCGATTCCTTATTTTTCCATAGCATTTAGGGAATCGCAATTTTGCGACTCCTTAAATGCTATGGGACTAATTTATGAAAAGTGACGCATCGCTGCGTGAAAACAGCGATGCGTCACTTTTCACTGCGCTCTCCCTGCGACATGATTGATGCGTCATATTTATAATATGACGCATCATGTCACAAGGAGTTTCAGATACGTCAGTATTTCTGACGTATTTGTAAGCGCAAAAGTCACGCATTGCTGGGGTGTGTCACAAAAGTGACGCAACTCCAGCAATGCGTCCTTTCACATTGGGAAAGCACCATGTGAAAGGGCTTGCGTCAGTCTTACGCCTGCTCTGAGGCAGGCGCAAGATTTTGACGCAACAGCGTCCTAAAAGTGACGCAGTGAAATCTCATAGATTTCACTGCGTCACTATTACGAGGCTTTTTGGGTGTGAACGCCCCCTTTGAATACATTATACCTGACGCAGGTATAATGTAGCGCAGGGGTTTACAAAGTGACGCATCTGCTCAGATGCGTCACTTTGTAAATAGTGCGCATCAGGAGGCAAGTTTTACGCCGCCGATGCGTCACAAAAAGTGACGCATCGGAAGCGCAAAACTCACGCAAGGCCTCATAAATGAGGCCCCATGTATGTAGCATTTTTGGCTTGCGAATTTTGTTTAAGAATTCGCAAATTACCAAGAACTTGTAGTTGATGTTAACTTGCGAATTCTTCCTGAAATGCACAATTTGGCATTTTAAAGGTGGCATGTGATGCACACACATGCCCATAGGGCATGTGTGTGCGCCATATGCACACACATGTTCTTTTCAGGGGTGCAGCAGGGTGTCTTTGAGACACCCCTGCACCCTTGCAATAATTCTCAAATTGCGATTAGCAAATTGCGAATTCGCAATTTGAGAATTATTTTGCATTCATTCCTATGGGCCTCCTGACCCGTAGGAATGCATTGGATATTATTTCTTAATTGCGAATTCGCAAAATGCGAATTCGCAAATAAGGAAGCTTAAGGAATCGCAAATAAATAGTGATTTTTTTCATACATACCATTTTGCAACTCCTAAATAGCAATTCCTTAAAATTCGCTATTTAGGAAATGCAAAATAGTTTGATGATACATATGGCCCTAATTGCTTTCTGTGAATTCCAAAATGGTAGTAAGTTTAGAATTTTGTCTTAATTTAGTTCTGTGAATCAGGCCTGCAATCTCGAGACTGAAGACACTGTGGGGCATATTACCAACAACTAGCGTTAATTTTTGTCTCTAACTTGTTTAGAGACAAAAATTATCGCCGCACATCGGCGATTTTTATCGCAGATAAACCTTGCTATTAGAAAGGTTTATCGCAAATGAGATAAAAAACGGCCGCAATGCATGAATATCGCTGAAAAGTCAGCGATATTCATGCATTATCGAGCAAATGCTCTTAGCCATGTTATCCATCTCCCATTGGATAACATGGTGAAGAACTGCTCAGGGCAGGTGTTAGCTTTTGGAGATATTCGCGCTTAGCGCGAATATCTCCAAAAGTTGGTAATAGGAGATAGCGATGTTAGCGACTGTTTCCAGTCGCTAACATCTTGGCACGCCCACTTTGCATGTCATTAGTGATAAATATCACTGACATGCAAAGCGGGGCCCAAGATGGTCGCTATCTCCTATTAGCTGTCACTAACTGGTGTTAGCGACAGCTTGGTAATAGGGAGATAATTTTATATCCGCTTTCTTGGCTTTTAAAGCCAAAAAAGCGGAGATAAACCCCCTTGATAACATGCCCCTGTGTACTTGTCTGTACTGTGCTAAAATTGCAAAAAGCTTCCTGTACATGACCAGATAGGACAAAATAAGCTTTTTTATCTTTATATGCTAAACTGCGTATAGTACTTTCACAATGGTGAAACTGAAAAATTGGCACGCAGTGGGAGATGTGATGCTTTTGGGATCCTCCCTAACCTAGGGGGAGTACCAAACAGATGCCTTGCAAACAAAAAAGCACATCTTATTGAACGATTTAGTTGTGGTCCCATCCTCTAAGGACAAGCCCAAACACAGTTATTGGCAAAAAAACATTCCCAACCAAAGGCCCTGCAAAGCATTAGGGGATGAGATTAGCAGTGGGCAGTGAATATTACATAGTATACAATATAAAAAGAATTCTACAAAGAGCTGCAGTTCCACTGGTTGTCCCTAGATGTCCCTCATGAGTCAAATGCAAATGCTTGATGAAAGGGTTTCAATGGTTTTGCATTTGACTCGTGAGGGACATCTAGGGACGACCAGTGGAACTGCAGCTTGATGTAAGAATAATTTCAATACTTTGCATTTGACTTGTGAGGGACATCTAGGGACGACCAGTGGAACTGCAGCTCTATGTAGAATTTTTTTGATATTGGATACTATAATATTCACTGCCACTGCTAATCTTGTCCCATAATGCTTTGAAGGGCCTTTGGTTGGGATTGTTTTTTTGCCAATAACTGTGCTTGGGGTGGTCCTAAAATGATGGGATCACCACTGAAGTTCAATAAAATGTGCTTTTTGTTTATGCTCTTTGTGTTCAAGGCATCTGCTTGGTGCTCCCCCTAGGTTAGGGGGGACCGCAAAATCATCAGCTCTCTCATTACCTAACGTTTTCACTGTAAAAGTTCATTTTTGTGAATTGGTTATATGCTGTTAAACATGTAAAATTGCTTTTTCAAGGCATCTGAAAATATTGTTCATTTAGATGCTACGATTTTGGTTAGTTTTGGGAAACACATGTGTTAATTTTCAGGTCTAAAAGAAATTGCCTACGTTTCAGACGCTTTGGCGCGCCCGCTGTTGGCCGCTCCAGCGCTCGTGATATAATGGTGGGTCCAAAAAGACTGGAGCGTCAACCCCAGTGCAGTGCGGTCCCGACTGACTTCCGGGTACTGCGGGGGCTGAGCACTCGATAGAAGTTGTAGTCTCAGGTGAGTTTAAAATGTAAAAAACATGCCCCCAAGCAGCGTTTATGCCGTGTCACGTCTAGTACGGCTAGCGCGTGAGGAATGAAACTGATTACGGATGTGGAATCAATTCCCAAACAGTGCAATTTTATTAAAAGCAATGCAGTATATTTAAAAAAGCAGTGGCCATACAGACTAAACAAGCCCCCGAGTCTGACACAGTCTCCAAACAACGTTGGCAAAAGTTAAAATCCTACCACCCACACATCTAATAAACGTTTGACCCTATTGTCATAGTCTGTAGTATTGAAAATCACCACCCCTCCCCCTTATCAGCAGGTTTAATTGTGATATTCAGGTCATTTGTTAAGGATAAAATGGCTTCATTATGTTCTCTATGTATATTCCTAGTGGC